>NC_141278.1:7345000-8545000 GCF_054856545.1 Hippocampus guttulatus
ATTTTTAGCAAGTTGACCACATGATTAACTTTCGTGGGCCGCATAAAATGGCCTGGCGAGCCGGATCTGGCCCCCGGGCCTTGAGTTTAACACGTATAGTTTAGCTGATTGGTCAGACATTTTTGGCCTGACAGAGTGTCAGTATCGGGCTCCAGACAAAGTTGTTTTTTTTTATAGTGGCCCCTGATCGATAAATGACTGTGCTCTGAATTTTTTCATGACTGTAGTATCGGTTTTGAGTCCCTATAATTGTGCTATGTGACAAGCAGTGAGTGAATATATACAACAGACTGCTGTCCGAATGTGACGATACGTCGGCCACACAAGGTTTCATATGAGGGCAAGGTACTACCACTGTCTTACAATGCTGAAAGTGAACCAAATCAAAGTTTACCAACGTACGTTTAAAATATGCCCTTGTGCGGTTTATCAGCGCAAACTGAACAGACGTTGCAGGTGAGGCGACGTCATTGGCCAAGTTTGAGATAACGGCATTAAAGGCAAAGCTACACAATACATTCGGATATGTGACATATTTCCTCAAGATACACTGAATACACAAATTTTTTAAAAAAGTGTTGAGTTTTGTTCTCAGTCGCCCGAAACTATATCTGTGCGGGGCAAGAAGGTCAAAATGCACACAGAATGCATTTTTCAAAAGATTGCGGACATGACCAGATAGCAACATTTGCATTATGTCTGGGGATTGTTGTGCTGTGTGTAACCCAAAACTCAGTCCATTCATTCCAAAGTATTTAAACGCAATTTGAGCTCCTTTCACCGCCCCCCTAAAAACAAAACAAAAAAAAACTAAACAAACAATATTTCTCTTTCCAAGGTTACACAGCCCTCTCGCTGTCTCCCTTTACATCTCTCACCTCTGTCCAGCAAGTGCTCTCAATGGACGCAATCCATCCTTTCCACTCGTAAAATATGCGTGCCTTTATATATATTTATATATATATATTTTTTTAAATTATTATTTCTGTTTTATTCCTGTCATCTCAGCAGCACTGCATTCTGGGAGGGTGACTCATAGGGAAAACCCGCGCGGTGCGAAAGTGGAGAGGAGTAAAACTTGGGTCAGCTTGAAATGGAGAAGAGCAACCTGTGATCGGGCCCGAGCTATTACCTCATCCGAGAAATAAGTCGACTTCACCTCTCCGCTGCCTTTTCCCGTGTTGAGCCCAGCAAAACTCCACATCACGCTACTCGAACCCCCCCATCCAATGTACAGAAGATATGCATCGATTTTTTTTCTCTCTCCTCTGCCTACTACACCAGCATTTCCCCTTTTTGTATGTTCCCCATCTAAAAGAAAATGGTCCTTTCCAACCACATTTTGACCCTGGCGTATCCATGCTAAGATAAACTCAAGCTAGGGTTAAGGAACCAAGTTCGCTGCCCCTTTTGAGACACACATAAAGCAATTATAGAATGATCGAACGTCAGTGGCTTTTTAACAGTGCTGCTTGGTACCGCAGGGCAAGTAGCAAAGCCGCACACTCACCCCAATCATTCTACTTGCTCTGTCACTTTTTTCCTCCCCCCTCCCTTTAAGCCCAACCAGACTTGCTTGCAGCTAAAGGACAAAATTCAAACGTATTTACATGGCTGCCGTGGTTGAAAAGACCCCAGAAAAACATGATCAGAATTTCAATTTCTAAACAATGATGCTATTTTAGGTGTGTTAATTGGTCTTATATGAGTACAGTGGTACCTCTACTTACAAACGTCTCTTCATACGAAATGTAACGAAAGATACGGAAGGGAAAAATACAGTATGGGCCGCTACTCACAGCTCAGAGTTTCCTGAACGCAACATATATATAGCTGCTCTGCCATTGGCTATTACCTACAATCCTCCTGGCATCCCATTAGCTAAGAGGGACCTCTACCGAATGTGTCTGTGTGTAGATAGAGAGATACGTGTCTACACAGCATTCTCGTCATTCACCCCTCGGGCTATTAGGTGCTTGAAAAGAAAATATTTGGATTTTGCGGGGGCTTGGAACGGATTGGGGCATTTTAATGGAAAACGCGTCTCTACTTACAAAATTTTCAAGTAAAGAAATTTCTTCCAGAACCAATTAATTTTTGTAAGTAGAGGTACCATTATACATTCAAACACGTAACCCGAACCAAAACTCAAAGTTAAAACTCATGCTAATTTTACCCATTAGTGACCACACTCACTCAGTGATACTGCAAGAAATGGAAGAAAAGGGAATCCGAAGAAGCATGAGTGCGACAAGTCATTAAATTTGATCCAATACCGGTTTGGTTTGTTCACTCGTTAATTGCTCTTGTACACGAGTATGTCCAAGCATGTCTGTGTGTACAATGTCTGCTCTAGAAACAATTAGCAATGAGCCTCTAAGATCAGGAGCATATGTACACACGATTACACAGTAATATATTCTGTACGTTCTGAAGTTGGGCTTGACATTTGGTGTGTTCAACTTGAGTATATTTAAAAATGACCTACCTTTGCACTGGTTGGTGTTCTTATCCAGAATGGCCTTTGTCGACACGATCTTCCCGTACCTGCAAAGACAGAAAAGTAAATGTGTAAACAGTTTGCCATGTGTGAGGATTACTTTGATGTGTTAGCCTTATTTTTCTTTTGTTTGTTTGTTTGGGGGGGGGGGGGGTTATGTCAAATGGGGGCTCAACTGGCAATCCCAATTACGTTCTTGCTTTGTGGCTTCACAATAAAAGCCATTCAATGAGATCTACTGTCTCCGGTGCAATGCTGTTAATTGAAGAAACCTATGCGTGCTACAACATGGTCGGACAAGAATATGGTTCTCTATTGGCTTCCGTTCTATTTCGAGTCATTTATTAATACTCGGAATTGTAAAGTAGCCGACTTCTAAAGGCCACTGAGAGAAGCCACTTGAGGTTAATAAGCTCAAGTATGGATGACTTCAAATCTACACGCTGCTCAATGACATTTCTGAGAGTCACTGAACATTTTTTTTTCCAAAAGGTCGAATGCCAGACAGGTCGTGGAGAAGTTAAGTGGTTTGTACATGGCATTCTGATCAAAAATATCTTTTTCAATTCTGGATGAGAATGTTGCTGGGAGTAGAGTCTATTGAGAAGCCCGTGCTGTCTCGTGCAGAGCCATGCAGTGACCGGGGGGAGGCGGAGCTTGGGGCATTGCCAGCAGCACCAAAAGGTGTTCGAACGGTGATCATGTTAAATGAAATTAGTCTTTGAATCACTAAGCATTCCAAAAATGAAATCCCAAGTGTGTTTTGCTTTTCCCTTGGCTCGTTCGCCATCAGCCAACAGTTGGCAAAGAAGAAGTGTGATGACACTTAAAGCATAAATGGTATTATTGCGACTTTGATCGGCGCTAAAAACGTTCCTGCCGCGGTTGCTTGATACAATATGTCAGGCACATCTGATGTCCAACAATATACGGAGAGGGAGCTTTTTAGAGGAGATGCAAGAGGAAGAAAAGAGTGGATTGGACGAGAGATAAGGAGGCAAGCGGATGATGGATGACAAGACACGGGTAAAACTACTGATGAGACCATTGGGGGGATGTGGGGGGGGGGGGGGACAGAATGGAAAATTCAGGAATCTTTACCAGAAATAAAGTGATTCAATCTAAACTGTGTGGATCAGACATGTTTGGAAATATTTGCATTTATTATTATATATATATTTTTTAATCTGACGTTGCCCTCAAATTGCACTGCCGATAAAAAAAAAAAAAAAAAGCGTCTGCAGGTGTTGCCTAATCAACACTGGGAATTAACGGCATCTGGGAGGTGTGTGATGTTACGATGCAAGCGGACCCCAAATTCGCAAGCACGTTCAGAGCAGTTGATGGAAGAACTCCAAAGTTTCCCATTTTTGGTCCCTATGATGTGACTGTGGAAACAAATCTACATGATGTCCCCGTAATATGACAAATACACACACACACACGCACACACACACACACACTCATGTTCTGTGCGGAAAGAGCAGTGAAGCATCCCGGCCCATATTTCACCAGTGGGGGATAATTGTGCCATTTCTCAACGAGTGGCGGGGACTCTATTTACTGCACGCTGCGGTGGGGTGGGTGGTGTCTCTGAACTGATGAGCTCTGAGAGAGAAAACTACCAGTTCGTACAAATTCAGACACTGCATAAGTACACACACAAACACACACAGAGACAATCAGTGGATTGTCACTCTTCAGTAGATAAACAGGCCATATGGGTAATAGGCATGTGCATTCTCTTCCAAAACACAACAGGGAATACAGAGCAGTGCACGTTTTCCCTTGGAAAGACACGTGTGCTTTGCTGTGAAGCTAATATTGGAGTTACAAGCCTGACAGTGAAACAAACAAAAATAAAACAATTACTCATTGAAGTTAAGATGATAGTGATAGCATAAATATTAGTACGGCTAGCCACGGACAAATGAGTATCCGTTAGCTAGATAAACGTGGTACAGCGGTACCTCTACTTTCGAATGTCTCTTCATACGAAATTTTCATGTTATGAAATGCCTCAAAAGGTAAAATATTGCCTCTTGTTACAAAAGATACTTCAAGATATGAAGGGTAAAAATACAGAATGGGCCGCTAATCGCAGCTCCGAGTTTCCTGAACGCAACATACTTGGAGCTGCTCTGCCATTGGCTATTACCAAGCATCATCCTGGCATCCCATTGGCTAAGAGGGACCTCTACCGAATGTGTCTGTGTGTGTGTAGATAGATAGATATGCGTTTATGCAGCATCCTCGTCATTCGCCATGAGGCACAACTCTCATCGATTGTGCAATAATCTAATTGTAACGTGTATTTGTTACATATTTTGATGAGTTTTTATGCTTTAGGGAACTTATGTCTGAATTTTGGGGGGGGGTTGGAACGAATTAGGGCATTTACATGCTCTCTACTTACAACTATTTCTAGTTCAGAAATTTGTTCCAGAACCAATTAATTTCAAATGTAGAGGTACCACTGTATAGCTACATATGACTCAAAAACATGGTAAGAATGTTAAACATGGTATTGCATTAAGATGTATCCATTTTGACAAGGAGTGTTGGGTTCGAATCTTCAGTGTGGCTTCCCTGTTCTCCACCCATGTTATTTGGAGAACAAACTGTCCAGATGCGTGAATGTTTTTTGTGTCTACATGTTATTGCCTGGCGACCAGTTTAGGACGTACCCGCGTCATACTTGATGTCATGTTGGAGCGATTCCAGCGGTGCTGTAAAATCTTTCTGTTGATTAAAATGCCTAGAATAGTGCATAATATTTAATTTCCTGAATGATCTGACATTTTCGCTGACTATTTTTTCAATGAATATTTTTAAACACGACGTAGCCGATTCCTTGCGTCATTCCCATCTGAATACATCCATCGAACAAATGTCAGTTTAAATCCAACTTTGGGTATGAATAATTCCGGTCATAGCTGCACGTTTTGAATATGGGGATACCGTGGGTTGAGTATAATGCAGTATTTCAAATGCCAACTCATTCCTTTTTGCCCTCATTGAATTTTAAGAGATGGCCCATCAATTTGGTCCAAAGAGGCCTGACAAGAGCACGGCGGTTGAGATGAAAAAGCAAGGAGAAGTCGGCAGCAACCACCTACCCGTAATGGAGACATACAGGTAAGAGCGCGATATGCATGGATGTGGCGGTGTGCAGCTGCGGCCGAGCCTGCCCGGCTGACTCTGTGGCCTCAATGGCAGGCGGGCCTGAGGGAAGCTTTGATGTGACAGAGGCGGTGCCTGTGAAGCGCAGGTTTAACACTGTGATGCTGCTGCCGGGATGCAGGGCCTGTCTCGGTTAATCCTATTTCAATCACTCTCACAGCCTCTTATCTCTGACTCGGCTGGCCCTCAGCCCTCCCCCTCCTCATCCATCTTCTCCTATCTCCTGCTTCTACTCCTCTCTGTCGCGTTTTTATTTATTTTATATTTTATCTCTGTAAAATCGAGCGTTGCTCCTTCCTGTTCCGTATCCTTCATTGTTCTCTTTTTGTCCAGTGGCAATCCCATGCTGATCAGCATTGTGATGTAATCATGGATCAACACCGCAGGATGCCCCACTTTGGTGGGCGTGAAAACATAATGTTGGTTTGGCAGCTGTCTGAATGTTTGAAAAGAGAACTCGTGTTTTGCTCCAGTTCCCCATGTTATGTTCTGGGCAGCTGGGATACCGCACGCCATTACTGGATGGCGAAGAAATGGTACAGACGGATTCCGTTTCTAGGGTGAGGCTAAAAGGAGTGGCTTTTTGCTTTCAATTTCACACCTCGTCTATTTGGACGGGCGAACAAATGCAAGTCAAATCCACATTGTTGACGTTTTCGAACTAGTCCATCGTAAAACATTCTTAAGTCTTTCATTACACAAGACGTACTTGTACGTCTTTTTAAAATTAGGCCCCGCCTACCAAGGATGTACTTGTACGTCTAAGTCTTTATTTTTGCGTCATAGAGAGGAGGAGGGTCTGATGCAATCTCTGAATGAGAATAAGCCGTTTGCATTGTAAATCTTGTAAAAAAAAGCGACCAGTAGGTGGCAGTGGTGCCTCACGTGCTTGAAATGCATGCTTTTACAAAAAGCTCTTTTCCTCCGTTTTTTGCAGGAATCGCCATTTTCATGAAATTTAACCATTTTGGAATACCGATTGCTGAAGAATGGAAAAAGATGAAAGAAGATAGTCCAAACTTTATTTTGGTAGGCTCCATGTTTATATAGCATTAGAACCAAATATTCTGTGGGCCTTGCGAGATCAGTCAAAATCCAGTAAAACGCTGGGATTAGGGGGTTGCTCCGGTGAAAATGGCTGGGACTGAATGAGTTGAGGAACTTGAGTATTTGTATGTACAAACAGACTATTTTGGTGCGCATCCTCACAATTCCAAAACGATTACTGCAACCGGCCTAATCAAGCCCAATGCTCAATAGAAGGTGTTTTGCAGGAAATGTTATGTAACATGCGGAAACACCAATAAGACATTACGGCTAAACGTCCCAAAAAAAAAAAAAAAGACTTTCAGGATTTCAGGAACGAGAGCACAAAAAGGAGTGATGAAAGTCAAGTTTCCGGTCCAAAAAGAGAGGCAGCTGGACCCAAATGCCACAAAGACAAATAAGGCGAGATGTTGGACACCTGGCAGAAGGCAGAGCAGCTGTTCACTCCGCCACCACCACTGAGTTGACGTCATGAGTACACCACTGAGCGCTTCGCATGGCCTTGGAGCCGTTACTCATCCTCAAACATAACCCAGCATGAGACCTTTTTTTTTTTTTAAACGAAATTAGCATCCATGCCACTGTGACCTGATAACATGAGAAGCTGTCCACTGTAGTAACCGCTGTCCCTAAAAGGGTTAAAACAAAAAACACGACTACCGCTCGAGAAAACAAGTGGCCTTCAAACTTAGTTAAAATGATGGTGTGGGGGGGTGGGGGGTTCAGTTTACTGTAAACATTTACACGCGCATGACATCACAGGCATATATTTCGAAAAGAGAACTTGAACTATAAACCTCCACGCAAAGTTTAACTTCCCATTGCGACTCATTTTTCTGATGTTATTTCCACTAATAACATTCATGTGAAAAACAAATGCTCCAAAAAGGGTTTTAGGAGTTCATTGGAATTGTGGAAAGTTCAAGAGTGGATTTAATTTGGCGGTCGCAAGATAGACAGGCATTTTATGAAAAAGAAAAGGTCACGCAAAAAACAGGGTCTCGAGTTGAGGATTCAATTTTAAATCGAGTTTGTTGCAACAAGGTAAAAAAAAAAAAGAAGCAGCTAGTCATTCATACGGTTAAATTGCTTTGAAAAATTCTACTTATGTGTCATTAAAAGAGATCAGAACTAATGACTCATTTTGGGAAGTACTGAAAGTCTTTTGCACGCAACACACCTAATTCAAAAAGTATGTTTTAGCTCGGCACCAAAACTAACCAATCCGAGTACGTCATTCATGGAAAAAGTTATGGGAGGGGGTTGAGGGGGAGTGGGGGGGGTAGATTTCAAATACCAGCCCTAAGTCTAAAATCATTCTTCTGCTCACCAACAGTCCACAATCAACTGTTGGAAAGAAAGCGCAGCAATTCGGTTTAGTCCCGCCCAATGAAACATTGGTGCGGATAAATGGAGCGATAAACATCATCCAAAAAAAAAGAGGAAAGAGATGATGGAAGGTGAGAGATAAGGTGGGGAAGGAGAGGATGGAAGTGGCAAAGAAAGAGTGCTTTGTGTGAGAAAGTGAAATGAGAAAAAGGGGGAGGTTGTGAGAAAAAAAACTAAAAAAAAATTATAATTTGACACAAAAATTGTTCAGGTTCCAAGGAGAGCAGATGCTTCTGCTCAGCATGTCGCAATCTGCACATTCCCATCGCTATCTGTTGTATGTTTATGACATCTCGGCAAACTCAGCTTACCGGTTAACCAAGAAAAAATATACAGTTTAGGCATGCTTCAAAAAGTAATGGTAAAAAAGATTTTTCATTTGAATAAAATATTTTAGCTTTAATAAATATTTTTTTAATAAAATATTTTGAGCACCGTTGTCAAATTCAAGGCCTGGGGGCCTGAGCCGGCCCCCCACATCATTTTATTTAGTCGACAAGGGCAAATCAAACTTCTCTGATGATCGCTGAAATATGGATCAAAATTTCAACTTTTGATAAGTAATTTGTATTGTATTTGTAATGTATTGTACACATTTTCTTTATCCCAAAACCCTCATGACACTAACTTAACAAGCGTTCAACGAACCATTATTCTTGACTTCTTAATATTTTCACAGTCAGAATGGGCCTCCGAGGGAAACAAAAATGAGTTTGACATAGCCTGATTTAGAGTCTTCAATTAACGCATCTGACCTATTTTGGAGTGTCAAAAGCGTTGCGAGCACTTGAAAATCAAGAATCCCTCGGAATTGTGAGACAGATGGCAAACCGCGAGCCGCCAAAATATCAGTTGGTTTATTTTCACAGATCGTTCAGCTCCCATATGCGAGTTGCGGCTGACACCTTGTCAATGAAAGAAAATCAGGTTTAAAAGCGAACAAAAACGAAATACCCTTTTCCAAGGTCATCATTGAACTTTTGGGAGTGTGGTTGAGTCTTTAACCCAAGTGTGCGTGTATGTGTGTGTGGTCTTTGAATCTGGTCCAGAACACCTCTGCACACACATCTCGCCCGCCCGTGTCAGTTTGTTTTTCAACAGAACCCGCACGGGGCGTCTCTGATTAGCAGGCGGCAAGTGTCAACAGTGGACCTCGGAGAGTCATTAGGACTAATCTGACGGCGTTGAGTATGCAGGCACCGGCTCCCTAAAACAGGTGGTCCCAGGGTCACCCCTTTACTTTTCTACTTAGCATACCTCAAACATTTGTCGTCCAAGCGTCTTTCCGCCAGCACACACACGGGAGAGGTGATCTGGCCAATTGATGGTGATTAGCCATCGCTTTGGCTCGCCTCGTTCCAAAGTCATTGTGATTGAAAGTGCCGGCCCCCGGATCGCAAATTGGGTGAGGGGAAGCAGACGGGGGGGGGGGGGGGGGGGGGGAGCCAAATGAGAAGTAATGAGCATGTTTTGGGGGGGGAAGAGAATGTCAAATGTGTGGTCTGTGTTTATCCAGATGAGAGGGAACAAAATCCCTCGCTTTCTAACTTTCAACCTTTTTTTTTGTCTGATTAAAACCATGTTTGGATTCCGCAAGCGGGAGTGCAAATAAGAAAAAAAAAACGTCTTTAATCATTGGAGGGTGTAATGGCGTGTAAAGTCTGCTTTAACCCGCGGAGTTTGGGGTTCTGCAGGCTGAGTTGTACATTTTGGCATTTAAGAAAAAAAAAACATCTTTGGTTTGGACGGGACTAAAGTTGAGCTTTGGTTTGGCCCTGAGCCTCAACCTGGCTGGTTGAAGCCAAGAAGTTTTTCTCACAGAAGCGGTCGTTGTGCACCCCCTCGTACGAGCCTCGCCAGGCAACTAAGAGGGCCTCTTGCTATTTGGCTGCGCACCCAACAAAGCTGCTTTCCATTCCTTTGGCTTGTCGGTACACCGATATATCACAATGATGGCTGTGAAGAATCTAAAAGCCATCCAGTTGAGTAAAAACAAAAAATAAGCACGCACCCATTTCATTACTTGCTCAACCGCTATCGGCAAGTCATTCCAAACAATGGGAGAAAGCTGCAGCTGTACAGATGTACCTCTACTTACGAAATTAATTGGCTCTGGAAGAAATTTCTTAACTAGAAGATTGTGGAAGTAGAGACGCGTTTTCCATGTAAATGCCCTAATCCGTTCCAAGCCACCCCAAAATTTAGACATAAATGCTTTCTAAAGCATAAAAATGCATCAAAATATGTAACAAATACATGTGACCATTAGATTATTCATCAATAAATGAGAGTTGTTCATAATGCTAAAAACAAAGATTAAATCATAAAAATGATGGTCATTTAACTATTAACTGTGTCATCGTTTTTTGCCCTCTTTAGATCATGTTCTCTCTCAGAAGTGGTTTTCGCTGGCGTTTTGTCACGAAGTGACCCAAGGACGTTTGGTTTTGTCGGCTTTTAACAATCTTTCGAAAATCTCCAAGGCACACATCAGCATAGTGAGCAATCGCCCGACTGGTGAACACTTTTTCTGGGTTATTTTACATTTACAGAAAACTATCGGAACGCTTCATGGCCCGAGGGGCAAATGACAAGGAGGCTGCATCGACACATATCTATTTTTCTACACACAGACTCATACGGTAGAGGTCCCTATTAGACAATGGGATGCCAGGAAGATGCTCGGTAATAGCCAAAGGCAAAGCAGCTATAACTATGCTGCGTTCAGGAAACTTGTGGCTGAGAGTAGCGGCTCATATTGTATTTTTACCTTTCGTATCTTGAAATTTATTTCGTACCAAGAGGCAATATTTTCCTGTTAAGGTGTTTCGTAATTTGAAAATTTCGCATGAAGGGATGTTCGTAAATAGAGGTACCACTGTAGTTTATTCCAAATAATAAATGAGACAAACCTTTACCTTTGGTACTGAGATATATGGATATTTCATGGCAGGACAGTTCCTTTAAATTTGTAAAAAAAAAAATAATTAAAATTTAAAATAAAATATAGCATTTACCAAAATTGCAGTTAAAAGCAATTTGTCACGCCGCTTAAGCAAGAGTAGAAAATTACACCCGCATCCCCTCCACCCCAAAAAAATAAAAAATACAATAAGTGGAGAATATTTATGTTTGTATGTCAGACCACATTAAAACATTTTGATTCTGATTCCGGGGTAGGGAGAATTATTCCATCATGACTTTCTTCAACATGAAGGCTCTGGGGGAGAAACTATGAAATGATTATCGGCTGCGCTGGTGGGAAGTAAACAACATGTCCTCTAATTATGTGTGGTGCTTTTAATACATAATTCAGAAACGGAAAGGTCTTTTCTTCCGAGAGGGAAGTGTGAACTTTCGGAGGTTAATGAAAACGTGCCAACATTGTGGCAGTGAAAAATGACAGTTCATAACTGGGAGGGTCCGACCGCAGTTGAAATGCTTTTCTTGGCGCCGTGCAGGAGCCTTTGGGAGCAGCAACATGTTCTGCTGTCAAAAATGTTACGGAGATAGTGGCAAAAGAGCGTGGCGGGGTCTTCTTTTCGGTGAAAGTGTGTGATGCAACAATTTGGCTTTCCTCTGTCTCTCACTCTCACAAACACACACACTTTTTTTTTTTTTCAAAATGGCAGACAAGCCCGTGATACTGATAAGAAAAAAAACAGCTTAGCCAGCTAATGGAATAGAAGTTTTTTCATATCTGAAAGCCCTCAGTCCCATTTTTAGTCAGCATTAATGTTTAACACGGGTGAGCTGACAGTCTGGATTTGTCGGCTGTTAGAGCGGAGCATGAGAAGGGGTACGACTGGCTCCAGATTCTGACCTTTCGTCGAATGCTACAATCTGCGTGCCGCCGGAATGCCGCATGGGCTAATTAGTTTCGGTGGCATTGAATTTTGACGGGCACGGCGCACCTCAGGCAGCGTTGGGGCCACTTTTGATAGAAAGCATGCATAGACATAAAACGAGAGGGTCGGGAAAAGATAAGGGCAGCGAGACGGATCCATGGAGTCGAAATTGCAATGCAAACTGCCACAAACGTAGACATTCCTGATGGATTTTGTACAGCAAAATAAGTTCAGGAAAAATTATACCCGGAGCTCATGTCAGGCGAAAGTACAGCTCATTTCTAAGATGAACTTCACTAATGTGATTTGCTTCTTGGCTTGTGTGTGTGTGTGTGTGTGTGTGTGTGGTTTTTAATTCGCAGTATTTCCTGCTTGTTGCCGTTTTCAGAGCCGTTGGGGCCCCTCAAGGAATTTGTATGAAACAACTGACTCCTAACATGATTACCAAAACAGACTGGACAACACGTTCCCGACTGAAAATGATTTGTGAATCATTGGCCGCACGAACTTGATGATGCAACTCGAGTGTTGTTTTGAGGTTTGTATTTTCCCAATCACCAAGCCTCGCCTCCCAGTCATGATTTCGAGCCCTTTTTTATTTTTGTAGTATTTTAAATGTGAACAGGCATAACAGAAGTGAAGAAATTTATGTCTGTATCCGTGTTCACTTTTTATGTGTCTGTGTGCGAAAGAGAGAATTTCATAGAGAGCCAACAACACTCTGACTGCGTGTTTGAGCTTGATGAGGTCTCGGTCCGCAATTCCTCGGGGACATGGTCCAATCTAGGATTTATTAGGCTTTATTGAGCTTTGTGCAGGCAAGGCCTTTTTTTGGCCTCTCTATCGAGAACATTTTGCGGAACTGGAAGAGTACCTTTGTGGGGCTCGAAAATTCCCTACAAATATTTGATCGCAGTGTAATTGGGTGCACGCAGGATTGAACGTGACCTTTTGTCCATAATTCTGTATTGTGTGCGACCTTTTGCGAGTGTGTTGGTTGGTAATTGAGTTTTAGTTTGATCAAATTGGCATTTTGAAAGCTTAATTACGTCCTGTGATGGAAACGGCAATGGGCTTCTACGATGACGACATCCGTAAGGGGCCAAGAGAAAAGCAGATCATCAAGCATTTTGATTGTTTTCATGGTAGTTTGATTTTTGGTTCATTTTGCCTTTGATGAAATTCAGTCTGCATTTTTTTTTAAATTCGTCCATTACCGTATTTCCCACACTAAAAGGCGCACTGGATTATGAGGCGCACCTTCAATGAATGGCCTATTTTGTGATTTTTTTGCAAATATTGGACGCACCGCGTTATAATATGCAATCTACAATGCATCCACTAGATGGAGCTACGCTGAAGGAGATGCCAACAGAACACTACACTACACCCTGATTTGTATAGCGACGATCAGATGTCAGTAAAACGTATTTAATAAAGCAGCGACACAGTACACGTAACCAACAGCAAGTTATAACATTGACTCGTTAACGTTGAACTCTCTTGCCGCTGCTCTACTTCCGTGTTCAACGGCGAAACCGATCGCATTAAGTTTGAACTCTGCGTTGTAAGCATGTCTCTAGCAAGGAGCCATTTTGGGGTCGAAATATTACCGTATTTTACCGCATCGGATTTTAAGGCGCGTTGTGAGCTTTTAAGAAAATGGAAGGCTTTTAGGTGTGCCTTTAAGTGCGGAAACTACGGTACTTTATTTTCTATTTAAATATATGGACTGTGTGTCAAGTTACTCAATATTCCATATTAAAAGTAAAATAAGCTATAATTGTAAAACGACTGTTTAACCTTCATTCCTCTGCGTGGACGCAATCAATAGCCTACATGAACCCTGAAAGCTCATGGATGATATTGATTGACAAAGACAAAAACAAAAGGACCATTTGACTACAATTCTAGTTCGTTTGAGTTGCTTTTACAAACGTAAGATGTAGTTTCAGTTTGGTTTTTTTTTTGTTCATTGGAGAGCATTTTCGATTTAATTCTATTTTGTTTGCGATACATCAAATGAAAAGAAATTGCGCCTCAGGCATTGCTTAGTGCATTTTGATCTAAAGGCAGTCACCATCCAGCCATGGTGCTTCTCGTTGCCTCACAGAACCTTGCAGTGCATTTCCATTTTCATTTTCACGTTGTTACCCAGCCTGAAATCCATTTAGGTCTCGTGAGGGTGCTTTTAATTTTTAGTCATATACAGAACCTGCTAAGCATGAATCCAGTTGATGATGGCGCGTTGGAAAAATGCAAGAGGTGAACTTAAATTACACAGGTCAAAATGGCGTCCGTCTCCCACCAAGTAATGTAAATTTTAATTAATAATTATTTCCATTAACGCACTCGCGCCCGGTTGTGGGCTATGCTTGCACAAGGTAATGCGGCTTAAATTAAAAGCTGCCTCGCCTGTAGGTGAATAAAATATGCACAATTATAGAATCAGCTCTCAGTATTATGCAGTGCGGCCCTAAATAGCCGCAAATGTCAAACGCAATGCTAAACGGAACGGCTCATAAAATATTCTCTCACAAAAGGTGAGCATTAATACGATTGTATTTTATCTGATTGAAAAATGTGCACGTGTGCTGTATTTCATTGCATTGATTTCACTTTTTTTTAATGATTATTCATTTTTAAAAAAGGAATTTAAATTGTATTGATCGACTCAGCCCCACTCACCTATTTTTAATATGCTTATATTTACAGTTGATATTTTATATTTACGTACTTTTTGTCTTCTACTTTCTCCCTTTGATAATGTTGCTGCTATAAATTGGGAATTTCTCCATTGTGAGACAAATAAAGGTTATGTTATCTTATTTTTAAGGATGTACGAAGTGTGCCGCCGGTACATGTGAAGGTATCTTTATTTACAGAAGTGGAACTGTTGCCAGGACTTACGGTTGACAGAGTTTGATGAGGTCCTGGTCGGTGGTCCCGGGTGGCAGGCCTCGGATGTACAGGTTGGTCTTACTCAGTTGCTCCGCCGCTCCCTGGCTGCAGTTGTTGGTGCTGGGGCTGGGAGGAGCCATGGGATGAGGGGGTGGAGCATAGGGCTGCTAAGAAGAGAAGGGAAGAAAAGATCATCATGTTCATGACATTTGAGTTGACTTGACATTGAATTTTAAATCATTTCAATCAATGATTTCATTGTTAAAATCGCTCTATTTGCGTATTGGCCGTTCAAAGACGTGGGCAAATATTCTTTGGTTTTTTTTTCTTGCTGTCACATTGTGAAATGGTGCGGAATTGACTGAAACATCATCACAAACTTGGAAAACATATATTCAAAAATTCACTTCTGGCCTTATTGGAAACGTATGTTTCAGTGAAGCTCAAAATTGAAATAGAGGCTAATCCTCTACCTAGATTGGGTTCGTGTTTTTTATATTCCAGTCATGAACCTCACTGCACTGGACAGCATGCATGACGGCAAGTCAGGCTCTTGACGTTAAAACCTTATTTGTCCGAAAAATTTTTTTTATAATAATACAGTAATAACAATAAATAAAATTACAAATAGACAAATATTGTCAGGTTTTTGAGGTTTCGTTCCGTCAAAACTGAGCACCTAATTTTGATCCCTCGGGCCATGATCCAAAATGCATCGAATATGCAGTCTGCTCTGATGTGCTTGTTGTGCTGTTAGCGGTGATGCACGGCGGTGAGGTTTTCCAGCTCGTCGCTATTTATATCTGTGCAGGAACACTGCACACACTAACACAGAGAAGGAATCTGAACACGGTGGGCATAAGCATCAAAGATCAAAAGAGCAATTAGAGAAGAACGAGAGGCTAAGAAGGTACCAAGAAACAAAACCTACTCTAGAATTATGGCTGGCAAAAGGAGAGAAGAAGGAGGGGAGGTCCACATGACTAAATATCACCTCAAGTTAACCAAGTTAACCCATTGCCCTCCCCAGAGAGAACCTTCGGAACCCGCCGAGTTCCTTTTACACACACACACACTCACACACAGTTTTAACACGCCCGTAAACTCACACACCATTAGCTCTCCATTCTTCCCCACATGTTAGCGGCGTTTGCTGGAGCATGGCTGATTTGATGCGCTATTTTAAGCGCCTGCGCCATTGCCAGCGTGTCGCCCGCAAGTCCTCAGACAAAGTGCCGGGCTCCACTGAGCGTGAAGAGGGAGCCGCGTCCATCAATGGACGGCCAATTACCATGCTGAGCTAAGTGGAACTAATAGTCAGCTACTCGCAGGGTACAAACACACACACAGGTGATAAGACAGAAATACACACACACACACACACACACAATGAACTATAAAGCTATTAAGTCTCAGGTTGAAGTTTAAAGGTTTAACCTTTAACCTTGCATATGCAATCTGCATCCAATAAAAAATGTATTGAAATTATTGCACTTAAGGAACATGTCCAGTAATAATAATCCTAATAAAATCCATGATGACCTCGCCCACTGCCCGAAGACAGCTGAGATAGGCTCCAGCACCCCCCCGCGACCCTCGCGAGGATAAGCGGATTCGAGAATGGGTGGATGGATCGTTGTTCTTTTTCCCAATCCCAGCATGTATCGGTTTGGAAAGTTTGAGCCCAAGGACAATAAAAAATGTTGTCACAACATCAGTGGATGCATCCAATTAGATTGCTGCGACATCTTTTTCCAATGCGGTTCAGTCCCTGGGGGCCATATTTGTGCAGTATGTGGGGATTTCGATAGGATGCGGTCATAAATTAGCCAGTGTTGGTGTCCTTCAATACTTTTGTATTGGTTATTTTGGCCTCGCCCACAGCATTCTAAGCAATCGGCATTAAATAAATGTCACTATAGTCTTCCAATCAAGCGAAAACAAACACAGTGCAATGTCCCCTACCATTTCTTTATAGATATATATATATTTTTTTTAAACGATTTTTGCATCACACACACACACATTATCGGTGGATGGACGGCTGGTGCCTCCCTGAAAATTCCACCTACCGTCAATGGTTACGCTGCTCATTGGTTTCCTCTCATCGATTTCAAATTTAAAACGACTGGACTCAAGCGTGTTCTTAAAAATTCCGTCCTGTGCAGCCATTTAACAGGTTGTAATCATTTTAGTGGCTCATTCCAGAGCGTTAGTCCAAACACAATTACAAAGCACTTGAAATCATCATGTGATGGGAACATGGGACATGTACACAAGATGCTACCCCCCCTCCCCCCCCCACACTTTTGACTTTGACACAAAGCCCAGCCAAGTTGGATACAGCTGCAACATTGTGTGCGCTTTCACACAGCATCTACACAGACTGCCAACCCGGAAAAGAGTCGTAAAAGTGTTGACTTTTACAAGCAGTGTAAAAGGGGGCCTAAAAGGTGCAGTAATCATGTTAACATGCATTAAGTGTCGCTATGCGTCGCCTGCTGTTCCCTGTTGCCTTGACATAGTGTTCCCTTGCGAAGCTTGGCCACTGTTACCTTGTATCAGGGGTAGAGAATTGTGGTTCCTCCAGATCCATATCATGCCTATTTTTGATCCCCCCGCCCCCACCACCATTACTCCAACACACCGAATTCAAACGATGAGCTCACCAGCAAGCTCTGGAGACGCCTGAAACAATCATGATCAGTTGAATCAGGTGTGTTGGGAGTCGGGAGGGATCGAAAACATGGCAGGATTTGGCTTTCAAGGAACCGGAGTTCACTACCCCTGGTTTATATCATACGCACAATATTTATACAGCATGATGCGTGACGAAAAACAGAATAGCACGCAAACCGCAAACGCCGCAGAAAGCAGCGGCGGGTGCTGAAGGCTAATTGAAAACGTTTGCCTCGTTCTCACGTTTTCTTTGTTTTAGCCCCACTTGATACGCCGGGGGCCTCTTCCTTCTCTCCCCCCCCCCGGCTCCAGTGTTGGCTTGCATCCTGCTCTTTGGAATTCATGTGTCCTGCCCTATTGATTTGCTTTCATTTTTTTTTAAGGTCAGAAGCTGAATTCTTACACAATGAGGTAGTGAGGGTCAAGTGCAGCCCATTACTTACAATGCTGGGTGCGAGGAAAAGTGCAAGGTTATCAAAGGTTAAAGAAAAAACCCAAAAAAAACCCAAATCCCCTGGGATTAGGGATGCATGTAGGTGCAACGTGACCTCATGGGACATGTACACATAAAGATCAGCAATGTTTCCCTTTGCTTTGCCTTTGGTTGAACATTTTAGCTCCCCCCCCAAAACATTATTTCGTGATAAGACCTTGAGTCACTGCAGGCGGAGTACGAACAGTGAGGTTAAGAGGTTGGCAAAGTGGAAAAAAAAAAAAAGCCGCCGACAGGAACGACAAAATCATTTCCTCTCCTCTATGGCTGCTGAAAGCAAAATCTAGATAAAAGCTTGGGTACACTGGATGCTTGACCTGGAGATATCCATTGATTTTCTGATCTACTTATCCTCACAAGGGTCACGGGGGTGTGCTGGAGCCTCGATTAGTTGGCGGTCGGCCGGTGACACCCTGAACTGGTTGCCAGCCAAACGCAGGGCACACATAGACATAGGGAGAATTTAGAGCGTCCCATTAACCTGCCCTGCATGTTTTTGGAATGGGGGAGGAAACTGGAGTACCCGAAGAAAACCCACAAAGTGCAAGTGTAGAACATGCAAACTCCGCACAGAAAGGTCGAAGCCGGAATCGAACTCTGCACCTCTGCACCGTGAGGTCGACGCACTAACCACTTGCTAAGTTATGCACTACCCGTATGGAATCAACTCTTCTTACGTGTTGCGAGTCTACCCCTGTAGCGTTCACACTTCCCATTTTATTTCGGTGCTGTGCCGCAAACGAGCATTTACTCCGGAGTAAATTTTTAAACACCTCCTGAGCAGGGTTAAATTTGCTCCGGTTTAAGCTGGGGCTACATCGGTATAACTTTGTACGTGTGAACGCTCTACGGGGGGCAGCCCCGGTGCTACACCGGAGTAAAAGTTGCCGTGTGAACACCCCTTAAGACTCAAGAGTTCTAGGAGTTTGGAGAACAAGAATTATACTTCGCTGGAAACTGTAAAGTTGAACGTCTCTCTCTCTCTCTCTCTGTCTCTCTCTCTTTCCGCCATCGCTCTCTGTCTCCATGTGGCCCTGTGAATATACAACTCAGCCAACATACAGCATCCACAAGATTTATCATACTCACTTAGCGCACTCATAAATATTTCTACGTGACACAAGCTCTAAACCTCCCCTGCATTGCTCGCTCACTAAATTAGGGATGTGTAAAATATTCCGCTTGTCTAAAATACAGTGTGGCAAATTGGATCCCAAGTAATCCTCTGTCGCAGCATGTCACAGCTGGATAGGGAGAAGAGAGATTGGAGATTTTTCTCATTTACCTCCTGGAGAGTTTTGAAGTGTCATAACTAGCAGTTCTGCTAGACTTGCTAGTGTAGTGCTCTCAAAATATCTTATTCTTGTATTTTTTTGTCTCTCCCTCCCTCTCCCTTGTCGTCTCCAAATGAAAATTACCATGAGGGAGTGCTGTATTAATTTCACCTAATTCTGACGTGTGAGGCCTTTATTCAATGTTTCTTCCTGGCTGAAGATGGGGAACCATCAACAGTGAGGTAAATAAACCTGTGCCAGACACAAGGTGTGATTCCTACCCCTGTGGAATTGGGGTTTCTGGTCTCCAGATGGAGGCGTGAGTTCAAATCCCACTCCTGACAAATCATTTTCAATGAATGGGGATTGAGTTGGTTGTTGGGATATTTTCTTTGGGCGGAACGGTCAGTTGCAGGTTTGAGACAATCTGCGGACCACAAGTCCGTTCAGCCCAGTAGTGCACTTTTCAAACCACCAGCAGTAAAGAGACTCTCCTCTCGTGTGTCAGGATGGCCGAGTGGTCTAAGGCGCCAGACTCAAGGTGTGATTCCTTCCCTGCGGAATTGGGGTTTCTGGTCTCCAGATGGAGGCGTGGGTTCAAATCCCACTCCTGACAAATCATTTCGATTGGATTGACTTGTCCACTGGTATATTTTCTTTGGGAACGGTCAGTTGCAAGTTTGAGACAATGTTCGGATCACAAGCCCCGCCTTTAGTACAGTAGTGCACCTTGCAAACCACCACCAGTAAAGAGTCGCACTTTTCGTGTGTCAGGATGGCCGAGTGGTCTAAGGCGCCAGACTCAAGGTGTGATTCCTTCCCTGCGGAATTGGGGTTTCTGGTCTCCAAATGGAGGCGTGGGTTCAAATCCCACTCCTGACAAATAATTTTCAATGAATGGGGATTGAGTTGGTTGTTGGGATATTTTCTTTGGGAACGGTCAGTTGCAAGTTTGAGACAATGCTCGGATCACAAGTCCACTCTTTAGTACAGTAGCGCACCTTTCAAACCACCACCAGTAAAGAGTCACACCTTTCGTGTGTCAGGATGGCCGAGTGGTCTAAGGTGCCAGACTCAAGGTGTGATTCCTTCCCTGCGGAATTGGGGTTTCTGGTCTCCAGATGGAGGCGTGGGTTCAAATCCCACTCCTGACATATCATTTTGAATGAATTGGATTGACTTGCCCACTGGAATATTTTGTTTGGGAACGGTCAGTTGCAGGTTTGAGACAATCTGTGGACCCCAAGGCCAACATGGTGAGCCCAGTAGTGCACTTTTGAAACCACCACCAGTAAAGAGCCTCACCACTCAGATGTCAGGATGGCCGAGTGGTCTAAGGCACCAGACTCAAGGTGTGATTCCTTCCCTGCGAAATTGGGGTTTCTGGTCTCCAAATAGAGGCGTGGGTTCAAATCCCACTCCTGACAAATAATTTTCAATGAATACGGATTGAGTTGGATGTTGGGATATTTTCTTTGGGAACGGTCAGTTGCAAATTTGAGACAATGTTCGGATCACAAGCCCCGCCTTTAGTACAGTAGTGCACCTTTCAAACCACCACCAGTAAAGAGTCGCACCTTTCGTGTGTCAGGATGGCCGAGTGGTCTAAGGCGCCAGACTCAAGGTGTGATTCCTTCCCTGCGGAATTGGGGTTTCTGGTCTCCTGATGGAGGCGTGGGTTCAAATCCCACTCCTGACAAATCATTTTGAATGAATTGGATTGACTTGTCCACTGGAATATTTTGTTTGGGAACGGTCAGTTGCAGGTTTGAGACAATCTGTGGACCCCAAGGCCATGGTGAGCCCAGTAGTGCACTTTTGAAACCACCACCAGTAAAGAGTCGCACCTTTCGTGTGTCAGGATGGCCGAGTGGTCTAAGGCGCCAGACTCAAGGTGTGATTCCTTCCCTGCGGAATTGGGGTTTCTGGTCTCCAAATGGAGGCGTGGGTTCAAATCCCACTCCTGACAAATAATTTTCAATGAATGGGGATTGAGTTGGTTGTTGGGATATTTTCTTTGGGAACGGTCAGTTGCAAGTTTGAGACAATGCTCGGATCACAAGTCCAGTCTTTAGTACAGTAGCGCACCTTTCAAACCACCACCAGTAAAGAGTCACACCTTTCGTGTGTCAGGATGGCCGAGTGGTCTAAGGCGCCAGACTCAAGGTGTGATTCCTTCCCTGCGGAATTGGGGTTTCTGGTCTCCAGATGGAGGCGTGGGTTCAAATCCCACTCCTGACATATCATTTTGAATGAATTGGATTGACTTGCCCACTGGAATATTTTGTTTGGGAACGGTCAGTTGCAGGTTTGAGACAATCTGTGGACCCCAAGGCCAACATGGTGAGCCCAGTAGTGCACTTTTGAAACCACCACCAGTAAAGAGCCTCACCACTCGGATGTCAGGATGGCCGAGTGGTCTAAGGCACCAGACTCAAGGTGTGATTCCTTCCCTGCGAAATTGGGATTTCTGGTCTCCTGATGGAGGCGTGGGTTCAAATCCCACTCCTGACAAATCATTTTGAATGAATTGGATTGACTTGTCCACTGGAATATTTTTTTTGGGAACGGTCAGTTGCAGGTTTGAGACAATCTGTGGACCCCAAGGCCAACATGGTGAGCCCAGTAGTGCACTTTTGAAACCACCACCAGTAAAGAGCCTCACCACTCAGATGTCAGGATGGCCGAGTGGTCTAAGGCGCCAGACTCAAGGTGTGATTCCTTCACTGCGGAATTGGGGTTTCTGGTCTCCAAATGGAGGCGTGGGTTCAAATCCCACTCCTGACAAATAATTTTCAATGAATGGGGATTGAGTTGGTTGTTGGGATATTTTCTTTGGGAACGGTCAGTTGCAAGTTTGAGACAATGCTCGGATCACAAGTCCAGTCTTTAGTACAGTAGCGCACCTTTCAAACCACCACCAGTAAAGAGTCACACCTTTCGTGTGTCAGGATGGCCGAGTGGTCTAAGGCGCCAGACTCAAGGTGTGATTCCTTCCCTGCGGAATTGGGGTTTCTGGTCTCCAGATGGAGGCGTGGGTTCAAATCCCACTCCTGACATATCATTTTGAATGAATTGGATTGACTTGCCCACTGGAATATTTTGTTTGGGAACGGTCAGTTGCAGGTTTGAGACAATCTGTGGACCCCAAGGCCAACATGGTGAGCCCAGTAGTGCACTTTTGAAACCACCACCAGTAAAGAGCCTCACCACTCGGATGTCAGGATGGCCGAGTGGTCTAAGGCACCAGACTCAAGGTGTGATTCCTTCCCTGCGAAATTGGGGTTTCTGGTCTCCTGATGGAGGCGTGGGTTCAAATCCCACTCCTGACAAATCATTTTGATTGGATTGACTTGTCCACTGGAATATTTTTTTTGGGAATGGTCAGTTGCAGGTTTGAGACAATCTGTGGACCCCAAGGCCAACATGGTGAGCCCAGTAGTGCACTTTTGAAACCACCACCAGTAAAGAGCCTCACCACTCAGATGTCAGGATGGCCGAGTGGTCTAAGGCGCCAGACTCAAGGTGTGATTCCTTCCCTGCGGAATTGGGGTTTCTGGTCTCCAAATGGAGCCGTGGGTTCAAATCCCACTCCTGACAAATAATTTTCAATGAATGGGGATTGAGTTGGTTGTTGGGATATTTTCTTTGGGAACGGTCAGTTGCAAGTTTGAGACAATGCTCGGATCACAAGTCCAGTCTTTAGTACAGTAGCGCACCTTTCAAACCACCACCAGTAAAGAGTCACACCTTTCGTGTGTCAGGATGGCCGAGTGGTCTAAGGCGCCAGACTCAAGGTGTGATTCCTTCCCTGCGGAATTGGGGTTTCTGGTCTCCTGATGGAGGCGTGGGTTCAAATCCCACTCCTGACAAATCATTTTGAATGAATTGGATTGACTTGTCCACTGGAATATTTTGTTTGGGAACGGTCAGTTGCAGGTTTGAGACAATCTGTGGACTCCAAGGCCAACATGGTGAGCCCAGTAGTGCACTTTTGAAACCACCACCAGTAAAGAGTCGCACCTTTCGTATGTCAGGATGGCCGAGTGGTCTAAGGCACCAGACTCAAGGTGTGATTCCTTCCCTGCGAAATTGGGGTTTCTGGTCTCCAAATAGAGGCGTGGGTTCAAATCCCACTCCTGACAAATAATTTTCAATGAATGGGGATTGAGTTGGATGTTGGGATATTTTCTTTGGGAACGGTCAGTTGCAAGTTTGAGACAATGTTCGGATCACAAGCCCCGCCTTTAGTACAGTAGTGCACCTTTCAAACCACCACCAGTAAAGAGTCGCACTTTTCGTGTGTCAGGATGGCCGAGTGGTCTAAGGCGCCAGACTCAAGGTGTGATTCCTTCCCTGCGGAATTGGGGTTTCTGGTCTCCAAATGGAGGCGTGGGTTCAAATCCCACTCCTGACAAATAATTTTCAATGAATGGGGATTGAGTTGGTTGTTGGGATATTTTCTTTGGGAACGGTCAGTTGCAAGTTTGAGACAATGCTCGGATCACAAGTCCAGTCTTTAGTACAGTAGCGCACCTTTCAAACCACCACCAGTAAAGAGTCACACCTTTCGTGTGTCAGGATGGCCGAGTGGTCTAAGGCGCCAGACTCAAGGTGTGATTCCTTCCCTGCGGAATTGGGGTTTCTGGTCTCCAGATGGAGGCGTGGGTTCAAATCCCACTCCTGACATATCATTTTGAATGAATTGGATTGACTTGCCCACTGGAATATTTTGTTTGGGAACGGTCAGTTGCAGGTTTGAGACAATCTGTGGACCCCAAGGCCAACATGGTGAGCCCAGTAGTGCACTTTTGAAACCACCACCAGTAAAGAGCCTCACCACTCGGATGTCAGGATGGCCGAGTGGTCTAAGGCACCAGACTCAAGGTGTGATTCCTTCCCTGCGAAATTGGGGTTTCTGGTCTCCAAATGGAGGCGTGCGTTCAACTCCCACTCCTGACAAATCATTTTGAATATGTGGGTATTGACCTCACTTTTTTTTTTTTATCCGGACAGGTCAGTTGCAGTTTTGAGACAAGCTATGGACCACATTCACAGCCCGGAATATCTGAAATAAAGGTCCTTGACCAAGGAACTGGGTTCTTCATCGAGCATATTTGAAACTACCCTTTAGTAAAGAACTGGGGTATAGCATGTCAGGATGGCACTAAAATTCAAGCATGATTCCCTTTATATCGAAATGTTCTGATAGAGGTGTGGGTTCAAATTCCTCTCTGCTCACACTACTACTAAGTACTATTAAGCAAAATTAAAAATCTTGCTGTTGGGACATACAGTTGCAGGTTTTGGACCACATTCAAAATGTTTAAAAAAAACATGGATAGGGTTAATTTATGATTCACATTTGTCATCTTTTTTTTTTAAATAATAAAACATAATGTGCGATTATCTGGCAACATGTCCGGGGTAAACCCCGCCCTCCAAAACACAGTCTGCCCATAACTCAAATGTGGACAAAGCAGGACTGACAATGGATGGTTGAATGCAAAGTGTTTTGAATTTATCGTTTGAGCTCTCCATTCTCATCATCATCATCATAATCAAATGTGGAAAAAAGACTTGTTCAGTACACAAAAGGTATCATTGCAGCGATTGCTACAAAAGATGGGACACAGCTTCCATTTCTCCCTTCCTCCCTGTGCAGTTATAGCTGGGGGAGAGTCGAGTGAGCATCAGCTTTGTAATTGGCCATGATTTATCGGTGGTCTAGAAAGCCTGCGAGACCTCGCAGGGCACAAGCATTAGGTCAGACAGGTCTACACAGTCAATATCACAAAAGTGACCCGACGTAACATTCCTCCTCTCATCCAGAACAAAAATACATTCACACATTTTTACACGTTTGCTGTCTACCGAAAATGCATAATGTCTCATTTGGTGCTCTATTTCTACTGTAGATGCTTGTTCACACAAGCATACAAGAGAAATCTTCCATAAAATATGCCAGACAGTACCCTTCAATGGAAGAAAGAAAAAAAAAAGCCTCTCCGCTCAAGCTAAATTAATTCATTCTGGCAAAGTCTGTGCAAAGACTCTTAAAAGACAAGCATATTCCCAGAGGCATCCCTTCCAAACTGCCAGAACTAACAGCTCGCACTGCGCTCCGCTGCATTGACAGCAGCTCCGCAACACAGGAATAACACAAATCCTCCATCCATCCCGGATAGCTGCTTGCGAACCTTTAGCCCTTAAACACGTGTTTTGAGAATCCCAGCTCCGTCTCGAAACCGTAAGATGAGGGAGGGGCGGCGAAAGACGGGCAAACCGGCGCTATTGTCTTTATCCCTTTGTCTCCGGTTTTTATGCGACTGTTGAGGTAAACCCAATTGCTCGAGGCGCGAAGGGTAAATCATTCCAGAGTCATCGGGGAACACTCTGGTTCTATGGCCAAATGTTCTCTATCAGGAGGAGACTCAGAGCACAGAGTATGGCAAAAATGAGGATCAGACAATGAATAATAAAGATTGCAAAGAATAATAAAACACACGCACCATAAATGGGTTTGAGGCACCGGTGGAGACCAACAAAACACCAGACAATAGTTCACCAGGCCAATTATAAAAGTGCTGATTCAAAACCCACAATTCTTTTTTTTTTGTGCGTTCTCCTGTGGTTGTTTTTTTTCTCTTTTTGCTCTTGCTCTAGCTTTCGGTTAAGATAAGAGCAAGACGTTATGTTCCATGGCAAGACACGTGTTTCTTGATACAAACCCCCGGAGTTGTAATAGAAAGCATTTTTCTCCAAAGGGGACACGGATAGGATGCCATCCATGTTATCTTACGACAAATCGGAGTGTGAATAACACAACCTTTGGAGGTAAAGCGAAACAAAAAAAAAAAACAAGGGGGCCAATTGGGTGGTCCAATGTCTGGAACATATCAATTCAAAACATTTGAGTTGGAAAGCAAGTGAAAGACTCGCAATCTGCAACTGATTCTCTACGTCAAGACATACAATGCGAGTGACAAATGTTAATCAGTGGGGTTTGTCTCAAAAGAGTTTGTCACATGCAATGGCACTGTCGAATCTTTTGTTCCAGTTCACAGCTGCATATACATTATGTCAAGTATCCATCCATCCAAACACTTTTTTTTTTTCACCAGCGCTTATCCTGAAGAGGGTCGCAGGGAGGTGCTGGAGCCCATCACGGCTTACTTCGAGCATATAACACACAGGGAGATACATTATGTTCCGTGAACATGCATTTCCACGTCAGATTACTCAACGGACGCGTACATTTTTGGGTTCACAGAATGAGCGTCAACGCCATGACATGAAAGCGTCACAATATCTTGACGAGGTGACATGTCGGGCGTAAAGCAAAAGAAAAATATACAGTACGTTTTGGGGTTGGTTTTTTTTTTTTACATTTTTGCTGACACTGTAGTTTTGTTGATGTTTTCATTTGAAATATACACAAGTAAAAATTTGGAAAATGGGGGATACATGATGGTCAGACAGACATTCAATTCTAATGTTAATATTATTTGGAATTATATATGTATATATACAGTATATATGTATATGTATATACACACAAAGGTATTTGGAGTGTTCAATCAGCCTGCCATGCATGTTTTTGGAGTGTGGGAGGAAACCGGAGTACCCGGAGAAAACCCACGCAGGCCCGGGGAGAACATGCAAACTCCACACAGGAAGACCGGAGCTGGAATTGGAATATACAGTCAAACCTCGGTTTTCGAACGTCTCTGTTCTCGACCAAATCGGTTTTCGACCAAAAATTTTGAGATTTTTATGCCTCGGATGACGAGCGAATTTCGGTTCTCGAACAAACTGAGCGCACTTGAATGCCTCACTTGACTCCTCTCGCCTTCCTTACACAAACGAGGAAGTGACGGTTCTTCGTTTAGCGTTCCATGGTGAACAGACGTGTTCAATAAAGATTTTTTTTTTTTTTTTTAAAGAGCGTGGTTTCGGTTTTCGAACAAATCGGTTTTCGAACAGCCTTCTGGAACAGATTATGGTCGAAAACCGAGGTATAACTGTATACATTTTTTGTTCGTCATGAAAACTCATTCAATGCCAAAGACGTTTTTCTCACATTTTCTAAGAATCCAGGCATTCAATCCCCTTTTGGAGGTTTGTTTTTTTTTTTTTTTCCCCCCATCTGGTAAGGTAAATAAGAGGCTGTAAAAAGCTGTCACCAAATGCATCTTATCCGTGTGTGGTGCCTCAAAACAGAGCAACAAACCTCAAACCAAAGCGGGCCCGAAAGAAAATTCCATATAAGCACACTAGCCAGCCGTGTTTGTACCAGATCTTTGCTAGCCATAAACACGGGTTATCAGCAGACATTAACAACCAGTCAGCCGGTGTTTAGGTGACACAAAAAAAAAGGCTGAAGTGTACTTGCGGGGAGTGATTAGCTGCAATAGCCGTGGCAGCCATATGGCATAAAAACGGCATACAGTGCAGAGCGAGTTGCAAGCAGAGCCAAATTGAAAACTCGACGGATGTAAATATTTGGGTTGATTTGTCATCATTACAGCCAGCTGGCTCCGTTTGCGTGCAAGCCCGTGTGTGAGCGGAGAGTAAAAGGATAGATGGAGTGAGATAATGGGAGGGCAGACAATTTATTTTATAGAGAGTGCGCGCTCTATTTGAGGGTCTCTCCAGACACCCCGCTCTCAAATCGCAAATTCCACAACATTATGGTGTCACTGATCCCCATTTTTGTTTTAATGCTTTAATCATGTGGTCGTTTTGATAATCAATTATGCGAATTTCAAAATAAAGTCTTTTGGAAATGAAGATGATGATAAATAAATCAAAATGTTGCAGACTGGGGTCATATTGCGGCGAATTACGTGAGAGATATATTGTACAAGTGTATCCGCACAGTCTTATGAGATTAAAAAATAATGTGCAGTTTTCCTGGCCGCGATTTATTTGTACTTTAATTTAATTTTATGATTGATGTGTTTTGCGGCATTATCATCGCCGCCACGGCGGATTTTTAGAACTCTTACTGGCTCTTATCAGACCATGTGCATGTATTAGAAATAATGTGGCCCTCCAGAGAGCTGTACCTGTGCTTAAAATGGTGATTTGTCGCTCTACAAGGTGCGCCTGCATATTCAAAAACGCTGCCCGCCTACACATTTACGCAAGGGGCGGGTTGACGCATTTTCACCACTTTCATTGTCTCCGAACCGTTCAGCTCGGATGGGAAGATGACAATGTGGTTTTCGTCTCTCAAGATACGGCAGACGCTTAACCATTTTCTCTTTTCATCAATTTAAGATCAGTCCGCACATCCACCGATGAATATGAACCGCTCGAATCGGGAGGCCCGACAGTCATGAGCGACTGTTCCAGCTGACCAGGAGAGTTATTGCTGGAATGTGAAGCCTTATCGGGGGAAGGCAGCCAACGGGGACTCGGGACAGATTGATATAAAGAGGAAGTTGGTGCGGTGGCAGAATGCGATTTTGTTCCACTGTTTGCCAGACAAACAAATTTATGTCTCCTCTTCCAGAAGGTCAGCTGTGCTCACATTCATAAATAAGGACGTAATTGGTTGTCCGTACAATATATATGCTTAAAGAATTTATTGCCATCTGGTGGTGAACTAATAGAATGCAGTGACCTAAGATCTACGGTGCATCGCCACTAGCGACATCGCTAGCTTTGTTGCCTTTGGCGAAAAGATGGCGGCAAAACATGGCAGCCTGCTGTTGGGTATGCGCGCCCTATGTAATATAATTCGCGATGACTTCACCTACAATTACATTAACAAAATCAAGTTGATGTGATAGAATATATATATATATTTTGCACATTATTCAAATTAATAGTGGGTTTTCGAATTAATGAATTTTGAAAAATTTTACACGCTGTCTCTTTAAATGCATGGGTCCTTGCCGTACTTTTTTTTTTTTTTGCCAAACAGAAGAAAGAGTTTAATTCAGAAAAAAAACACAATTAAAAAGTAAAAACGAACAATATGGATTTACAGAGTCTCAATTTTAAACTAACTTTATGTTTGAAATTCAAGATATAGTCATTTGGCCAACATTTTGTCGCCTTAAAAGTTTTTTTTTAAAAAAAAGACAGACTGAAGTGGAATGAACAAACTAGCCGTTAAATTCATCTTTAATTGCCAGGAAAGCGGCAAATAAAATTAGGATGGATGTTTCCATCGCACGCAACCTCACTATGATGCATTTCAAACGAACCTCCAAAAGGGGGAACAGAATTTGTTGGCCTCAACCTACATCTGAATATTGAATGATTCAAACTTATTGTCCTTTTTTTACGATGGTACTAACAGTTCATGTCATTCCTGGCAAACGCGACATGCTATATGATACTTCATTTATAGGCAACATCTTCGGCATAAGGCACTGACATTCAAGAGGTCACTAAAAAATGGACACACACACACACATGCACACACATGCACACACAGATACACACTATATTACCCAAATTAAAGAGTCACTGCAAGTTGCATGTAATGGCACCCTTGTGTGAACTCCTCTTATTTCAGCACAATCTTCATCACGGGGCACACAAGACCATTATCATAACCTGCTACATCATTATTCCATTGTGCCGAATAGTGTTCGTACTGTAAATGTGGGTATCATAAAACAGTTTTACTGCTACTATTTTATCTTCACTTGAGGGCAATTGCATGCTGCTAAACGTGTTGCCTTTAATTAGGAGTGCCGGAGTGCAATATCGAGAGAATCTGGGCGGCGAGGATCTCTCGCCTGTGACCTTGCAAGCCAGAAACTTTAGCAACACCGGATGAGGTCTCATTTGTCACACTTCGGCATAAGTATTTCGTGAATATATTTCTGATTATCTGTCATTTGATGAATGAATCACATCACGATGAAAAGCAAATGGGAGTGTTGTACTTTTCTTCCACCAGCAGAGGCACTGTTGATTCAGTTAGCTTGTTAGCGCACAAATGAAGAACAAGGCACGAGCGACGGAACGTTGATTTACACCTACGGCTCCGCACTACGCTGCTCATAATGACACTGGAGTCGGAACAAGAGTTTCAAACAACTCAATTCATGCATTGCTTATTTTCCGCAGAGTCGAGAAAGTAAATCGAGTCGCCCTGCCATCCCAGATTGACAACTTTACTGAATTTAAATCTTTGAAAAATGAGAAACATTGCCAATCAAACTGAGTGTTGTAAAATTCAAGTACACATTTGATGGAACGTTCCTCGTCATTGTGAAACACCTTTTACATTGGTGGATAACTTGTTGACATTACTATCGGCTACATTGTATTGTTTGATAAGATTAGTGTTGGACAATTGAGCCAAAGCAGTATGACAAAGTAAATTTTTTTTTAAAAGTGTACTGTGGACATGTTTGCCTCAGTCCAACCTCCCATAACTAAATTCATCCTCCGCTAGTCCTCCAACCACCCTCGCTTTACCTTCCCAATCCCCTCAGTCAGCTCTCATCTATCTCTAAATCCGCTCCAATCCTCATCTGGCTGCTCGTCCTCCATTTCTCCTTCCTGCAGCCCCCTGTCTTATTTCTCTTCCGAGTCTCACTCTCACTCTCTCTCTCTCTCCACCTTTTTTTTCTCCACCCGCTCTCAACAAGCCATCGGGGAGTTTTTGCATAGTGTTGAGCAGAGTTTAGTAGGCCAAAGAAGACGGCGTGCCAGATTCTGCACGGCGTGTTAAGCAACACCCCCCCCCCCCCCACCTTGAAGCGACAGCAGCATTACTCAACAGAAAAGTCTTTCGGCCTCGCAGCTGCAAATCTGCCGTCACCGGCAGAACGGTATGCAAAGGCTCGCTCAGCATTGCAGCATCGTCATATACGGCGGTAATAACGGGAACAATTAAATGCCCCCCCCCCCCCCCCGAGTAAAGTGCTCAAGTTTTTGCATCCCACCTCCAACCAAATTCTCATGAGACCGCCGGACCGCTTCGTGCAAATTTGACAGTATTTCTCTCGATCCGCCACATTGGCATCAACGTTGGTGGCCCTTCAGAGGCGCCCGTGTGAGTGATTTAAAGGCGGAGAGTCAGCCACTCGTTGGCAGAGCATCTCAAGTTGTCAATTCCAATGACTTACGGGAAAGCAAAGGGGGAATGATCTGCGCTTCCAAGCGCTCGCAAGCAAGAGTTCAATCACCGTTGGGGCTTTATCCAAAAAGTGTCACAATTGTGTAATAAATAATAAGAGCAGCGTTGGGGCAGACGAGTCGGAGGGGGAGGAAAGTGGAAGAATTCTGGGGAGGGGGGAGGGGGGCAACAACAACAAAACTGGCGGTATGAAAGTAACTGGGAGTGTAAGAGAGATAGGAACGTTGACATCTGCCAAAAGGAGTGAACTCGGCGTGAAGTGGTTCAGACCTCGGTAGCCTGATTTATTCATGAGATAAGTCACCGTGATTATGGAGCAGGTGAGCGTAATGGTGTAATGTTTCCTTCTCGCCTCAGTGACTCGAGCCTGATGTGTTCTTGTCTGGAGGGGTTGGCGGCTTGCTACACTTTGATGATGAGGTAAGGCACCAGTCAGATTTTTTTTAAAAAGACGGGGCATTTTAGAAATCGCTCACTTGCAGATAATATCACGCCGTCAAAGGCGATGTTGGGAAACTCGCTTCCGAAAAATTGGCATTTGTTATTTATTACTCGTGCGGTCAAAAGAACCGAAGCGGAGTTATCCGTGGCGACTGAGGCAATGGAATTCTGTCTGCTTTTTCAGGGAACAAAACAGTAGAATGTTCATATAAATTTATTTTAAAAAATAAAAATGTAACGAAAGTACAGTGGTACCTCTACTTATGAAATTAATTGGTTCTGGAATAAATTTCTTAACTAGAAATTTTGTAAGTAGAGACGCATTTTCCATGTAAATGCCCTAATTCGTTCCAAGCCCCCAAAAATTCTTTCCGAAAACATAAATATGCATCAAAATATGTAACAATACATGTTACAATTAGATTATTGCACAGTAAATGAGAGTTGTGCATAATGTAAAAAAACAAAGAATAGAGCAAAGAATAAAAATGATGGGCATTTAAGTGCATCCTCATCGTTTTTTGTGTTCTCTCACAGATTTGGTTTTTGCCTGGCGTTTTGTAAAGAACTGAGCAAAGGATGTTTGCTTTTGTCGACTTTTAACAATCCTCCGAAAATGTGCAAGGCAAACATCAGCAAAGTGAGCGATCGCCGGATTGGTGAAAACGTTTTCGGGCTGATTCAAATTTCGTAAAACTATCGGAACGCCTGATGGCCAAACGGGCGAATGACGAGGACGCTGCATAGACACATATCTATCCATCTACACACATGGACGCATTTATGTTGAGAGGGAAGAAATTTCATCTGTGCTGTATACAGCACATTTGACTATAAAGTTGTATTCAATTCAATTCAATTCAATACAATACAGGAGAGGTCCCTCTTAGCCAATAGGATGCCAGGATGATGCTCGGGAGTAGCCAATGGCAGAGCAGCTATAAGTATGTTGCGTTCAGGGAACTCGGAGCTGCGAGTAGCAACACACACTGTATTTTTACCTTTCGTATCTTGAAATTTATTTCATAACTAGAGGCGATACTTTCCTGTTGAGGCGTTTCGTAACTTGAAAATTTCGTATGAAGAGACGTTCGTAAGTAGAGGTACCACTGGAACTCATTGCTAAAAGCTAATAGTTAATTTACACACACATGGAAAAAAAAAAGACTTGGTTTTGCACCCTGCTGTGCATAATCAAACGTGTCTACAGAAGCCGTACCTGCTCATTAAGTTCCCCGGGAGGATAATTGAGCATCGCAGTGATAGCTCAATGGCTATACAATTTCAGCTCAATTGTTTCATATCAATATTCATCTTGCAAAGACACTTTATGAATTGGAGATTTTTTGCCATTATGCTTTGCCTGACAATAAATGGAGTGTCTGTTAAAGGATACCTTCCAGAGACGCCCCGACCTTTCAAACGCGGGGAATAGATAAGCTGTTGGAAATCGAGAGCGGCAAAATGAACCGAGCCCTTTTTTTTTTTCCACAAGGCTATCCGGACTCTGTATTTTTATATCTTTTCAAGATGCGACCCTCGAGTCTGATACGCGCTGCACAATTGAAGAATAGTCACTGGAACATAGAATTTATACTCTGGACTCCTCTCCCCTGATAATAAATCTGACAATAAAAATGGGACTTGGTTTCAGTTTGAAACCTTTTCATGATGAAAATGTTGTTATTCAATACTGAAAAAAAAGCTCTCCTGGATGGCCCTTTAGGTAAAGTGCAATTTATTTAAAAATATTCTTTTCACAGCAGTCTAAGAGGAGCCACGGCACAAGTAACAAGATTGTGGTGTGGACACATGAATGATGCAAATCGAGGGTGGTCGGGTCCTTCAAGGATTTATTCGGCATTCGGCGGAGAACTTTTCAGCGGACTGTTATCGTTATGGTGCGTTTCCGACCATTCTCTGTCTGAATATGTGGGGCTGGGCTTCGGGAGAAGCCTCCCCGTTCCATTGTATTGGCGCGCAGATTTCCACATGAACAAGAAGCTACTCAGCCTCGTCGCCCACCAGTCCAACGAGCAGACTGCCTCTTGAATAGTCAAGACAGAAGAGTCATTGTGCCGACGAATATGAACCAGTCTGCTCGCATCCTTGGAGTCACCATTATCATTACAATAAAGCTCAAGCTGTTCTGTATTTTTATTTTTTTTTGGGGGCGGCGACAATTTTAGACCTCTCCAAGTTGACGGGGAGGTGAAGCATTGCACAGGAAGCAGTCATCGGGCGAGTGCGGCATTCCTTCACTGGTGGAAATGCATAATTAATCGGTTACAGGATACTTCGCATCTCAAAGGCGCCGCAACCTTGCTTGCTATAATTTCATCACACACCCAATCCTGTCAAGCATATTTTAGGACTCGTCTACTCCTCATGACTGACATTTACGTATGGAATTATTCATGTATTATTTCACCAGACTTAAATTGGGATAAAGCAGACAATTACGAACCAACTACATTGGTACATCTACTTACGAAATTCATGTGAAATAATCAGTCTCGGCTCATGTTTTCTCGCAGAGACTGACAGATTTGACAACTGGGTGACGAGGGAGGAACGAGTGCAGTTACATCTCGGTTTCTCAAAGAGGGACGGACTCTCCCGCAAAGCATGCTAGGCGGCGTCAATCACCGTTTGACAGGCCCGTCGTTTACAGAGTTCCCGTCAGTTCTGGTGAGTAACGGTCCGGAGGTGCTGTAGATTTACCGTGTTTATGATCGGGCTGATGGTCCCATGGAACATTAACTCCGTGGTCTCCCCAACCCCCGAAAAAAACGGCAACATGAGCAGGCGTTAGCCAACAACGCTATCATGTTTGAAGCATCGGAGCTAGCTCAAGATCGGAATAGAGAGTTAACAAGCAGTAGACAACCTCCAACTGCCCCCCCCCCTCCCCCACCCCAGCGGTATATGGCTGTGAAGACCTTCTATATAGACATGAGCTCAAGGATCACAGCACCTCATTGCCTTTGCTACTACCGGGCAATAAATTCTCCTGCAGGAATGAATCGGTTGACCTTGAGGTGAGCCCGTGTTGCAAGTTGCAATCCAATACCATACATTATCCTAAATGCCTCGCCGTCCCCCCCCCCGCCCTTGCTGGTGAAGTTGAATAAATGCGGCATTTATTCAGCTGGTAGAGCGAAAATAATTAGAAACCGAGGGTGCATGAAGCTTATTTGGGCTTAAATGAGAGCAAAATTGGTGTTCCCACAGGCACTGTATGCTTGAAACACATCAAAAGTCTCCCTTCTCTGTCGCCTCCATCACTGCTTCCAGTCGATGGCTGACACTTAATAATTTATGCTCTGTAAGAATCGGTGAGGCCTAATTTGTGGCCAAGCTCAGACCGTCGACACTGCAGGGACCAAAGTGAAAAAAGCAGCACAGTATTTGACGGATTCCTTTTGTCCTGAACGAGAAACAAAAGACTTGTCTGTTTAGTTTTCTACCTATGTCCGGTCCACATCCCCCCCAAAAAAAAAAAATTTCAAACCGTACAAAGATTGTTCACGCCTATGGTTGAAGAAACTGAAATTGACTTACGATTGTGAGCATAGCTTCATGTGCATGACAGGTGGAATCACAGAGATCAGATATGCTTTTTTTTGTTTTGCCGATTTTCCCACGGCCGTCTACTTTTTTTGTATGGTTAAAATGTAATCCACAACATTGGTCGGATGCTTAACTACACATTCAGGGGCCATAATGTGTCTGTATATTCTCATTTTAGTGCCCATTGAGGGAAATTATACTTTGTCGAAATAAAAGGAGGCAGATGGTACGGTATTGGGATATTCCAGGTGCTCCGTTCAGTGAGTTAACCTCATGCCTGAGACATTGCCCGTATGATTAGTACACTAAGCTCAGTTGAATTCCCACTGCCCGCGTTGACTAAAAATATCAAGGCTACAGAATTACAAAGCAGGTACATACTGCACAGCCATGTTTTACATATGAGGCATTTCCTTGGCAACGGGTATACAGTATTGCGTGTGTGAGTGTGCGATGGCCCTTTTTTCAGAGAAGGGACATTATTTGTGGACCCCCCCCCCCTCCCCCACAAACCCAGAGGCACAACTCTAAACACAGACATATGCCGCTCAGCCTTAAAAGTGCGGTTTTGAATTCAACCCGAGAGGACTATAGTTAACAGTATGGCATGCAAATGAATTCATACTTCTTCCGACATTTTTTTTTTTTTTGCCGTTCCACGTGGATGGAGATCAAGCCTTGTGAGGCATCTCTTCCTTGAAAAGGTTGGTTGAATTATGAATTAGACGACCTCGGGGGTATTGAACTTTAGAGATTCCCATTGTAATTCCATCCACTCACTTATGCTAACCTACACTGGTCCGGTCTGAAACTGTGGCGCATTTGAATTTCTCCAACAGTAATTTATCTCATTGCGAGCTGGGGTTGCTGTGTCACTGCCACTGTGTTCTCGACAATCACCAGCACAGTGGAAGGCAAAATGCCCAACAATGAAACAAATCACTGTGGAGAGGCCCTCCTTTAGATGACTCATTAAACAAGCAGGCTATCAGGCCCCATGGGGGTTTTAATGGCCATCAAAATACCTTAACACGACAACTTCCCCGCTGTCTATCACTTACCCACCCCTGGAATTAAAAATAACAATAATAATAAAAAAATGGAAGTGGACGTTCGAAAATACAAGAAGAATATGATGGGGGGGGGGTTTTTATGAGCAATCCATTATTCCATCCAACCGTTCGTCAATCTTTTTTTTCTTCCTTTTTATATATACTTCTCATCTTAATCAGGGTTGTGAGCGAGCGAGCGTGAGACTTTTTGTGTGAGAGGCAGGGTACGGCCTGGAGAGGTCACTAGCTAACCACAGCAATTTCTGACTATTGATTATTCACTACACGCGCAATTCTGGATAGCGGTTATTTTTGGTGTTGTCTTTTTCACCATCTCCTTTCAAATCCAATACATACAATACAATACGGTGGACCAGTGGTTAGCGCGTCGACCTCACAGTGCAGAGGTATCGGGTTCGATTCTGGCTCCTGCCTCCCTGTGTGGAGTTTGCATGTTCTACCCAGGCCTGCGTGGGTTTTCTCCGGGTACTCTGGTTTTCTCCCACATTCCAAAAACATGCTGAGCAGGCTGATTGAACACTCAAAATTGTCCCTAGGTGTGAGTGTGAGCACTCACACCCACACCGAGGGAGAATTTAGAGTGTTCAATCAGCCCACCGTGCATGGTTTTGGAACGTGGGAGGAAACCGAAGTACCCAGAGAAAACCGGGGAGAACATGCAAACTCCATAGGGAGGCCGGAGCTGGAATCGAACTAGGTACCTCTGCATTGTGAGGTGGACGCGCGAACCACTGGACAACCGGGCCACACGGATGATAAATTGTCGACCTAAATCAGAATTTCAATTTTAAATTAAGTTTCTAGTCAGCTCTCCACTCGTCTACGCTTCACAATCTCTCTTGTGTCTTACAAGGAATACAGTCGTATTGATAAGATTTCCACGACAATCAGCAAAACAACAGGGTTAGGGTTAATAGGGTTAAAAAAAAACGCTTGCATTCAAAATGCTATGCCATAAAGGCATTTAAAGCGGGAACAGATGCGATCCAAAGTGATTAAACAAATATGCCACTGTTGACTGGGAGCCAAAAGCCCCTCCCATCGTGGGTCATCACGGGAGAAAACATGTCAGGCTTTATTAGAGGATTGATAGGCGCATCGGAAGAGGCGTGAGGGCAAAGTTATCACACCGGACTGCTAAAACTTGCAGCGTATCCCGGCAAGGAGATTGGATTCCTCACTGCGGGCTCAAGGCAGCAGCACCGAGGTCACTTGACAATCTGCACGGGTCACCGCCGAGGCAGCGCAACAAGCTGCTTTAAAGCTCTGTCCATTAACTCAATCCTTTTTCACCCACAAACACAAACCTTCGCCGCTAAAGAGAATTTAACAGCAGGGGGAACCGACGGTGAGCAGCAAACCAAAAACGTCTCATTGACATTCGCAAACCACATTTGGTAATATCACTATTACAAAGTCTTTTTTTTTGGGGGGGGGGGGGGGGGGGGTTCCCCCAGTTTTCAGGAGCGACCTCAAAAGTTGAACACGCCGAAACGGTTTCTGCGTACGACGCACGTGACACTTGTTGAAATGTTACTGAGTGGGAGGTGAACCGCAGCAGCCCAGAATGCAAGTCAGGCGACTGAACCACTACACGATCTGGGAACATTACTTTCCCCCCCACCCCCCCTCCTCCGTAACGTTTGGAGGTTGACCAACATTTGAAAACGGCAAAACCGACAGCTGCCGTCTAGCCTTGAATTGCAAAACCATATGATATTATTGTAATGATATAATTACGAAAAAAAATAAAAAACCACTTCATCGCTACAATAAGACCTCACAGGGTGGGGAGAAGAAAAAAAATATATAGCATTGTGAGCGTACTGCGGTTTCTTTCTGCAAAGAACACTTCTGCCGGGGGATGTCGGGCATTGCCAAAGACAACAACAAACCTCGCCAGCGTAATAATGCATGTTCCTTTTTAACATAACATGGGGGCGGGGGGTGGGGGGGGGGAGAACATGAGATGCGTGGGAGCGCCGGGAGAGTGCGATGATGTGTGGGGGGTGGGACACTCGGGAATACGTGGGTACATGGGTGTTGGCGTGCGTACGCGCGCATCTGGAAGACCGACTGAACGTGTGGGCGCCCGTGTTGCACGTTTGCGCGACAAGTGAACATGAAGAGAGATCTAACGCGCGTGTGTTTGGATTGCTTTTGGAAAAAAACAGCGCGGGGCGGCGCCTTTTCCTTTGGTTTGTCGCTCAAAGGGCGACTCGGGAAATAAGTGATACATCTTAAGATTTCAAATATTTGTATACATCAAAGTCAGAGCAGCTGAGTTGGCTTCGTTTTTTATTTTTTATTTTTTTTAGAGGAGCACTTATTTGTTAATTAGAGTAAGTAGTTGTTTAATTAACAAACTAAAGTATCCGTTTGCATACACATCACACGAACAGAAAATTCTAAAGCAGTGAGACCTCTTAACTCAGAATCATACCAATGACGGACACACGCCAACTGAAAATGCTCCACATAAAACGACCTCCATCAGAATAAACAAAATGTCGGATGAACTGGAACCGGTTTGCGATGGGTGGGGAGCTTGTTTTAAACTACCCCCCCCCCCCTACTGCTGTCATAAAAGTCTAAAAAAAACAATCATAACTACTGTGCTAAAAAAAAAGAAAAGAGAGACGACTGAACTCCATCTTGATAAGTCAGATGTTTACATCGACCTGCGCACGTCACATAGCTGTAAAAACGCTGCTCTGATCGATTTGACGGCAGATCGTGAATAGATCACGTCAAATGTAAACAGTTGACCAGAGATCTTCAATTGGAATGACCAAAAAATAATAATAATAATTTACATGCAGCTACTGATTCTTGAATGGGTGCAAGATTGTCAGTGACGCTTATGGAAACTCGGAATTATTGCATTTATATTTATTATTATGACCCCTGCTCGAATATGTACAGCAGCAAAGTTATGAAAAGTGGTAGAAAGTAAAAGAACAAAAAGTATAGGAGCTGCTGTAAAGGCAGACACTCTCACGGCGCCATCTTGAAGTCATAACATAATAAAAATTTCATTGTTTATTTTTTTTTTTTAATGTGAGGCTGTGATGTGGCGAGCGCGCTTTTGAACTATGAAACTGAATGTGCGAACAATCAGACGACACGGCATACTGTACACCGCAGAAAAAAAAAAAATACAAATAAAAATCTGTGGGATCCTGTACAAGCTTTCAATGTGACAGGAGTGGGTGGTGGAAAGGAGGCAGGCGAGATCAGTCAGTCAGGGTGACCTCATGCGTTTGGCACAGGGAACGCCGATCAGGTTTCCCTGTGTGCAGATTCCAGCTTGTTGGCTGCACACCAGCCGTGGGACTAAACTCCTCAAGGCATGTGTTGCTTTGTTGGCATGCGTAGGGGAGACGGCGATTCTCCGCGCGCGTTGATGGAAACATGCTGGTGCGTGCGTGCTCGTACAAAAAGGGGCGAATGCTATCGATAAGTACCGAGATGTATTATGTGATTTCAATTATTCAGTTCGAGCGGGGGGGGGGGGGGGCCTTTATGGAGCGGGGAAGTGTCAGTCCCCTCGAGTGAACTCGACAGGAGTCCCGCCCTCTTCTTCGCTTTCAGTCCCCTGCCTCTTTCCTCAACGACTCTATCATGTTTCCTCGGAGGCTGTTATGTTAGCTTGTGATAATGCGCGTTGAGAATGCGCTCGCGAAGGAGACTGAGAGAGAGAGAATATTAGATTTGAGGTTCGAATGTTACTGTCCAATTACAGCTTGGCCCGAATGTAGTTATATTCATCTGCACAAGAGAGATTGAACCTTGGAACCTTTTGGTGACGAGATGGAAGAGTCAAACACCAGCCGCGCAGCCCTCTAATCACAAAATGTTTCCGTGCTCAAACTCAACCCCGAATGACTGAACTGTTCACCTTTACGAGAGCGTTTAAATGATAATATAACAACGATCGCAATACGACAAAGCGGCAGCTGAAATCCCAAATGCGCAGTGGTTCGCCGGCAGCCTCGTGATCGACTCTCAAACGAAGACCTAGCTTGGTACACGCTACTGGCAACCGTCGCTATGGTAACCGCACAGCACAGACTGACAGGCATCGTCCTAATAAAGCCTCAGAGGCTTCCCTTTTTTTTTTTTACAAATTGCCCTCGCGTCACACGAGTGAAAAGAGGAACAATAATGTGCACAAAACAATATAAGTTAGCAGCGCTGATACAATTCGGTCACAGACGCATTGGCCGTCGTGGGGAAAGATGTGAAATTGTAGCTCCAGCTCGCTTTTCAAATGCAACTTGGAACTAAACAGATCAACAGATCTCACACGGGGGGTTTGTGGAAGTCGAGTAGAGTTTCGAGACCTCTCTCTCAGAGGGGTAACAAACATCAACAGACGCCCTAACGATAACACCAGATTTGTGGCAGCCAACATGGCCTCGCCGTTGCCACTGTTTATTCAGTGTTTGCAGGAAGGTTGGCTAATGTCAGCCGGGTGATTAATAGCGGCCACAAAGTGCTGCGCACACAGAAGCTGCTCCGAATGAGGCCAACTGCATCTCCTACAAGGGTTTATTGCTTTATCGGCTGAATCCTAATGTGACCCTCTTTCCCGACTGCCCCTCAGACAATTCCACCCGTGCCGGAAAACACGGTCGCCCTGGTTAATTGCCTGACGTGGTTTAATTTCGGGACTCTTTTTGAATAACGCAGAGGGATATACGAGGTCAATTCCAGTCAGCTAATTGATCTCCGATTCAAACCGGGGAAAACATGCGAGTCCCACACACAAAGGTGTGAGCCTAGATTCGACCTTTGAACCTCTCAACTGTGAGGGGAAACATGCGAACCACAACAGCAGCCTCCCGTCATCCATCCATCCATTTTCTACCGCTTATCCGGGGTCGGGTTGCGGGGGCAGCAGCTCTAGCAAGGAAGCCCAGACTTCCCTCTCCCCAGCCACTTCTTCCAGCTCTTCCCGGGGGATCCCGAGGCGTTCTGGGTGACATAGTCTCTCCAGTGTGTCCTGGGTCGTCCCCGGGGTCTCCTGCCGGTGGGACCTCACCAGGGAGGCGTTCAGGACGTATCCTAATCAGATGCCCGAGCCACCTTATCTGGCTCCTCTCGATGTGGAGGATAAGCGGCTCGATTCTGAGCCCCTCCCGGATGACCGAGCTTCTCACCTTATCTCTACGGGAGAGCCCGGATACCCTTCGAAGAAAACTTATTTCGGACGCTTGTATCGGCCTCCTGTCATGTTACCATAAATCACTCGGCCACACAGGTATAAACTGGTTCAATCTAAAAATGCTGCCAGAAGTCTTATTTATCCATCCGGCAATCCATTTTTGTCCCCTTATCTAGGGTCAGGTCATGGGGGGCAAGCATCTATAGCATAGTAGCCCAGACTTCCATCTCCACTCTCAGCCACTTTATCTAGCTGCTCTGTCGGGGGGTCCGAAGGTGACCGAGGCCACCCGCGAGGAAATATTCTCTCCCGCGTTTTCTCCCGGTGAGACGTGCCTGGAACAAGCATCGAAGGAGGCATCCTTATTTCCCTAATTTGTCCTAAATTTGCATGTGTTAAAAAATAAGTTTCTCAAAGCAAAAAAGAAAAAGAAAGTCAAATTTTATAGCAGATCGTGACACTGGGATATCTTCGAACGAGAGTCTGCTACCTTCAAATAACTTCTGATGTGCGACAGTATTCTCTTCTCCCTAAGGTTGGTCCTCTCGTTTGGGATAGGTGTCCCAAAATCCGTCAAATATTAACGGGAAAGAAAAGCAACATATAAAAAGACACAGATCCTTCCCCAAAAATTTGCGGTTGAATACCAGTTTGTACAAGCTCAGGAGCCTTTCCGATTTTTCAAAGAAAAAAAAAAAAATTAACATTTTGAGAATAATTTCAGAGCGGCATGTCCGCAGAGGGCTTGTTACGCATCGCATCTCCGCGGGCTGATACGAAATTCCCCGTACAGCCTGAATCGTCCCAATATGTTGAGAATAACATAACATATGGCGGCTACACAAGCTTGCAGCTGTTGTTTGGTGGTCTGCGGATAAATAATGGATACAAGGATTCCGCAGGGGGTACTCGAGACGGCTAATCAGAGGCGGAAAATAGGAAATTAGCGACTAACTGTTTTTCAAAGCCACTGTTTCTTAATATTTTCCAAAGGGCCCAAGGACAAAACAACACAGGGCAAATAAAAACATTAGCATTTATCAATCCGCATGAGTAGTTAGATGCTAACATTAGCATTTATTCAAAGCTTGTGCTCTCAACTTTAAGTGCATCTATATTCATGGTAATAAAGAAAAAAAAGTGCACATTTTTGAGCCGTACTTGCTTTAAAATCGCTTTTTCCACACACTTGATCTTCATACTTACTAAGGTGGATGAGGAGAGTGTAGCAGAAGCTCGGATGTAACACATTTCGAGTTTTCAATTTGACAGTGGTGTTTACGCATTTCTTTGTTTATTAATAATTGCCCAACCGATTTTCAGGTGAAAATTTTTTGGTTGGGGTTTTTTTTTCGTAATCATTCAGATGGTTCTGACACAATCTGGAATAAAAGTGTTTTTCATCGTGAAGAGGTTGGTAAAAAATATATAGTTTCATTTTGGTTCATTACATTTTGACAAAAAGGCCGTGACACACCTATTTTCCAAATACGGGTAGTTTAAATGTTATCTTCATGTTCTGGATCGTGCGAGAAGTTGGGCCGATGCACTGTCTGTATTTTTCAAATGATGTTCCCAAGTTCAGTTTTGATAAGAATCTACTCATTGATGAAGTCTTAAAAAAAATGATCAAAGTTTCCAAAACATTTCTCTTGGGTGAACTAAATTTAATGTGGAGCTAAAAAGAAAAAAAAAAGTCATTTGGTGGCAATTAAAATTTATTATCGAAAAATATGGGCGACCACGTCATTTTTTTTTATTGGGTGTGTGTCATATCTTTATCTCCTATAACCACAGTATTAAGATTTTTTTTTAATCTCTTGAATACAACAGAATATAATGTAAACATTTTCGGCCTTGGCAAAGACTCCTTCACAAAAGTTTTGTTCAACATGTCTTCTCCCAAAAGCAGCCCACATATAAAGCCAAGATTTTTTTTTTCATTGCGTTGCCAATAGTCTCCTTATGTGCTACTAATTACTTTTGAAGAATGAACCCCCTCCACCCCCTTCAACAACACTCCGTGGGCTTGCTCCTCCTTGATCCATTACGCCTGCTTTTGTGGCTCTGCTCTCTCCCCTGCTAAAGTGTCCTTGCAATCTAATTCATGTCGCCAACCTGACACGCTCAGTGTTTTTCCATACGCTGACTAATGCGCACGCGTGAAGGCCTCGAAGGCGGCAGGAGAACTGGAAGACTCTGCCAAAGAAACCGCTGGGGCAAAATCTAAGAGGGTGGTGTGAGTCAGTTCGCTTAAATAAAGTCAGGAGAAAAGCCTGTTTGCTCACGGTAATCCTCCACTTGCTCGACAAGGCTTCGCAAGGTTCATCTGCTGCACTAAATTGGTGCACGTATCCTTATTTGTATAGAAGCTCATTGTGACTGGATGAGAAGGGGAGGGGGGCACTGACACGACTGGCAGCCATTCAAGCGCTCATGCCTATTTGCTTATCCCCATTCATGGCAGAATTGGCTTTTTCCGGAACCATTTTTCAAGCTAGGCGTGACACCGTGTTTTCATTGCGCTTGCCACAACTAATGCAGCAGCAGAGAGTAAATGTTGCAGGCAGTATATGCTGTCTGGATGGCGGTAACCATGGCTGCCTGCAATATTCACAGGAGGGAGACGGCGCGACCATTTGCATGTCTGCGGCTTCTGTTACCTCCTGAGTCCTCCGTGTCTAAACATCTCCCTGGCAAATAGTTCAATTGGATCACTGTCTCTCTAATTGATGAAATGAAAGAAATGTGGCTTTAAATTTTAATGAACCATGTTTGCTAAAATTGCTACACAAACGTACTTTGGAAGTAAACAGCTGAAAAGCTGAAGCTCAGTCTCGGAATTGGCACACGCAGACGGCAATATATGAACACATTGAAGTCCAGATCCAAGTAGGCAGTGCTTAAAGTGGGCCACAGTGTGGACCAGCAATGCAAAGGCTAACTTCAAAATAAGAGCTTCCCAAATGTTACATTGATGCAAATACCATACTAATGGTAGGCTTTTATTTTGAAGGCGGACCATGTGGTCACGTGACGGCTAGTTTGACTAATCACAGTTTTTGTTGCCGTTACATCGTTGTTTACAACATCAACATGTCGTCACCCTAAAATCATATTCAATCGCTAATATAAGAAGCTTAAAAAAAATTCAGTGAAGGATGCTGTCACTCTATGATATGGCACAAATCTCTGTTGTCCATGGCCAGGAGCTAGCCGCTAGCTGCTAGCAACGAGTGCCCAGATGGCAACAGCAAGTAGTTCGACGGCTGTTGCTTTGACATATTCCGCCAAAGGCAGCTCGTGAATACAACCAGTGATTAGACGAAACCAGATAAGGATACCGGTAATTATCTGTACAGCCAAGCAGCAGAGACGGCATTTAGAGCCGTGCTTACGTCGTTAACATACTTATGTCACAGCATCACCTATTACAATGATGCAATGCTAAAATATTTCTCATTCCGGACATGGAAAAAAAAAAAAGGGCAATTCTATTGCAGTCGCAAGCCACGCAGGGATCTTCAGGCATGCTGCTCCACAAAGTGCACAACACAGCCGCTCGTTAAAAATTCAGGAGCAATTATCCCAGCTGAATCTTGAGTCAGCGAGCATGGCTAAGAGGAGCTTCCAAGTCATCCTACCTTGTTGCCACACAACCTGAGCATTTGCCGTGCGGCCAAAGGAACGGCAACAGACACGTTGAAAGCGTATGTTGACAAAGGGAAGCGACAAACGGCCTTTCAATCGGTGCGGTTAGCTCATCCAGAACCCATGACAAATGGGTTCACACTATCCAACTGCCCTGTGTCAACCGTCGAGACCTTCAAGTTCCTGGGAATCACAGTCTCCCAGGACATGAAGTGGGAAGTCAACACCATCTCCATCCTGAAAAGGGCCCGGCAGAGGATGTACTTCCTGAGGCTGCTGAGGAAGCATGGCCTGCCACAGGAGGTGCTACGACAGTTCTACACGGCAGTCATCGAATCAATCCTGTGTTCTTCCATCACGGTTTGGTTTGGGGCCGCCACAAAAAAGGACAAAATCCGACTTCAACGGACAGTTAGGACGGCGGAAAAAATCGTTGGCACCGCCCTACCCACTCTTGAGGACTTGCACACTGCAAGAATCAAGACAAGGGCACGGAAAATCCTCCTGGATCCCCCGCACCCTGCCCACCACCTTTTCCAGCTACTCCCCTCAGGCAGACGCTACAGATCCATGCGCACCAAATTCAGTAGACACTTAAACAGCTTCTTCCCTCTAGCCATTAACTCCTTAAACAGTCACTGACGTAGTCACTCTTCTTGTACTACAAATACTGCTACTGGTTACTCTAAAATGGTTCAATGATTTGTTGTTTACGATGATACTAATGCAGCGTGTTATACCGGAGACAAATTCCTTGTGTGTTCTACATACTTGGCCAATAAAGATGATTCTGATTCTGATTCTGATGACTCCTATCTAACTCTTGTGTTTTTAATTCGATTGCCATTCCAGACAAAACAGATAGATTCCTCTGAATTGCTGCTGTTAAAAGACAATAAATAAAATATAAAATATATTTTTACCCATTTTCCAGAAGCTGCTGCTGGTCTATTAAAAAATAATAATAAATTGTGCCATCGAAACTTATTGGAAACTAAAGCTATTATTAATTCATGCAAAACTTTTTTTTTTTTTGGTATAAGTTAGTTCATCAACAATTGCAATGATCAAGTCCACAAGATCTGCCTCGAGAACGCCGACAATGCTCAGTTTTGATTGACACGTTGACACGAAAGCATATGCTTATTATTGTGGCTGTAGTTTGCAGTCGTGGACAACCTCAGTGCATCATAATGACAGCTGTTTGTTGCTTAGTGGGTCCTGGCAGGACTACGGAAAGACTACGGGCCATGGTTTCTTAATCATCAGGCTCAAACCACGGGAATGTTCTGGATCGTCAAGCCTCGGCCAGGGTCCATTTAGCGTAATCTGTGGTGTCTTTGTAAATTTGTGGTTTTTTTTTTTTTAAATGCAATTCTGGTTCTAATTCGGTTGTTCCATATGTGTCTATATCGCATACTTTTGCAGATTATTGTAATCAGGACTGAATGATATGGCTGAAAAGCGTATCATGAATTGTATGGCATGGTCGCAAACAGTCACAGAGTCTCTCAAAAGGCTCCGTTTGCCTGGTGTTGTTGCTAAAGCTGGCTCAATTTTTGGCTCGTTCAGCCTTTTCAGATTCTGTACGACCGCCACATGCTCCAGGTCACGACAGCAGCCAGGGTGTGTGCTAAAGCATTACAGCGAGTCAAACTACTATTGGCCAGAACAAGTGGTCGCTGACATTCGACTTTTAATGTCAGAGCAGTGTTACTGTCTAACACATTCCCAGGTTGGATAAAGGCCGGAATGACGGAAACGCGGCATTTAAAGAATCCTCTCACCAAAGCACGAAACCGTAAATACCCGTGGTATTTATTGGTTAGTGACCTCGATACCCAGTCCAAATTTTAAAAATGGGTGAGCGGTGCCGGGAAGAGCACAACCTGCTATGGTACGAGCCTCAAGTCCCAACAAATACTCTCATCAAAACAAGAGTCGGTAGATAACCATAACTTTATATCAAAACCACAAGTACACAAAGAGTATTTCGGGAATCAATAATTCTACTAAAGAGGAGCACATGCTACGCTCCACTGCACTAATCAATACAAAGACCAGCGTTATAGTTTCATCTCATGCCCCCGTCTTTCACATTCTAATGTGGGGCTAACAAGCACTCTGTGGCCAGCATCAGGGAATCCCATTAAAGGAGAATATTGATGCACAGTACATCCAAAGTAACCACAAAATACGAAGGCCATTAAGACACTAGTTTTCACGTTTCTTTACCACGTACTCGTCTGCTCAAAGTAAATACGACTGCTGTATACTTTTTGCACAAACATGAAAAAGGCTGCACTTTAGAAAGATTTACAGTATGTCAACCATTGCTCTTTTTTTTTTATCCATTGTGGCTATGTATGCCCCCCCCTCACCCCCGCGCTCCCCACCCACATCTTGGGAGTATGAGGCTATACCGTAGGAATGCAGCAGTGAAGGCAAAGCAAATTTTTAACTGAGCTGAACACCCACGAACGACAAAAACAACAAAATGGCCTCACAAGTCGCACAAAATCGACCTCACAAGGCGGCAGCTTCGTGCGCATCAAATTCTGAACTCCAATACAAACGGTTTAGCTTTTCTTCTGCTTTTTTTAAAATTCGAATTGACTCCAACGGAAACGAATGCCTCAATCAGGCTGTAGCAATAAAGAGTGCGAGAAAAGAAGAATGCAGACATGAGATATGCAAATTCCCATTCAAAGCAGGATGACTCGCATTTTCACTTGATATCGAACATGACATGATATGCCCACCCCCACCCCCACCCCCCACCGTGATTAACTTGTGTTAACATGTGTTTACATGAACAAGTGCGATGACACGGACGCACCTGTGACCCACCTTTACATTTTTGTTCCCCATTAGCAGCGCTTGACTTGTATTTTACAAGCCCATGGTGCAAACTTGCTGAAATGATGCCTGAACAAATTTGACGACGAAAAATAAATCAACTCGTGCAGATATGTGTGTGTGTGCGCAAAATACTGCGCCATGCAATTTTGATGACTGTTTACAATGGACCTGCCAACTTTGGCCCCCTTATCCCCTTTTCTGTAATGGTGCTACCGCTGAGCCACCCATGCGACATTGTCCAACACAGCCTGCCAGATTTTCCTAATCCCCTGTGGCGATGTCAAACCGACCTACTGGCTCGACCGACTAAGAAGGGAAATTATTACGGATGTTGGCGTATGGTGATTTATAAATAGAATTGTATGTTTTGCTCGCCCGTAGGTCTTATTTGCACGGCACATGACTCGAGTCAAGGATAAATCAATCGCTGGCGGTGGCAAGATCGGATCTCCGGTGACCTTGGGAGTGAACTGCGGCATCGGCAGAGGAGGCGGTGGGTTGGATGGAGCCCTGTTGCAAGAGCGTGGAGCGGATGAGGGAGGAGGGAGGGAGCGGCGAAACAAGAGGAAGAGAGGGAGGGAAGGGGATTGAGGAAAGGGTTGGGGGGGTCGGGGGAGGGGGGGATACCCTGACTGAGAGGCCACCGAGATGAGCAGCTCTCAGATAGGCGAGGTAGGGGAGGCGGATGATGGAAGGAGCAGGGGATGGAGAGGGAAGCCATATGGCGGCGGCACAAATGTATTAAACTATAAATCAGAAGGGAGTGCTGGGGAAGTGCCAGGTGGGGCTGGAGTCCAGGTCTACCCTGCTGGAAGCACACTGTACACCGATAGATAGCATTCTTCTTACATTGATGCTCTTATTGCTTCCTCGAGGCATGGCTCAGTGGTAGAATGGTCGACTCCCAACCGAGATGTTGGGGTGTTCCATCCCCCGGGTCGTTGTTGCCATGTCGAAGTGTCATTGGGCGAGATACTGAACCCCCCCCCCCCCCCCCCCGGCCCCCACTCCGGTTGCAAATACAAACTCTGATATGATGGAGACATCTCACATGACTCCTCCTTCGGAGAACAATGAATAAACGATGACCTACATCCCAAGTTCGGTCTGTCTTTGGCGAGGAGGAAAGTGACCATTTCGCATATCAGTCGTGTCACGCGCAAGCATCTCAGCTTGCCGTGACAAGAAACCGAAGCGTGCAGTCCCTTTGTTTCTGAGCCGATAGATGTGTGGCTCGACTGTGCAGGTCCCAACTAGTTTGAGATGAAAGAAGAACAAGAGCGATGGTAATTCATTTGCACGGACCTCGGCCGTAACTCCACCGCTTCAGGCAGGATTGTTGGGTGACAACTATGGTGAGAAAAGGGGAGTTAATGAAACATTAATTTTCCTCCTAGTTGATCAAGGGTATTGTCAAAATGGGCATCCGTCATCGTGAGTAACGCTAACGTCCAAAGATAGAAACCCTTTCCATTGCGAAATGAGAACGCGCGAACAAGAAAAACCAAGGCTATATTTGTTTCACACGTTCCAGTTTTGGACACATTTAGGTCATTCAACAAAGAATATGGACGTTCAAAGCCACAGTTTCATTAGGCACTCATTGATTGATTCTAAAATATCATAACCACAAAACACAAAAGGACTAAAATAGCAAGTGACAGCATATTAACTGTATCACCAGACAACTGCACACATTCCATTGCGATGCCAAGTGCAATCATGAAACTATGAACTAGCATTGTCACTATTGTCCTAGCCTGGCTCTCAATTCTAAGGGTACTGATACAATACTCAACAAATGTACAAAGAACTACAATCAGACAGGTTTTTTTTTTGTGTTTGTGTGTCTCTCAGATCATTATGTACACTTACTTAACTCATTCACTCCCAAAGACGTTTTTAAACGTCTTTTCAGACTTGCTCCAGAATTGGCTGGTACCGAATGAGTTAAAGGCCTTACCAGGAAATCAGCTGGTGATCTCAACCATTTTAATTCCAAGTGCAAGTGCTTTTTATGTTCGATTCAGATCTGGTGATATGTTGGAGGCTCGGTGATGGATAGAGGAGCAATGCACGAAGGTTATTGTGTTGCTCCCAGTAAAAATGTTGAAGGCTGGCCAAACGGATCACAGCATTCGGCCCTGATCCCTGACACACACACACACACACACACACACACACACACACATACGTGCACATACTGATATAGATATCCAAAGTCCAACAAGGTATCTGTCCCATGAAGCCATCATGACCAAGGCCGGCTATCAATCAAGTGCCATCTCTACTCAAGGATGCGAGGGGGATAAATTGAGGCCGCTGTAGGAAGGAGGGGGTGGGGGGGGGGGGGCTTTGAGGGCGGGTGGGAGTCAGACAGGGTAGGAGCGTGGGAGCATGCTTGAGTAATGCGAGAGGAGTGGCGTACCTTAGTCTGGAGATAATTGGGGTAGTAGTAGGTGTACTGAGGGTACATTGGCTGCTGCTCCAATCGCTTGCCCATGTAGCTGGAATCCTTAGCACTGAGGCAGGGAATGGTGACACCGGGGGTGGGGGTGGAGGGGGGGCTGCTCAGTAGCAAACACTGATAGTGGAGGAGTGGAACGCTTGTAGGGATCCTTTCTTCCTTGTCCACACAGCTGTCACTCGTGGTCTCCACAAGAGGGAAAGGGAAGTGTCCGCGTGCTGCAACAACAGCTGGGAAAAGACGCTAATGTCTCAATGTGGTCTGGAGCCCCACTTACAAGGCAGACTTGTCCCCCTCAGTCTCTCTCGTTGCCGGATGAAAAGGAAATATTCCCTCAAGTTCCCGATTCCAAGAGTGGCGCGCTCGTCCGCCGTGGGTGTCGGATCAAGGTGTGACAAAAGGGGAGAGGTAGAGAGGATGGGGAGGGAAGAGAAGTTGCAAAGAGAAGCTAAGCGGTCCTGTGAATGTTTGGAGAGTGGGAGAGGAGAGCGGGGGGGGGGGGGGGAGAGGAGGAGGAAAGGAATGGCAAAGGAACACAGGGAGAGGAAGTATGGGTTCCCTTCTCTATTCAAGCTGGATCACTTTTGCCTCTGCCTCATGCACACACTGATTCAAACGGTCTCTCTCTCTCTCTCTCACACACACTCTATCGTACACAGACACACACGCACACACACACTCACACACACATGCACACACACACACACATGCTCTCCACTCTGAAGCCTGATCCAACGGTGTCTTGGATGACAGAGGGGAGATGTCCTCAGCACCGATTGCCGGCAGATGCACTTTGCGCACGGACCGGTGCACGCGAAGAGGCGAGCACAGAAACAGACAGTCCTCTCACTTTGCGCAACGGATGTGCCAGTTTCCGAAGGATGCAGCACAAACGGGTCGTACAAATCCACTAATTGGTTAGTCCAGTCCACTGAGGTTTCATCGAGAAGTCAAGTGGATAAAAGTAGTGACTGTGCCCCTTGTGGCGAGAAGAGAAAGAATCCCTCGTCTGCGTTCCTTCCTCTTCCTGCTCGGGTAGTGTACGTTCCTTATTTCCTCCCTTCTGCTCTCTCACTTCTTTAAGCAGCCTGTTTCGTTCTCTTTGCCTCTGTCACAGAGTTGCTCTCTCATTCTCTCTCTCTCTCTCTCTTTCTTCCCTTCTCCTCAACACTGACAGGGCGGTAAAAGGGGGCTCGTCCAAGGCTTGCAAGCACAGTGCCGCCTCTTTTTTCAGCCCAGCTGGTAGGAGGGTCTTAAAGCAGCCAAGCAGACGCAGACCATTGGGCTGCAGCGTTTCCACAACCCGGGAATATGCATGGGAGAGGAGGAGAGGGTTGGAGATTGAGAGGCAGATGGCTACAGAGCGAGCAGTCGATTCCCCCTACTGGACGCAAGTGAACCAACTGCCTGGAACAAAACCTGTCCTTTGATCATTTTTTACAGTGTGTGTGTGTGTGTGTGTGTGTGTTTTGTTGTTGAATTGCCTATTCTTTTTTTTTTCGTGATACTTGGGCATGTCCCAACTAAAACGTTTCAGGTTTTGGCTGTTCAGTTTGATAGAAACTGACAACAAAACATAACTGTGGATAATGCTGGAATTAATCGTTTTCAAAATAAACCAGTCAAAATTCAAGGACCATCTCTAAGGACCGGTGCATTGAAGTCAAAGCCAGTAAAGTAATCGCAGCAACCAAAATAATAACAAAGGGAAAGGCCATCCTTGACAGACATATAAGAGAAAATAGAAATTACATTTCGGCCACTTTTATTTGTACGAGAGAGATGAGGCAGATATTTTGATTCTAGTTTACTAGATTAACAGCGTCTGGATGAGCTAGTCGCACAAACTCAGCATCTGGAGAAAGGCGGTAGGAGCAGAACAAAGGGGAACAAAAACAAAAGCCATATGACAACGAAACAAGAACATCAGATCTCTTTGGAGACTGAACTTGAAAAGCCACATCAGAAAGGCATCTTTTTCATTACGTGTGAGACTTTGATTCATTTTGGTACACGAAAAAAACCTACATAAACATACGTTATTTTATTTACGTTATTTTAGGCCACCAGAATCCACTCGGAGAACATGTGGCCAAACATCACAGGTGGTGATTGCCGTGGGTGCCGAGCCCACATTTTTTCATCTATCAAAATGTGTTCCAGAGCAGTCACGGGGTAAATGCAACAAAATGTCACAGTATGCAAGAATGTGATGGACCGAGAGGTAAAGTCCCAGCATCCGTAGTTCCCTTTTCGGCCTCTAGGACTCAGCACCCCTTGAAACTTACAGCCCTTTGCAGATATCACTGGAGACAAATAGAAAATGGAAACGGAGAGAAACAAAACGCCCAAAATAAAGCGAAAATGAAACCGGCGTGATGCCATGTGCATGCAACAAAAACCCAAAACTTAACCAAACAGATATAGTTCATATTGTGCTCGCGTAGCTAGTGTGCGTCTCTGGACAGGGATTGTGCATTTTTTTGACTTTTTTTCTGTAATGCAGCAGAGAGCTGATTAAAATCGCATATTTCTAATGAAATACTGTCAGGGGTTTTTTTTCTTTTTATGATGATGAAAAACTCCCTGCAGCATTTTCTGATTTCTCATTCAAATCCAGCAATAAAGAATAGAAATTTCATGGGAGTGTCATTATACAGACATTGGGCAGTTCAATCATGAATATTGATAAGATGAAACATTAAGAATTAAGGGCAGGGAATTGAGACTTGATTCTTGAAATGGAAAAACTTGACCTGTGGACCAAACCCCCCCCCCCCCAAAAACTAGAAACTATCTGGAGGACCCGTTGCCTTGGACAGAAATGCTATTTTTGATGTCGAGGCATTTTTTTGCTAAATGACATGAGTGGTAATATACACCAACCGCCAGGGATTGGTCGTATTGTTCACCGAAAGCAGCACCAATCAGAAAGAGTATTTTTGTGGCACTCATCGCAGCACTTTGATCAAAAATCAGTGAACAGTGTAGTGCTGACTTACAAAGTCAACCGTGAAATGTTTGTCATAGCCTTTATGATAATACACGGAGCACACAACAGCAGTTACCATGTTAATGCCCTGAATCGCTTTTGTTTCCTTTGGCTGGATGAACTGTTTTGTCTCTGGTGTTTCCCAGAAATTAACAGATGATGCATGAAATTTGAGGCAAGGCCGGCAGAGCAATAGGGAAAGGGTGGTCGGAGCGGATGGAGACAGAATACTGGGTGGAGGGTGGTACGTCGTGTTGGAAAACAGCAGGATTTTGAATTCCTCAAGGAAGGGTGTATATTTTTTCCCCCCGTGCCTCAATCCCGCGAAATAGATTTACACGCTTGATTCAGGCCCTCAGATCGTGACCAAACAGCTCCGATACTTTCTCTTTGCCAATGATTGCGCGAGAGTAGAAAACGCGGCGGTAGGAATGATAAAAGTGGATTTGATCAAAGACGATGCGTGTCGCCTTCTCCTCCTCTCTCAAGTTAGAGGAGGACATGCTGCTCCAACACTGACATTTTCGTCTTTATTAAGCCGATTAGACTGAGCTTGGGTTTTGAATTAAAGCAGGTCTAGAATAGATAACAATAATTACAGCACATTAGTAAATGTTAATGGTCATTCCAATGAGGAACCGGTGTTTCTTGCGCGTTTCCCATCAAGCAAATGACCAGTGAGTGCAAAGTAGAGATGGTTAATTCTTTGTAGGAGTGTAACAAAAAGGTAAAAGATGCATCTTGCCAGTCTTTAAGTTTTCATTGTACCCACGTGCTGGATGGAGCAAAGCAGCCCAAGAACCTACCCCAGCTACCTTCATGTTTTATCGTGGGTAGTGTTAGCTTTGCTTTGTATTCCATTTTTGTAAACATACAGCTGACGTGCTGTGTTACTAAAAGATCGTACATCCAAAGGACGGTCTTCGAGGAGCTTTTAGCACATTCCCGTCTCCTCGGTTTATTATTTTTGTGACCCTTGTGCAATGTATTTTTTAAATTTTATTTTATTTTTTTAATGGAAGGACATCAATAACTTTGCATCTGCACAACATGCATTAAGACTCGACAATTTAATACATGTGAGAGACTGCTGTGCCTAGTTGTTAGCGGCCGAGTTCAAACGGGCTCAGCACTTAAACGTTTGTCTTAGTGTGAACGATAATATATCGTGATAGTAAACTGGGACATGTTTATTGTTCAAACAGACGACATAGCTGGCAACTAATGGAGACAGTGCTGAGTTATTTGAAAATGTGCCCCGGTTTTTGACTCATCGTGAAAAAGGCCAACAACAGAGGGGATTTAGTTGAGTAACTCAAATAGCATCACAAAGGTTTTGCAACGGCTATGGCAAATGCTAAACTAAGCTTCATCATCATATGTACGGGCCACGTGGTGATTACAAGCTAGCAAGTTAATATTAGCATATTAAGCTACTTTTTAAGCTAATAGATGGGCTAATATACAGGAACAAATAACCACTTGCAAATTAGAAACATTTCACATTAGCATACATAGCCTTTACTTGTACACAATGTAATCAATCATTCAAGTGAACTACCGCATTTTTTGCTTGGTTTTATTTTTATGTCCGTTAACAGCTTTTTATACAGAGACCAATTCAATTAAAATGTTACTTGGTTGGTGATAACTTCACCCTGAACACTTTTCCATTATTTCAGAAGTTCCACTATATTCAGGCCTCTGAAATAAAGGAAACATGCTCCTAGGGGAAATTGTCACCATCATAAAACATCGATCATACAGTATTTATATGTGCCCTCTTATTGACTGGTAACCAGTCCAGGATGTCGTCCGCCTTTCGCCTGAAGTCAGCAGGGACTTGCAGCCTCCATCTCACTGCAACGGATGGATGGATGTAATTTGAGCAGTTTCATTAAAATGTAAAATGAGTAACTATAGTTTATAGGTCAAAGTCTCCATTTGTCTTCAGACGGTCATTTCGTTCCCGCAGTGTAATTACTAGTTTGATGATGTAATTAACTGATTCACTCCCAAAGACGTTTTTAAACGTCTTTTCAGACTTGGTCTAGATTTGGCTGGTACTGAATGAGTTAATATTGTCTGAAACAACGGTTATTAGCAATTTAGAGCATTCATTCAAACAATTTGTAATATAGTAAGACTTTTTTTCTTGGCCCCCGCCCCGAAACAATGGGAGGGCCCTGGCACAGGAATTCACAAAAAAATTGTCTGCCTGCCAATTACCATCATCCATCCCTGCTTTCATTTCGACATACCGTTAAAAGGACCCCATAAACTATAGGGATTGTGTGCAACCGATTGTTGATAAACTGTCTTGGAACAATGGAGGCCAAACTGTGCGCGACTTGGCTTCAACCAGCATCGGCACTGTTGATTTAGACTCATGAAGGATTAGCAGTATAAAATGGATGGATGGATGGATCATTTGTGGTCCGGGGGGGGGGGGAAAAAACATCAGCTAAGGGTTGTTGTGAGCTGCCTCCCCACAGACCTCCGCTTGACAAGACTCTGTTCAGTAAAACGCTTCATCCAGGAAGAGATGATCTCATTCTGCTGAAAATATATATATTTTAAATAATAATGAACTCACAAATAAATATCTCCGTAGACATCTGCCATTATGCTATTACCACTCAAAAAAGTAAACTTCTGATTATACACACACACACACACACACACACACACACACACACAGCCGAAAATGCATTCAAACCTTGACGGGTGAACTTAATGTGACTTTCTCCAAGCTTTTGAATGCACATGCCCAACGGCTAAATGTTTCAGTGCTTTTTTTCCACAAGTTGCTGTTCTCGAACGAGGACCTAACTTTTTGTGAGTAGCGTGTACAGTATGTATTTTATTATTTTTTAATCCTTTGTGTTGTGTAGTTGACATTATGGGTGGGGAGCTTAACCTAGTTTTGCCTTCTTTGTTTTTCTTGATGAGCTCTTTGCTATACTTTGCTGTTTGTCCACCATTTCACAAGAGGGTAAAGAAAAATAAAACACACACACATACACACACCCTGATTGTGGACCACCAGCCCTGCGCGGAGACATTTGATAAACACCAGGCAGACTTCCAGTGAGTCATTATGGCCTATCACAACACAGAGGAGAGGCACGCAGGGCCTAATGGGGGAGGAAATATGAAACCAGACATGCATGGCTACAAATGACTCACAGAGCCAATCGCTACCCAATGAGGGGTGAGCAACAGACCTGGAAAGAGTCGAGTAAATTGCTTACACTCGTTCTCGATTACAAATGGGTGGGTTGATCACTGTCACCCCAATGACTAATTTCCTAATTAGCATGTTTCAAAGTAGATTTTCTGCTGGGGAAAGAGACACACGTGGAACCAGGAAATGAGATCAAGATCTTCAGATGGTCAACCTACGCAGGCATGAGTAAATGTTAGCACTCTTGGATATCGTCACGGATTTTATAATAACAGCACAAAACATGACTTGGAGAGAGAACACGGAAAGAGACCTGACAGAAGCTCCGGCAAGGCCTCATCAAAGCACGTGTATGGTGTATGATGTGCATTTTGTTTTATTCATTGCGCTATTGTCCCAGATAGCTTTAAGTTCCTGTCAGTTTGCGCTACTTTTTCTGCCTTCATTCATGTCCTTGCCAATCTCAAAATATTTGGGTCTGCTTTTGATCTCAAATCAGTCTTAGCATAAACAGTTTGGGAATATTTATAAGTCGGTTCACTCAAGTAAGCGTCTGCCAAGGCAATAGATTCCAAGCGCCATGCTCGAGTAAGGGGCTTTTCAAATATGAGTAAATAGCATTTATAACGGGACACAATTAAAAATTCAGACTAGGCAGGTTGTACTCGGTCTTCCAGGAGCTGAGACGAGCCAAAGGAAGTGCCTTGAGCAGGGGTGCTCATTGCGTCGATCGCGATCGACCGGTAGATCGGGGACTGGTCCCAAGTCGATCGCTGTGCTGGGAACAAAATGGCTGGGGAGAGGGAAATTTGGGCTTCCCCGCTGAACCTGTTGCCCCCATGACCTGACCCAGAAGAAAACAGATGGATAAATACGCAGTCATACGTTGTCAAAATGACAAGTTTTGACTTGACCACCGTATCAATGAGAGAACAAGACAAGTCTCTGACTCGCATGCGAATTTGTGTTTCAGACGGAAGAAGAGATGATTCCCCTAAATTAACAAGTCAATGTTTGGCTTGCCACAACGTACCTTTTTGCCTGCCAATCATACTCTAAGCCGCCCTAAAGCTTTCATACGCCGGCTCACATCAGCCCTTGTGCCAAATAAGAAGCAGGAGAGAGAGAGAGCGTTGTTCTCGAGACGAAGAATATTTCAGGGTGCTAAATGGAGCAGAACTCAATTCGAGCTCCACTCTTAACCTTCCTGTGCCTCATGCAAGGCATGAAAAGCACCAAAGCCAGAAGACAAAAAACAGACCCGGCTCATTGTAAAAGGCAAACTTGACATAACACACAGTTAGAGACAGTGATTGGAGAGAATGTGCTTGAGTTCTAATTGCCGCTCTTAATCGTCCTTTTGTGAATTAATTGTGAAAAGGGTAAGGGAACCTACACAGGCTGATCCCCCACCGGATAAGTTGCTGTTGAATTACAATACCCTCACCATGGCAACCATCCCTCCCGCACTCCCACCCCAAGTCATAAAGAATTGTGCTGACATTTTCTTCCGCTTCCTAGATGCGACGGTTAATACCGTGTTACAAAATCCTGGCACTCACTGATGAGTTCGGAGACAAAGTTGACATTTTGATGAGTGATGTTTAATGGACAACCATCAAGAACGACCCTGATCGCTTCGGCGAAAACATGATACGCATCTCTTTATACCTTCCAACATTTTGTTGATGAAAAAAAATGATGTGCTAAATGCCAAAAGTCAATCTGGTCACTGAAGCCAAATGTAATTGATCATTTTAACTAAATAGTGTTGCAAATGCATTATTAAGGGTTCTTTCAGTGTTAATGGGTTCAGTAATATGAGGTACTTCATCCGGGTACAGCTTCATGGAACATCATGTTCATGGAAATTTAGTGCATTATCGACTGAAGCAATGTTTTAAAAGTCGCTCTCCCATTAAAATCGGGAGTTTTCAGAGAGCTGCTGATTTTGTGAACATTTTCAGACGAATTCCATTCATTTGAGACCTTTCAAATATGACTGACATGGTCTCAAAATTCTTGAAAAAAATTCACAGATTTTTGGGGTAATTTGATGGTATGCTTTTTTTTTTAAAGAAATTACCACAACTGAATTATTTAGGGCCATTTAGGGTTTCACATTCATTCTAATTTAAGTATGCTAAAATGCAAAACAGTCTGTGCCTCCACGGAAAAGATATAAACGTTATTTAATCTGTCTCTGAAATTTTTGAAAAATCAATTTTTTTTAAAGTATAATCTAGGCTTTAATGTGAGGAAAAACACACCGGAGCCGTTTTTCAAAGATCTATGAACACTGCAAAACTGTGAAACTATACATCCATCCATCCATTTTCCGATTCTCTTTTATCCTCACAAGGGTCGCGGGGGCTGCTGGAGCCTATCCCAGCTGTCTTCGGTCAGTAGGCGGGGGCCACCCTGAACCGGTTGTCAGCCAATCACCGGGCACACAGACACGAACAACCATTTATGCTCACACTCACACCTAGGGACAATTTAGCGTCTTCAATCCGCCTGCTATGCATGTTTTTGGAATGTGGGAGGAAACCGGAGTACCCGGCGAAAACCCACGCAGGCCCGGGGAGAACATGCAAACTCCACATAGGGAGGCCGGAGCTGGAATTGAACCCGTTGCCTCTGCACTGTAAGCTCAACGCGCTAACCACCCGCCCACTGTGAAAATAAAATTTCTATCAATGCAGACAAACTCAAACGTCAGACCAACAGATGTCTCGCAAGATGCCCAAGCATGTAACCGATTCTGAACGGCATTGCAAAGAGTCCGTGTGTTGCTTATTGCCTCAGCGTATTTGTATTCGTATGTGTGTAGGTGTGTGTGTACCTCAAGATAAAGGCGTGACCAGAGTAAAAAGTTCTGAATTCACATCACATCTTCATCTTCGTATGTGTGATTTATGCTGCCCGTCCAGGCCTGTCATTGAATGATCACCTAAAAAGCGCAAACCAATTTGCTGACGAACGATTTCACCCGCTTCTGCTATAATCATCACTGAGAAACAGGCTGGACTGTGATCACATGTAAACAAATTCCAGGTCCATGTACACACACACACACACACACACACACACACACACACACACACACACACACAAAAAGACTCACATAAAGTTGTATTGTATTTTATAATCAACACAATTCAAAATCCATCCATAACATCTCCAAATTGTTCCCTAAGATTACAAAGATGAAACCTCCAGCCATCCTAAATGACGAGGAATGTGCATGCATTGTCGACGCCGGGGGTCGGCAACCTAGCTTGTGGCTCCCCGAAGCTTTTACAAAAATGTTTGAAAATGGAAAAAAAAATGGGGAAGGGAAATATATTTTTTGTTTTAATATGGTTTATGTAGGAGGAATGACACATGACACAAAGTTTCTAAACATTTTCTAATGCTGTAAAAATGTGTAGAATAAAATTTTTATTCCAACATTTCTGTCAACGAAGATTTGCGTCATAGCCTGCGACACACGTTTCTATTAGCAGGGCGGGATGCCAGGCAGGCGGCTGTTGCAAAAAATTAAAATAAAATAAAAAACGGCCTTTATGTACATTTCACCGGGGGTACTGGCAAAGAATGGGAATCTGGAGGGCCGATAGAAGCATTTTAAAACGGGACACGTGAGCTACGTAGTTAACACGCTGCAAAAGTGCATCGAATGCCTCCGCGTCTAGTCTCGACAAAGGTAGGTAGGCATGCGTGTGTAAGTGCGTGCGTATACGCGCGTGTGCGGTAACGGATCGATAGCGGGAGGTTGGTTGATCAAAAAGTAGATCTTCAGTCAAAAAAGGTTGGGCACCCCTGCTCTACAGGATGCAGTGCAGGGAAAAATATCGCATTTGTAACCAACTTAGTCTTTTTGATAGTCGGCTAATATAGATACAGTACATACAGCATGTGTTGCCTTCATTACAAGGCTGAAAGGAGGCTTTTGTTTTGATTGCGGCTCCAGACATATTTGGTTTTTGGCTTTTTTTTTATCCAATATGGCTCCTTCAACATTTTGGGTTGCAGACCCTTGCGAAATAGGAAATGAAATGTGGTGGCTTGGAAGCTAAGTCAGATTGCGAGTATGCCTGTGGTCTGGCAATAAGGGTGACCATGTGGCCAAGGCCTAATGATTGAAAACGCCAAGTTCTGGTCACGACAGGAAATGCCTCAGATGAGAAACTTCCACCCAGTAGTAGTAGTCGCTAATCCAAAGAAACCACGTGCAGTCTTGCATTGTCATTTTGACTGTGTTTGATCAATTGGGTCGGATTAATTCAGACTGGTAAACCGCCGATGCCTTTTAGTCACTCGACATCAAAATCCCAAATTTCACCTGTTCCACAAAGTGTCCACAATAGCAATGGGAATGAACAGGAAACAGCAAACTCGGTCACTGTGCCTTAGTATGCGCTGTTCAGACAAATTAAGGAAGGCTTGGCAGCCTTTTAATCGTCTGTCGCAGTCGAACAGGTTTTGAGCGCTTCCAATGGAGGCAAGGCACAAAGCCCAGCAGCTCACACTTAATTGTTCACATTGTGCACATGAGTGTGCGTCAGCTGTCAAAGTTCATCTGTGCGGAGAACTGCACAATATATATATGGTACGTAACAACATCCCAAAAATGGCACCTACGGAGAGACATGCTTACGAAGCACAGTCTAGACTGCAAGCTATCAGTTACACGGAGGACCATGGGAATTCAATATCAACTAATCCATGGTGCTTGATGCTTTTGTTTTATGAAACGGCGCCATCTATCCTTCCGGGCAAGGACGACCGTGGCTCAGCAAGATTCGGCGGAATACGAGGAAATGCTGGTAATTTTCCGCCTCTACAATAGGACAAGAAGATGGCCTACTAAACCACAAACTCACTTTCGACATCCCGGTGAAACACACTTTCGAGCAGGGGATCAGCACGGTAGCGATACGCACAACGAGAGGTCAGTTTTTACGGTTGTGGTTGGTTGCCATGGTAACGGAATGAAACGGTGAAGATGCGAGCGGCGCGGCAGCGATGGCAAATACAAGACGAAGATTGGAAGGTAGCGCCGGGCGACACGATTTGTGAATGGATTGTGGATAACGTGTCGGCTTGCACTGTTCGAGCTTACGCAAAAGCCGGCATCATTTCATCGCCGCGCGGCAACGAGACTGACGGGCAATGACGTGGGGGAACCTGGCGTGTTTGATTGCTGCCTTTTTAAAAACATACGCTAGCCTGCATGTACGCTACCGCATTTTTTTAAGCTAGCCTACGTTTTAACATGCCTGCGTCCAAAAATACATGTTTCTTGTGTTTGCGTTAAACTGATACTCCGCCTTTTAATACAGTGCGCCATATGGTCGTGAAAATATGGTAAATTCTTTCCCTACATTAAGTTTTAAAAAAAAGTGTGTATTTTCCAGGTGTCATGTATTTTGAAGACTTTTGTACCGAGGAGAAAGTAAGTTAATTCCACTTCCACGTTACACAAAGTACTTAAAATGTCTTCATTTCAGATGCATTGTCACATTTAAACGTCCCCCAGACATTGCCAATGAAATGTTCAGTCTGACAAGTGTCTTCAATTTCATGTGGTGCCTGAAGAAATCAACAAAATCAAATACATCTGTTTGTTTTTCATTCGCTCCTCTCTCCCCAGCCTGCAGATGGGTCTTTGAAGGATGAGATGGCAAATCCTAAAAAGTCTGTCCTCAATAGCTGAAGACTTCAAGCTGTGTGCCCCACAATATGTCCGACAACCTCCCTTTAATTAGGCCTTGAAGACACGACTCGTTTCAAAGTGCTGTCCTGAGAGCAAAATTAATTACGGAGACAAAGCCCGTCGTAGCTCCGGGCAAAGATGAATCGCTGCAGTATTTGTGGAATGACAATTGTTACGCATTCAAGCGCTGATGGTGGGTACAAAAAATGTCAATGACCACCATCCAAATTCTACACGGAAACAAGTTTGCCAGTTCAATATCACGGTCCTCTTAACATTTCATGGGGCCACGCATGAAAATGTATTTTGGTTTGTGCCATTGACAGTTTTTTTCGAAAATGCATCGACTTGCTCACCGTAATCGTTTTTGATCACTATAAACTTGGATCTCTCCAGGCCATCACGACGTGAAAACAACAACAAAAATATCGCGTTACAAATTGAAATACTAAACGAGAATAAGCACGGCAGCAGAAGTTATAAATAACAGCTACGAGCCTCACGTTACCCAAAGTGCTGAATTTACACAAGCGGGCTCAAAAGAAATGTTCAAGTGAACAGTCTCAAGGTTATGTTCTTTGACAAGCACAATGAAGTGAGCGTATTCTAGTCAGCGTTCACTCCCTTAGAACAAGTAACACTAAAAATAGGAATCTGTGAAAATCGACGACCAGGAAAATAAAAATGTCCGATCACGGGGCTGCTCCAAAATAAGGTCATGCCTCGACACAATTGCGACCGTTGCCTTGGCATCCATCCATAACTGCACTTTCTTTATATATTTTTTTGTATTTAGCGGGCTATTTAAAATATTCGGAAAGATATCCCGAGACATAACTACGTTCACTTCAAAGTTTATAATCAATGCCACGTCTTATTTTACAAGTATCTTTTTCATTTTCGGTCGAAGAAAACTGAAACACAACCCAGATTAACCAAGGGGAAGTTCCTTGATTGTGAAACATTCCACGGCAGCCCCGTAGAGACTGGACGAATGTTTTGCAGCTGTGGTCGAATACAGATGGATTCGTTGGGGATTCCAACGTTGGGAGAAATGAATGAGCCACTTTTAAAAAGGAAAAGACAACAACATCGTTCATCATAGAGGACCGATTAGGATCATGCGGGACAAGCGGGTCTATGAAGACTAATCAGTTGTAATAAACCAAAACCGGGGGTTGCGGTGCAACTTGGAAGACGAGACAAATTCGCCGTTTCACAAGAATCCATTCAGAAACACCGGACAGCCTTCGCCTTGGTAGACTCTCAAAGCTGTATCGAGCATTTGGATAAATGAAAACTTATTGTGGGAATTGAATTTTACTGCAGCCGCACGTTTCATCATTTCTTACGGTCTGACTTCTAGATGACTTTTCCTGCTGCCGTTCTGTATTAGTGGCACCCTGAGCAATCGTCATCTACTGTATTAAGTATGGAAATCTATCTGCCTTCCATTGTAATTACAAACTCGCCGGAGGCAAAGCTTTTTGATCTCTGCTCTGCGTGTTCTTTTCCCTTTCTCTTTCCTTTAACTCGCCTCTCGAAGCTGACGGGGACAGTCACATGCTGAGCTAACAATTCGTTTCCAACGTTCTGCTTTTTTTCCTTTTTGATAGGCCATGCGTCTAGTATGCTTGATAAGTATGCTATGGAGGCGGTTATCCATTTAAAGCGCGTCAGTTTGGATATAAATTACTGGGGGGTTCTGTTTTGTTCAACGCGAGTCGCATGGGTAAAAAGCCTTTGAAAGCGAACAACTGAAGGGTTGAATTATGGCTTTGTTTACTTCTACTGTCTGGAGGAGAAATCTTCAGACTTTGAGAATCTTCTCTCACGATCCATGATATTATAAGACTGCTTCAAGCAAAGGGGGAGGAAAAAAAAAATGAGATCATGAAAATGTCTGTCCCGGTTGTCCTTCAAAAGTGGGCCAATTACAAACAGTACGCTATCCAAGAACTTTTACCAACTCAAGAGGCAAACCGGCCTATTGTAAATGGAGAATTAATTCTCACACGACAAAGTCACAAATAACCTCTGGATTTATCGTCACGTATTAAACAACCAGAGCAGTGTTAAAGTCGTGATCGAAGCTTTCCCAAATCGAATGACGGCATGTTAATCAAAAAAATGGGCAACCTATACTCTGACGCTGGTCGTGTCAAGTTTTCAAGATACACATATAGGTGGTACTCAAAACCTTTCAATGACGACATATATAACGAGAACGCTGCAAATGCTCCCGAAAGTCATCCTTCAAACAAAAGAACCAACCACGGATGGGTACTAGAATGAAAACCTAATCCGACAATTCAACGCAAGTCTTTCGGTGATACCAGACGTTCATTTTGTGGCAGCAAAAGTAAAGGCAGATTTGCGATAACTCCAATTCAATTTTGTATAAGGTTCAATTTATGTTGGCAAACGAATTTTAAGGAAGCTAGAGCAGTGGAAAAAAATTAAAGAAATATATTTGATGTGCACCCTTGCAAATAGATAAAACAGGAAAAAGACATACACAAAAAAAACACCCAAAATTTATTTCTGCCTTCCAGACTGTGATGGGAGTACGGTGATAAAATGTCTAAATTTCCCTCACGCTTTGTTTCAGTCACGCCCAAATATTAGCAAAGCAGATTAAAGCAATAAAGACAAATCAAATGAATTGAAGAACAGCTATTAATTTCACGGCTCATGAAAGGGGAAGTCATCCAAAACGGTCTCCGTCTCAATTTGTTTAGCACTGCATTGTCGATGCGAAAACGACAACTGAAAACGGCAACTGAAAGAAAATTGAATAAACCGGAGTGAGGAAAATAAAGAGGAGAGTCTCGGCGCATAAAGTAAAAATAATAATTAGGTTTGTCTCCCAAGATGAAAGAGCAATAAGTAAGGGAAGGAGAATGTAAATACATTTGAATAAACTATTTAAGAATTTGTATACAAACTGTAGGTCAGAAGCAACGTTGCAATTTTTCCTAAGAAGAAAAATTATTTATCAAATGATAGCAAACTAATTAGCATTGTCATCAGATTTGTGAAAAGAGAAAAAATATTATTTGGCAAATAGAATTTTCTGTTGCAGGCACATCTCAAATGATTGTTTGTGGCAGAGATTCAAATCCATTCAACCTTTTATTTACAGAGCACTTTTAAAAAAAGAAACCACAGCTGCACACAATACTTTGGCGGCCGACATAAAAGTCAAACCTATGAAATCCAAAACAGTTCACAACAAATTAATCACATAAAATCGCCGAAGGCACAACACTCAAACGATGCCGAGTCGAAGGCCAAAGATTTTTCCCCTCCCCCCTTGCATGAACATAATAAAACAAGCTGACCAAGTATTATGATTAAATAACAATTATTTCATCAAATAAAGTTTTGCTTAGCCATTGTGCAGGATTTCGGGGGGGGGGGGCTCCGTGAATCTTCTTCCCCGGTGCCCCCTTGCGGTCAAGAAATGCCGCTTGCTCTACCACCGATCGTTCCGCAACAGCCACGCATCTCCCGGAATTCACGTGCCATCGCAGTCAAGGTAACGGCAAAGCCATATTCTGAGATCTAAAGATGCCTTTCTTGTCTTTCACAATGACATAATGTTCATTTCGAATGATTCCCAAGCTTTCTAACGTGGCATTTTATGTATTGGATGAGAACAAGGTCTAGAAAACACAGAATCCAAAGTGTAGACCCGTGCCAGGCTTATGCCAAGATGAGATTGCGTTTCCTCAAGCGTTACGGCCACTGGAGCAGTATAATGCAGGAAGCATTTTGTTCAGTGGCATTTTAGCAGGATCGAAGGTAAAAGCTACAGATTTCAAAACGCTCTTGCTGTTTAGTTTAAACCCGTGGTGTCAAACATACGGCCCGCGGGCCGGAACCGGGCCCCCAAGGAGGTTCGATCAGGCCCGCGGGATCATTTAAAAGTGAAAATATGCATAAAAGGCACGAAATGAATATTTTTAATAAGGTGCAATTCATGGCGTATCCGCAAGGGGACACGCTGTTTTGATCAGAGAAGGCAGGGATTAAATTTAGATTTTGTATGCACGTGTGTAAATGGTTTCAAAATTCCTTTCTTTGTAAATCTCGTTTCATCTTAAAATGCATGACTATATTTTTCAATAGCAATTACTTGTTAAAGTTTTGTGCCTTTGTACAATCAGTGGAAGCAGTTGCAATGGATATATGTGAATGATAAAAGTCAATTGCAAAATTGTCAAAGGAAATCTAAGGTGTTTCATGAAATGTTTTGTCAACGATATGTTCAAATGTGTCCAAGCTCCTCTTTTCCTTAACATTTCAGTCGTGTAGAATAAATGAGCAGGTTTGAGGGTGTGGCAAGTATGACACAGAAAATGGCAGATTTTTTTTTTTAATTCTCTCTCAGGGGTCAGAGGTAAGTCCTAATGGTGTGCTCTGAAAGAGTGATGAAAGCAATATCGCCTCACAGGCGTGCTGGAAATCCAACCAGTCTCTTTTTCTTCATTACAGTCGAAACAAAAAGGAAAAGGCGAAGCAAGCGCGCAACAAAAATCTAAAATCCACAGAAACGGCTTTCGGGTAATTGTTCAGGTAGACGGGAGGAGGACGAAGGTTTATGAGTATAAATGTCGGTATACAGCCAAGTGCAGAGAGCATACGTGAAAAAAAATAATGTTATCTCGCAGTCACATCAGCGCTTCTGAATCACGGAAAGGTGAAACATTTCGCTGCTGCAGTGTTTGCTGTAACCCTTCCCACTTTTTTTTAATACTTTGCTGTATTTCGCTTTACCTGCAGAATTCCCAAGGCAAAGGCGTAACGACGCGCAATCTAATGATGAACGCTCTTCCGAGTCTAATTTTCTAGAAAGTGCGCTGCGCCTCCTTGTAATTATTCTATTGGCTTTTGTGACACCACGGCGAATGCAGACATACGCGAAAACAATGCCAACCTTGTGATTCTTCAAAATGTGTCAAATTGTGTGGTGAAGGTTTGTATGAATGGTTTCAGGTCGACGGGCTTCAGCACAGGGAACAGGAAAGCCATCCCACATGGCATCAGTTCGAGGATATTGTCTTCTAGGGGGCTTTTAATGCTCGGCTGCTTCGTTTGGCCAGCTATGAAAGAGATGCAGCCTTTCTCCGGCATCCCTGACAACAGACGTCCGGAAGCCGCGTTGCGTGAAATGGCCTCCTCTCAACTAGTCACTCTCCTTTGCCAATTGTCATCCCCCCCCCCCCCCCCCCCCCCCCCACCTCCCTGACACAAGCCACTTCCACATCGCCAAACATATGAGCAAAGCATAACCGTGGTATGATGGGCACTTTGGGTCACTAACAGTTCCGCATCCAAATGAAAATGGTGCCTCTGTGCCCTCTACCTCCATCCTTTCTCCAAAACAGGCCCAGGTTGTGTTCAAACTAAAGACGCACTAGGGTGGGGGCATACGGATTGTTTCATTGATCCAAGCTGTTAGTAGCTGGTGTGGGGGGGGGGGGGGGGGGGGGGGAGAAACTGACACCTTACGTCACTGGACTGAGTCCATAACCAATTTCTCTTGCTTCCTCTCTTTTTTTTTTTTTTAATCCATCCATTGTCCACACAGCTCATGCAGTGCAGGGCTGCAAGGGACTGGACGACAACTCAGCTTAAGGCGATTGGGGCACCCTGAATATGGTCTGCCGGGCTGACCACAAATAAGATTCCCTGAGAACAGTCACAAATGAGGTGGGGGGGCTACTAATGAGACATAGTACACACCTAAAAAAAAAAAAGGAATAATCAGAACTCCACCTTGACTTTATCGATATCTTTCCATGCTACACCTTTATTGTCTCCAATTAAACCAACTTAACACACACACACACACACACTGTATCCTGTCTAACATTTATCAAAAGTGTTTTGAACACCAAAACAGAACCCCAAAAAAATAAAAAGTTCACAATTTTAACTGTGTCATAAATAGTGGTGGGCCCGACTTGAATACAGCTCCAAATGCAGGTTGTCACCCACATTTTCGGTCTCTTTTTTTTCTCCCCCCCAGGATGTATGCTTTTGAAAGAGCCACTTGTCTGACCCTGACACGGTTTCACCTGGCCTCACTCTATCAGCGTTTCTTTGTCCCCAAACCCTTCAATCCCTCTTGAAGCTGCACGGATGACAAATGCCTCAGCACACTCAATTGGGAGAGCTGTTTTGAACGCAACACTATTAAAACAACCAACGCAGTGCCACATATGATGGTGGTCTGAGAAGTGGTCCATGCGGCCGGTATAGGGTGGAGCAGTAATAGCTATATACATTTTTTTAAAGCCGCTTAAAAAGTCACCGTGCATTCACAGCATCAGACAATAACTACTTTTACCGTATTACTGTGTGGATAGCGATGCTGAAAGTATTGTCTGCCGTGATCGCTTCATTTTTTAGACGCAAGCAGAGAACAGATATTTATATGGAATTTAGGAAAAGCACACACGGACTTAATGAGAGACGAAAAAAGATACAGTCATGCTTAAATCTTATGTTTGGATTGAAATCTCTCTTAGTCTTCAGTGCCGGAGCCCTGCGGAGTCTGGAAATTAAAACGTAAGACTGGAGGATAAACAAAGTTGGAGCTCACTGCTCAAATAACATTTCTTGATAAAAGTCCATTTTCTTTCCAGACGGTCTTCAAATTCAAATGACAGCTTTTTTTTTTTTTTTAGTTCAACAAAGTCCTCTAAGCTCAAATGGAAATTTTCAAAATGAGGAAACTGTTTCACTTCCCATAAATGCAAAAGTTGCGAGAAAGCTTATGATGCACCTTCACTGTGAAGCTATCATAAAAAGCAGACGTTCAACCAAACCGTGGGTCGTAAATTTTTTGACACAGTTGAGAGACAACTATCGACTAACTAGTTTTCGGGAAGAACTTGGTGTAATTATTCATGTCTAGAACAAGTACCTACAAAATATTTCCAATTTCAGGTGGAGACAAACGACGACAACACCCTGGAGAATTGCCAAATGTGAACCGAACTTGGATTATTTAAGATTTTAAACAAATTGGGGGTAAATGAACATCACGTTTGATTGATTGTGCAGATTAAAATTGGGTGGCTGAATTTTGAAGTTAACAATAAATGATGCTGATTTTTCAAAGAAAAAAAATGTAAAGGCATGCTCGTAAGCTAGCAAACAAAGTTTTGTTTCCGCAAAGTACCATAAAGTTGATGACAGCCACCTGATATTTATATCCTGACCGTGGCGTTATTTTGGCCTCGGTGCCTGTTCCAGCAGACTACTGTATTTCACTTCACATTCTTCAAACCTGTCAAGTGAGTCACGGTGAGTGCGGCTTTGTGATACAAAGCGCGATACAGAAGACAACAGTACAGAGGAGAGCGGTCCAAGTCACTTTGCACTTACGGTGAAGCGCGAGATCCGCATGTGGAGTCGTGAACACGTTCCATCTTCTCTCCCGACTGCTGACACAGGGACATGTCAGAGCAGCAGTTTTTTAGCCCCTGGAGAAAGCAAGACAGAGACACCGTCAACATGTTAAAAGCACTGGACTACAATAGCAAAGAACTGCCACGTGTCTGATGATGTTGCTTTTTTTTTATTTATGAAATATTTTGAAAAATCTTTGCCCTAGAGCGTAAAATAAAGGGCAACGCGTTCATCTCTTTGTAGTTTGTAATTTAATACAGCATTTGGTTAATTTCCTCCACCTTCCTTTAATATGTGTAATCAGCAATATGGTGCCCTTGGGAGTTCAACCCGTGAAAAATGGTAGAAGGTACAGAGCAGTGTTTTTGGCAGCCATTTTAGTCCTGATATAATTGCTCATTCATTTTCGTCACATTTTATTCTTTACTCAAAAGCTGTTTCAGTCACAACGTGGCTCAATGTGACAAAGCATCGTCTGCGCATAACCGCAATACACAGAGGCTAATGAACCGACTTCAGGACAACAAATCAAACTTTAGCCTGAAGCTAGCTAGCAGTTGTACATCAGTCTCTACTTCCTGTCGAGTAACAACCGATGTAACTTTCCTGACTGCCTCGTTTGGAGTCACAGCAGGAACAATCCCGATGATTGTCATAAATGTGATGTGCTTAAACGTGGAAAAATATGTATTAACAAATTGAGCACATTGCTAAGGGAGAGTGCACCTCTGGAATACTATTCTTATTTGACCACTGTAGGGCAGAGAGTAAAAATAAAAACTCCCGCTGGTGCAAATATCTGCCAAATGTCACAGAAAGATGACACCTAGCTTGTTTTAACTGAGAGTTTTATTCAGACCAAGGTCCAACTGTGTAAAATATTAAACCAACACTGGCTTTCGGACTACAGTCTTGAAACGGATGAAAAACTAAAACGACGTCGATTTTTTTTCCTTTTGTATTTCTGTCATAATGGAAGCCAAAGGGGCAAAAAAAAAAAAGGGGATGCCTGACTCTCAGCATTTAAACAAGTATGCCTAATGTGACTTTCCTTAACGATTCACCCGAGGCTCAGGCAGACCAAGCTCAAATTGAAAAGTGCTGAAGCATAACTGTGTCTGTTGCCCGGTTTACTTGCCCCGCAGCCTACAACAAACTGAATTTTCTCTTTTGACATTTGCAAATCCTAAATTAGTTGAGTCCCCATTAAGAATCGTCGGTTGGATTGAAAGAGCAAGCACTTCATGAACTGTGAGCAACTCTAATGGATAAACACGCAATAGAATACTAAAACCCCGCAAGCAGCGGATGAGATTGCGAACATCACATTTTCAAGACACAGAGATTTCTTAAATTCGCTGGCATCCAGTCAAAACTAATTTCCCATGAAATGAAAAACATTCAGCTGCTAATGAGACATAGTACACAACCTGACTTCATACAAGAATAATGGACTGCTGAGAAAAGGAAAAAAATTAAATAAAAAATAAAAAATCACCAACATACGCATGCAGTGGAAGAAGAAAATGACACAAGCCGACACAAGCCCAGGTGACTAAGTTGGCTGGTTTTGTCCACTCCCTTAGTTACTGGACAGTAATCCCCAACCCTGTCCCCCTTTCCATGGTAGGAATTATGTTCGACTTTTTTGGAATAAAAGCCATGCCTCATTTTTACAGAACATACCTACTACGTTTTAATGGCGCCACTTGGAGCGCGCGGCATATTGGTGAGTTATTACTTGGCGTGAAAGGTTTTGAGAATCCCTCCTTGAAATGCCCGCCAAGATAACATCGCACAAGATTTGCGATGTCTCTTCACTTTTGAAGTCTTCTTTTCCCCACCACGCTTCCAATTTCAGATATGCATCAATTCAATTATTAGTCCGCTCGGCTCCCGAGTGCTCATTAAAAAAGCATCCGAAATTTGTGAAGTTGTTTTGTGTATGTGTATCTTGAGAGGCAGATTCTCCTACAAAAAAACAAAATAACTCTAGTACAGTATAAAAGGCCCTTGTAGCTGACAATCCTATCTACGTGCTGCCGGAGACCATAGCTCACATAGCCACATGAGGCTAAAAAAAATAAATTAATAAATAAACAACGCTGTTGACAAGTGGTATCAGGACTCCAAGGATGAAGGCAGGGCCAATCGACTCCACTTCCCAGCCAAGCCTATTATCAGGATCCACAGACTTTACTCATGCCTGAAAACAAACAACGCGCAAGCATCCTACTAATTACGCCCTTGAGAAGTGATGCTAAGTGCACGAGCGTCACTGTGTTGGATGCCTGTGAACAGGCTGACTGGATTCATCCGTACTTTTAATGTGCTCCCGGTCCCTCCCACAGGCCGCTTGAAGACTTGAATACATTGTTTGGTTAAGGCCAGATGGGAACACAGAGACTCTCAATTATATCTGCATTAGTACACAGACTGTCGTCGATAACAATTCAGATTATCAATGAGCATCAACATATTCAATCACACAAAATGCACTCTTTAAGTAACACCACTCAAAGTATGTGACTATACATATATGATATAATAATTTAATCTAAATTATTCCGCCATTTCAAGGACTGCGCACCTGTCAGGCGCCGATGATAAAGAGAGGTAGAAGAGCCGCTTCGATTGGCTGCAAATTAAGTCAGCAGTGCTCACACCCTTTACGGCGCTAGCCGCCCGTTTATAACTGTGCCAAGCTGCATGAGTGTGAAAATACCAAAACTTGGTCTACGCTGCCCCTTCACACACACCGCGCTCCATGCCACCCGGGCACAAATATAGAGCCCCTTGTGTGCGTCTTCTTTTTTTATTTTTTGGTTTGATGCTGCCAACTAAAGGTTGCAGGTGCAATGGCAAATGGAAGAAATTTGCTGACATCTACCAAGACAAATTGAATTCATCATGACACAGAATTAGTAAAGGACCGAAAAATGGTGCATGGATTCCTGCCCTGGCGGCGTTCCTACCATGAAAGGACTTACAATTTAGCGAAACATACAGGTCAGGTTTCTCTGCGCTGCTCAATAAAATAGAGTGATGCCGCCGATGATAAAAGACGAATGGAATGCACACTCACAAGCAAGCGGTGTGGAGCGTTTATGTGGGACAATTTGTGTGCTCCTTTCCTCTGCATGTTTATCACCGTGTTTGGGTGAGTTTATGGTCTTTGTCTTTTTATACTCGTTGAACAATGTTCCTTAAAACAGTCCCGCGACCGTTAAACTCTATGATAGCGACAGTTTGATCCTTGAGAAAATATGTGTCACCCGTCTGTAGGAAGAATTTCATAAACGATTCGTGAAAGGGAGACTGGCTTGTAATAAATAAGAAGAGCAAAATCAATGACGCTTCCTGCAAACTGAATTTGAATTAGAATCTATTTAAGCGGCACATCAAGCAAGATTAAAAAGTCCCTGAGCCTGGCAGTGCAAGCGCTTTCCTCTCACAACACTCACTAAAAATAGGCGCCTTTATAATAAACTGACTTCAGGGCAAGGCGGTGGAAGCAGCAAAGTCACAAGATGCAGCGTCACACATTACCCCAGCGTGAAAACTGAATTCTTTATCGCAGAGTAACGTTCTTAAGTTGCTTCAACATTCGGTGTACTCGTGCCTTTCAACTTGGAATGCTGGCTACTTGTCAAGAACCGCTTCCCAGGCAGTTCTGTGCCAATGCAGGCTGTGAGAAAGAAACTTTTTTTTTTCTCCCCAGGAAGCTTTTTACGATTAGTTGATTACCATACGCAAATATAATGTGATTCAGGGCATACCCCACCTTCGCGCAAGCGGAACAAGGACAAGTGGTATTGAAAAATGGATGGATAATTCATTAACCTTCAGGTAGATGACACTTGCCAGTGTTCTGTATGACCATATTGCTTCATTACTTTATTGCTCGGGGTTTATTATTCAAATGCAAAGATGTGGGTACCCCTTGAGGGCGAGGCAATTAGCATGCCGCTTGAATTGGGATGCATTTAGACGCATTACAGTCTAAAGTGCATGTTTACATATTACAATGTGTCCATCAAAATGGGAGTGTAGCACAATGAAATGACGATTCGAGAAAAGCAAAGAAATGACGAGAACCGACGCAGGCTGCTCAAAGGATGAATAAGAGATGCAATCCGAAAGCCGAAAATGCAGTACTTCAAAATACTGCACCGGGAAGTCATTGACAACGTTCAAGTGTGAAGATTAGCGGGATTCTGCAAGGGTTTATTATTTTTTTTTTTCATTTTTCTGTGTGGGATTGTTTAACGGCATGACATGTCTGTAAAATATGGACATAATTTGTACGTAACGAGAGCGTAACGAGGATGCTGGGCACACGGTACGTAAAAGAATGACATTGTGTTAATATCCGTGGCGACGATTTGTGGCAGCAATATAAACTGGCCCAAATTACAGCGGGGAAGGCGGGTCGCCACATCAGCAAGCGCTGCCGGGGAGAACCTCAAAATGAAAGCATAGCAAGGCACCGACATCTACGTAGTCTTTGGTAAAGACTTTTTATTTTTTATTTTTTTTAGGGGGCCTTCTCGTCAAGTGTTAAACGTCCCGCAAGTGGTTGCTGCGGCTAGCTTGACGGTTTTCCTGATGGTGCATGCCAAATAAAAGGGTACTCGGAATAACAGCGGGGTATAGCTTGAGTTGTCGATTTAGGTAAAAGGTGCCCTCCTCCGCACACATCGCACATCTATAGAGGATCAGAGCATATTCCGCCTCTCTCTTTACACCTCCTCTCTCCGTAAAGGGCGGGAGGGGGGAAGACAGCATAGATAAAATAGAGTGCTTTAGCTCAGACGCTCATGGGGAAGCGTCATCTCCGGGTGGTGGTTTCCGAGCGCAGCTGAGATTGAAGTCAAATCACAGCCATTGATCAAGGCAGAGATGCATCCTACATCAGAACTGCCGGTCCGCTTTACAGGCACAGCAGCAGAGAGGAAAGATAGAGGGGGAGGAGGATGGCAGTTTTAGTAGGAGTCGAAGGAAGGGGAGAACAATGTCTTTATCCATCATAACAAAGACAAAAAAATGCTGAGGCTTCACGGGATGCCTTCCCATGAGGGTGAAATATGACACGCCGCTTTCAAGCTGCGTACAGCAGAACGCCGCTCTGGAACAAAACGCAAAAGGACAGATTTGATTTGGAGCCAAATGCAATATAAATCGCCACTTCTTCCGTGCTCTTTGTCTTCAAGACAGCCGCATAGGCGGCATCGCGGCATTTTTTTAATTCCCAGACTGCCATCGGGCTGACCCCCACGCACTCCACAAATCTCGGGGAGGAGAAACGCCAGCGCTAAATACGCTGTTGATTATACTTTCATTACAGGCGAGAAACGCACCCATGGCTACATCATAGTTGCTGTTAACTAAAAGTCGTGGAGACAATTAGCTCGGGTTGTTAAAATTAATCATTGTAGCAGCTATAATCTCAGAGGGCAGCAGAAGCCGGGGGCATTTATGGTTTGTTGATCTGAATCCCCCAACACACTCCATGCCGACTGTATATCATCCGGCCGAGCTACTAAAAACTAAATGAGCGGTTTACTCTCGGTGTAGTGATGACCCATCCGTTTGAGCCTTAGATTAGATAAACAAAGAAAACACAAACTCCAAACAATTACACTAACCCGGCGGTCAGCAACAAGCGGCTCTTGAGCGGCACGCGACTCTTTATCGCCCCCCGCAGGGGCTCCCTGGAGCTTTTTCAAAATGTTTTAAAATGGAAAAATGAGAGGGAAATATTTTTATATAATATATAAATATTTTTTTGTTTTAATATGGTTTCTGTCAGAGGACAAACATGCCACGAACATTCTTAATGTTTTCCGGTGCTGTAAAAATATGTCAAATAAATCTTAAATGTCAACATTTCGTCAGCGAATATTTGCGTCATAGCCTGCGACTCACGTTTCTATTAGCAGGGCGGGATGTCAGTTAGGGTGCTGTTGTTAATTTTTTATTTTTTTTTAACAGCTCCTTTTCATGTAAAATCGCTAAGAATGGGAATCTGGGCGGCCGAGAGAAGCATTTTTAAACGGTACACGTGAGCTACGATATTTAGCACGCTGCGAAAGTGCGTCTCGTGCCTCGTTCATCTTAGCGGCCGTTGCTTATTACGGCATGCGTATGTAAGTGTGTGCGTATGCGCGTGTGTGCGGGAGGTTGGTTGTTCAAAAAGTAGATCTTCCGTCAAAAAAGTTTGGGCACCCCTCCTCTACAGGATGAACTGCAGGAGGAAAAAAAAATTTTATCATGAATGCTCGTTGTGTATTTGTAGCCAACTTAGTCATGTTGATACCGGGCTAATATAGCTCATATATTTATTATTTTATGAGTTATTATATATATTGTTATTTTGACTTCAAAATGGCGCCGCGAGAGTGGCTGCCTTTCCAGCAGCTCCTATATTTTGTTGTTCTACTTCTTCCTTTCATAACTTTGCTGCTGTGAATTGGGAATTTCTCCATTGCGAGACTAATAAAGGTTTTCTTATCTTATATCACATACAGCATGCGTTGCCTTCATTATAAGGCTTTTTTTATTTTTTGCGGGTCCAGACATATTTGTTTTTTGTTTATTTTGGTCCAATTTGGCTCTTTCAACATTTTGGGTTGCCGAACCCAGCACTAACCTGAATAAACATGCGCCCCACTTTTCAGATACATAATTCTCATGTTCTCCATTAGTTTATCGCCAACGTTGTTGCATTCGTCAAACACTGAATATCTTGGAAGGTTTCCACTTTTCAAGGGTCGCACTTGATTTTTGAAACGGACCAGGTCGGTGGGATGGGTAAAAGTTACGATACGTTTGTAAAAGCACAAAACACAATTTAAAATGGTATCATGCAAATCGTTTGTGCAAAACTTTTATTTATTTTTTTGCTAGGCCTTATGGTATTCCTCAAACCAGCAGCATGCTGCATGAAAAATCAAACGTTCAATAGCAAGTTCATACAGAAAGAAAAAATATCGACTCGCTTGAATGCGTTCCCTTCCCTTTCTTTCCGCCCCCTTCCACTCGACTGCTTTCTCAATGGACGTAAAGCACCGCACAAAACTTCCAATTGTGATTACACATGAATGCTGTTTGTGCTTTGATAGATCGCTTCAAACATTTGCCTGCTTTGCACGGAGAGAGACACATCGGCAACCACGCAAGATAAAAATTCCAAACTTAAACGCAACACATGATTGTGCCGGCACCCACCCAACTTTAGCGGGCCCTGAATTTGTTCCCAGAGGACTTTGGTAATACCCTGTATAATAACCCACATCAATTCCAGAGAACAGTGGCAGCCGTGACACTCATTTGCAGCATATGCTGCTTGGTGCAGCTGGGAGGAATTCTATGACTGCTCTCAAAACAACCGATAACATATACGGAATTTTTCTTTCTCTGAGTCTGTTGATTGGCGACAACATATTTCACAGTTAATACAAATATATATATATTTATATATACATACGATTTGAAACTATGGGATAATAAAGGGAGACATCGATGATCCGGTTTTCGACCAAACCCAAATACGCCAATTAACTCCTCTCGACTTCCTTAGACGAGGAAGTGTCTCTCGTGTAACGTTCATTGTGAGCAGACGTGTTTGTTATGATTTACGCAAATCTGACGGTTTTTAGGTTATTTCTGCATAGTGTACGGGCCCCTAATCATGGGCGTATAAAACAGTTTCGGATTTTGAGCAAATCGCTTTTCGAACAGCCTTCTGGAACGGATTATGGTCGAAAACCGAGGTATGACTGCATTAGGTTTTTGTTTCCGCCTACTCCCATTAGCCTTGTTCCTTGTGTCAGCCAATCAACTTATTCTGTCTCCTCATGCCTCGTTGTTTCATCGGTTTGTTTGTATTTAGTTCCTTGTTGGATGCCACATTTCCTCAAGTCATCTCATGATTTGGTTTTGTTGAGTCTAATCCCCCGTGTCTGTTTGCTGCTTCGAATCTTAGTTTTGTTGTGGATGTTTTTCCACTTATCTTGTTTGCCCCTACCACTTTTTCTTCTGCTTCCCATTGGGTCCTCCACCTTGAGCGTCCAACATCACAAAAACCCAAAACCATGACGTTCAGTGCTTTATACCCTTAAAAAAAAGTTCCCCCCCCCACCCCCCCCCCAAAAAAACTGTTGTTGATTTAAATTTTTGCCACCTCAAATCAAATGGGGACTCGAGCGGGTGTGGACACGCAAGTATCGAATCCAAATATTTGCAATCAGAAGGAATCTTGCAATGCGTGTACTGGGATTTCTTTTTGGGGGGGGGGGGTCAAAAATGTCATCCTCAATGTTAAAAATGTTTAACTTTGGGCTAAAAATCTGTCTCACCTTGTCAGAGTTGTACGCCCCCGTGCCCAATACCTTCTGTTTTGCCATCACTTCTCTCGCTGTTTCTGTTATTAGCAGGGGTTTAATAATGAACCCAGCAGGCATCTTCTTCATTAGGCAGGCGGGTTGGAGAGAGGCCACCGAGACAGGCTGACCCTGCTACACTCTCCTCATTGGGGATCTGGCACAAGAATTTTAATAGTGGGTAGGGGGGGTTGGGGTGGGAGGGGGGGGTGGAGTAACAGAGGCAGGCAGGTCAGTCCAGGGGACACGGTGTGCATGCCAATCTGGGCTGACCAAGCAGCATGAGTGCAGCGAGAGCTGTGAACAGCTCGTCTGACAGTTTGTAACAAGCGTGGAGGATTTTCGGGAAGCCTGTGGGGATGAAGGTCAGCGGGAGAGCGACGGCAAAGGGATCAAGTGAGGCGTCGAGGTGAGAGAGAGAGTTTTGACAAGACCCTGGTGGCAAGTCATTGTCATTGTGTCGCGCACGCCAATAAACACGGTTACAGCCTTTGTTAATTGCCTTATTTACGATGCGGAGAACATATTGACTGCTGCAGAGAAAGTTCAGACGACAAAATGAATCCGACCATAAATTAAGTGCATGAAATTCATTTCTGGTCACGCTTGACAACATTTCGTTAGCAAAACGTTTACTGCTAGCGCGAGTTATTTTAGCCGTTCGGATTGTCCATGGATGGGACGAATTATATTTTAACGACCACTAAATGTTGTCATAACACCGAATTTTTGGGAAACGTAGACACATACACAAGGTAACATCCATCCATCCATTTTCCGAACCGCTTAATCCTCACTAGGGTCGCGGGGGGTGCTGGAGCCTATCCCAGCCGTCTTCGGGCAGTAGGCGGGGGACACCCTGAACCAGTTGCCAGCCAATCGCAGGGCACACATGTGCTTCACATAAAAGTGCAGGAGTTAAAATCGGTTGCAAACAAGAGGTAGACATTTAAACGTAAAGAAAAAGTAGCTTACGGAAAGGATTCAAGAGTGCACAAACGTGATTTTCGGAAAAAGAGAATGGATTGTTTAATTACCTTAATGGCTCATAGTAAGGCCCTCTGTTCACAAACAGATTCTGCTAATAAACCCGCAGGAGGAATAATTCAATCATCCTTATACATACCAATGTTTTCCTTCCTATTAGGGAGATTTGACTGTGCTTCACACTGATCTACGGAGAAATTTCAAATAATTTTTTGGGGCATTGACAGCTGCTATATTTCACATCGAGTCAAATGAAAAATCCATAAATACATCACTTGCAATCGTCCGCGCGCTTGTCATCAGCACAATTACATTCTGCTTCGTCAAGAGCGGAAGACAAAGACTCGAATGAAATGCAGCGCACTGCGACTTCATATTCTTCTCATTTCTTGCCTTGTCAGGTTTATAAATTAAGAGTGATGCTTCTATTTATTTGGAAATGTGCCGTTTGAAAAATGGTTCGCTTAGCTCAATACTAAACACGGGCGGTACGGCTCCTCCCAAATCTCCCATGGAACTAAATATTGTATTTTGGGGCCGTTTGGAAATCCATAAATAGGACGCAGGTAGAAAGACATGAAAAGACGCAATACTTCATAAGAAACCTCATTCAGATTTGATTGAAACCCCCCCACGATAGGTTCAAGCAAAGGACAATGCGCATCCAAACAGATGTAAACATCTCATTTACATTTTAAAAGTGCTAGGCTGGGCTTTATCGCGCACATTTTTAAATGTCACCGCCGCAGATGCAACGGAAGTCGATCGACGGTACCTCTGTCATCAACGAGGTGCTCTCGGTGGCAGACAATAGAGGTTATCAGAGGCCAATCCTGGTTTAATGATGCAACAAAGTGTGACAAAGTGGCATCAAAGTGAACTTGTGATTGAATTATCCCACCAAATGATGCAGAGGCAACACAGATCGTGTGAAAATAATATACTTGGATTCTGAAATAGGGGTCGCACATAGCAAAACTGAGTATTTATGGAAATTATCGATGACTGTAATCCCCATTTTCGCATGTGGATTTGTGCAGGTAAAACCAAGATGATCTCGGCAAATAATTCCAATCTACCAGTTTGTGGTATCGATCGTTGTCTGCTTGCTGCGCACATTCGGTGCTAGCATGCTGGTATCGTTTTATCTGTTAAAGACGTTGCAGGCTATGCGGAACTGCTCAGTGCTCTCACATAAATAGAGACAATGGAGAGAAAAAAAATTACGTCTAATGGACACCGAACACGATAACAGGAGTGTGTCTTTTTTTATCCGGCAGTAGAATAAGATCCAGAAGTCGTCAGAGTTCAAAAGGCTCAAGCTCGGCTGCAGTTTCTGGACGTTCTTGATATGACCACTTTGTCATCTGTGACCTTTCTAACAAAGAGGGACTGCGGATTAAGTGGGACTTCCTCACCTGTCTACTTCTATGTTACGCACATCCGTAAGGAATGTGCTGTATTGATTGTTGTTCGCCAGCAAACTGAGTCGCCAACATTCTCTTTCAAGCTGATCGATCATGACAGGAGCTAATTTACAGGGGCCAGCATATCACGAGGGGGGGGGGGGGGGGGGGAAACAAATCCTGCTGATCAATATAAACAGTTTCAGAAAGAACCCTACCAGTTTCTGGATTTACTTTGTTCGCAGGCAAAAGTATGATTTAAAATATCAATGCTATCAGTGGATTCTCAGATAGATTGAACAACACAATCAAATCGAATCAGAAATCGAGTTACAAAGGGCAACCCCTCCCCCCCAAAAAAACACATCACACTAATGTAAAAAAAAAAAAAAATCACAATATATGCATAGATTACATATGAATTGCACTTCTGGAGCCAACTTGCTTTCAGACATTTTAATGTAGCTCAAATATGAGACCCATAGCAGCCATCGGATCTGCACGAAATATCCTCCACAAATGGCTTTGAGTGAGTCACAATAACAGAGGTGAAGCCCATCAAGTGCGTGCCAGACTATTTAACGTAACTATTTGTGAGCTTGATAACGCTGTGTACATTCAGGTCGCGGGTATGGGCTAGCGTACATAAAAGGCTGAATGTCTTCAAGTTTTCGTCGTGCATGAGCTTACCCCATCACAACTTGCTCGTCCGGTGAAGCCATCAGGCCGACACTAATCCTCCTTTGATGAGGCTTGCTTCACAGGAAAAGCACTGACATTTGGCGCTAAGGCCTTCTCCCTTCCCTCCCGATCACGCACACAGGCGCCTCGGCTCCGGTGAGATGCTCTTTCATCCTAGTGTCGGTGAGACGTGGGATTCAGATGACTGGTGGATTAGATGGCAGCTTAAAGGAGACAGAAAGACTGATGTTATCACTCAAGAGACAAGGCCTTCGAAAAACCCAGATCAGATCGCATTTGTTATCGACTCGAAAGGATCGGACATAAAAGACAAAATGGTTTAATTGTTGACACACTTTTATCAGACCGTAATCAACTCCGTCCTCGTTGAATTTCGATGCCGAGAAAATGACGTATTTTTCCCTGCAAATAAATGAAATGATATAAACCAAAAATTGCAAACCAAACTCCTACTAGGCCAAAACAATAATAATAATAAAAAGGAACAAAAAGAGCACACAGCTACCATTGGCTCATAGTCAAGGTTGATACACACAACATGTTGTCCCCCCGGGTAGCAGTCCAGGAGGCCACGTGTATATGTAAAGTCAGCACGCGTGTCTAGAAGTCTCTGTGAAAGAAAGTGGGCAGAGCACACGTTTCGTGCCGTTAGTTCACACAGAGAATATTTGGTGTTCTTCAAAAAAAAAAAACATTAAACTGACTTACATTAAATATTACTGTCGGTGTTCGTGGTTTGTTTTACTGTTCATGTCGTGATTCGGTTTAGGGACCAACAGGTGGCACTGTAGGGCTCCCTTGGCAGCTGCACACCTGTTGGTCATAACTAATTAAGGCTTTAAAAGGACTCCCAGCCCGAACACTCGGTGTCGGGTCATTGTTGCTCTTGCTACTGTCATGTGTGTTGCCGTTTGCTCTTAGTTTCTGTCATGTTTACTTTGTTTTGTTATGTTTTAGCTTTAGCTTTAGCTTTAGTCGTGGTTTTTGTTTGATACTTTGGACTTTGTTTGTTTTGGATGTAGTTTTCTTTGTTTTAAATACAATTTTTCAAATACACCCTGCTCCTCCCTCCTGCCTGCTTTTTGGGGTCCACCACCACCTCGCTACGTGACAGTTCAAACGCATTCCTGTCCAGTAAGACACAATCGCATCCCTTAGTTTAACACATTTCAATGTAGCGAGAACTCAATATTCTTATCTTTGAAACCAATAACCTTTATTATCAAATGAATTGGTTTTAAATTCCTTCTACCTGTACATAAGTCCGAACCTGTTTAAATACTCAACTTTTTAAACAATTAACCATGAATTTGTATTTAAAGCTCCGGTAGTCAATTGTTTTACAAATTTCTTCGGGATAAGTCGTGAAATTGTTCCTGACATTCTGTAGCATTGCTGGGACTCGCTCCGATGAAAACATCACCACCATAGACAAGAACTTGTATTGGTTACCGGTCAACAAGCTAATGGAATTGATCCATTCCCCTCACCTTAAGACCCCTCTCACCCACAACCAAAGGGGTGCCATTTTATCATTCTGGCCTCATCCTCTTGAGAAATTGTTTAAAGGCTGGAAACCGTTTTTCCTCGTTTAATAGTCAATGCACCATATTTAATGACCTTTGCTTTCAGGCCAACATTGATCCACAGCAGTTTTTTTTTTCCCCCCACCGGTGGATCTGGGTCTGTGAGCACAAATTAGCTTCATATCTGATTTTCTTACACTGCTGAAAAAGGCTTGGTTCAGGTCTTAGGATGTGCGATCCAGTGTGTGTGAGAAATCTTTAAAAAAAAAAAGAACACTTTCCTCACGGCGCAAATACTTTTTGGTTTAGCTGAAATATCCACTGAGCATGCCAATAATAAGATAACAATAAAACCAAATGAAACTATTGAACCGAAACCTTGGAAGTGAGAAATAAAATTGAAAATGAAAATTTGCATGACTGGCTTGGGTTCATGAAGCAATTTAACATGTGAATATTCGGATACCGTGACATGCGATTGATTGCATCCGCAGACCTCCCCATCCAACGATACCTGCCACACTGAGGTGTTTCACTGCCTCCCTCTGGCACTGCGGAAGAAACGCACATTCTTGGTTGTGCCTCTCCAAACGTCTTATTTTGTTGATATCATTTGAGGAGTTATGAGAGCAGAATCCATTTTCCAATCAGTCTTTTGCATAAGAAGACAAACACCGCAACTGTGGAATGAAATGGCGTTGTCACAGAAGCGTGTGCATATCGTCTAAGGTCAGCACAAAGCTTGGCGCGCTCATTTACAGTTCTATCCAAAAGTATTGGGACAAACTAAAATGATCCCCACCGCCCTCTTCCCTCATTTACATAACTCTCATTTCCCTTTCCCTCCGCAGATTATATAATGACATTCGACCCACGTGAAGAGTCATTATAGCAATGTTAAGTGTGGGGAGAGAGGTGGTTGTCACGGTTACCTGATCCGCCATGGTGCTGAGCCATCTGCCGTGGAAAAGACAACTCCCTTGCTCACTGCAGTAATTACTGCAAACCCCGAGCAGCCTGCACACATGAGCACAGCAAGGAGGGCGTGAGTGACGGAATACATCAGACAAATAATAGGCTATTAGCTAATACTGCATTCTCTTGAAAGAAATCGTGATCAGTCTTATAACGGGCTGTATTAGTTCACTTTGGGCTAAACGCGATACTTTGAAAAAGGATCCGACTGTTCTAGCTAGATTTCGGAAGGCTTGCTTCATTTCTTTGCTGTGACCCATTATGCTCCAGCTGTCAAACATTCCCTTTTGAGCTCCGAAAAAAAAAAAAAATGAAGCTACTTCCTTGACAGAGATGAAATGATTCAGGAAACAAACAAAGTCTGTAAATAACATACAACAGACAGAAGTTTAAATGAATTTTGTCCAACAGCAGTTAGCAAGCTCTAAAAAATTTTTTAAAAAACGTCCCCACGACGCATTCTTTCTTCAGATGGACTTTGCATCTCATTTACCCGTTTCTGGCACAAGATGATTCTTTGGAAAATGTCATCAGTTGCTTTTACAGCAACAGTTAACTAGCAATATTTAAATGCATCTCGCGCGATCGGAAAATGAATGAATGAATGTTTGTTGATGGCGCATGTTTGTGTGGGGGTGAGACTGTTAGAGTCAACAATTGATGGCAAGAACCTGTTTGGGGAAAAAATAAAAATAAAAAAATAAAAAAACAGGACAGGCTAATTGTTTAAGATCAGCCGAGGAACCCAAACTTTGTCCCGGGACACCTTTGATCAGGCGTAATTTGAAATCCACCTCGCACACTCAAAATTTTGATGCCAGAATGCAAAAATAAAAAATAAATAAATAAAATAAAGCAATTAGGAGCCAAGCGTGGTTTGAATGGCTTGGTGATCCAATTAAAACAAAATCCCCGCAGATAGCAGTCTGTTACTAATGAGGCAAAAATTACCAGCATTAACACGGCCTCGCGCTAACAGAGTATGAAACAAACATTTGCTCCTTTCTGATAGTTCACATTTTTTCCCCTCTCCGGAAAAGTAAACGTGCATTTGGATTTATTATTGCTCGCTAATTTTTCTGTAATGAAAGTGCTAGCCTGCGATGGCGGATAAGCCATTTTAATTCAAGCAGTGAATATAGGCCTGCATATTAATGACCTCATTTGCATAAATTGTGTCACTCAAATCAGGATTCCAATTAAACCCTTGATTAATTGCTCGGCTGACCCGTTAAATAGAATCCTTTAAGTGGTTCAACAGGACACCGGTGCCTGTTGACACACACACACACACACACACACACACACACACACTTAGACTTTACACATCTACTCTGAACTAAATTAATCTTAAGGAATTAGTGAATAAGTGAATATGCCTCCGCAAGTATGACACCCGCAGGATGAAGCCATGCCAGCAGTCGCTATTTGCTTCGAATGTGAAAGACTTCATTGAACAAATAAACACCATCATCCACCGTTCAATAGCCATACTACTTTCACCGCGGTTATTTGCATGTAAAGACAAACATCTATTCGCGCTCACACTTAAAGGACAATTTCGACTTTCAGGGGTGTCAAGGGTGACTTTTTCAGAGGGTGTTTAACTGAAAACAAAGCTCGCGGGAAATCACAACAACTGGTGGATAAACGGGCTAATTGGAGCTTCTGTCATCACAAATAAGAGCATGTCATTGTTCTGCCGGTTGCTGGGCATACAAAGAAAAGCACAGCCTACACAATGTAGGGAAAGCAAGTCACAGAAAGTCACAATTGTGCTTAGGGGCAACAATGAGAGACAAGTTCGAGCAGGATCAGGAGACAGCGAGCGGAGAGAGCGCAAGAGTACCAAAACGCAGTATCTTTGGCAAAAAAATAACTTGGCATGATCCCTGGATCTCACTGTGTTGACGACTGGCAGCAGGTGTGATGCAGGAGACTCCGCCCACTGACGCTCTCCATGACAGAACAAGAAAGGAAAGGAAAAACCCAAACAAAACAAAATCGACAAAAGACGAATAATGTTTTTATGTTTAGCAAATGTCTTGAGTTGCAACATGATTTCTGGAGGATTACAGAATTTAATTACACACACACACACACACACACACACACACTGCTTAAGATTTCCTTTGGACGAAACCTAACACAGATTTGTCCTCAAACTGTTTTTACTGCTAGTGCCCCTTTTTTTCATTCCTAAAATGCAACTCCAAGTACCGTACTTGATATGAATTAAAATCAACCCTGGCCGAGACTTGTGTACAAGGACACGGATACCCCAACGCACACACATAAAGGTTGGAAATAAAACCGTCATGACCTAAGAACCTGAGTTTAATGAGTACTTAGGATACATTTATGCGCTTGCATGTGCAGACTATGAAGGGCAATGCGTGTAAAATTGTGCATTTTTTGCTGTAAAGCTGTTTGTCTTTATTACTATGCATGTTTGTCTTTACCGTTATGCAAGGAGTGTATTTCAGTGGGGCGCCACCATTTGCCCTGCCAATAAACTCGAACAGACAAAGCTGTCGTAAAAAGGAAGTCGTTATCATTCAATCAAATTTTCCAAGTTTACAAGTTTGCATGTGTGGAATGTGAGACACCTTGACCAGTCATATCAAATCAATCACTAAAACAGTCATTTGGAAATGACATACCCAGATTGAATTGATGCCGGAGAAGCTTTTCCATACTTTTATCTCCAGTAGACTTGATTATTTTAATGGTCTTCTGATTGAGCTCTCTCAAAAGAGCATCAAATAGCTGCAGCTCCAGTTCTGCCCAGAACAAAGAGATCAGAAAATATTTTGCTACGCTACGCTAAACAGTCAAGTCAAGTCAAGTCAACAGTATTTATAGAGCACTTTCAAACAGCCATCGCTGCATACAAAGTGCTGTACATGGAGCAATTTAACATGCACAATAAACAGTAAGACAAATCGGTAATAAAGGCGGTAGAAAGCACCAAACAGTAAAACCAAGAACAAATCTAAGTCATGCTGAGTCGAATGCCAAAGAAGATGGGCAGCGAGGAGGCTTGCCGAATGTTCAGTGGGAGGTCATTCCAGAGAGAGGGACCAGCAACAGAAAAGGCTCGATCCCCTCTGAGCCTCAGTTTAGTTCTTGGTACTTCTAATAAGGTCTGGTCCACAGACCTGAGGCGCCGGGCAGGTGTGTAGGGGCGGATGAGCTCAGAGAGGTAAGGTGGCGCGAGATTATTCAGAGATTTGAAAACAAATAAGAGGATCTTGAAAATAACTCTAAAATAAATGGGGAGCCAGTGAAGGGATGCCAGAGTAGGAGTTATGTGCTCCCTCTTACGAGTACCAGTCAAGAGGCGAGCAGCGGCATTCTGGACCAGCTGAAGGCGCTTAATGGAGGACTGGCTGACTCCAAAGTAAAGGGCATTGCAGTAATCGAGCCGGGATGTGACAAAGGCATGAATTACTGTCTCAAAGTGTTCATGTGAGAGGAGAGGTTTTATTTTGGCCAGCTGTCTAAGGTGAAAGAAGCTGGATTTAACAACGGCACCAATTTGCCGATCGAGTTTGAAATCACTGTCCAGTTTAAGGCCCAAGTTTGAGACTGTTGACTTAAGATAAGGAGACAGGGGGCCCAAGTCTACAGGATGGAATGTACAAGGGCCACTGGGACCAAACAGTGTTAATAATGAGCTGCAACCGCATCGACAATCGTTAGGCAAATTGAATCGTAACCCCGGTGAACGGAATCCAATCTTGGGGTGGCAAGAGATTCCCACCCCCGACCCCAAAGGGTGCAACAGCCCTGAAATATTTATTAAATGAACAAAGCAGTGACAGAGTGAAATGTGGAGTCAATCTCATTTAATACCGTTGGCTCAAATAATGAGCAGCCTTGTAATAGGTGAGAAATAACGAAATTACTTGATCTCACTCCGCAGACCTCAGTCCTCTAATTATACCCTTGAGATAAGAGCGGCAGTAATACGCTTCCAATTGTCATCGGGGTTTACATAATTACACTTTACTCACGTTGCACACATACATCCACACGACAACAGTGAGCTAAGTGCCATTTTGTAATTAGTATTGGTGATGAAACCCTCAATTGCAGTTTATTCGCCCGCCATCACAGCGCCACCCGGCTGACCTGTGTGCTTTGCAAGGAGCTGAGATTTAAAACGAGCTTTAAAAAAAAAAAAAAACAGCAATGACTTCACGGGCAATCCATTCGCTGATTTTCCAGTTTATTTCCTTTCACCGTTAAAAGGAAACAATCATTTATTCCACTCATGACTGTTTTCATCGTGAGTGGGTGTGAGTGGGCAGTTGTCGTCAGACAGCAGAAATTAATGGGGCTAGCAAAATATAAACATTAACAATTGAGAGGCGGGGCGGGGGGGTCTTTTGGTTTGGTATTTTTATTTTTTTTTGGACAAGAGAGAGACGATGACAGGACGAGTGAAACCACAAACGTGAAAAATGAAGCTACCGGCAGCCATCTTGTGTTGCCACTTGCTAACCTAACTTGAATACATTCATTTCTCCATGCCGTTGATTCGTTATTTTCTGTCTCGAATGTTTTCAGCGCGGCCATGTGTGGCGCAATGTTGTACCAGCAAGTCTGGGTGAAGCGCTACATACACATTTCCTCTTTGTAAGCTTATGTTATATGATTAATTCTCATTTTATGTTTGAGCATCATATTATTTCATGTTAAGCATCCCTAAATTATATTCTGTTGTTCAATAATTGCTTAGACATGTTTTTATGTTGATAGGTTCTGATTGGCTGTTAAAGTAAGAGAAGGAGGAAGTGATTTTAGTTACGAGAGTTGTGTTCTCGAACGTGCTGCGGTGCAAACGTCTTTTTTTCCCCCGTTTAATAAACTGCATTGAAGGATTCCATCTCTCCTTTTGTCGTTCGTAAAGAAGAGCTATCCACTAGAAACAACGAACCCCTCAATTTACACTCTGTTAGCGTCCAACTTTAAATTGTCTCTCACGAAATAAATCTCTGATCAAAGATTCGTCGGCATCATGTTGTGAGAAACAATGAGCAATGAAATGAATGACTCGAATTAGTGATCTTCAATCAATACGGAAAAGCGTGGGATCTATTTCAAAGTGGCACCAATTAGGGTGGAGGGATCACTCGTTTAATATACTCATCAGTGCTAACATCCTCGACTTCACAGGCTATTTTATTACTGAGTGGTGTTAATGCCACACTGACATTTAGTTTTTAGCACTGTTTTATCTGCAACCAATTTGTGTCTTTGGGAAAGGGGCACTGCTGTTTTCACTGTTGCAGACAAAAAAGTCCAAGCACTTACTAAATGTCCGATATGCTCTTGAGGTTGAGCCAACTGATTGTATTCAACTATTTATGCTCACATTTGTAAGCTTTTGTTAAATTGTTAATTATTGTCATTTTATGTTTGAACATTACAGTATTGTGTTTGGTGTTAAAGTTACCTAAATTATATTCTCTTTATTAATTTCATTAAGATGTTTATGTTGAGAGCTTTCCGATTGGCTGAAGGAAACAGGAAGTGTTTTACTAGCCGGAAGAAGGAGTTGTGTTCTAGAACGTGCTGGGGTGCAGACGTCTTCCCCCCCCCCCACCCCCTTTTCAATAAAACTGCATTCAGAGGATTTTATCTCTCGTTTTGCCGTTCGTAAAGTAGAGCTATCCACTAAAAACAACGAACCCCTCAACTTACACATTTATAAACGAATGAATCAATGCTGCAGCAGTAGCGTTTGTAATATCGTTGTATTTTAGTTTTTAATTCAAACCGGTGTCGTCTTAATGACAGTGCTGGGCTTTTAAAATTCAATCAAAGTAATAATCAATACAAACAAACTTCCCTTCTTCGGCAATCGTGCTATTGGAGTAAATTCTGCCCTACATGTGCTTAGAACTGCAGCCAAATGTGACACATGAGACCCTTCTATTTTCTTCCAAACATTAGCACAGAGTGGTTAACTTTTTTTTTAAACAATGTTTTTACGGCATTGCAGGGTGTCAATCTTACCCGGCAATATAAATTTCACTCGTTATTTCCAACTGAGCAAATTTGTGGTCGCCCATTAAAGTGGTATGCATTTGAATTCACAAAAGACAGCCAACACTCAAAAGATGTTGTTACGATGTGCTTGATTATAATGAATCAAAAACACGGATTGAGCAAATGGAAATATTTGAGGGCCTGTGTCACAATGGAACAGTGGAGCATCTGTCAGAGCAGACCCAGCGGAGCTAAGGTCATCCTCTCATGCGAGCGCTCTGTTCTCAAAGCTGTCGAGAAACATACAGTGTGTCATGGCATTACCTTGGAATGATGACAGCGCTGTGAGAATGAATTTTCCGAGACGAATGGCTTCAGACCGCACTATGCCGCTGTCCGATAAGCATTAATTGATGTTAAATGTTGATTATCCATTGGTTTTTGGAACATGATGACGCTAAAATATTTATGAGAGAACATTTCCAGCGACATCAATTGCTAATTTCACAACACTGAAAAGTCTCAGAGTTGCTCCAACCTATTTATGATGCATGAAAATTTGACATGAGACGCATAAGCACACTGCGTGTGAGGAAAAAAAAGGTTCCTGCCAAGATAAATTGACACCGCAACAAAACCAACTGAAACTCTTTACGTGAAACGCACAGATTGGCAAAATGGAGACTCTGCTCGACGGTTGATCACAGGAGACCGCGATGAGCATTCAATTCAGCACTGCCAGGAGTCAATTCTGTCATCTACATAATGTTTTCATTTTGCTGCGTTTATTCCGCCGCGATCTCATCTGCTGGGTGGCCTGCGGAGTCTCTCGAGATGATTGACAGAAAGAGGTTCCGACTGCTACCCGGCAGGCTTGATTGACATCCTCAAAATGGAGGGGTGCCAACAAGCATTTTACCGACTTTTATTTATTTTTTTCAGATGTGTAGACGGCTCCAAGCTGACAGATTTAATACATTCACAAATCAGCATTTGCTGAAGGGACAAGCCACTGTAGTCTTTGAGCAATTCTCAAAGTGTGTACCATAGCTGCACTTTATATGAATCAGCGATCACATTAGAGTAAAAATAACATTACCCACTGTCAAAGTCACATCCCAAAACAACTACAACTTCCAAATGTACTCATACCGAAACTCACAAGTCTTGATAGTCAAGTTGAACAAAATCTGGATCAGGACACAAAAAGCATATATTTGAATTGAGTTTACGGATTAGCACAGCGATGTCATTAAAATAAAGCGATCTGGAAAATGTATTCTTTCTAAGGACTTTAGCATTGCAACCTTCATTCATAATTTTAGGTCTATATCTCAACTCTATTAGACTCGGTTGATTGTGTTGTAAAAATGGTTTTATCTTGCTTCATGATTGATAGACATACTGTATACACATGTAAATGTATTCCGTAAATTAATAGGGTTTTTTTGAAGCGCTTGTTTGTGCTCTCCCAATGAAACCAAAGGCCTTCTTGAGCAAAACACAATTATGTCAAACTGACAATTTGGCAAATATTTCCAAATGTACCGGCACTTCATACATTCTCATTTTTTAATTGTATCGAGGTTGTCCACAATTTTTTAATTTATTATCATTTTATTTTATTATTATTATTATTATTTATTTATTACATTGTCTAATGTTTACACATTGTCTAAACCAATTCATATAAATGCTAATAATGGAGTCCATAGATTCCTCATGTCTGGTTTTATTTGATTTTCAGGCTTACGGTCCTGAATACTCGAATTAATTTGATGGCGCTTTCTTCTTAATGACCACTAGATGGCAACATACATCCAATAAAAGTCTCAAGTCGACAGCATGGAGCGTCCCAAATGCTGGTTTATGTCTTTTTCTGTGTGTCTCTTTTAAAAGCCATTCTGGTGCACCGTCTTATCCAAACAGAAGGGAGATTACCCAAATGAGTCTGTTCCGTGGCTCTTTCATTGCCAGAGGAGACAGACAAGCAGACAGGTGGATCTGCAAGAAGCGTCTGTGTGGATCAGGGGACGGGTCCACTGGACAGTGCCAGCGCATCATCTCCGTTTTTCCAGACAAGCAATGTGTCCTTTTCGATACATAAGCCAACAGTCAATTATGTCAATCGGAGCAGATGATTTTTTGAATTGTTTGTTTGCGATACCGTCATTGTTTTCCTTTTAGGCCAGTCGGTGGAATGACGTTCCAGGATGTTCAATATAATAAATTCATTCCTTTTTATTTGTTTGTTTGTTTTTTATCGTTGTTACTTTTTATCTCACCTGCACTTTGGTTATAATTTCAGCACAGCCTTTTGACCTAAATTGTCATTTTTGGTGGGTTTGTGTCTTTAATTTTTGTTTTTGGTTGTTGAATCAATGTCGAATAGGCTATTAGCACAAATGCTAATTGCTAAAAGCTCATTCTTGTTGTTCAGTTATGTTACTCAAATGAGGATTTTCGGTACAATAAAACAATTGACAATTTTAAAAAAAACAGTTGCCTGAGATGGGATTTAGAGTTGAAAAAAAAGATGACATAAATGTACATTTATTTTGATAGTTACGTCGACCTTTTTTAACTACTTTTTTCTTTCCTCCTTTTATTAAACTGCATTGAAGGATTCCATCTCTCCATCATTCGCAAAGAAGAGCCATCCACTGAAAAACAACGAAGCCCTCAACTTACTTACATTTGTATTAGTGAGTTAAATTAGTAACATTGATAAATAATCGCTACATGTTTGTGTTTAGGTTTGAGGCTGTATTTAACCACATTCTTGATTCCCCAAAAATTGAACACCATTTGTGCGAGAAACAAAATGTCCTGTTAATCCGTGCCAGAAATGGTTCATGTCTAATTACCTCACTTGAACTCCTGAGCCCTTCTTGGCAGGTCAAATGAAATCCGCATGTTGTGCGCACAGAGGTGCGACCGAGACGATCCACTAGGAGGCACTTTGAGACTTTGCATCAAAAGCACGAGAAACGCGAGTCTAAAGTACATTCCTTTGTTTTTCCATCACAGATATATTTACTGATGACTCAATAATTACCATCATTTCTTAACATGAGCTGCAAGATTGTTTAAACTGTTCCTACTAAAGATAAGAAATGTTCAAACCGTTGCCCGGCACGTTCAATCGTTGACTAAAATCCAGTGTTAAGACGTTCAAGGCTTTTACAAACTGATGCAAGATGTAAGTAGGTCGGTCCTAACGTGTTTCCTTTTTATTTATATATAAATATGTAGGTGTTAAGAGCATGCAGGGAAGGCCACTTGAAAAAGCTCAACATAGAGTCGGCCGTTCTCACAAGAGTCTCTCCTGGCTGCCAGAAGACGAAAGTGAAAATAGAATCTATGTCACATCTGCCTTTTTACATTTTTTTTTTTTTAACACCGTGCAGCACCCATTTGTAGGCATCCCGTAGCATTCATTTGTCAGCCATCTCTGTCAATTCTCCGACCTTTGACCTTTACGTCTTGACTTTCAGGACAAAGCAATTAATCCGAGAATAATTCTTCAGATGATCGGCAATGGTGACAAGAATGACTTTCTTGCTTCTTGAAAGGTGCATGCATTTGTCTCGGCTAAGCAGTGATTCCGACCTGTCGTGTCAATGATGAGTCAAACCCCACGAAGAGTCTGTATCTGGATGATTGACACGTTGCGGAAAGCTCAAAAGACGTGTCAAAAAAAAAAAAAAAAGAAAGAACAAGTGCATTAAAAAAAAAAAGTTTTATCCCCCAAATTACTTATGAATAAAGTAACATAATTCAAATGGTTTTGGATTTTTAATATTGCTCAAAATAGAAAGACAAAAGCATTGCGCTTGCCAGTAGACCACATGTCAAGTGTTTGTCAATTAATGGCGTACAAATGGGTGCATTGGTGTGGGGTGGGGGGACTGAAGCCGCCATATGTGCATGCTGCAAATGGGACAAAGATGGCAATATTTTTAACGTTAGGAGGAAAAAAAAAATCAGCCATGAATTTTAAAATCAGTAAAAATATATATATATTATATATATATATATACATATGACATTCTCGTGAAAGGCTCGCTATTCTTAATTCATTTTAACTGCGAGCGGAAAAACGCTTTCTTGGTGCCGTTCCCTGCGATATCCTCAAGCGCGCAACAACTGCAGCTGAAACCGCCGTGCCCAAATGTTACTTTTTGTGTTGATGTTTCCAAGCTGGGTTGAATAATTAGGAAGTGAGTCTTTCTATCAAGGGCTAAGGAGCTGTCGGGAGACATTCACAGGCAGGTTTCGCCATTGGAGAGTGTGAGGAGTCTCATCGGGGTCTTCCATGTTTTGCTGCGCCTGTTTATAAAGAGAGCGCTTTATTTGGAGTGAATGCATTCTAGCAAGGTCTCCGCTGTTGCGGTACGTTGATTAGAAAGTGTTTTCGCGATGAGCCCAGAGTGACTCCATTCCAGGCCTAACAGGGTTACGAGCAGTCTTAATGAAGCGGAATCGTCACGACATGTGGGGTAGGGGGTTTTGTCAGGGGTCTTAGGGAGTCTTTTGCTGTCTGCTTATTGTGACAAAAGGGAACTCCTCGAGGTTAGCTTTGTTTCCTTTTGTTTACGGATAGCAGGGCTTGAAACAAAGAGGAGATTGTTTTAACGTCGTCAACGATCGCTGTGATGTCAGTAGGGACGAAAATCGAAACAATTCATTTCGCCCCTCTCGGTGTTCCTTCCTCTTCTGCTACAGTTGTCTGCTCACTCGTGTGGTTTTTGTATTCAGCTCGTTTTGGTGTGGGGGGGCGTTTTTTTTTTTTGGCTGTGGTCGGCGTCTGTCTTTGCTGGTGTGAGTGAATTTCTCACAGCTTCTCCTGAACGTGTTTTTCGAAAGTCCTATTCAACATTTGGTGCAACTATAATCGGCGCTAAGCCATCATGCAGACGTGTCTTTGGTTTCACACATTTCTGTCTTCGAGTGTTGTGCCATTTCTTTACACGATTTTTATTTGATTTTTTTTTTTTTTTTTACTGTACTTTTATCTAAGCAGGAATGGAAATCTTCTGGGGGGGGGGGGGGGGGGGTTAAAAAAACGGCACTCCAAATTGCCTCCTTATAGCTCAGCACAAGCCAGTAAGGCTGCCACCCATTTAACTTGAAGTGTCTGAGAGAAATCACATTCTTACAATGAGATGTGTTGTCTAATTCACCCAAAGTGACCAAAAATATTTCTGTGCCTTCTACATTTTTTTTCATTCTCTTGTCATTTAAAAAAAAAAAAAAAGCATTTAAATGTGAGTATATTGAGACACAGAGATCATATTTGCCTATCTGTCCCTGGGCACATTAAATACTTTCCATGATCAAATCAAACATCTCCAATCCTTGTAAGCGGGAAATTACTTTTTGACACAACGGCGCGCTCCTGATTAATATACAGTAGCATTTGACTCCTCGCTCGGTCATTCTCTGATGGGACCAATATCACAAAGAACAACTTGCGAAGCTATAATGAAGCGACCATCCTGTTATTGACAGGGGAGCCGACGTTGCTTTAGTGCAAAAGCTTCCAACGGAGACCCTCCAGTGAACACATTATTACCCTGGCCGCTAAAATGAGCTAATGTTCCGCTGCCAGCGCTTGTCTCGGAAGGGATCGACACTGAATTCCCCTTTCGCAGCTGCAAAAAAAAAAAAAAAAAGGAGGTGCAAATGAAAGCTAAACAAAGTAAAAAAAAAAAAAAAAAAAAGATGCAAGGGCTTGTTACAGTATGATATAATAATGTGGAATTTCCCTTCCTCCCTGGCTGGTTGACAGATTTAGCTTTTGCATAGACTGCTCGTTGTTGTGGGCTTTACGATCAAATCAAATTCAATCATATTTAGTGACGAGGCTTTTGTTTTCTTTTTTAAACATTTAACCTGCGGTTTGCCATCTTAAAAGTAAACTCTTGATCGAAGTAATCAGTTATTTTCAGGATGCGAAGTACAGCCCCACCCCACCCCTACCCCAGGTACTTATTAGCATTGACAGGAGACGTCTAATTTGAAAGGAGCATGGCAAGTGTAAATTTCACACCCAATTCAGCTCAACACATCAATCCAATTAATTTCGAGTATGTTACTTCGCTCGCGCTGCGCCAGCGGAGTAATCAAAAAAAAAAAGTACTTTGATCCCAATACGAATTCTCTTTTCGAGATGAGTACCGTGACCCCTTTTCCAGCTTCCTCCAAAGACCCAAACATGACTACATATGTATTATTGTTCCTGTAGTTTCTCAAACGCTCAATATTCGGGAGACAACGCAAACTACGCTGACATTGAAATGACACCGTAAAACGAGTACGACTCTGAAAATGTCAATCGAAACTGATCATCAGTGTCTTCAAATAGATTTGACGTCGCAATGTGTTGATCTTCAAAAAGTTTTAAAATAATGAAAAAATCTCGGGCAGGCTTGGGATGAGGGGGGAGGTGGGGGGGGGGGGGTGAATAACAGTGGCCAAATATTCCGCTTTAAGAAAGTGCAAGATCTCATGCAGTTACCTCTCTCTCACGCTCCATCCCTCCTCTCTGCTGGCGCTAAATCACACGTTAGTACAGCCAGTGGATGTGTTGACAGTTTTACAAACAGAAATGTAAAACGCCATACTCAAGGGGGTCCGGGAGGGGGGGGGGGGGGGGGGTGCAGGCACGGGGAGCGGGCGGGTGGGGCAGAAAGTAAAGGAAACATGAAATTAAAGACTGGTGATGGACATGGTGGTGAGCACGTGTGTGTGTGTGTGTGTGTGTGTGCGTTATTATATCAAGTGGACCTCCACTTTTGTGCCCAAATGCTTTTCAGATGTACAGCATTTGGCGTGAGGGACAACGATTGGCCCCAACTTGCCGCGACGCTGGCAGCACACCGGGCCTGCGCTTTCCGAAAAGCCATCATTAGAGAGTGACAAAACCGCCAGGGGCTAAACCCCCCCCCAGCACAATGATCAATGCGACAGACAAGATTGCATTTAAAGCAAAGCGGGCTTTGGGGAAGAGAAGGACTGGAATGAGTTGCGAGAGTACAAGGCCCCCTGCTGCTTTAATTACTGATGTGTGCGTCTCCCCATTAACGGCGGTCGGCCGGCCTCTGCAGGCCTACACAAAGCTCCGGAGGAGAAAGAAGCACAGGGGAAAAATGGAGACACACACACACACACACACACACACACACACACATACATCAAAATAAAGTAGGGTGCTCATTAGCGAATGGTAATCGCTGGTCGAGAGGTTGGGCACCCATCTCACACAACGCCACATGTCAATTTGTCCCCTTCCATTCATGAGCCCTCTCCCATTTCCCCCCGCTCTGCATGTTCCCTTGTTGAGGAGAATTGGATGGAGCGGCCATGGGGGGAAACACTCGAAGGGAAATGTAAACAGACTTGCAAGAGGACCACGGGCTTTGACAACAACGGAGGGGAGAGGGAGGCGGGGGGGGTGGGGGGGGACGCTCCTCACTTGCTGGTCTTGTTCTAGTCTGTCCTCCGAAGGCCACTAGATTTCAGATGTGGTCACGTCGACGCGTAAGCACAATCAAGCGAGCTCAAACTAGATGACTTGAGACGCATCGATAATCGGGAATATTTGAATGATGACGGAGATTGTGAGCGACTCCCACCCCCATATCAGGGCGTTTTATTCTAAGCGTGTCCGTCCGTGTATGGTGCACAGACCCCCTCCCTGATCCCATGATGTGACAACACACTGCACAGAACATATAGAGCCAATGCACCCGAGCCAATTCCGTCTCAACTGAAATGGGAGCGGGCTATTGCATGCGCTCCCATTCAAATGTGAAATCATATCCTCCAGTCAAGTGGAATCAGTCGGGCCCCGCCATTTTACTTTGAAATGAGCCCGATTCGTTCTCGTGGATTACGGCAGCGGGCCCCCAATCTTTTTTGCCACAGGGACCGGTTTCATGTCAGACAGTATTTTCGGGCACCGGCCTTTAAGGTGTGACGGATAAATACAACAAAATAATATGATATGACCTGCATGAAAAGTGTGGTATTTGCAAAACGTAATCGTAAAGCCGAAGCATGACACGAGGAACGTCCTATCTGGCCGCAACACTCTCTGGTCGCTACGGTAACGTTTAAACGTCCTTTCAAAATAAGATACGGCGCCAATACAAAGTGCATGAAAAATACGACTCACCATCGCCGAATATTATGCAGAGTGGGCTTGGTGCGTGGGAATCTCCCGTTGAGCTTAATCCATATTTTAAGTAGGACTGCTGATATTGTCGATTAAATGTAGCCATCTTTTTCTTGAATGTCGTAGGCTCCTCTTTTGTCTCCTTGCTGGGCCTTTTTCCCCTTCCCAAAAAGAAACTTTCCAAAGACGTTTGTTTTTTTTGTTTTTTTGTTTTTACTCATTTTGCTAGCTCATTTTAGCGGTAACCTATCACGTGAACGAGAAGTGCGACTTCACCCGTGTCAAGAGTGACATACTGTAGACCAGGGGGTGCCCAAAGTCGTCCTCAAGAGCCGCTGTCCTGCCTGTTTTCTAGCTCTCCCAGGAGCAAAAACACCTGTTTTAAATGATCAAGATCGTTCGCATGCTGCTTCAGAGCTGGCTGATGATCTGATCATCTGAATCAGGTGTGTTGCAGCCCAGAGATCTGGAAAACAGGCAGGACAGTGGCCCTCCAGGGCCGGCGCTGGACATGCCTGCTGTAGACGGATGTAACAGAGGTTCCGGTAATCTTTCAAAATAAAACATCTTTCAGAGTCAAATAAATATAACGGAAGTAATGTAAGTTACTTATTCTTTCTGTGCGGGCCCGGTACCAAATGACCCATGCGCCCGGGAGTGGGGACCACTGGATTACGGTTTAGTCCTTTGATAGGATGACTATGGCGGCAGAAATTCTCCAGAGATCCAAGTCCATTTTTTTTTTCTTAGATCGAGGTTAACTCATTCAGTACCAGCCAATTCTGGACCAAGTCTGAAAAGACGTTTAAAAACGTCTTTGGGAGTGAATGAGTTAAGAAGATACAGACTGCGCCAAGTAATCCAGTTGCATTTTCAGTTGGGAAACAATGATGAAAAAGCCACGTGGGCCCAAGTGTTGCGGGGCTTTGACGTTTGGCCATTTCAAATCTTTTACACCTCCTTTTTTTTTTCGCTCTCTCATGGCAGCATCAACAAGGTTTAATTGGTATGGAAATAGAAGTGGTTGAGTCCTGACAGGATATTCTCAAGCCCCGTTATTCCTGTGTATTACCCCTTCAACCAATTATCGCCAATCTAGAGCTCTGCAACCCCCCACTAACCTCCTCCCCGATCTGACGGTGTTTCACGCAGCGGCAGACAGGAAACTGCGGGTCGATATACAACATGCAATCCAGCGTAGTGCAAATTGAGTTTCTGGCGGGGAATTATTGTTTGAAATGTATATCGTTACAAAATCGAATCATCACACCCTAATAAATGGCTACGAGCAGGGAATGGCATGACGTTGTCTTTGTAAGTCAGTCATAAGCAGCAGTGTTTTGTTTTTCATTTCATAAAAATAATAATTGAAAAAAAAAACTAAGTCAGTCATAAGCAGCAGTGTTTTGTTTTTCATTTCATAAAAATAATAATTGAGAAAAAAAAACTAACCAAAGGGCAAGATCTAAAATCCTCATCTAGCTGCCTTAGCAAAATAAAAATAAATGAATTCATCTCAGCCGTACAATTGAATAGCAAATATGAACCAAAGAAAATCGGCGGTGAGAGACCGCTTCTCAGTTTTGGTGACAGCATTTATCCGTGTGCTTTATTTGCGTAGAGCCAGGAAATATCACCTTGCAAAGAAAATTCACAGCTCCCACTGTGTGCGTTTGCCACATAATGGAACACGACTGGACCTCCAAAGTAGCAGACAACAAGATGACTTACATCTGCACCAACAGATTTTTCATTTAAAAAAAAAAATTATAATGCCAAACATGACAATATGTTGTATTAAACTAGTACACGTATTCGTTTAATATGCAAACATGTTGGTAGACTCGATACCAGACTTAATCCACGGTATCCCCATTTGGCTTGGCCTTCACATGGACCAGCTTGCTGTCTGGGCCATTGTTAACCCAGGAGGCAGGCCCGAGCCCTCCGGGCTTGGTCAGCGTTTAGGCAGGGCGGTATGGAGAAGACTGGGTGAGGCGGGGCGAGGGCTGCAAAGATGGGTGCGGGCCAAGCCTGGGCAAGGCTCAATGCCAGGCTCTCGGTGGGACACCCTTCTTTTTGGGAGCGTGCTCGGGCCCCCACCCAGGGCCCCAGCGGGGTGCTGAGCTACGTGGTCAGTGCAAGACAGGTCCATCTGCCCCGCTACCTCTATGCTGCTCATGCCAGCACCCTCATATCACCTGCTCCATCGGCACCTTATGGAAATGACCGACTGCTGCCTGACCTATCTGACACGCATGGCTCACCTTCAGCAGATGCCAGCTTCTTTTTACAAGCATTGGAACCCGTGATGGCACTGCAGAGAGATACCAGGAGCATATAAGCTTTATTCTTCTTTTTCGGGAAGTCACGTCACATTTTCATTATGTGGACAACTCACGTGTTCATCCTGTGCCAAGTGGCTGGCGACCAAAACAGCAATGGAGGAAGAAGAGAGACTTGCGTCTTTAAGTGGGGTGACTGACGATGACGATAAAATAAAAAGACTGTACGATAATTTTTTAAAAAAAATCATAATCTAGGTGAAAGAATTCTTGTCATTTTAGTGCCACCTGTTTTACGGATGTCACGTTTGTTTTCATGACTCAAGGGAAATGACAATCTGCAGCAAAGTTCGGCCTTCAAAATAAAAGTGTTCCTGTAAAGTAAGAAAGTTTCAGCGAAATATCTTTTAACAAGGGTAATCAAGCACATATTTTGTAGATTTTTATTTATTTTGAGTTTATTGAGGTTGGTCAGGTCACGTTTGATCATACAAAATGTCATTTTTATTCAACAGAACAACAAAAGTACAAATTGAAATAAAATGTCATTTCCAGACCGACAAGTTAGAGGAATTGCACCTTGGCAAGACTTAGACAATAAAGGCTCCCGTTAACACTTGATGGCCATATCTGGCCTTGGCTTGAGTGCAACGAGAAACTGAAATCGGCTGGTCCAGACATTTTACGGTTAACTTTATAAAACAGACTGCCAGACCGAGTGCTCATGTGATCATGAAATGATTGCATGTTAACTAGTTAATGTTGTAACATCAAACCAACACCAACAGCAGCTCGATATTTTCAATGTTATTTACTGTATATCATTAATTGTTCATTTAAAAAAAAATTTTTTTTGAAAAATAATAATAACCCACACATCAACACACAGAGTAGTGGAGAATTTTTTTTTGTCAGCATACACATGTCAGTGAGATTATATATTTGTAATTGGTAATTTACTGTAAATTGGCATCAATGATAACTATAAAAAATAGAAATAAATAAATTAAAATAATATTCTGATGTGCACCACTAATTTTATATCTTATAATGTATAGGTTTCTTTTCCAAATTTAACAAAAAGGTGAATCTTTTTTTTCCCAATGTAATTTTATCTGCAATATAAACTGCGGCTTCTAGCGCGATACGATTCCAAGACTACTGCAAGAACAAAACGAATTTAAAACGCAAACCAAATACTGAGTGCCTCGCGGAGGGGGGGGGAACAAAAATAATAATAAAGCGGAGCATGCGGCACAGCGTTTTGTGACTGCCATCATTCTCAGTGCGGTGAATAGGGAGCAGTCGCGCCCTCTGAGTAGCCACAGCTGTCTCCGGCTGATAGGATGGAGGAGGGGGGGATGAAAAGGTGTAAGAAAGTTCAGGAGGGCGGTAGATTTTCCACAGGATTGAACAGACTGCTGAGCTAGTCATCTCATACTAACCAACGAGCCCGCCAAGCAGTGGGCTGTTGCGTTAACACCCCGCTCCGAGGCTCCTAGCGAGCTAATTAATGCAGCCAAATGAGATCAGCAGCGGAGGCCCAGGCCAGGGCCATATTGCTAAACAGCTTCCTTCAGTGTGGGCCCGTGCGGTGTAATTACCAGCAGGCCGCTCCACAATGCCGCCTTTATTTCCCACTGAAAGTGATTTCATGTCCCTCGTTTCCCCCAACTGGCCGCGGGCTTTTTCAGACGACGTGAGAGAACCCTGTCATGGGTTAGCGTGTGCTCTTGCTTTAAATGTAATAGCTTATCAAGGAGGGGTGAATCCAAAGCGCCAACCCGCCGACAATGAGTACTGGTGATGGATAAAAATGTGGGAAAATAGTCGGGAGGCCTGGCTCAAACCACGTATGGGATCATTCTTCTGGTATGCAAAGCGATTGCTTAATTTGGACTATTAATTTTGGACCCAGCTAAACAATCGATTGAGTTGAATGTAGTCAGCCAGCAGCTTTTGATGTGCAATGTGGCAGAAGCGTCTATCTTTGGCTGTCACTATAGTGGCACCCTGACACTGTCAAAGGTGCCACGTTTAGCCTGAGGCAGTACCACACAATCAGTGCATGGATCACAGAGGCCAGCACACCAGCAGGGTCCACTAATTCTTTACTCACCCTTACCACCTCCATTCTCCGTCTCTAACTTGTCAGAACAGGCAGCGCCAGCATCTCGTTGACCCCATGCTGCCGCCACCACGCCCCCTCTCTTTTCTTTTCAAATCTTCACTGCTTCTGCTCCCTGCTGTTCCTCCTCGGACCACCAGATGCTCCAGAACTCTGGTTCTCTTCCACCTGTCACCTTGTTTGTCCAATGCCCACACAGAACCCCCTCGGTCCCAGTCCCACTTCCAGGTCCACATACCCCACGTCAGGGTTTTTTTTGGGGGGTTTTTTAGGTTGATTTTTATGTTAATTTTGGCTTTGTTGGGAGGTTTATTACCTGGAAGTGTAAAAATTGGAATTGTCTCCAAATATTGTAAATGTATTAAAGGCTCAGAGCATTGATATATTGCAGTATTGTAAGTTGTCGATACACCGTCCTGTACCCTATATACCCCCAAACTGATCCAGCCTGATTATCCTCCCCAACAGTAAAAAAAACTAAACTAAACTAAACAAAAAACATCGCAATGAACAGTGTGGACTGTGTACCTCATTATTAACGTTTGTTTTAAATTGAGGAGGGTGGAAAAAATGACCTTAAATGGCATAAATATGGATTACTTAACCAACTTTCTTTGTCCTCAACTTCCTTTCACAAACTTATTTCAATCTAAAGAATAACTCTGGGAAGAAAAAGGCACAGACTGAGCAGGATAAAGTGGAAAAAAATGCATTATATGATGCCAACAAATAAAGGTGTGATAAATAGAAGAGATGAAAGAAGAATATTGGAAAAACCTATTGAGACATAGATCGACGCCACCGTTCACAGGTCCAGACGGATTGGAGGTGAGAATACAGGGTCAGGCTTCGACACGACTCCCTGACTCCTGATTTGGAGATTCTCATTTTCAGCTCCTGAACCGAGGGCAAGATATTGTACCTGTGAGAAGCCTTCAGCCAGAAGAAGGGGACGCGTGGAAGAATCTGTTTCTGACGAGGACGGAGACTGCGCAGCTTCACTTACCCCAGTTCAAAAAGTTGACTGATCATGCAAGCGTGCACGGTTGAATCTTCTGCATTGCTTTTTTTTTTTTTTTTAAACCCACCCATCCATTTTCCGATCCGCTTTATCCTCAAAAGGGTCACGAGGGGTTTTGGAGCCTAATCCAGCCATCTTCGGTCAGTAGGCGGAGGGACACCCTGAACCGGTTACCAGCCAATCGCAGGGCACACAGAGACAAACAACCATCCGCGCTCACGCTCACACCTAGGGACAATTTAGAGCGTTCAATCAGCCTGCCATGCATGTTTTTGGAATGTGGGAGGAAACCGGAGTACCCGGAGAAAACCCACGCAGGCCCGGGGAGAACATGCAAACACCACATAGGAAGGCCGAAGCCAGGATCGAACCTACGAACTCTGAACTGTGAGCTAACCACTGGCTCACCGGGCCACCAATTAAAAAAATATGTATCTTATATTAATTTTGGACAGCAACTCACATACACACCCACACGCTTTCAAATTAACACTTTCAGGGACAATGGTTACTACAGTGGATAGTTTATTTTTTGGATGGAGGAAAAGTGGTTGAGATGGCACGACTGTCTGTTTTATGTATTGTGTCATATTATTTTGTCATTTTATGTTCAGTGGTCTTTTGATGGTGGTGCGGGCACCCACAGCGGCTCCTCTTGTTGTCTGTTTAAGAGGGAGGAAATTTCATCTGTGCTGTGCACATTTGACAATAAAGTTGTACTTGACTTGACTTATCATGTCATCGGGTTACAGGGTGCGTTTTATTTTTTTTTAATGATGGAAAATGCAACACAGTCATGTTGTCGTCACCACAGAAAATGTTGTTTTCTTCCCAGTCTGACATGACACACATTTGATCCGCCTTTCTTGATGAGTGGGGGTGAGGGTGTCATGTCACACCACACATTTGCTGTCTCTTTGCCCTGTCACATGCACCAGCGCTCAGAGAGTTGAGCCTCTGGTTTAGCCATGCTTGGTGACTTCATTGATGAGGTTAACTTTCAAAATATGGACATATATTACACATCGGTTTACAGAGTTGCCGCTGACCATACGGTAGCGGCAAGCCGAAATGTTGGCTGGAGGAGTGAGTGTCCCATCTATGAAACATTAAACCCCTTTTTAATGGGTTAATGCCTTGGAATTGTTTTCTGTACACATGACTGATACTTTTCAATAATCAGATGCCTCTACTGTGGAAGCTCTCAGTGAATCTTGGATTGTGCCATAAGATGTGATGACAAAAATGTCAGGAAAAGTCCACTACAACATCTGAACTTTATTGAGCGACAGTTTTCTGATGACTCCCATTGAATGTGACCGGTTCACTCTGGGCAGAGCAACATCCCCAGTTAAAAGTAGCCAAATTGTCACCGTTGTTTATTTTTGTTTCCTTTTGTACAGTTTATAGGGCAGATTAATGGTGGGAAAAGTTTTGAAATAATTTTAATGTTCTCAGTTTGTACAGTATATCCCAAACACCTGGCATTTTAACAGGGGTGTGTAGACTTTTATATCCACCGTCGGAGAAAAGATAATGTTTTTCATGTGCTATTTTCCTATTAATGGAATTGAATTTCAATTGAAAGGAGAAATTAACCGCTTTTGTGCATTAATTTTTGGTCTTGCAATTGAATTCTGCTCAGTTGAGTGACTTGTTTTGAACGGTGAACTTCTATTTCAGTATTCGCATTCACTTTGAATTAGTTGCTTATTATATTGAATGTCGATCCTCTGCACGCGTCCCTGTTTGGTTCCTGTCATTAAACATCGAAGGTCTTCTTGTCTGGAAAGCGTCAGGGGATTTGGCTCATCTCCCGCTTCGAGCAGACCTCACTCTCTGCGAGCCATTGCTTTTGCAGAGACGCAAAGGTTCACTGAAGCAAGCAGATGACATCTTCCCACAGAGGGCCTCACATCTTCATATTTCCCCACACTCCCCAGCCTCACACTAGCTGACCTCTCCAGCCCAAGTTCTGCTCCTTGTACACGCCACTCCCTCTACCTTCTCATGTCCTCAGAGGAAAAGAGCTGCACTGAGCAGGAGCCTGAAACCATGCTTGTATTGTCAGAGGACTTTCCAGCACTTACCTCCACTTGAACATTTAGTGCTGTCTTGTCAGCCATGGACAGAGAATAGCACTATAGGGTCACAGATGAATTGCTTTTTAGGGACAAGGTTTAAACTCACTGCTTTGTCAAGATTAGCGGGGCTGAGATTTTTCTGTTTTGACCATGCCCTCACGAAATCTCCCCATCAAGAAAACATTGGAATGACTGTCTAGGAATATGAATGAGCACATTTATTCTATAAATCACACATCCAATATTTGTGTGGAATAATTCTAAATTGAAATAAATGTGTTTTCTGCGCTAGGAACATGTGATAGTTGTGTAGTAATCATTTATCACTTGTGTGTGAGGTAAGCCGGTATTGGGTATAAAAGGTCACCCACAACATGTCATAACGTTGCAACTCTCTTTTGACCAATAATTGGTGTGCCTGGCACACATTGTGAAAAAAACAGACCCATAGTACTTCTGTATTGAGGGTCACAAAACTAGCAAGTATGGAGTACTTATGTATGACTCCTGAGGAACACCGCTGTTTGCCATACAATCGCAGTACTATCGCAGAAACCTCACAAGGGAAAACGCTGGAGCGTCTTCATTCAATCTCCATCGTTATGGCTATTTAACCCTTTCATGCACCCTGCAACCTGATAACATGATAAGCTGTCCACTGTAGTAACCGTTGTCCCCAAAAGGGTTAAATGACAATAGTAACATTTATGATTAAGCCCTGATACGTATGAGAATTTGGATGCTTCGTGAGGAGTCTAAAACAGCTGGTGCATTCCCTGTATGTGTGCACATGTGGGTGCCTGTGATTTTTAATAATAAGGTGTTGACTCCGTCCTCTAAGGCTCACCTTTGGGGATTCCCACTGGTGTGTTTTAGGACGTGTGTGCACTGCATGCACATTTTTCCGTCTGTTTGTGTGTCACTTTGGGAAAGGCAGAGCTGTGCATCGCAGTGCAACACCTGCCAGAGGCTATGGCTGTTTATGACAGAGGCTGTGTGAGCTGGAGAGGACACAGTGGAGAATTGCCAGCAGTACACACACACACACACACACACACACACACACACGATGTGATTCATGCATGTGCACCCAAGCTATATGTATGAAATAAAATAACACCAGCGTCTTTCCCCGCTTCGTCTTGCCGGCTGTATGGGTCCCCAGCAGCTTGTATATTACAGCAGTAGGCAGGGGAGCCTGGCAGAGTCGCTGGCCTACAAAGTTCAATATAAACGAACAGTGGGATCTCTCAGGGACCTGGCACCAAAATGCTTTGTGAAGTTAAAGCCTCACCAACCCTTCCCCGCTGATCATACCAATGAGAACAACACGCTCGTTTGAGTGTGCAAGGCGACACACACTCAGGAGCTATAAAAGTACACCAGCGGAGGTCACACCTTTGTTGTTGTGAGCTACATGGTAATCAACCAATAAGTGAAGAATTATTTATTTTGTATACACTACAGGAGAGACCGATATCATTCACACTGTTTTACAGATTGTCCAGATTTAGTGCAGTGGTGCCTTGAGATACAAATTTAATTTATTCTGTGACCACACTTGTGAGTAGAGCACTCCATATCTCAAATCAGCTCTCCCCGTTGAAATGAATGGAAATGCCATTAATCCAGGCGGGAGATGCAATAATGAACCAACAGATGGGTTGAGGTGAAGGCAGCCGGTGGGTGGTTAGCTCGAGTTGACGTCAGGAATTAAGCACTGGGTGCCTCAGAGTGTGCAAGTAACTGTGTACTCACTGGTCAGGGCTGCTTTGTAGCAGCAAGAGCGTTTTGTGTGTGTGTGTGTGTGTGTGGGTGTGGGTGTGTCACACCCACAGCAACATGCCATTTCGATTCTGTTATGGGTATACGCTTTGCATTTGTACATTTCGGCTTCTCCGGTAGCTTTTCAATGGCTTTTGCCATGCAAATTGATTTGAACTGGCCTTGTTAACTACCTGCCTAATAAGACTTGTTTACATGGTCATCTGTCGCTTGACTGCAGAAGGTGGCGGGCTTTATGTCTTTGCCCCAGGTGTCACAGGGGTCCTTTAAAACCTCGTTAGTGTCTCAGTGTGTGTGTGTGTGTGTGTGTGTGTGAGAGAGAGAGAGAGAGAGAGAGAGATCATGAGACAATATGGGCCACATCACATCATACAAAGGCCTCATTATTCTCCAACACTTGTTAGCCCTCTTTTATGAATAGGACTCAATGGATCTGACCCGTGGAGGTAAAACCAACATTTACTCTGGCATATGGATAGATTCAGTTAATCAATGAAGAGCGAAAGCCCCTCTTATCTTAAATTGTTTGAAAAATAGAAAAACATTCAAATGAAAAAAAAAGATCAATAAAATATCCTTTTGTGTCAAAAAATGAAGGAGATGAATCACTTTAGAAGGACATGACAGTGCCTTGAGAGCACTCATCTGGAGGGTGTAATGCACACGACACCTGGAGGGAGAAATCAAACGCTTGTTAGGGATGGCCCTTCACGGTCTCTCACCTCCGAATCCTCCATAGCGCCGGACTCCCCAACCCCACCCGGATGCTGGCGAATCCCTCACCCTCACCCTGTTCCTCCATCCCCCACCCCCAAAGGTCAGCCAACCCTGGCCTGTCGCCCCACTCCACCCAAAAAAAAAAAAAAAAACGGAGGGAGAAGTGAGGTGTTTTTTTTGGCTTCTTTTCCTCTCCGAGGGGGTATCTGTCTCCTTTGTTGTCTCGCCTGAGCCAAACTGTCACCCTCGAGCTCGCTTTACATATTTTGGTCCAAAGCTGAAGTGAGCTCTGAGTAATTGTGTGAACAAGAGCCAAATATTCCTGTTAGCAAAGCGCTAACCGCGGGGGGTGTATTTTATACAATACATCTGAACAATTTAATGATATCAGATGCACGACCTGTATTTATTGGCTTTTATTTTTTTTTTAATTCCAAAACTTACTTTTGATTGAGACTGTCAGGAAGTCAAGAATAAGTGATACAAAAAAAAAAATCTACAACCACAATACTAAGCATATTGTTGCATGAATGCAGCGGGCATTGCCAATTGATAGAGAGCAGAAATGAATTTGTACAATTGGATTTGAGCTCTTTTAAATGTGTACCTAATAAGATATCCAGTGAGTTGAAAACAACCACGTCTGTGAGCCTTTGTAGCCACGGTAATACCTTGTCACCACAAGTGTTTGGCTTCACCTCTTCTCAACCATGTCGACAGGCCACATCTCATCTTTTGGGAAGCCTGCTGCAGCCCTATGGCCTCCTCCTGCTGAGGTCGCTCCTTCTGGCCTGTCTCAAGCAGCTACCGTCTCAGCCTCATCTTGGCCTGGAGCCGACACGCTAACCCTCCCCGATTCCGGTGGCGTAAAAATGGCATGACACAGAGTCGACGCCGCTTGCTTGTGAGATGTAAACAAAGTTAAGCATGGGAATAACAAAAAAAAAATCCCTTGTGCCCGACCTTCAAGCCTGCAGCATCACTCACAAGCGCTTACAATATCCACCCCTGACAGAACACGATGCCACAATCTTTCACACCTTACATTTACTCGTCTTTTGCCGTTTTCGTATGACGCTTGCGTTTGCACCAAGCGCCAATTATCATGACAGTGTGACCCCCAACCTTTTCCAAAACTATCCCCTGCACTTCCTCCGTTCCTTGTCCCCCCTCCTCCCCACTTTTCTCCCACCCACACCCTTGACGACAATATCCCGGTAATGGTGGCCTCTGTTTTCTTGGCCTGGGCGCCTGGATTTGTCAGGATGCATTTCCTGCCTGCACACTGAAGGGATGCCGCTGCGTGGCAATCTGGGCTCACTTCTCAGGCAGCTAAACCCTTTGACACGATGCTTTTTTTTTTTTAATTAAAATTACATTATGATTAATCAGGCAGAAGCAGATCCCCTTCCCACATATTTCACCCCACCCCGCACCCCTTTTGCCTCCGTTTGCCGGCAGGTTTGATTACAACCTGTGATGGACTTACTGTACCCAGCTGCCAGGCTGCTAAAGACGTGCTGGCAGACGCAGCAACGCGACCGGCTTATCCAGCCCCGGGGTTGAACGCAGTCAAGCGCAGATGACAAAAATTGACCCCCCCCCCCCCCACCAAAAAAAAAAAAAAAAAAAAAAAAACAGAAGGTTCGAAAAATATGACAAGGAGCGAGAGCCCGAAAATTTCAGCAATGCGGTCAAATTGGGAGAAAGTGGAGAAGAAAACAGTCACTTAAATCCATTCAGACACTCCAGGGAGTGCGACACTCAGCAGGCAGCTCCTGGATGGTATTATTGATCTGCAGCACTCCCCCCGCCCCCAACCCCAGCTCCCACAACAGAAGAGTGGAATCGCATCTCCCTACAGCTGTACAAAGTGCCAGCATACAGTACAAGATGTTGACGTCCTGTGTTTCGAATGCTCCTCTGCTTCTTTTCTGCGCCAGGTGAAGTGGTCGAGCATATGCTCGCGTGTTTGCTTACTCAAGCTGAAATACCGATGTCAGAAATATGTTCCGACATCGAAACAAAAGGAAGAGCCAATAAAGAGCATGTCAATAGGAAACCACAGTAGGCGTCGTCATTTGTTGTGACTTTTCATCTTGTACCAACAGGGATGGCCGCGGCGAGTTACTCATGTGATTTATTTGGCTCAGCTTTTTACGCCGGATGCCCTTGCTGATGCAACCCTTCCATTTATTTTTTTTTTTTTTAATCTGGCTTGGGACCAGCAGTGGCTGGGTATCGGGGCGCAGGCCGAGAATTGAAACCGCGCAGTCTGCAGCCACAGCATGAAGGCCAGACAATACTCGACCGGTGCAGTCGCAGTAAGAAAAATCATCGAAGGAGAGGTCAGTCAAACAGATGTGAAGCAGTTCTGCACGAGGCTTAGTCAAAAACAAAAGGTATTTACGTCTCATCAGGCAACAGAACAAGACAAACGACAATGAACCAGATCATGATCGAATGAAACCAGGAAACGAAACGCAAGCCAGACAATCGGAACACCTGGACAAGACACACGTGGCTGAGGGAACTGAGTGGAAGACATGATGGAACGAGTTGACAAGCACAGGTGAAAACTATCAAACAGGACCAGACATGAACCACCCCCCAAAAAAACAAACAAACAAAACCAAATCCAAACTAAAACACGGTCGTGACACTTATTTCGTTTTTATAGTGAACCCTTTGCACCTGAATAACAAGATAGACACCGGCGAAGCAATTAGGAACAAAATGTCATTTCGCCACTACAGTGAAACGAAACCTTCATGGGGGAAAATACCCCCTAGTGTGAAAAAATCTTGATGCATTAACACCATTCCCACTCTCCTACCACCCATACAACGAAAAAAAACCCCTGCTGCGTGATATGAAATCTTGTTCTCTGCTCTTGCCTCGCGATGAGATTCACTACAATGAAGTCTAATACAACAGCAACCGCTACTGCTTTGTTCGGAAACGGCAACAGCAACCACTACATTGATAGTCCAGGAAGTATTTGTTATTGTTAGTTTCAGACGCAGCAAGAACATTGCATTGCTAAAATGACAACAAAACGGACCTTTGGATGTCAAGCAGCTACGACAAGAAGAGCTCTGACGCTGGAAGAGAGGGTAAAAGTGATCAAAATGAAAGACGGAGGAAACTAAATAAAAGACATTATCCAAGAAATTAGTGTAAGTGAAAGTGAATGCTGATCGTAAATTTCACAAATTCTTTCCCTTTTTTTCTTTCTACACTGACTATATAAAGTGTCAAATACGTGTATGTTCATACTTATGCACTATTGGAATAAAAATAAAGAGTACACATACAGTACGTTTGTGTGTGTGTGTGTGTGTGTTTGTTTACATCTGAGATCAAATTTGCTACAGTGAAAACCCCCTGTTGTGAAAAAGTTCTTGCTGCAAACATGATTTCGTTGTAGAGGAGTTTCACTCTACATCATCATGATTGAATTTATGTGACTGTGAGCGTTTATGTGCGTCAGCAAAATTGTTTTCAAATCTATTCTGCAAGCGGCGGAAAGCCAGCATGCTATTCCGTTCATTTTCCTGACCTATAATAACATTGGCAGAGGTCCTAACTGCCCCTTCTGTACACAAAAAGGGCTTTTCCATCCCTGTGCATGTCTCCCTGCATAGCTTTCACCCACTCAGCCCCCCGAGTTGAGACATGCCCGTATTGAGCATCCCGTGGCCGCATTGACGAGCTGTATTAAAAGCCAGTAGGTGGTTTCTCTCTCTCTGTCACTGGGCAGAAGCCTCTCCTCACAGTACATTAATTACAAGCTCAGCGCCGCTCCACACCTTACCTCGTCACGCACCGGGGATACTTAAACCAACACGGATTGCACCGCTGATGTAAAACAAAGAGATGCTGAAGTTGTTTTGTCTGTTCTCAAGCGCACGACGCAGAGACGTCGGCGGACGTGAACTGCGTAATGTTGCCGTGTTTAGTGAAAACAGGTGGGTTGATGCGTACGCGGGCGTGTTTGCGCGGTTCGTCAAAAGAAAGTGGCACACTTTGCCTCCTCTCCCTCTGACCTGACCCCACCGTGAACCCTCTTGCCCTTGCAATCCATACGTATCATTTACTCAAGGCCCTCCCTGCCGTCTCGACTAATTCATGGAGGCGTGAAACACTTCGTAATGCTCAATCACAGTGGGGCACGACGCGTTAGGAGCCATCCGGAGTGACAGCGCAAGGGCCGGCTGAGGGGAGAAATGCCACATCGCCCTTAGGGAGAGGAAGGGGAAGGAGGTGGGGAGAAGGATGCAGTGCTACAGGGGTTTACGGACAAGACAGGAGGGGGAAGGTAGCGCTGTCTTAAAGGTGACTATGTAATGTACTTTTTTTCATCACAGTTTAGGAGCTATTCGCCAGATTATCTATTGAACAATATAGAGCAGCGGTCCCCAAACCCCAGGCAGTGGACCGGCACCCGTCTGTGGGACATTTGGTACCGAGCCGTACAGAAATAATGAATAATTTACATGACTTCCGTTTCATTTATTTTGCAAGCTGAAAGATGTTTTATTTTGAAAAATTACCGGATTCTCTGTGACTTAAGCTTTTGTTAAATTGTATAATTATTATCATTTTATGTTTGAGCATTATATTATTTTATGTGAAGGTTTCTTAAATTACATTCCGTTTAATAATTGCTTAAACATGTTTATGTTGATAGCGTCTGATTGGCTAAAGGAAAGCAGGAAGTGTTTTAGTAGCCGGAACAAGGTGTGTTCTCGTTCGGACTGCGGGCAGACAATGAAAAATAAAGCTGTGTTCAAACGAAGTCCATCTTTCCTTTTGCCCATTCTTAACGTAGAGCCATCCATTCCAAAACTACGAACCCCTCAACTTACACATCCGTCGTCTACAGCGCTTCTCGGTCACGTGATAGGTTACCGCTAAAATGAGCTAGAGAAATTAGTAAAAAAATAACAAACGTCTTTGGAAAGTTTCTTTGTTAAGGGTTGAAAAAGCCCAGCCAGCAGACAGAAGAGGAGATTCGACTTTCAAGAAAAAGAAGGCTACATTTCATAGACTGTATCAGGAGTCCTATTTAAAATACGGATAACATTTTCTCCTCAACCAAGAAGTTGGACAATGAGAGCCAGAAGCTGCAATTAATGCAGTTAGTTACTCTTAATGAGCATTCATTTTATGCCACAAACTGTTTTGGGTGAAATAAAGTAACTTTAAATTACCGACGATCGGGGTAGATGGTGTCTTGCCTGATTTGCAAATAAAAGAGGAAAAATGCTGAAGTAACTCAGGAAGGAGAAGGACAGAATAGGAGGGAAGGGAGGGGAAAGCGATGGTGAGGAAAAGAAGCAACAGACGGAAGTCACACTTGAGAATTTGGAGGTGTGAAGGAAAATTGACTCGATCCGTGTTGAACGGCAGATTTTTGGACTGCTGTTTTAAAACGCGTCAATGTGGTGTTTAGCTCTCTCCTTTCGAACGCAGCAGTTGTTTTTCTTTTACATGTTACTCACAAATTCATGAGCAAAGAGCATGTTAAAAGGGGAATCATGATTGATTTCATGTTTTAACCCTTTGAGGAACAGCGGTTACTACAGTGGACAGCTTCTCATGCATGAAAGGGTTCAATACTACCTTCAAAAAGCAATGTCTTATTCTTCAAGTGGAACATTTTCAAATGACGGCAGAAGCATCTGATGGTTTTTGTCAGCATAATATGGGAGGGGAGATCTGCATCCACACTGACATTGTCTCTCTTGTCCTTGCCCCTGCCCGTGGACCCATGCCCAGGACCAGACATCTCCCAAGCCAAGTTGCCCAATGATCCATTTAATCATATGCAGCGCCATAAGGAAGCTTATGCTGGTCGATGGCGTACGCTGTAAGTCAAGGCCAGCAAATCAGTCGCGAGGGCATGCCTAAAGGGACCAGCATGGCACCAAAGGCCTTGGCATGAATTTGACAACAAGTATACCGCTCAAAAGAAGCACTGGTATCCCCCCGCGCCCACCTCTCACATTTTCCAATGTCCAGGTCCTGCTGTGGGGTGGTTGACCCCACTGAATGTGGACACAGAGTCCCTGCTGACCAATACTAATGCACTCAACCCTATCTCGAAAAAAAAAAAATCAATATGATCGAGAACGAGGAATCTTTTTGACCTTGGGGCTCAACTTTACATTTTCAATGTAAAAAATAAAATAAAATTAAGGGCAATCCCAAAGGCCGCCTGTTGCCCATCCCTGGTCCGATAGTTCAAACGTCCTTTGTGGCTATATAATGAACAAGTAGTCATGTTGGTTTAATAACTTGAATTTAAATAGCACCAATAATAACATGAGAAGCTGTCCACTGTAGTAACCGCTGCCCCTCAAAAGGTTAAAAACACGTGCTTGCAAAACATTTTTCCGACACCAGTTTCTATAGCATCGACAGTCAAACTCCTCTACAACGAAACCTACATGGGCAAAAATATCCCCTCGTGTGAAAAAATTTCATGCATGAAAGCCATTCCCACTTTTCTGCTCCCCCTACGATGAAAAGTCACCCTGTTCTGTTATACAAAATCCTTTTCTCTGCTCTTTCCTCATAACTAGATTCACTACAACGAAAACAAGCCTTCCGCAAAAGTCTCATCCAACCTCAGCATGCCACAGCGACCTCGACTGCTTCATTCGGAAACGGCAACAGCAACCACCACACTGGATTACACATGCGCAGTAGTACAGGAAGTATTTGTTTGTATTTGCTGCAGTGAAAAGTCCCCTGTTGTGAATTTTTTTTTTTGCTGCTAACATGATTTAATTGTAGAGGAGTTTCACTGTAAAACAAAATTGCGGCAATCCGAGAACCCTGACAGCACGTTCTAAGACGAGTGAGGATGATGTACTCATAGGAAGGCATGGGCGATGTGACCAAAGAAATGTGCGTTGCTAATAGGTGGGTGTCAAGCAAAGCGTGAGTGGCTTTAGTTTCATTGAGCGCCGTCCGCAAAAAACAGCAGCGTGGATCGACATCGTGGTGAGGCTGGCCTCTGGCCGCCCGTGACCTTTGATAATTCTCTATGTCTTCACACCTCTCTAAGACAAGCTCTCACACTCTACCCCCCCACCCCCAACCCCACCCTGCCTTTGCATTTTACCGTCTCCTCAATTAAAAGCTAAATGGATATTTTAACACTCTGCCATTCTAATGACAGTGTCCTAATCTGCCACTGTTGGATGTCTGGAAGGATGATGGGGGTTAGGACACAGGATCTCACAGGTTAGGACTGACAATCTCATTTCTTTTTTTTCTTTTTTTTTCACACACAGAAGACCTGAAGGGGTGGTCCTGGTTGGGGCATCTAGCCGGAGAGCCTAATGTCACCTCAGTGACATGGAAGCCACCCCGGCTGTCACTTTGTATCTCTGACACCAAGAGAGGTAGACCATGAGCAGCCTGACTGGAAAGTGACGACTCAAAATGCTTGAAACACATTTGGCTCAAAGACAAATTAGGATCTAGCAAGGCAAATTTGCCCCACTCCACCCCCCGCGCCCTGCCCGACCCCCAGAAACTTTTAGGCTTCAGCAACATGCAAAGAGCTGGTATCAAGGAACCGAACCACCAAATGCTCACTCGAGGTATACCTTTGGCGCAGCCCCCTTTCCTCTGACATTTTCTTTCCTTGCGCATATGTGTGTGGGTTGGATTTGAATTTGTATGCGATGCATGGAACAATCATTGGAGGGAAAAAAAAGTGTCAAAATAAATTTCCACGTCGTGTGAATTAATATATAACCATTTGCATTATTATTATATCACTTCTGAATACAGTCCAGGGATGATTGGAAACTGGAAACTCATTTTGTCCTCCACATTCATCGCATTGATAAAGCCTGAGGATGAGTTATAATATCATTTAACCATGTTGTTTTTGTTTGTTTTTTCTTTACCTTTGAAAAGAGTGTTGCTGTGGCTGGTATGTGAACATGACAACTGTTTTTGAGGAGAAGAAACATTTTGTAATTTTTCAAAAATGTATCAATTCAGAGAGCTGAAAGGACACTACAGGAGAGGACACTACAAATTGCACAGTATGTGCTACAATTAAATCATTCATTGTAACTTACGGTTTGCCACTAACCATCAGGTTCTGGATTGAACCGAATAATATTTTTAGATTCCAGAAATGCCGGCTCAGACAAAATAAGAGAATACAAATATTTATTTACACTAAAGCGCACTGACAAAATATAATCAAAAATCGCTGGTCACAAAAAAAAAAAAACAATGCATAAACAAAAGCGCTTGCAAAAGGCAAGGTACTAGGGAACACCGAGAAGAAAACAAAAGAAAAATGTCAAGAGGCCAATTACGCAAAGCCGAAGATGAAGAGCAATACAAAAAACTAAAAATACTGACAAACTAGAATCTAGGAATAACAAGAGCGACCATGGAAAGTATCAAGAGGTCTTGAAACACTTGAAGCACAACCGTGAGCAAAGTCATTAATCTGACGGAGAGTAGCAGAAGCCAGAGTCCTTAAATACAGGACTAATGTTGACCAAGAACAGGTGGGCCAGTTGGAGGGAAACGCCCTTCACTTTGAGCTGGGGCTGAAAACAAAACAACATAGACAGACGTGACAAAATCTCATCCTTGCGTCCATCCGTCCTTGCGTTGCCACTTTTCAAATCTTGAAATAAGCGACACTCCTCAGGATTTGGCACAGAGCAGAAGAGAACGCAGCAGACGTAAGCTATGCTGGCGGGTCCGCCAAGACCAACATTCAACCAACTATCCTGTCTTTAATATTTCCTGTCTTTTATTTTGTTCATTATTGTTAACTTCTAGTGTTCAAGTTTGTGTGGGACAGACACATTGGACAATTCAGAAAACACAGACCGAACCGCGTCCCGTATTGGTTCAATACGGGAAGCAACATTAAATTCCCAACTAACCCTTTCCTGCACCCTGTAACCTGATAACATGATAAGCTGTCCACTTTAGTAACCGCTGTCCCTCAAAGGGTTAAAAACCGATTCCGTTTTTTACATCCATCTGCAGTTGTTGCAATCATCCATTCATTGCATCGGTCTCTTTCCTTACCCTCCCACCGTAGTAGCCAAGCTGAACTTGTGCCCTGTTGCCTGCTTGCTGACCTCCTTGGTAGAGTGCTGCGATCCCTCCATGATTGCCCGCCCGCCCGCCCGCGCACCCCCCCTCACCTCCTCCTCCTTGTTCTTGCTCTTTCAGCGCAGCCGACCGCCAGTCCCGCCTGGCCGCCCCTTGTCGTCTCGCAGAAGTGCGAAAATAAGATGGCATTGGATCTATTAACACATTGGGCTGAGTGTTAGTGGGGGGGGGTGGGGGGGGGCACTTTCCCAAGGTTCACCAACTATCATTCTGGCCTTATATTCTGGCCGGGGGGCAAGGTGGAAGGCTGTGGAGGATGGGTGATGGTTTTGTCGAATGTGGGTAATTAGAGAGCGCTGATAACGGGGCATGCTTCCACTTGCCCCCCACCCCTCTTTCACTTCAGCAGCGACGATGTCAACCAATGGATTTGATCAAGGCACTGATCAATATCAAACTGACAAGGACAGTTTGATCAATGAGATGCTAATGTTAGCGTGTCGGCGTATCCGCACGCGTGCAAAATCCACTCCATCCCGTGGCATATTTTCTATTCATGAAGGTAAAACATAAACTGCCGCGTAAACTGCCATTTCTCAGACAACCTTGTTCCAATGTTATGATGACTTTACACGAGCTCGCAAATCCGCAGGATTTCATTGCTGAACTTGTTGGCACGCGGCGATGTAATGTGTGTCTATCTCCGAATGTCTCTACCTCGGTGTGATTGCACGCCCACAGATCCACCAGCGCTATCACAACAGCCTCACACACACACAAAAAAAAAAAGAAAAAAATCAACCTCACAACTTTTTGTCACACTTCAATCACATAATATGTTGGGAATTAATAGACTGTGTTTGCTGCTATTTACCGCGCTTTCCCTTCATTTCAGGAGCCCGTTTCAAGAGCGTAATTAAAAGACAATGAATTTGTATCGCGCAAATCAGTCTCTAAAACAAAAACAAAAAATCGGTGTCTGTTCATTTGCTCTACTGGCGAAGGAGCAAATTCCAGCATGTGGCCCTCCCTCACAGGGGGATGGCTACCAAGAAGAATAGACGAGATATTTACAGGTGTGAAAAGATGCATTTTTCTTATACAGTGTGAAATTCTTCTGTTAAGTGTACTCTTTCCAATACGCCTGTTCACAATGGGATGAGAGAGAGAGAGAGAGAGAACGACAAAGAGAGAATCCAAGCAGCGACTTGTGTTTCTTGGCTCCGCATTTTCCGAGGAGCTCAGGCGTAGCTGAGCACAAGTCTTAAGAAAAAAAAAAAGTGATAAAATATACAGTGAGAAAATCTTTCAAGTGTCAAAGAATTAAAGCGGAGCGCAGTCGTTACAGCAGGACGGGGGAATGTCGGTAGGGGGTTGGTCGTTGGGAGGCGGCGGTAGCGCGCCGCTCAAGACGAATACAATCTGTTTGCCTTGACTTTTTCCGAGACAACTGGTCCTCGGAGGCTTGAGAGTTGTCCCGCTTCGGTGACATCATAAATGGCGAAATGTAGTCCAAAGGGATCTTGCGAGTGTTTTTACACATTTTGCAGAATTATTGAAAATGTATTGTTCGAGGGGGAAAATATTCAGCATGGGAAAATAAGGTGACCCATTATGAGTGTGTGTGTGTGTGGTTTTTTTTTGAAAGACAGGAGGACTGCCATTGAGTTGTTGCAATGCACTGATAGACAGAGTGAAGGGTTGTGAATTGGTGACTATGAAGATACAATCAAAATACCGCACTTTGACAGTCTTGAGATTTCATTTTTCCTTGCACAGACTCCAGATGCCTTGCGCCTGATGGAGCAAACCAGCCCCGGAACATAACCGAGGCTCCACCATGTTTAACAGTAGGGACAGTGTTCTTTTTTTTTTTTTTTTGCCACTGTGAATACGGAACAGTTACGACTTACCAAAACCTCCAATTTTGTCGCCCTCGTCCAAAGTGGCTTGTCAATAAGTAACAGAAAATTCCAATCTCTTTACTTTTAGGATTGTCTTTCAACGGTGGTTTTGTCCTCGGTAATCTCCCTTGTAGTCCACATTGGCTCAAACAATGACGCGTGGTGCAATCCGATACGGATGTACGTTGACTTTTGAGATTATTCTGTGCTCCGTTTGCATAACTTCTCTTTTTACATGATAACTGTCTATGACAAAACCTACCTATGAAGTAAAATGTTTTATTACGGCAAAAATAGTCCAGTAGGAAAGTTAATTGCTACTCCACACATATTGTCCAACAATCTCCAATGATCGTTTTCTGGGGGCTTTTAAAAGTGATGGAATTTGTTTGGAGCCAAAGCAAAAAAAAATAAAAATAAAAAATCTCATAAAATATTGGAGATGGGTCGGGGACAATGTGTTGAGTGGTGTCGTGACCACACACCCTCACCCGTCGAGTGTGGCTTGGAGCCCAGACAAATCTACGCTGGGTCTTTCCTACCTTGCCATGGAGAGAGACAGGAGTCAGGAATCGAAATGTGCCGGTGCCAAATTTCCTCACTGTGAAAAACAAACACATTTTACCCACTGGTAAAGTCCTAACACGGTGAACAATGAGTGAAAAGAAACAGACGGGCAAAGTATTCTTAATACCCTTAAATGTACCAGTATTTCTTGACTGTTTTCATTTCCCTTTCTGGTCAGTAACTACACTTAGCCCGAGCACCATTCGGGCCTTACTGAATAAATCTCGGATTCTTTTCTTTATTCGCTGCCTGTTGTAATCGCACTTTACACAGCCAACAGCCTCTTTAGCGACACTCCGGCACTAGTTAAAGCGGTGACACGCCGACTGGCCAGAAGACGCGAGGGGGGCCGAGACGCCCCTTAATTAATGGGAGGCAATCTCACAGTTTACACCGAGCCTTTCATGGCTTTTAGTGAAAGGATTATCGTCGCGCATTAAGATGTATTTAACCTCCAGCACTAGCTCTGTTTCAATAAGTATTAAACAGACCATTAACTGAAGTGAGGAGGTCTCAATTAAAGCGAACAAAGGTCCAACGTTCCGAATGCGGAATGAGATGCAGTGCCGCCTTCGCTTTTAGCATCTGCCCAAACAGCTCGTGGTGAGCTAGGGGAGAACATTTGTTGACTTGACACCATTTACAGTCAGAAGATTCAAATGTTGGTCACATTTTTCAAAGCAGCCATTTTGACGAATTAGTGGGAAAATATAAAAGATAAAATAACACTTATCAGTCTTGCAACGGGGGAAATTTGCCGTAACTGTAAACAGTAAGAACGATAGCGTTAGCACTGTTAGCTTATTTAGCTTTCGACCCAGGCCTTGCTGATGTTGTTTCGCTCTGTTCTGTTCTCTCTAAACAGAGTGGACGGTTAAAGCTTCTTGCTTGCTTGTCTTTAATCGGCATAACTCTGGAAGCACATGTGCTGAACTCAGTCTCGTAACATCGGGCGAACACACGTCACTTCCGGTTCCCCCTAGCAACAACTCTATCTAACAATACTATTGTTACAAATGTTTGCATGATGCGCAAAAAATATATATATATCATTTTTCTTTGAAGTGCCATTGAAGCGTACTAGTAAATATGACAGTACACCAAAATATCTTCCATTACAAAGATAATGATCAATTTTGATTCATTCGTTTGAGAGCTATCGATATATGTTTCTCCTTCCTTTTAACGTATCCATTTTTGGATAATAATTTACAGTACTTCCTGTTTGGAGCGCACGTGTTGAGTTGTTTAGTGAGAAATATCCAAGTAGTCTACCCACATTTCCGACGGGAGCCAAAAATCTCTAGAAAAATCTATTTTCTAAGTTGTTGGGTTTGACAAAAACAACCATGCGCCACAACATAGACGCCTTGCCAGGGCCCCTGCTGAACAATGGCGGTATTGTTCACTCGGAGAAGAAAGCTGGCATGGGCCACCGCATTGATCAATTTTCCCTCTTTCTCCTTCTTTTCGCCCACTGCTTGTTTGTCATGCCATGGCGAAGACCCACGTTTGATCCCAGCAGGTTGTCATGCGCACACGGTATCGACTAAAATTAGTTTGAGTCAAGCGGCGGGCCTTTTTTGCCGCAAAAATGTATTGTGCTTACCAAAAGACAAACATAAATTAGGAAATAGAAGCCGCTGAGTTCAATTATTCAATGAACGGCTGTGACATTTTTGTCAAGCATTTTTATTTCCTTTCCTTTCTTCCTGCCATGAGTTTAACCAGGGAATGTCGCGTCTCACTTGTTAAAAACATTCCCCATCACATGTCAGCCGACGTCCCTCCTCCCCGCTGCAGGATGCGGCAGGACCCATTTTTCTCTCTTGTCTTTCTTCGAGATGATTAGCCTCAAACGACATTTGCAAAAGTAATTGTCATGGCATGTAGGTCGCATGCAGACTGAGAAATGGACGTATGGAGGGATCTCGACGGGGTGCTTTGAAATAGCGCCATGAAAAACGGTGGTCGAAACCTTCAATGCGTATTACTGGACTGTATCTTAACACCCCCTAGCATATATAGGATAGCCTACGGGCGCCTGGGATGGCACTCTCTGCGCTCTCAATATGGAAAATGACAGATAGGAAGGGAGGGTGAATCACAGTGGTTATGGCTACAGTATTTAAAATGTCTAATTAATTATCGTTACGTTGCACGTGAAGCTGCCGAGCAGGATTGAAACTGCCAGCCAGACACATTCTTGCATTTCTCACTGCACTCACCAGTTAGTTTTTAATGGGATTGTTTTTCTGCTTTTATGGCTTTAATTGTCACTGGGGGGGTCGCTTTTTATTTGCTCTGTTTTGATCTAAATGCCGTTAACTGTTCTGTTTGTAAATGCTTTGAGATGTCTGTTTGTGTGAAGCACATTGAGTTGTACCAAATGTGCTAGATAGATTAAGCTGCCTTGCCTTGATCGACAGCAAATTTTAGTTAGCGATAGCGTTATGTGTCCCTCAACATAGTTTTAAAAATGTGATTCATAACTATGACGTTTCTGGGGAAAAAAAAAATTCTACCTGTTGCTGAACCGATCACCTAATTCATAAATATTACAAAATCTATTACATGTTATTTATTGCTCTTATGTTTATGTTTTATTGCTATTATTATGAAAAGTCAATGCGTCAGACCTGTTTTGGATCCCTCTGCTACTCCAACACACCTGATTCAATTGTTCATGATTGTTTCAGGCCTCGACAGTGCTTGCTGATGAGCTGATGATTTGAATCAGATGTGTTGAAGTAGAGAGAGATCTAAAACATGGCTATCGAGGAACCGGAGTTCCCTCCCCTGTGCTCGAGAAAAGAAAATGGAATCAGTGAGGAAAATAAATCATCTGGCAACGTTTATTTGCATCTCTGATTCAAAAATAAAAATTGGGAGCGCTTTGACTAGGAGTCGCTAATATGAGTTAATGGGTGGTGCTAACTATAAAAATATGGAAACATTAACGAACGCCGGAGACATCTTTTGATGAATGTTGATAAAATAGTGGCATAATGTTAATATGTATCAACACGATGTATTTTTTTTTAATATAACTGCTTATGTGAAACTTCATTTGGGGTCAATTGAGCGAGTTTTCAAGTGGGAAGAAATCAAAGTAGCTCTGCGTGGTGACAGAACACGTGTCTGTGAACTTTAACGACGCTCTCCCGAGCTCATGTGTCACTGCGCCAAAGTGTAACAAAGTTGAAGTGGCCCAAGCCAAAGAACGGAGGCCTCAGCTGTGACTGAGCGGAGCCAAGGCCTGGTGAAGGCCTTTGCTGAGGTGACAAGAGCAGGGGAGCACAGAGCCAGTGCATGTTAGTTAGCTCGAGCGTTCCGTAAAAGTGCAGACAGCTTGGGAGGTGCTAATGAATGCCGGGCATTGCTAACCGTACTGTACGCCGGCTCTGGGCGCAGGCTGGCAGCCTCCTGTCCCTCCTGCCCGTGCGAAATGTGAAAGATCAAGCGGTTGGAGAGAGCAGACGCGAGTAAACACACTCGAGTGCACATACCCTTTTTTCGAACGCATGTGCGCTCTTGACTCGCCAGCACATGCGCGTGCGCGCGCCGACGTACACACAAATACAGGCGCGCGCCCGCACACACTGACACGCTCGCACGGAGCCAGCCACACAAGCCCACTCTCAGGCCTGGCTCACTGTGGTATCGCATCATGAGGCCTTCAGCCAGGCCAAGCCATGAGGCCTCAGCTGAGATGATTCAAGGCACCCTGCTGGGTTGTCACTCACCAAGCCAGGTTGAGTTGCACTCAGCCAGGAGGGCAACCGGTACTGCTCCATGCGCGCGCTGAATGTAGAAAGACTTGTTTTGGAGTCCAACTCGGAGTCGTTCAAAGAAAACAACATCACCTTGTAGGGACAATCACGTTCAAATCTTGTTCAACCATTAGCAAATCTCTTTGTGACTAATCAGAAGAATGGGGCTGATAATGATGAAAGGATTGTGAATAGATTATATGATGATTCTTTTTTAATTTAAAAAAAAAAGTTTAAATGTGCTACATGTGGTGTGAATAGCGATAAAACACTCGCCGGCCACAACACTGAGTGCCGGATCAATCAAGTTAAATTTAAAAAAAAAACAAAAAAAACAACCATTTTATTATTAAAAGATGACTGCTAAAATCCATGGTCATTCGATTTGCATAAATATTGGATCCCGTTACATTCAAAAAATCTTTTCAAAATTTCATAAGTGTAGAAAATTTGTATTTGATTCCAGAATAAAATCAAAATAGGAATAAGGCAGAATCCGTAAAAAAAAAAAAAATCCCTGTGACCTCGATCACATGACAACAAATCATCAAACTTATAAATGCCTAAGCTAAAGCCTCTGTGTCTTATTCTACGTAATGGTTTTGTGAATAATAACGAGCCGTATAAGATGAATCACGTCAACTGTTTAAACTCATAAATATTCATGGGTTTTTTTCCTCTCCGCGTTTTGCATATAGCTCGTTTAAAAGAAATGGGTTGGTGTGAATTTCAGGTTCACAGTTATGATCCATATCTGACCATCTGTATGTCCTTTTTTAAAAAAAAAAATATTAACAAATGGAATCTCAACTTGAATTCAGTGCGAAAAGGGAAATAATGCACATAATTAAATTTCAAAATGAAGCGCTGAATATGTATAAATGACTCGAATGCATCCCGTTACCACATGAGGAAGATTTTGGTCCTCGATGCCTTTGACTGGCTGCCTCAACTTTTCTCCTCACAATCGCGGGCAAGTAAAGTTGAGTCTCATTAAAAAGCTCTTTGCGAGTTGTCTGGAGATGTATCTATTCATTAGCTTCAAAAGGGTGTCATGTGTATGAATTATGCTAACAGGATCTCATTAGCAGATGCAAATGAGGTTAGTCAAAAAATTGTAGCGGAAAAAAAAAACCTGAAGAAAAGCTCCATGGGATAGTTGGAGCTCGACAGCTCACCAACCCGCCCCCACGCTGGGCACCAAATGTGATGGTTCGCCCCTGCTGCTGCGCTATACAAGAGGCAGGACCGAACCATAAACACAGGCGCGGGGAGGACAGCTGTTCACAAACGTAGGTAGGATCCTGCTTTTATTTCATTGTTCAAGGGATTGTCCAGCGTGCCACTCAGTATCAACCTGATGGCTTACACGTGCGAGGCCGTAACACACGCACACACTCACACAAGCAGGAAACCGTCCAACTACTCGTGCTTCCTCTCAAGTCGCGCAAACCAGATGATGGAAGTTCACAATGTGGCGTGAAGACGATTCACTAATAGCAGCCGCCTACGAGCTCCTGCCACTGTGACATCAGTGGCCCCGGGACTGGAAGCCAAACTGGCAGGCCAGCGAGGCCGAAACGTGACATGCGTGCTGCAGACACGAGGAAACGTTCAGTCAATCCCGCGGTTCATCATTGGCACAGAAGCAAACAGTGATTTCATCAAGTTTAGGAAAGTTAACCGAAAGTAAGATAAGATAAGATAAGAAAACCTTTATTAGTCTCGCAATGGAGAAATTCCCGATTCACAGCAGCAAAGTTATGAAAGGAAAAAGTAGAACAACAAAATATAGGAACTGCTGGAAAGGCAGCCACTCACGCGGCGCCATTTTGAAGTCACCTGCACCTGTTTTGAAAGCAAAAAAAAAAAGAATAATAACTGGAACGACATTTTACGTTGACAAAACAAACCGAAAGAAACTGTGATTGCAGCTTTCGTTTTAGTCTTTGTTCATAAATGAACTTTCAGGGTTTATTTTAAATGTATTTTATTTTGTAATCACCGTTCGGCGGTAAAGGAGAATTGTATTTTGTTTTGTTACAAAATATTTTTAGTGTCTTTTTAAAAAATCTTGCTCTCAACATCTATACGCCATGTAAATATAAAAAAAACTAAAACTAATACTAAAACAAAATGTCATCTAAACCAGACCATAAAAAAAAAGTCTAGTTAAAACTAACTGAATTTAAAAAACAAAAGACAAAATTTTATCATTACCAATCTCAGAGCTCAGCGGCTGCCACACCTGATCCTCATTTTGTATGTTACTGTGTTTCTTTATCGCATAAAATTTATTTGTGACTTTTACATCAGTGTCGCGCAAAGCTCGTGGGGCCTCACGATGTTGGCCCCTAATATGTTGAGCCGAGACATGCCAGGCAGCACCGAGCTGTACTTGATGTAGATGCAGCATAACTAAGAGCAACAAGGGGCAGAGAAGGTCACCTACTAAACTATAGTAATGCTTGTTCCAATAGAGAGGTGAGAGTAATGTAAGATTTTGCATTGTACATTCATAAAACTGCTAGGTTGAAAGTATTGGCTGGATTATTTTCACCCATCGCAGTATGTTTAGGATTTGGCCAAGCATCCATTTTCCATCAGTAAGCCTTGACCGAAAATATTTTGGGCAATAATAACCCAATTATAATGGAAGTCCTCCAATATTGTCAGAACGTTTTTTGTTCAATTTTATATAAGCAGTGGCTAGCTTATTTTTCCACGTATAAGTACAACCAAATAATGGACTTCACTCTTATGAGACCAAAATTGAAATCATTTTCTTGAAGTAAATGGACTGCAATTCCAGCTCCGGCCTCCCTGTGTGGAGTTTGCATGTTCTCCCCGGGCCTGCGTGGGTTTTCTCCGGGTGCTCCGGTTTCCTCCCACATTCCAAAAACATGCATGGCAGGCTGATTGGACGCTCTAAATTGTCCCTAGTGTGGGCATGGATGGTTGTTCGTCTCTGTGTGCCCTGCGATTGGCTGGCAACTGATTCAGGGTGTCCCCCGCCTACTGCCCGGAGACGGCTGGGATAGGCTCCAGCACCCCCCGCGACCCTAGTGAGGATCAAGCGGTTCGGAAAATGGATGGATGGATGGATAAATGGACTGCACATACAAACCATTACTCTTATTCACACTCGCAGACGGTACAATACCTTGTGGAGAAGTGAAAGAGAAAAATGATGTCGTCGATAGACCTCACCCACTCACATCTTCTATGACTCACGACCAACGGCCAAAAAAACAAAAACTCGTACAAACGAAAGGAAGCTTCATTTTGCCACCCACAACACCATCTACTCACGGTTCAACTCAAAATGTCAAAAGTTCACTCAAGGGCATTTTCTCCAAAGGTATTCTTAATTAAACGACGATATTGACTGACTTTGAAGCCATGTGACACCATTTGCAGTTCGCGCCGTCGTACTTTTTTTTTCGAGTTAATAAAGTGATTCACTCGTTATAATCGCAATTCTACCAAACATGAAAACAAACCTGTTCTCTCTTCCTGTTGACTCCAGCAGATACCCTGTTTTCACACTTCCCACGAGAGTTTAACGTGTTGCATTGTCCCCCGCTCAGCTCTACACACACACGCACACACACACACACACGAGAGAAATAAGAGACCCCATTTCAGACTGACACGCAGGGATATATATATTACACGACATAAGACCATATGGGACCGGGTCGCCCCTTTCGACCCACGTCTGCACCAAAGTTGTGTTTAGTGTCAAAACCGAAATCAGAGAGGGTGGTCACTATTGGGAAACCCCCAGATAAGTTTCTGTTTAAAATTATGGTTTATTCACCCGTCTGGATGTCCAGCGAGTCTCTTGAATTTAACCCGTGTGAGCATTGCGATGAATTATTTGGGCAAACCCTACTGGAGATTTACAGCACAAAACAAATAATGCCAATTTAACTCATTCACTCTCAAAGACGTATTAGATGCCTGAAAGTACAGTCAATATAAAATGAGGAGCTGGGAATAAATGCGTGGCGTCTGAAAAGACATCTAAATGCGTCTTTGGGAGTGAATGAGTTAATGGCCATCACTTATATGCGCATTTTCGCTATTTGTCAATAGCAGGGGTTACTCTGCATGGTTTTAAGTTGTAATATCACTATTCACCACTCATTGTGCCTAGATATTAAACTTGTAAGTGTAGATTTGGATGAAATTAAAATCCACAAAAGTTGCACTTAACGTTGGTTTTCTGTTCAGCAGTTTTGTGCCATCCTTGAATGATAATGAATTTTTATGCATTAAAAAAAATCGCATTGTGTGATATGTTTTATTTTATTAATTAATTCATTCATTCATTCATTCATCCATCCATTTTCCAATCCACTTAATCCTCACAAGGGTCGTGGGCGGTGCTGGAGCCTATCCCAGCTGTCTTCGGGCAGTAGGCGGGGGACACCCTGAACCGGTTGCCAGCCAATCGCAGGGCACACAGAGACGAACAACCATCCGCGCTCACACTCCCACCGAGTGACAATTTAGTATGTTCAATCAGCCTGACATGCATGTTTTTGGAATGTGGGAGGAAACCAGAGTACCCGGAGAAAACCCACGCAGGCCCGGGGAGAATGTGAAAACTCCACACAGGGAGGCCGTAGGGAAAAAAAAGAAAATCGAGCCGCTTTGTGTCCAGATCTTCTGGAGGCCCACTATACGCCATATATTTGTTCAAAGTTGGCTCCAGAGCTTCCTGCGTGGTTCCGGGTGATGCCGTCTCTGCTATTGTATCAAGGTCTTCACCCATCAGATGAACTTCAAAACCAGCGCTCCTCCACCAAACAGAAATTTTCTGCACAAACCTCCGACCCGCCAGTACAGGAGGACACCCAAATGCTCCACAGACGATCAGAAGCCATCAGCACAGGCCGGCTCGATCGACAACTTGGATACGCATGATCGCTGCTGTTCAGAATTACTTCTCCTCAACACCCAGCCCTCCACCTCCACGCATACACTTGTCACATATGACACATCGACCCACAAGAGACGAGACCAGGTTCTCATACCTCTTCTATAAAACCTGCCCATACCACCGCCCCTTCCTTTCCGCGATTCGAACATGAGTGGACCTTCAACGCGACAATGGTAAAATATCCGCTTCGCACTCAGCTCACAGCAAACAGGGGGGCCTTCTGTTCGTTCCTGCACATGAAGAAGACAAGACCGTGGACCATGTCCATACTATGTGGGAGTCCCTGCTGTTTCAGTGGCTGCCAGGCAAGCAGCCTCTCCTCTTCTCAAAAATGCTTGGCTCCGTAACCACGAGAGCCCATCTGATGTGGTTCCTCCCCCCGCCCCCCCATCTGACAAGCGGCTCGCTTCCCCGGGCCCAGACGGCTGGAGGGACAGAGCAGGAGAAAGAGGCCGCAGATTGTTGTAGACCATTTGCATGTAAATACACAAACCGGGCCTGGGTCTCAGTTCAATATTGAAGGCGTCCGTCGCTCTGAGGTCCCTGTGTGTATGCATATACGTGTTTGTGTGTGTGTGTGTGTGTGTGTGTGTTGTCATGTATGTGCATGGCATGATCCAGTACATCTAAATTAAACAGCTGCCAAATTGCGGCAAATGTTTTAATACAAAAGCATTCTGTGCTCTCTAATTATATCTAATGGCTGTTGGATGCATTTCTCCAGAGCAGAAATTGGCTTATCTTCAGTGAATAATTGGCATTTCTTTAAGTCGTTGAGTATCATATTACACCAAAGAACAAAAATAAAGGATAATTGACCAAAACAGGGGAAGTCTGGGTTTTTTTTCAACAAAATTTGTGCTTTAAAAGACACCTAATTTATCCACGCGGTTGAACCTACGACCATTAATTATGTCTCCCTAAACTCCCTCTCAGCATTTGCCTTTGCTTGTTCGGCAGCAAGTCAGTTAGGGCTTTCCTCTTTATCGCCGTAGAAGCTTTCATACTGAGAGCGAGATGTGTTAAAATTCGACATTCTCACTTCTGACTCACTGATTTAACCACATTGAAGGAGGAGCGCCATCAGAATACTCCTGTGGTGTAAATCTGTTTGTGTTGACTGCACCCCCCACACCCCCCCCCCCAAAAAAGAGAAAAAAAAGGCCTTTTGAAATGCAGTTTTTGAGTTTGGGTGAGCAATGTGATAAAAGCCCAGCTTGTTTGGCAATAATTGTGCTGTGGGGGAAAACGCAGGGAACCAGGGGTGCTCCTGCCCTTTCGTCAGTTGCTACATGTGTGGGACCTTCTCCCCCCCCCCCCCACCCCTCCCAACTCCATTTCAGCCCAACTCTGCACCACCGAGCGTTTTCTTCAAGGCTTAACAGTGAGTCGATGCAACTGCGTCACCCCGCCACTCCCTCCCCCCACTTACACCTCACATGCCCCAGAACACATACATCCAGTCTACACTGTCAAACTTTTAGCACCTGCTAGCTTGCTCTGGTCCCTTATGTCAGTTCTGCTGCTTTTTCAAAGAGGCTGGATGAAGAGAAATGGGTCAAGAAAGGTTGACGCCGAAATGGGGGTGAGGGTGAGAGTCGGGCCAATGAGCTAGCGTGTACTCGTGGCTTTGGCAGTTTAAACACACAATGACTTACTGTGCTACTGAAGGTGATGCAGTCGGGTCACAATCAGCTCAGCGGGCAAACTGACGACGGTTCTGTTATGTTCAATTTCATGTCGCCGGAATAATCCGGGTAGGATTGGATCCCACCGAATGCAGACATGGATAAGATTGTGAACAAAAATGTTTATTTACAAAAACGCAGGACCGAGAAAGTACAAAGAAAGACAGACTGGTAACAAATAACCAGGAAAAAGCAAAAATTCTGACAACAGGCAAGGAACAAGAAAAGTGTCAATTGCTCGGCGCTCAAAGCAAATCCAACACAAATAACAAGAACAATTTACAATGAAAAAATACAAGGCGAGAAGCTAAGAGTCAATCACGTGTTGAACAATCAGGCACTCTGGGAGACAAGAGTCATGAGCAGGGTTGAATAATCTGACAGCCGATTGTGGGCATGGCAGTTTTTCAAGGCAGCTGGTAATGACACATGATTCCAGACAGGTGCGTCCGCTCTGGAAAAACAAAGCAAACAGGACGGGATCATGACAGTTAATTTGCTTGGTTAGTCCTCTTTTGCTTGAAATCGAGTCTTCACACATATAACATCCATGAGACTCCGAGACTGAGGCAGAGCGCTACTATCATGTCACACTGTCACATAGCGCCATTCGGTTATGATGAAACGGTGCTACGTTATGACGGGAAGCATCATGTTAGTATGGGAACGGATCGAATACTCCATACGTATTCTCTTCATGCTGCTTCTCCTCATGACACTTTCTAATGCCGTAATCCAAAAATCATGTTAGCATGCCTTGGGGATTCAAATACAGCGAGTGCAGCTTCAATCCAATTTCCACGAATGCCGCCCCCCCCCCTTTTTTTTTTTTTTGGTTTAGTGGATTATCACTGCCCCCTGAAACTTGTGCATGCAGCAACACGCCGACGGAGAAACTTTCGGTATATATCGATGTGACGCGAGTATCCAATCTGCTGGTTTGATGAAACCTGCCGTATTTCAATGTATTTTCCAGGGATTCAAACATGTCACATATGTATAGAAAGAGTATTCCCCGCGGGTCTCACTCACGGACTGGTTGCAGATGGGAAAGATTACTCGGCTCTGTTGGAATGTAATCTGAAATAGCCAACAAAAGACATCAAACGCGAATATATTGTACATAGCTTTATTCTCTTTTGGGGAGAGATTCAATAATATACATTTAGGCCAGTCAAGGGTAAATGTCCCGTGTGGTTTACGTGACAAAGAAAATTGCATATTGCCTCGGAACCTCAGGAACATCGTATTTTGTGCAGTATTGCAATACAATATAATATTATATATATATATATATATATATATATATATATATATACAGTATATATTCCGATGGAGTGGTTCACACTATCCACAGTTCTTTTTATATCTCTGTTTTGTGTCTCGTATTGGTCGGTTCAAAAGTGAACGTTGCTGCTGAAAGTGAAAGTGGAATTTGGAAAAAAAAAAAAGCACATCATACAGCAAGAGAGGTTCAAGTGGTCGTCAGGTTACGCTAAGTACTGCGACATCAACCCAGATTTAGACGTAAAAAAAAAAAGGAAAACGGCACTCCACAATAGTGAAGTCACGATAACGGAAAATATTTGTATTGAATACACTGATAGGCTTTGCGGGTGGCTTTGAGGTTTTCTGAAATGTCATATCGGGCGACTCTTTCGTGAAAATACACCGAGGGGGAACATCTTCGATAAACATGCGAGATGAATTCCTTCCAATAAAAGTGTTCTCGGGGGGGTGATGATTTGCGAAGGGATCAGGCATGGCACACATTGCTCTTGATTTTTTTTTCCCAAGCAAACCCTCCCTCCAGGGGTCTCGGTGGCGCGGATCTCTAATGAGACTTGCGTTATTAATCCTTGCAATGGGGTACATGAATTCTGTCCCGAGCAAAGGCTTCAGCAGCCACCTTGGCTCATAAACCCTGGAATGTATTCCTTTCATGTGCTCTGTTGATGATCTACTCTGACAACAATATGGTAGGACTTCCCTTCCCCTGTCGCGCGGGCCCTGGCCCAGGGCCAGAGAGGGTCATCTCAGATCCACTTGGGCTTTTATAGGTGGTCAAGAAACATGCTGACAGGTCACAAGTGGGTGCTCCTTTATGAGGAGGAACTAAACATCTACCTCATTTGGAATTAGTTTATTTATAGGCGGCCTGTAAATCACGTTTATTTTGTTTTTTTCCCTTTCAAAGCGGTAGCACGGGTCGGTCTTTAAAGGGTCATTTTGGAAAATACTGACAGGATGGTTGTTAAAAAAAACAAAAAACAACAAAAACACAATGTTGTCACTTGGTGAATATCTTTTTAAGCACCGTGATCCGACATTAAGTTGCCCATCGGTACAGTAGCAGACTTTATTGGACACATCGCAAAGGCAGGTCATGAAAGCCAGATGTTAATGTCACATCACTCAACGGCCAGCCATTTTCAGACCCTTCTTTCCCCAACCACATGGGGAAAAAAATTTATTTATAAAAATACACAAATATGTACCTGGGAATGCATACCTGCATTCTTAAAAAAAAAAAAAAAACGTCTTTGAGTGAAGTATGTCGAACATAACAGCGTGTTGACTTTAGCGCGCCCACACAAAGACCCACGCACGCTCACACGAAATCCATTTTTCATTTCAGCATTCACATTGTCAGGTTTGATGATCCACTTGGATCAAATTAAAATTTTGAACACCATTATTTAGTTCCTCTCAAGACGTCATTTCTGATATTCTGTTTTTTTTGGATTTTAGCCGACAACTGAAACAATGGGGCGTGCTCTTTTTTTTTTTTTTTTTTTAATGCGTTTACAGGGGATCAGATCGGGACTTTGTCACGATTCTGTTTGTTTGTGTTTCAGGTCCTGCTGGAGTGGAGGTCACCAATCTCCCTCGTTGACAAGTGGCCTATTTAAACTCTGCCATTTAGACAACTGGCTGTCGGATTATTTAGCGTTGCTCACGCCTCTTCTCTCCAAGTGCCTCAGAGCATCATGCCACGTGTTTGTCTTTTTTTTTTTTCGTGCAAGTCGTGTTTGTTATTCTCAGTTGGTCCTTCTTGTGTATTCGATTTCCTTGTCCTTTGAGCGACAAGCAATTTACATTGATCTTTGCAAGCGCTTTTGTTTTTTCTCATTTTAGCCTGATTCTTTTGTTCCCAGCCTTTTTTTTTTTCATTGTACTTTTGTCGGTCTTGCGTTCTGTTAATAAACATTTGTTATCAGCTATTATCTTTGCCTACGTTTGTGGAATCCAATTCTGTTCCATAGTATTCCGGAAGACATGACGGGATAAGCAAGACACTGTTAAAAGACAGTCAAAACATTTACGTTGGTTCCACGGGTGCTTTTTTTTTGTTTTGTTTTTTTGTTTGGTGTTCGCTTGCAGTTTGGGGAAGGGTTCCTGCTTTTGACTGACAGACGCTATGCGTGCTGTGCAATTAGCTCCAGTTCCCTGATGGCCCACCAGCCAGCTTCACCATCCCATTCATGGCAAGAGCCAATCAGCCTCCAGCCGAGATCCTTCCTGTTTTTCACAGATCCGTATCCCCGTTTCCCTCAGATTCATCTCGTCGTCAGCTACTTCGCTTTCATCCCAACGTTCACGTGAACATTGCCACAAGTTCACGTTGGTTGAGAATGATGCGGTGATGCAAGTGTGAAAGCAGTATGGGGGAAAACGTGCTCCCTTGCTGTCAAGTATGTGAACTGGTAGAGCCGAAATAAGCACTAGAGGTCACTGTCTCCGATCCATACCGATAACAAAGGTATGCAATTATTTGCGATATCCAACAACATCCCTTGTGTGTGTATGTGTGCGCGCTGGTGTGTGTGTGTATGTGTGTGCGCGCGGTGGAGCGAGCCCGCCCGAGAAAAGATTGCTTGTTTCACACAATATTATCATAAATATTAAATTACACAATTACGTCGTCAGTATTCTATTTATGTAACTTTGTGTATGATTTCCCTGTATTTTTCTTTCTTCATTTTATCACCTGTTAGTTCCGGTACATTGGTCACAATATTTTCGATTTATTTGCTTAATTTAAAACGCAATTGAGCTCAAGTTTATAGCATCCTTTGGCAGTCATTGGGGTTATATTATTTGTATGTACATATATTTTTATTTTTTTCATATTTTTTTTTTAACCGGGAGTCTTCACGTTTATTTTACTCGTAACGGAGTAACAGAGAGAGATGATGATCGAGAGAGATAGAGAGAGAGAGGATTCGTTTATGCCAGGCGAAATGCCTTATTTTCAATAGAAATAATGTAAATAAAAATATTAATTCGAGAGTGACAGGCCAGAAAAATCGGTATTATAGCTTACCATAATTACTATGTCGTCTGCTCTGTTTTATTGATGAAGGTCATTCAAAAATACTTCCTAAAATCACAATGCGTGCTTAATATTTTGTTTTGTATTTCCAATACATAATCGGGCCGGATTTTTACACAGATTTATTTTTTTCACCAAATCTGAAGTTCTAATTTCAATTTGAATTTCCGACTCAACGCTGGTGAACCCGGATGGAAAATAAAGGCAAGGAGGCCATTTAGAGGGAACCGGGTGCACGTGTGTTAATTTTTATTTTTTGCACCCCCCTCAACGCATCAAAGTGGTGCGATTGGATTTTTCTTCCGAGTTAAACGTCAACGGCTATTTCGTTGATTTGACGGCCGAAAAGTCGACAAAGCAGTAAATGACATTCCTTGGACGATGTAACATGAAATCAAGTCTTCGAGTCTATTGGCGTTCCATTTCCAAGGTGAGTTCGACATGGGAACACGAAATCTGAACAATGCGGAGTTGTTTATTTAATATATATATATATATATATTTTATTTATTTTTTTGCCAGATATTTTGGGGAAAAAAACCCCACACCGACACTCATGACAAGTGTGCTCAGCTTTAAAAAAAAATGCGAGAGAGAGAGAGAGAGAGAGAGAGCATTTCTAATTAAATTAGAGCACAGGCTCAGCCATTGGCTATGCGAAGAGGCCTCGCACCCCCGCACGCTACCTTAAAAGCTCCTCCCCTCACACTTCCAAACACTTATCTGTGGGGAGGGCTACATCTTATAAGAGCCCCTGAAAGCCACGTCCATGCCATCATCCGATCTGCAAAGCCGGCGGAAAGAAGCAGAGAGTTTCTGATTCCCCAACCCCGCCCCCTTCCATCGATTCTGGAGGGAGGGTGCGAATCTCCAGAACCGAACACGGCGCCTCTTTTTTTTTTTTTTTTTTTTTTTTTTTTAGCTCCGACTGACCCCAGTGGACTCTTAAATCGTCTTCAGAAACATGCAGTTAGAGAACATCCTCCCCAGTGCTCTCCCCAAGACCTTTTACAACCTCTCCTCGACGGATAGTGCAAATAACAGCCCGAGGCCGCCTTCGCAACTAGATTATCAAGAAGTGGACCGGGCGGAACCGGAGTCCAACAGTGCTCCCAAGAAATACCTGGCGAGCGTGCAGGGGAACGGGATGATGGGTGACCCAGAAGGGGACACGTTCTCTAAAACCGGCCCGGATGGGAGGAAAGGCTCCTCCCCGGTGCTCGGTGAGGACGAGCTGACCGGCGGCCGGCGGTACAACTTAGACGAACTTGGTTCTGATCGCTATTTCATCTCGTCTTCTCAGGCGAGTTCCGACATGGCAAGTCCGTGTTCCCTCTTCCCATATGCAGGACAAACAGGGTCCGTGTACACGGGCACCACCGGGTCCAGGTACCCGGCATCGCTCCACTACGGATCAGTTCTCCCGCCCGCCGGCTTTTCCTCCCCGTCCGTATGTACCGGCCGGAGTCAGTTCGGCAGCGGGGGCTATCAATTCAGTCAGGGTCCCGGCTGCTTGTACCCGTCTTACCCCGGTACGGGAATCAGCTCCATGTCTCTGCCCGGCTCCGGCGCAGGCCCGAGGGCGCAGGTGTACCTTTGCAACCGGCCTCTGTGGCTCAAGTTCCATCGGCACCAGACGGAAATGATCATCACCAAGCAGGGCAGGTAAGCACAACGTCAATTGCTTTTTGTAAATAATATACTCCACGAAAACAAATTTACGCACGTTCCGAATTACCCCGGAGCACTTTTATTATTTTTTGTTGTGTGTGTGCTACGTGTATTCGTTCCCGACGCAGTAAATCTATCGCAAACAAATTCTGCATGATTTTAAAAATAACGTAACTTAAAAAAATATATACAACAATAACAAATGTATTGGCCCCCTTTTTCCCCAGACGGATGTTCCCGTTCCTGAGTTTCAACATCACCGGATTGAACCTCACGGCCCACTACAACGTCTTCGTCGAAGTTGTTCTGGCCGACCCGAACCACTGGCGCTTTCAAGGGGGGAAATGGGTCACTTGTGGCAAAGCGGACAATAATATGCAAGGTTTGTTCCGAAATTATAACGTGGACTTTTCCCATTTCGTTCTAATTGTTTGAATGATGAAACGAGGAAAAATAAAGATAAGACCGGAAATGCGGTTTCGATTATGTTAGCATCAAGACGAACACGAACAAAACGCATTTTCTCTAATGTAGCATTTTAAATGATTAGCTTACGAATATGCGAAACAAAACGGTCAAACGGTCATTTTAACGAAACGCTGTTGGTATTTAGAGACTTCATTATTGACGTTTTAATACATTTTATGAGCAAGAATGATTTTTCTAAAAATGCTACTGGTTGTTTTCTTTTTAACTTCAGAAAGACTATTTTCCTGAATCAAAGATTCATAAATCAGAAAAGTTGTTTCAGTGAAAAATTGTTGCTATGATATAAAGTTCAAATGTCACTATACCGTTTTAAATAATTTGGACAGCAGAGGAAGATGTTGCACATCATCAATAGTTTCACCTAAGCATTTAAATTGTGTTTTATTTTTTGTAAGTACTGCACAGGTCATAAATGTTCTCAATTTGACAGGTAACAAAATGTATGTTCATCCTGAATCTCCAAACACTGGCGCTCACTGGATGAGGCAAGAAATCTCCTTTGGCAAGTTGAAGCTGACAAACAACAAAGGGGCCAACAATAATAACACACAGGTAGCTTGTCTCCTTTTTTTTTTTTCGCTTGACATTTTCTGAATTGAGCTGTATAGTTGGCATTCTCTATTTTTCACGATTTGGAAATATAGAGTCGGCTTTAAACAGGCTTGAATTTTCTTGTCTTTGATATTTTTATCAGGCCAAGCACCAATTTTCTATCTAGTTCGGTTAACTTCTTAGTGTTGCATCAAAGCTGTCTTTGCATTTATTTCCTTTTGCAGATGATAGTCTTGCAATCCCTTCACAAATACCAACCTCGGCTGCACATTGTTGAGGTGACAGAAGACGGAGTGGAAGACATGAGCAACGAGGCCCGAACTCAAACCTTCACCTTCCCAGAGAACCAGTTTATAGCCGTCACCGCCTACCAGAACACGGATGTAAGAATTGAAATTATGCTTGCAAAAAGAATAGATACTTTTCATTTTTTTGTGGTTTCATATGCATTTGATTTATTTCATGTTTCACCCCCCCCCCCCCACCCCCTCTAGATCACACAGCTGAAAATTGACCACAATCCATTTGCAAAAGGCTTTCGGGACAATTATGACTCGTAGGTTTTCTTACACGATATCGTGGCAACGTTCCTTTGAATGCAGCCCTCCCAATCTAATTGTCAACCTTTTCTTCATTTGACCAGGATGTACACAGCCCCAGAGAGTGACAGGTTGACTCCATCTCCGACAGACTCCCCCCGATCAACCCAAATCGTGCCGGGGGCTCGCTATGCCATGCAACCTTTCTTTCAGGACCAGTTTGTCAATAACTTGCCTCAGAACCGCTTCTACAGCAGCGAACGGGCCGTGCCCCAAACCAACAGCCTCCTGTCGCCGCAGAGCGAGGACGCCGCGGCCGCCGCCTCCGCCCAACGCTGGTTTGTCCCCCCGGTCCAGCAGCCGGGCTCCAACAAGCTGGACTTGTCCTACGACAATGACTATTCCACCAGTAGTCTGCTGTCCTATGGCATCAAACCTCTTTCCCTACAGACGTCCCACGCCCTTAGCTACTACCCAGATTCAGCCTTTGCCTCCATGGCGGCGGGCTGGGGCACCAGAAGCTCCTACCAACGCAAGATGACCACGGGCCTGCCCTGGTCCCCTCGCCCAAGTCCGCCAGCTTTTGCAGAGGACCAGCTGGGGGCCAATAAAGACAAGCTGCCGGAAGAAACGGCGCCGTCGGCGACCGGCTGGATGGAGACTTCTCACTCGCTGAAATCGGTGGATTCTAGTGACGCCGGCGTGTACTCCATGGTGTGCAAGAGGCGCAGGATGTCCCCCGGGGCCTCCAGCACGGAGAACTCTCCCTCCATCAAGTGCGAAGACTTGACCGCTGAGGATTACAATAAGGACAATCCGAAAGGCACGGGTTATTATACATTCTTCACAAGCCCCTAAGACTGTCTCATGTATTCAAACTAAATATAACCGAGTGCTCTCCATTCCTTGTTAATGTCTTTTTTTTTTCTCTTTTTCTCTAAAGGTGCCAAAGCTTAGCGTTGCTTCCCCCCAAGCAAGCTGCACAAGGTTATTTTTCCCCAGGCCAACCCCTCTCATACCTGAGCAGAAACATGCATAGTGATGATTGGGTTTGAACAAATATATCCCTTTTTGAATCCATTTACACTCCTTTTTTTTGTTTAAAAAAAAAAGGGATTTGTTCCTCCCCCTCCCGTGTGTATTTAAGTCGTTTCCATTGTACAGTATTTGTGCACTTTAGAATGTGTGTGTGTTGTACAAATTGTCTTCATGGAGGTGTTATTAAATGGATAAATAAAGCTGGGGTTTTTTTCCAAAAGCATCATCCAAATGTCTTTCCGTGTGTGATTTTTATTCCTGTCACACGGTGAAACTAACAAGCTTACAAAAAAAAAAGAGCAGTTACAAAAAAAGAATTGAGCTTTACATACGAATTTATGATTGCCCATTTGAAGCTTGCATACAAGAGATAGAGGCTTCATGATAATTCATCTTGCAACATATGAGTCATATCAGTGGAGGGGGGGGGGGGGGCCCTTTCGTGAAATCATTGGTCCTCATTACAGATGATTTGTGAAAAAGTCAAATGGATCCTGTAAATAAGCTGCGAAGGCTTCTTGCTGTCAGTTTTCTGTGTTGTCATGACATTCGGGGATGAAAATCAAGGATAAATAAAAACGAAATGAAATACGAGTCGCAACCAGCTACTGTAGTTATTTTGTGTCACTGTGGAAAAACCGCCGACTCTCTGGCCACACTGTCACAGGAGAAATTGTCCAACTAATTATTCCATATGCAACTGAATACACAAAACACCACGCCATGACTTCTTCGAATCGATCAAAGAGAGCAGAGATATGCATTTAATTGATCGGAGAAGTCACAATATTTGGCCAGCATGTCTTATTTGTCTTACTTTCCAATCACCGCCCCCCCCCCCCCCCCCCGCCAAACGTCACCTAATTTGAATTGATTTGCATGGCGGATTTTTAATTAATTCTGTTGTCAGACTCCTCGACAAAAGGATGAGTCTAACTCCAATTAACACCTCCTAACAAGGTAGATTACCATGGCCTTTCAGGAAAGCTGTTGAAAAAAAAAAGTCTCTTGGCAGATTGCAGCCTGAAAAATAAAAACGTTTGCACTTGTGTCAGCAATTTGTTTGACAGAGCTGCATTTTTTTTTCCGCGCAAATAAATCCATCCATTTTATACACCGTGGACTTGTCACCAGCCAATTACAGGGCACATAGATACCAGAAGATGCTAAATTTGCACTCCGTTTAGTTTCATCAGCTTCTGAATCCTGATGTGTGGGCACTATATGTTGTTTGCGTCCGCCTGTTCATTAAAAAAAAGCACTGAATTGTATGTTCTCTACGATTTCCTATGGCGTCGTTAGGCCTTTCCTAGGGGATGCTTAAGCATGGTCTTGGGTGCAAACTGATACAACGCGGTCTCCCATTGCCCATGCCACATGTCCGTCTGACGACATCATCCGCAAGGGAACATCTTGCAGTTTCCCTGCCAGTGACATGGCACGGCCCTCATTTAGTCAATTTCTGAATCCGCAATGTCAAAAACAGCCTACCGGTACTCGAACTCCCACCAACCTGATTTTAATGCAGATGAGGGATACCGGGAAAGGGTTAATTCCATCCCACAATGGCACACAACGGCACAAACGCCCAGTTATGCCCAATTCTACCTGTGCAAAGTCCAGCATGCTCACAATTGGACTGTTAATTAAGTTTTTTCACAGTATCCATCCATCCATTTTCCGAACCGCTTAATCCTCACTAGGGTCGCGGGGGGTGCTGGAGCCTATCCCAGCCGTCTTCGGGCAGTGGGCGGGGGACACCCTGAACTGGTTGCCAGCCAATCGCAGGGCACACAGACATGAACAACCATGCGCGCTCACACTCACACCTAGGGACAATTTAGTGTGCTCAATCAGCCTGCCATGCATGTTTTTGGAACGTGGGAGGAAAGCGGAGCACCCGGAGAAAACCCACGCAGGCCCGGGGAGAACATGCAAACTCCACACAGGGAGGCCGCAGCCCGAATCATACCCTGCGCTTCTGCACTGTGAAGTCGACGTGCTAACCACTGGACTAACGGGCCGCCCGGTTTTTCACAATACTCAAATTTAATTTAAATTTGAGATGTTATTGGGGTGTGGCGTTGAATTATTCAAGTCCTTGACACACCTTGCAATGAATCAGAAGCGCCACCACTCTGAAAGCAAAGGACAATGCTGGGGGGAAACTACAGTTTGCATTGAAAATGCTCGGCTTTCCTACTACCTTTTTCGCCGCGGCTAATTAACGGTCACGCTCATATTTCAAGATCCTTTTGGAAAGACATTCCAAAATGGTGATCATTTGAAGCAGACACTCCCCCCAAGCGCCGCGGTCAATAGATGTTCATCTCTCAACCATTCATGCAAGTAGGTGAGTGATCAATAGTATGCAATCAATAGACACCTTGCGCAGCATGCGCCCGCAAATTCTGATCATGTCGAGTAATAGGGGATAGACGCGTGAAGATAACACCCGAAAAACTGACCATCTTGCTCCCGCGGCTCGATACCATTCTGTGTTATGTCGATAACTGGCGATCTGTCAGGACAAGTGAAAAGCAAGCAATTGGACACAGAATTATGCTTTTTTTTTTTTTTATTATCCGTGTGTGTGAACAGTTGTGTATCAATGCCCTTGTATCAGTTCTCTTTATTAGTGACCACTTTGAAAACTTGAAAGTCCTCCTTTGTAAGAATTTTGGAGAGAGTGTGGCCAAAAAGGGCTTTTGACATCTCAACACAGTTAACGTCCTTTGGCTTTTTTTTTTTTCTTCACCTTCAGTCCCACGCTATTACTGCTCTCACGGTCTAAATTCAGCCACGGGCGCACTTGTGTTTGGGTCGACATTTTTCGACATCTCCTTTAGCAGCAACCAAGAGAAAAAGAATGGAACGGAAGCAATTCATTGTGATTATCTTCACATTATCGTCCTCGTTGAATGACTTGCAAGGCAGGAGCGAGGAGACTAAAACTCTTTTTACAGAAGCTACTTAAACTAAATCCATTGAACTGAAGGACGCACTGTACGACTTGCAAGGTACATTTTACAGGTGCAACTCAATAAATGCGTAAAACTCATTTTCAACCAATTGAGATCATCATCAGATTGCGCTGGTGTACCTAATGGTGTGGCCGGTGAGTGCGTTGATTCATCCAGTATATGCATGTGAGGGACATTGATTAGCCGGGCTCATAGTTTAGATTCCTTGAGGTGTTTTTTGGGTTTTTTTGTTTTTTTGCAGGCTACATGACACGTTGGTCCGAGTCTCACTTATTTCCGCCGAAATCGCTTCATCATTGGTTGGATGTTAGACAAGAGTGCCGACCGCGCGGGTATTAATGCTCACAGGTCTGTTGGAGTGAGACCGTGGTGTGAGATGAGTCTCAAGTTAGTGGGGCCAAAAATGTTTGGTGGAAGGCGTTGAGTGTTGGCAGAGAGCACAAAGGTGACGGGGAAGCGGAGTTGCAAGGGGAGTCCTTGTGTCAGATCTCTGTGTAACTGCTCCGGGCGGGTCTTGAGTCACTGTTGCATGCTTAATGTTAGGGGGAGTACCCCGCGGCTGTGCTGCACTTAACGGCACATTGATTTCAAACCTCCGCGTCCCCTCTGGAGGCCCGTGGGACACATTTGAACAGGGGGCGGGGGGATCACCCCACTCCGCACCGATTGACCCCCCCATTTACTGTCTGCACAACTCCTCCCGCTATCTACTCAACTCGATGTCGGTTTGGATACACCATGCTGGTCATTGCACGCTTTTGCCCCACTCCTCTTTGAGTGTCTCCAAGGAGTCAAACTGGATTTAAGGGGCAACTAGGCTTTCCACAAGATCCCACATGAGTGATGTTTGGAGTAGGACATAAAGAGGCAGTCATGTGGAAAAGTTATGAATCAAAATCAATGCGATGGCACTTTGGGAAGCGCCGACAGATTTAGGGATTTCTCTTCCCCTTTCTCTCTCTCTCTTGGTACATATCAGAAGGCATCGCCACTTGGGAACAAAGCAACATGCAGCGAACCCTTTTGGAACAGAAGGGCTGTGAGGTTTATGGCGGCAAACGCGGTACGGTCAATACTCATTTGGTGACTTGAGTAAAAGATTTTGACTTCTCTTTTCCAAACCAAACATTATCGCGTGACAGCAAATATCGCTGATGTAAGTATCAAGTGTTTATGCACTGGGGTGATAAACTTGGTAGGTGGTGGTAATAATCGCAAAAAAAAAACTGAATCCAGAGGCTCCATAAGACATCAACAACTGTGTGCATTTTTATACACGTTCTCTTCCGTCACGAGAGAGAAGTTGGCGCTCATCCTCTCGCCGGCAAGTGTGCGCTGGAGCCAGCTTGCTTCAACTTGCGGAAGCAGAGCCTTAAAGTGCATGGAAAAGTTTTTGCCTTTTCCCCTTAGTATGGCATTCGGAAAGAAAACTTTTATTTCTCCAATCATTGCAACACCTCACAGTGAATGTTTGTTTGACTCCCATACTCACTTCACAGGTGGATGCCAACACTGCTTCTTGCACTTTTGTAACTTCTGACTCATCTCCCATGTGCATTATTTAGATGCATGTGGCTTGGCTGGTACATAGCACACTTCTTCCTTGTGTGCTAATAGGCTCTCAGTATCTTTATGATTCAGGCTACAATTAAGAGGTGAGAGTTTGAGCTCCCACTTTTTCAGTTCTATTTCAGGGCTACTGAGTGATTATGCCGGAGGTTGATGGGCGGGTGAGGAAAGAGACCTATTTTTACTTGTTATTCTGCCAACATATTTTAGTTTAGAATAGTTCATGTTACCCGAAAGAAATGCAACAATACACATGGGGAATTGTGTTCCGTAAAACCAATTCATATTTATATATAACCTAGGTATAAAGATTTAATTGGACAATCAAAATTGGGTTTTATATTAGCAGTAAACGCCAGCAAGGTGTGGAAAACATCCATGGGAGATTTTGTTGCAGTAATTACTTAGCAAGGAATTACCAGAACCAAAGGGGCAGCGTATTCTGAATAATGGATTACAGTAAAAACAAGTACCTTCAATAGCAGGAAGGGCATTGTTGATAGGACACTGCCCTCTGCGGGTGATCTTTTGTCAAAACATTTGTAAAAACTCAACGAAAATTAGGATTTATAGCGGTTCTGATATATATATCTGAAACCGTGCCTCTGTCACCTCTATTCTGAATTGGTTGGACCGCTATTCTGGAAAGGTACGGAGACTAGTGTACTGAATATACGCACACGATTCTTGGACAACATCTTCTGTAACTTTACTGTAAATACAGCCTTTTATATTATAATCATTTTGGCTTGTTTTAATGTTCTTGTTTTCTCCTGTGAGTTGTTTCTGTATCTAGTTGACAATTTGTTCAAAAAAGATTTGTTAAAAAGGAAACAATTATAGGATGTGTATGAGTGTACAACACAAAAAGCCCGCTTTGCCTTTCTGCAGCGAACAAAAATCCATCCTTGTAACAACGGAATGCGGTTTGATTGGCTCAAAGTCTACATGTTAATATTCTATTGGCAACCAACTGCTGTCAATCATTTTATAGGCGTGGCCTTCGACGTCATCGACAAACGCTCAACTGCCAGCCCTTCCCTCCGTTCACTCAAGTGTCACGCTCGCGGGTTTCCTCTACGCGACACAACCGGCAAAAAAAAAAAACAAAACTCACCGGTGGCCCAAAGTCCAGCGGGGAGTGCGATGGATGAATCGTCGGAACAAACGCGCCCCTTCTTGAGAACAGTATGTACCCGCTTTTCCCAAAAAAACAGTTTCTTTACCGTCACGTTTGTGTGTTTCTTTGTCTTACTTGTACGGTTGTGTTTGCTGGGCAGCTGGCTAAGCACAAGGGATGCTTCAGGCGACCAAATTCGACCGGTCTAACTCCGGCAGCTGCTATTGTTAGCCGGCTTTCTTACTCTGACACGTGGCACGGTGTTAAAGAAGTGGCTTGACTTCGTTAGCGAAAGGGGACTTTTGAGATTAACGCCTTCCGTGGAAATGTGTTTTGTTTCTGTGTGAGTTTGGGGTGGTACAGTAGTAATTTGCTAGCTACTGGGCTAGCCGGGTACGTGGTCGTCGTCCAATTTTGTTTGAAGTATTCAAGCGGTCTAATCCTGACAGAATAGGGTTTTTTTTTTAAATAAACATACAGTACATTGAACAAACATCGTATCCCATCTTCTCGCACGAAACGTTCTCAGCCTTCCAGTTAACAGTAAAGTCGCATTTGACAAATTTCTGCTTGTTTTAAAAAAAAAATGCCATTTGACACAGATCATATGCCAGCTATGGGTCAGATTTGTTTTCAGGAAATGTTGAATTGTAGTTTCATTAGAGAAGAGAAAACGGAACAGAAACACCGTCATAAATAAAGTATACTTCGGTTGAGCCTAGCAACAGAATCCCGGTGACCTGTCAAAACCTCAGCACAGAAACGTGGAGCTGTTAATTTGGAGTAAAAAAATAACATTAAAAAACGGCAAACACGTTCAAACGTGCCCGCGACTGCGTTCGAACGTACTTGCCGGCTGAGCGCACAAACGTATAATTTTCCCATAATGCCACGGGGAACTGACTTGCGCATGCGCGAGTCTAAAAAACTTTTTTAAGACAATTTGGACTACATTCGACCGATACTTTCAAAAATTAAAATCAACATTGTTGATTTGTAATTTTCTGGCTTTATTATGGCAGCAGTGTGTGATTTACCGTCAGCATTTCTTTCCCCAAGTCAATACCCCATGGCATTATAGGAAAAGGCTACGTTTGTCGCATTTAGTATGCAAGCACGTTCGAATGCATTTGCGAGTACGTTTGAACGTATTTGAATAAATTGAACGTATTTGCCAGCCAAAATAATTTTACCCCACACTGGAAGCGCTTTTCCATACCCCAGACGTGTGCAAACAAATCCAAAAAAGAAACGGGTTCCAGTGCCAAGTTTAAAATACCAAAATGACTGATGTAGGGTTGCCTACTATGCTTATGTGTATGTCCCGGTACTTATTTGTAGATGTATACTGTAAGAATGTGCTTCCTGGTGAGGAAACATGACCTCCTCTCTGCTTAATGAAAAGAGCTCCCTTGCTCACTGCCTACGTCTTTTTCCCCAGCCACTGAAGTCAGTGGGTTTAGTGTTACAGAGGCAATAGTTAAGCTGCTGGGATGCCGCACAAATTCTCTGTGTTCATTAAGGCCAGAGAAAATTCACGTCTTGAATGAACCATTGTCTTGCCGCGAAACTATTCTGCACTTCGACGTCACTGGTACCTCACAGTTGGGCTAATATGTATAATAACAGCTAGCCAGCCTCTATGCTGAGTTTCTCTGACCATCGCATGCGTAGTGGGGCTGGGCAAAGATCCAGGGCCACTCTCAAATGAAAGCCGGAGTCCATTCACAGTTTAGGATACATGTTCAAATTACCCTTCGGAGAACCTTAAAAGGATGAACTTGACTTGTGCCAAAACCGAGATCTCTGTGTAACAATGACGTGATCAACTTGTATGTCTTGGGATCTGCGGAACCCCTGCACATTTTTACTACCTGTCTTCAACCCACCCGAAATAGCTCCGCGACCCATTTTCGGGTCCTGACCCACCAGTGTAGAATCATTGGTCTAAAATGTTGTTGTGCAGAGGCACCATCATGCAGGAGGTTTTTACACGTTGGCCGACATGCCAGTTATTGTAAAAATTAAAACGCGACCCATCCTCTTGGAGCTGGTGTAGTGATGCTCCTTTTACCGAACAATCAAGTTTGTTTGTTTTATTATTATTATTTTTTCCATGGATAGCTGACAGACTGCATTATTTCACACTTTCATCCTTGACTGTTGCAGGTTTTGCAGTTCCATATTTGGTTTCATCTTTTCACCATTGCTTTGTGGCGAGTTACGGAATTAAATACAACATCGAGACCGATTGTGTTCACATGGTGTTGTCGGTAAGGCATCCAAAACGAATCCTGTTTTATCATTGCTTGTTGCGTCTACCTTTTGTCACCCCCGCCCTCACCTCTGCCTCCCCCCAAAAGAATACTTGCGAGAGAGCCATTCTTTCAATTTAAGTGAAATGTTTCAATGTCAGAGTTGTTTTTACGAATCTTAATGACTACATTCCAAGCTTCAATCCAAAGCCACCGGCTGAAGAATGTCGAGCTGTGTGCCTGTTTCCATTTATCTGCGTGTGGGGGGGGGGGGGGGGGGGGGGGGATTGGTTTTCATTTGTGACCTGAATACCTCAGCGGGTAAACATTTGTATGTCCCCCCCACCCACCCCCCTGAACGTGTGCGTATGTCCTCCATGTGTTGCTGCGTGCGTGCGTTTTTTTAGCTCTTGGCCGGGACGAATAAAATATTTAATGGAGCCACGGTGGGATTGGCTGCCGAGCAAAGAGCGGGCTGACAACCGGGTAGAGCAGAGCACTGTGTTTAGATACAGCTTGTGTCTCTCCCCCCCCCCCCCCCCCCCCTCTCTCTTCCTCATTGTATAAAGACACCAGCAGGGAAATCAGGAAGAGACGAGTGTGATTGTGTCTGTACCGAGTGTGTTTCCTACAAGGTAACTGTCAAAAGAGGGGCTCGGGCTAAGCTGCCTGCTGTTTTTGCTAGGGTCTCAATGGACAAACAGCGCGAAGAAAAGCATATGCTCACGGTAGGTCCTCCTGTGTCCCATCTGCAGTAAGGCTGCATGCATCGTTTGAGGGTTTAGGGGGGGTTTTTTGTTTTGTTTTTTTTGCTCGTCTGGAAAAGAGCGCGATAAAGCAGGGCATGCGCGCCGTGCACCGTGGTCGAAGATGACATTTGAGATTTTCTAAAGTCAAATTCAAGGTGAAAGCGCAAGGGTGTGTATGTGTGTGTGATTAAAGGCTGTGGTTTTATTCGTTCATTCAGTCATTTGACATGGCTCCCGAAATGAATTGCATTCTAATCTTGATTGATCTCGAGGAGCGACGACGAGGAGGAACCAGCCGAGACTGTTATGGCTGCTTGAGGGTTGCGGGACCAGGAGAAAAGAGAGAAGACCGTTAGGGAGAGGTGGTTTAAAATGAGTCTGCCAAGGTCGTGCAACATGCAGGTGGTGCGTGCTGTTCGAACAGATGCTGTTTACCGACAAGAGTAAACTGTTCAGTGCAGTGATGAGAGTCCCTTGTAATTATGAGGATCAATATATTTGTTGCGATGCAGTCACACAACGGAACGGATTCGTGGGGGAGAGATATTACAATCATATCAGACACGTGGTCTCTTTCTCTCTCCCAACATGCTGCCCTGTCATTTTGAGAGTTTACTTCACAATTAGTAAAACGTTGACATGAAGAGAGAGCTACTACGTATCTTGAATCTCACAACTCCGTTTGCAATACAACATGGAAACATTTTAATTCGCGTATTTGCTATAAGGCGCACCGAAAAGCATTCAATGTTCTCAAAAGCCGACAGTGCGCCTATTATGCCATGCGTCTCACGTGTGGATCAATATTCTGATTTCTTGGACGTCGTATTTTAAATGTTCTGCAAAGCACTTTGTTGCAGCTAGACAAAGCTGTATTGGAATATATTTCTAGTGGATGCATCAAGCAACCGCAGCCACTATTGTAGCTTCTATTCAATGTGCCTTATAATGCAGTGCGCCCCATATATACGAAAACAGTTTTCAAATAAGTCATTCATTGAAAGGTGAGCCTTATACTACGAAGCGCCTTAGAGTGCGGAAAATACGGTAATGTTTGTAATATTTAACTGTCATCGTCATGTTATTTTAGCCGCGTTTCCGTGGGTGAATTTCAGTTATTTGGTGCAACCTAGTGTACAGGAAGTGTTTCCGTATGTAATCAATGGAAGCGACTCTGTTCACATTCAGCTCAGCCCCACGAGAAAACACACGATACCGTCGTGCGTCGAAATAATTTCGCCAAACTTTAACAGAAATCCACAAGACTGCATACTTTCCAGATTCCCAACAAAAATATGATCCTCGCATGTTCTTAACAGTGTACTTGGTACACTGTGTTCCCGACATACTCCAAGGCGTAATTAACGGAAAGCGGTACATGAACAGGTGTTATTTAAATAAAAACACATTTGTGCAAATGGAATTTTAAGGCGCTTATGAAGACTAAGATTATTACTTTTTTTCTGAACCAGCTTTATATTTTTGTATGTCAACACTGGATCAGGTGATTTCTAGCTAATACGTGCACCGATTGGTCGGTTTAGGTCAGTCTTCTCTTACCAAGAAAGATTCTAGTTTGCGTTCGTTTGGTTGCATCTATATAACGTAAGCAGAGCGAACTTGCTTTTTAGTCCAAAATAACTTGAACTCCAAGTGCTGTGATGTTCAAGTTATTTTGTGATTAGTTCCCAAAAGATCCAGTCCCGTTTTAGTCGCCCTTCCAAATGGACTCACCTGTCTGAGGAAGGTCAAAAAGGCCACCATTTCGTAGGGTGTCCCTGGACTTTGTCACGCAAATCCACTCCGGAGGAATGCAAACATGAGACGCGCGCTTTCGAGTGCACACAGAAACGGAGTCACAGATGGCCTGACTCTGACAATGCAACGATTATAGTAATACATGTGGGAATCGTCATTTAAGTCAGGCTCATGAGCAGGAATGTAACATGGAAAGCAAGCAAGTGGCATATCGCACATGCTTTCCAGTACAATAAAAATGTCCACGCGCTCTGTGGTGGGTGACTCACACATCGAGGCCAAGACATGAAGGGAGTGATATCACCATCGTCTCATTTTCCGTTCATCACTTTTTTTTCTTTTTTTTTTTGCTTTCCTTGTCACTTGGCACAAGCACTTTGCTGTGATCGACTGCCCGAATTGGAAAAAAAGGATAGGATTGCGTCGCACCATTGTTTCTCAATGACACCCGGATCATGGCGCGTTGAATACCTTTTTGGTTGAAATTTTGGATCAAAATGTCTCTTGTCAGGAAGTGTCCACGTGAACGACCATGCTCCCTTTTGGTGTGTCCGGTCCATTCTTATCTCAAACCAGCCCATGCCAACATGAGGTCACTGTCACCCTGTGGTATTTATAAACCATGTGTGACTCTTGTCTCAAACAGGTTTATCCTCTGGGGATATCATGCTTTTGCCTGCTCATATATTTGACATAATTATCAATTTGATTTTCGGAGGCTTAACTCTATTGTTTTGTTTTAGTTGGAGGTTGTGACATTTTGGGCCGTATAATGGTGGCGGTATTGGTGTTACGTTATCTCAGCGGTGCGCCCACTTTTTGGCCACACACGCTGCGGTAACTAAATACAGTTTCTCCTGCAGCTGTCTGAATGTTCCAACGCTCGAGGGGGTGGGTGGTCAGGGGAGCACTCATGGCACCTTTTTGTCATTGGACCAACCAACCACGTATTGGGCTGAAGAGGTACCTTGCGTTGTGTGCATGTGCACATTTAATGAAAATCAAGTTGATATCATCAAGTCATTTGGCGCTTGTATTTATTTTTAACTCATTCAGTACCAGCCAATTCGAGACCAAGTCTGAAAAGACGTTTAAAAACGTCTTTGGGAGTGAATGCGTTAAAATCAAAGTCGAAACAACTTCAAAAATGTACTTTTTGGGGGACCGCACCCGAAGAGAGACAGCTATTTTTCCAAGATAAAAAAACGGTCGATCCTTCAGTGGGGTAAGTGGGCCAGCATCATTAGAAGCTCCTGAGGTCTTCAGGTGACCCACAATCTCATGTAAAGAGGATAGAGTCAAAGGATCAAGCCGGTTAAAAGCAGAGCTGGTGACGGGGATTGAAGGGTCGTACGAAGAAGGTGCGATGAGAGTCACTGTAGAAGACGTTCCGATTGAGAAAAGTGAAGGAACGTGTCCCACGTCATAGTGCTGTGTCGGGTTTGGCGGGTCTCGTAAATTTTATTTATTTTTGTGCCGCTGATGAAGTGTTGAGCAATCCATCAAAAAAATCAAAACTATCAATAAAAATGAGTTAAGCGCTGTTAAAAAACAGTTGCGCTTCATAAATCTTGCCACGACCAACCGAAACGATCGAACGGAATGAAACCGTCTTAAAGTATGGTTTTTAGTCATTCTTTTTAAAAACGTACCCGTCTGTACCCTTTTGTGTGTTTTTTTCCCCCCCAGGGTCTAGATGAGGAGGCAATCGTTGACCACGGAAAGAGCAGCTTCACTATTCAGACAAACTACGAAAAGGACGACTTAGAAAGTAAGTCATCAATATACTCGGCCACCTGACCGTATTTAATTTTTCTTCATAAAGTTTCCTGGAGGTGATCCGGTGGTTAGCGCGTCGACCTCACAGTGCAGAGGTCGTGGGTTTGATCCCAGCTTCGGCCTTCCCGTGTGTCAAATGCATCATCTCCCTGTTTTTCTGTCGCGTCACCAATGAGAATTTTCTTGTTCCCGCAGTTTATTCCAATTTTTTTTTCTCCAGGCCACCGAGCCGTGTACGTGGGCGTTCACGTTCCCTTTGGAAGAGAAAACAAGCGGAGACATCGTCACCGAGGACACAGGCACCACAGAAAGAGAAGGGATAAAGATTCGGATGACGGAAAGGAGGAGGACAGGGAATCGTCCCCCTACGGTTAGAACACACCGCCTCGACGTACTCGATTGCCGCTCACCTCCACGCTGCGCTTTGGAACGAAAAGTCTCAAGTTGACCGTTGCTCTTATCACATGACCAGAAGTACATTTGATTCACGTTTACAAATGTGGCTGAACGAGTTTCTCTGAACACATTGGATCCTTAATTCACACGTCATCAGCCACATAAAATCGGTGGAGGTCAGTATTTATAGTTTGTGAGAAAACAGACACACTGATGTAGAGTAATGCTAAACCTAGCGTAATTTCTGGCAGATATTATTGGTCAAATCCCAAAATACCCGTTTGAATTACAGCAGGAATTCCGCATGAATTGAGCAGACCATTCCGGTTAGCTTGTATCATCTAAAATTAATGTACCTTTTCGCAGTATGTGTGTAAATTAGTATTATTGCTGCATGTCTAATTATTATAAATAGAATATAAATATGTGCATTCCCTTTGCCCACTCTCTCAACAGACACTCCATCCCAGCGGGTCCAATTCATTCTGGGCACAGAGGACGATGACTTGGAGCATGTTCCCCATGACCTCTTCACCGAGTTGGATGAGCTCTCCTTCCGAGATGGCAGCGCCACTGAATGGAGGGAAACTGCCAGGTCAGACAAAAGCTCCGAAGGAAAAAAACAAAAACAGTGCTGTGTGAAATTATGGTGTCCTCGTTTCCCAAATTGCATTTTAAAAGGTGACAAGCGGGCTCTGTTTATGAGTTGCGGGGCTGCAGACACACACACACACACACAGCAGAGCATATGGTGTTTTGTTTTGTTTTTCTTCAGATTAGACTATGTCACAAAAGTACACATCACAAATATCCATCCCAAAATGTGTTGCGCAAATTTCCTACCATAGATGTATTTGTTCACCCAGCGTTGCGATCTGTACCGGTAATTCAACCTGTGAATGTGTTCATGCTTTTTTGGGATCGGTCTACAGGTGGCTGAAGTTTGAAGAGGATGTGGAAGATGGCGGGGAAAGGTGGAGCAAGCCTTACGTGGCTACGTTGTCACTGCACAGCTTATTTGAACTGCGGAGCTGCATCCTCAATGGCACTGTCATGCTGGATATGAGGGCCAACAGTATAGAGGAAATTGCAGGTAGACTCACTTGTTTAAATTTTAGTGCATTTATAACTGCCAAGTCGTGACCCATTTTCTAGAAATTAACTCATTCACTCCCAAAGACGTTTTTAAACGTCTTTTACAACTTGGTCCAGAGTTGGCTGGTACTGAATGAGTTAAAAACAATAAAGTATTTTGCGGGGTTGGGGATGTAAAAAATTGTCTGTGAAAATACATGCGTAGCATGTTACATTTTTCAACGCAGTTTCAAATGAGCGTGACATCACACCAAAAACAAATTGCTAGCCATTACGTCCGTTATTGTTTTGTATTGCCATTTGTATGTTTCATGTCCGTGTTTGTGATCAGTTCGAATGGCTTTGTTACAGCTGCACAGGTTGTCAAGGCTCTATATAAATAAAGGTGTATTGTATTGTATTGCCTTTAGTGTATCCCCATCTAGTGGATGCATACCACAACTGCGGCCACTATTGTAGCTTCTATTCTATACGCTTTATAATGTAGTGGGCCCTACATTTGGAAAACAGTTTTAAAATGTCATGCGCCGTTTCTCTCTTCAGACATGGTGATCGACAGCATGGTGGCGTCGGGCCAGCTCAAGGAGGACCTGCGGGCGAAGGTGCGTGAGGCCATGCTGAAGAAGCACCACCATCAGAACGAGCGAAAGCTCAGTAACCGCATCCCTTTGGTGCGCTCCATTGCTGACATAGGCAAGAAACATTCTGACCCTCTCTTGCTTGAAAGAAACGGTGAGATTCTCCGGCGCACTCGCTTTTCTTTTTGCAGCACATGTTCCATGATTGAGAAAGTATTTCTAAAAAAAAAACAACAAGAACAACAAAAAAACTATGCAATGTTTATATCTTTCAACGCGTGCATAGAAGGTGGATGGTAAAAGTGAGTACCATCTAGGGATCAAACAATAGAAAAGCAGCAACTTCTCAATAGAAAAAGAGAAATGTGGGTGCTGATGATTGTGTCCGTTTGGCTGGCTTTGGTTTGAAATAATGATCTTGACAAGTTTTTGGACAAGCGCATGGCTGGAGCGGTGTACATTTTAGTCATCATTTTAAGATTGTGATCCAATGATGTCTTTCGTTCACCGTCGGTGATGGTTAATTAGCTCTAACTGGCAATGCTAATTTCTGCGAGCCCGATCACTGGTAGCTCTGTATCGGTGTCCTGGACTGGTTTGCTGTGGAAGTTTGCCACTGATATCTTTTTTTTTTTTTTTTCTGGCATGCAATTTGAAGCTTTGCCTAACTCGTCATGTGCTTGTTTGAGCTTGAATGAGACCGTTTTTGTTTTTTTTGGGTTTTCTTTGGGCCTTGTGGATACCCCCACCCCCTACCCTCCCTCCCTCACTGAATCCTTCTCAGTGTGTTCTGCACTGAACCATTATGTTCGCTCAGTTGATGCATGTGTGAATCTCTCGAATAACATTTCCCCGCTGCTCCCCCTCACTGGCTGGCTCCTTCAGATACCACCCCTTTGATAGAGTTGGACTTCACCTGTTTTTCCCCGCTCTGCTCCATCCCTTCTTCCTCTTTCTCCTTTCCCCGCCTTCTTTCTCCTTCTCACCGTTGTCTCCTCTACTAGGAGAGGGCCTTTCCTCTTCACGTCTCTCCCTCCACAAGCCAGGAGCGGCCTCTTCTGCCTCCAACCTGCCGCAGAGACAAGAATCCCGCATTTCCATCCTACTCAACCACCTCCTCCCATCCTCTTCCTCCAACACGGGGCGCCCCGCAGGTCCTTCTCCCCTCGCCACCCCTCAGAGCCCCCCGCGCAACCACGGCGCCGGCTTTGGCCCTTATAGCATCCCAGAAGTGGTGGTGTCTCCGCCCAAGGATGACGAGCCGCCTAAGTCGCCAGAGGACGAGGCGGCCGTGCCCCAGTTCAGCCGGCAATCTTCCTGTGCATCCCAGGGATCCGAGCAGCTGCCCTTAGAAGGCAAATATCTGTGTAGCCTGCCAGTGTGAGTCACAGCTTGATCAGAAAACACTAGCACGAGCATGACGGCTCCGCTTCCTGTTAACTTTGCGGCCATCTCATCAACTACCCATTGACAAAGCTCACTTCCTGAGGCACCCTTGCTGCTTTCCAGTCATTTCCAGTGCTGTGCTGCACTCTATTCGCCAGCTGGTTTCTACCACCTCAACATCTCTGACACCCCGCCCTGCACATTTTCAAAGCATTCCTTCATGTCTTGCTTGATCGAGGTTCGTTAAGACCCTTTTGGTCGAGGCGTCATGGTCACCCGCGGAAAAAGCTCTGCGGTGTGATTACTTGTTGTCCTTCTCTGCCTCGTATGCGATGTGATATTTTGTCTTGTTGGTAATTTAAGGTTGCTCTATTGCAACGCTCCATTTGGGGAAACATGTCGGTCTGGTTGTACGGAAGCATCTGTAGTAGCATTCTCAACATAGACTTAATATGATGCGTGCGAGCAGCATAGTTTGGCATACGCTTCAGAGGAGACCGGCTTTGGCGGGTCTATACGAGCAATGATGACTGCGCCAAGAGAGACGTTAAATTCTTTCCTCGTTAGTTTATCATTCGACGTGTGTAGGTCTGTGTTTGTCTCATTCTGGGACCGGCTCCAGATCCAAGTGTGGAACGCCGTGTCCAAGCTCTCACTTGTTGAACCTGAGAGGTTGTGTGAAAGGGTCATCTTATTATAGCTGCTAAGCCTCTGTAATTGCATCCTCCTCAAGAAGGATGTATACTTTTTTTTTTGTTTTTGTTTTTTGGGGCCAATGGGCAAGTGACTTGACTTCAGTGTGGGGTTTGCGTTACTTAAATGGGATTATCAAGATGTAATCATTAATCGAATTAGTGTAACTTGGTGAAAGTTTAAGGCTTGAAATAGCTGATCGCATTGCTGTTTATTTAGCGGAGTGCTGGACAAGAGAAGACCTTGAATGTGTCCTTTACAGTAATTTAAAAATGGCTTGTGTGAAACTCGGCCACATGGGTTTTAAGTAAGTGTAGCCATTATATCCACACACTAAAGATTGTATTTTATTTTATTTTTTTTTTTGCATATAGTCATTATTGGAGTTGAGATAATGGAATTTTGCATCCGATTGATTTTCTAAGACAGTACCATGATTGAGGATGTCGCATATACAATTCATGTCCTGGCAAAACTCATTAGGGTGACATTGACAACATACAGTCCCAGTTCTTCCGGTGCAGTCTCACCAATTTCAGTTATGTATTGTAATGTTGGCCCATAGATCTGCAGAGTCATCGAAAAGATTGGCGTGGGTGAACATTCCGCCGTTTAGCCGTCCTGAATGAAGAACTTTTAGCGGACGCAACCTAGGCTAATCCCTCTCTTATTCCTAGAGGCTTTGTCGGGTATGTGAGCAATCAGGCTCCTGTTGGGCAGTTACATCTGCCCAGCGTCTACAAACACACTGGCCAAATTGTTGGTAGCCTTCCGTGATGAAAGAACTCGGGACAGGAATAATAAACGGATAAATACAGGAAAAACAACCAATGAGAATCGGGCATGATCCAACAGAATTCAGGGGGTGAGAAGGGTACCAACAGGTTTGTCCATGTCTAATTTTACTTCGGGGCCACAAATTGCATGCTTGAATAAATGACACATTTACACATAATAAATTGGAATTAGCCGTGGCTGACTTTGCTGTTTGTTTTTATGACCGACGTGTGCTGATGCAGTTGCTGCAAATAGATATTGGCGGGGGGGGGATGGGCACCTGCGAAGGTATACACAGAATAGTACAACGTATTCTGTGTGGACATTTGACCACCATGCTGTGTGGACATTACATTTCACGATTCATAACTAGCCGCATGTTAACCGAAGTGCTAGCGTTTCCTGTGTCAGTCTCGAATGAACCTTTTTAAACGTTTATGCAGGTGATGGATGTATGATTTGCCGTTGCATTAGCATCCTCATGGCTCGCCGGTGTGTTTTAACCCTTTCAGGTACAGCGGCGACGACAGTGGACAGTTCATCATGTTGTCCAGTTAAAGGGTGCATGAAAGGGTTCACTTCTGGTTGAAGTGAAGGCCATCCAATCAGGAAAACAGAAGAAAATGTTCTGTAGTATATTTGAGGTCGAGCTGTTGTTATTTACTAGCTCACGTGGCGGCGGGGGGCGGGGTCGTCATATAAAAATGATCCCTGTACAACAATCCTACGTCCTCGCTCATTGTCTGTTCCCTGTCCCCCCCGCCCCTCCCCTCCAACCTGTTTTCTACCAGGACCACTCGTTCATCTGAACTCCGTCCCGAACTACCTGGACAGTGAAAAGGCAGTGGAGAGGCGGCCTTCCAAAGTAGGGGTCAGTAGAGAAAGCAGCAGTGTCGACTTCAGCAAGGTAACCTAACCATAGTGCTGAGCACAGACAGTCTCTCACGGCCGTATGGGCCATGAAGTGATGTCTGAACTTCCACAGGAATTGTGTTGACGATTCCCACCCCACCCAAAAAAAAAAAAAAAGGGAACGTCACAATTTTCCTTTTCGGCTCATTCAAAATATTTTGCTTTGCATGGTCGCACCATTTCACCGTTTCTGTTCCTCCTCCACAAAGCCGGCAAGCTTGCATGCAAGCTGCCATTAGTGGATTATAAATGCACCCATTACATCTTCCAAAAATAAGGTGCGCTCTTTATGAGTCACGATGTACAAAGAGGGACGGAGGCGCCGACTGCCATTGCTCACAAGAGATAGTTCGGTGCCACGGCAGGAAACGCTTCACAGCTTTTGGGACAGTCTTTGCTCAGTACTCTGTCGGTGTCGATCTACAACTGCGTCGGGAAAAAAAGTTGGGTTTGAGAACACCGAACTAAGCCGTGACTATTTACTATGCTGGAACGGCACATTTAATAAAAAGACGTCATATCAGCTTTATTGACAAAATGCTGCAGTTCCTCAAACGGTGGCCTCGCTTAGAATGCATATTGGACTGTAATATGGATGACATTTCATTATTTAGAATGCATTTGTACGCATAATCACCTCCACCAGGATGAAAAATCGTACTCTCATTAGATACAGACAGCAAATAAACCCACGGCCGTTATGAGGAAATGCAGCAATCAGAAAAGAGCCAATCAAATGCAAATTTTTACCTTCAGCTCAGATTTTTTTTTTCTTCACAATGAAAATGTAGACACTTGATATGTTGTCCCAACTTTTCTTCTCATTTGAAGGTTGTAGATGCTAACACTCCTTCCCCTCATGAGCTATCAAAACCATACTAGCAACCTCCCGCTCTGCCTAACGGGGCCCCCTCACCTCCCATCCTTCGCATTTTGCCGTCCTTCAAATTGACACGGCGCCTCATCCGTAATCGTATTCGTTGGTATCCTTGATTTTAGGTGGATATGAATTTCATGAAGAAGATTCCCCCGGGCGCCGAAGCTTCCAATGTGTTGGTGGGAGAAGTGGATTTCTTGGAGAAACCCATCATCGCCTTTGTTCGACTGTCCCCTGCGGTTCTGATCACTGGCCTCACTGAGGTTCCCGTTCCCACAAGGTGCTATGTTTCTTTCAACATAAAGACGACTAGTGCGTTAGACAGGTTGTGGTGTAGGCAGCTACGTTCACGTTCGTAAATGATTGTATGCACACAGTGTTCCGTATCTCGACCATTTTTGAAATTATGAATTTGTATTGTTCATGTGTGTCTTGTCCAAAGGTTCCTGTTCCTGCTTTTGGGTCCTCACGGGAAGGGTCCTCAGTACCATGAGATTGGCAGATCGATGGCCACTCTGATGACAGACGAGGTGCCACACATCATTTACACTTATCCATCCATCCATCCATTTTCCGAACCGCTTGATCCTCACTAGGGTCGCGGGGGGTGCTGGAGCCTATCCCAGCCGTCTCCGGGCAGTAGGCGGGGGACACCCTGAATCAGTTGCCAGCCAATCGCAGGGCACACAGAGACGAACAACCATCCACGCCCACACTCACACCTAGGGACAATTTAGAGCGTCCAATCAGCCTGCCATGCATGTTTTTGGAATGTGGGAGGAAACCGGAGCACCCGGAGAAAACCCACGCAGGCCCGGGGAGAACATGCAAACTCCACACAGGGAGGCCGGAGCTGGAATCGAACGAACCCGGTACCTCTGCACTGTGAAGCCGACGTGCTAACCACTGGACTACCGGGCCGCCCATTTACACTTAAAAGCCCTTAATTGTTTTTGTTTGGGTTTTTTTTTCATTTTGTATTCTCTGAGATTATACGTGAAAGCAATATTTAAGTTTCTTCAAATACGTCAAGTATATGCATCGATGCACTTTATTGAACTTTGCCGCCTTCGTGTAAATTCACTTGTGACTGGTGAGCCAATTTTTCAAACTCAACAAAACGGTTCTCATTTCCATGATGCAGATATTCCATGACGTGGCATACAAGGCCAAAGATCGAATTGATCTCCTATCTGGGATCGATGAGTTCCTTGATCAGGTGATGGTCCTCCCTCCTGGAGAGTGGGACCCCACGATCCGGATCGAGCCCCCTAAAAACGTCCCGTCCCAGGTTGGTCAAGTAAAACTTTGCTTTTTGAAAATTACATTCTGCAACTACGTAGTGTCGATTTGAATTTTTTATCTCAGTTCTTTTTTTTTTTTTTTTTCTTGTACTCTCAAAAGACTCTTTTCAATTCCATTGTACAATTCGAAAACGTTTTTTTTCCCCTCTTTTTTTATAAACAAAAAAGCTGTCATTGAATAAGGGTGTGTAGACTTTTTATATTCACTGCTATGGTTGTGAATGTCCTCTAACTTGCAGCTAAAGAGGAAGAGGCCATCGCATCCTAATGGCACGGCATCCCCAGCGGGAGAACTGGAAAAGGGAGACGACCACCACGTGGGACCAGAGCTGCAGAGGACCGGAAGGCAAGTCGGAAACATTTTTGTGGCACGATAGCAAATCGTGAAGATAATTTCAACACCTAGGTGGGGGTTTTTTCTTTCATGCTCATTGGCTTCTGCTACAGTTTCTAAGTATGTAATTTATAACTGTGCTTAAAAGACAATGATCTGTGATAAATCTTAGTGAACCAATCGGAAAAGGCAAAAATAACAAATCCTGATCCAAATCATCTGCGTTATAAAACAACATGCCGTTGTCCCATAAAAGCGTTTTGGAGCTGTAAATTTAGTGAAGAAATAGCATTTGTAGTAATGGAGAGTGTAAAACATTTCAAAAGTCAGCAGTGCAGAAACCTGTGTTGCTGCCGTTTGTGTCTGACAGTGACCGATTTTCCCGGGTTGTCGCCAGGCGTACAGTGGAGCTTGATATAAACCACACACACACACTGCACGCTAATTTATTTCCACGTTCCCCCTCCTTTTTCACCGTTTCTATAAAAGGCACACAGCCAGCAGGTGCCTGAGTGCGCGTCAACGCAAGGCGGCTTAATGTAACGAAAGCTCGCAGAAAGTGGATCAATGTAAAACATACATTGCTTTCAAAAAGGCTGGCAACAGCCCAAAAAAATAAAAGAATGCTTCACAGGAGAACTCGATAAATGGGTAAGGGCAGATGCAGCAGAAAGGAGATAATAGCCAGGGACAGACTTGAAATGCAAATCAGGTCATTAACATTCACATTTGATTCATCGTACCTGTCTTGTTTTGTAGGATATGCGGCGGTCTGATCCTGGACATCAAGCGGAAGGCCCCCTTTTACTGGAGCGACATCAGAGACTCCTTTAGCTTGCAGTGTCTAGCCTCCATTCTCTTCCTTTATTGTGCCTGCATGTCTCCCGTCATTACGTTCGGAGGTCTGCTTGGGGAGGCCACCAAAGGCAACATCGTGAGTTTAAGAGATTGTTCCTCGAAATGCCCAAAGTTATGCTTTTACCTGACTTTTTAACTCCTGAGTCTTAAATTTTGTCCACCGAACTGGCATCTTGTTTCCAGATTACATTCATTTAATAATTATGATCCCCGTGGATGTTGCAGCAGGCAGTCGCTTGGCTGTAATTGAGCCCCTATTATTCGGTTCAGTCGCTCGGTGTGTCATAAACTGTGCTGCATAGAGATATGACAAGCGACAAGTCGGCAGGATGTAAACATGTGGACAGCTTATCTGGACACTCTCACACACTCTCAATTTAATCAAAACTCTGTTCTGGCAGGGTTCTTTTTTTTTTCTTTCTCTCTCCTCGCAACCCCCGGTCTCTCTTTACCTCACTCACGCCTTCTCGTTTCTCCCTCCAGAGTGCCATAGAGTCTCTTTTTGGGGCGTCATTGACTGGAGTAGCGTATTCCCTCTTTGCCGGTCAACCTCTAACTATCCTTGGCAGCACAGGACCTGTTTTAGTGTTTGAGAAGATCCTCTTTAAGTTCTGCGCGTAAGTTGAAGCCGTTTACCAGTGATATTTTACATATATTGGCGGGGGCGATATCCGTAAGCAGCCATTTTAGTCTTTTTCCTCTTTCACCTCAGCGACTATGGACTGTCCTACCTGTCGTTGCGAACAAGCATTGGTCTGTGGACAGCCTTCCTGTGTCTGGTCCTGGTTGCTACGGACGCGAGCTCCCTGGTCTGCTATATCACCCGATTCACCGAGGAAGCTTTTGCCGCACTCATCTGCATCATCTTTATCTACGAGGCGCTTGAGAAGCTCTTCCACCTCGGAGAGCATTTCCCTGTCAACAGCCACAACGTCCTGGATAACCTCACATCATATTCGTGAGTATTTGCATTTGGGTTTAGTTATTGTTGTTGTTGGTTTTTTTTTTTTAATTTCAATAATGAACAGACCGTGTTGATTGTCTAATTTTAGTTAGAGTCCCTTGAAGGGCCGTTATGACTGAAGCCATATAAAGAAGTCAAGAAAAATGTTTTATTCACCGATTGTGTTGGTGACTGTAATGGGGGTGGGGGGGTGGTAACAAGAAAATTCACAATCACTCCTATTTATTACAAATGAGAATTTGAAATTTTGGTCGAGATTTTAGCAAGCATCATGAATGTTGACATCGTTTAGTTTCTTTTGCGGGCCATTGAAAATGATGCGGTGGGCCAGATCTGGCCCCCGGGCCTTGAGTTTGATACCCATGCACTCGATGTTGTAACATAAATGCATACATCACAAACGTATAACACAAACCTACCAAATACTTTGCGTCTTCGCGTCAGTGTACTGGATGTCTTTGTCACGGCACAAATGCACATTTGCTCGTCGACTGTCAATTTCTCCTCAGCAGCTGAAAAGTAAACACCCCGGCACGGCGACAAAGTGGAAAGAATGTCGCATATCAACAAAAAAGAATTCTTGGCAATGAACAGTTGAAAATTGTATGACAATAAATATTTGTGGAGAAGGTTACTTGAGGGCGGCCCGGTAGTCCAGTGGTTAGCACATCGACTTCACAGTGCAGAGATACCGGGTTCAATTCCAGCTCCGGCCTCCCTGTGTGGAGTTTGCATGTTCTCCCCGGGCCTGCGTGGGTTTTCTCCGGGTGCTCCGGTTTCCTCCCACTTTCCAAAAACATGCATGGCGGGCTTATTGAACACACTAAATTGTCCCTAGGTGTGAGTGTGAACGCGCATGGTTGTTCGTCACTGTGTGCCCTGCGATTGGCTGGCAACCAGTTCAGGGTGTCCCCCGGCTACTGCCCGACGACGGCTGGGATAAGCTCCGGCACTCCCCGCGACCCTAGTGAGGATTCAGCGGTTCGGAAAATGGATGGATGGATGGATGGTTACTTGAGCTGTCAATATTGTCCGTACCACGGGCAGTAAATGAAAGAAATCATATGAAGGCATTCCACCACATCTCCAAGGGGGCACACTTCTGTGCCATGTGGTGGAATGACTGAGGCTGGACGAACACACAAACTAACTAGTCTTTTTTTTTTGCGCTTGCTAGAATTACATTTTCAACGGTAGCGGGAACCCTTTTAACCCTTTCAGGGACAGCGGTCACTACAGTGGACTGTTTGTCATGTCATCAGGTTACAGGTTGTCCTTTTTGGTGCATGAAAGGGTTACCAAAAAAAAGCTTCTGACTACTACTGTACATTCAGTTTTTAGTATTTATTGGATTCGCCGACGCTTTCCCTCAACCCGCCCGAAAAAGATTTGGATTAAGAACACAAAAATCAACACGTCAGAGAATTATGAATCCTGCATTTAAATCAGCAAAAGCATTTTTTTTTTAATCGGATTTGCTAGATTCGGTTGGATGCTCATATCAAAGTTTTCTCACAGAGACGAAAATAAAATAAGCCCGCAATTTATTGGCTAGTTCAAAATGTACAAACAAAGATTATTATTTGTCATCCTGAATTTCTGTTGCCTCCAGGTGTCAGTGCTCTGAGCCAGCGAATGCCTCCGCTCAGCTCCTGCTGAAATGGAACCAGACGGGATACAGTGCAGACTCCATACCCTGGAGTAGCTTCAATGTTTCGGTGAGCCGGCCGCACAGTGACCTCCAGTGTCGAAGGCATTTAACTTCGGTCACATTTGAATGACCGTCGAATTTGCTCCAATGACTTTACAGACTTAAATTACTGTCCTATGGTTTCTGTAGATGTGTAAAATGCTCAACGGGGAGTTTGTTGGCACAGCCTGCGGTAACCATGGACCCTACATCCCAGATGTTCTCTTCTGGTCCATCATTCTCTTCTTCACCACCTTTTTCTTGTCCTCTTTCCTCAAGCAGTTCAAAACAGAGCGGTACTTCCCCACCAAGGTTGTTTTTTTGTTGTTTTTTTGCATTTTAGATTTTAGAGCAATATTGATCTTAAAATTGTGCTTGTAAAAATTGTCTGAATGTAATTGCCAGTTGTCACATGGAGAATTTTGTGGCCCCAAAGCACAAATGTTTCAGCTACCAGTTAATCTTAACTTATTGTTCTGTGTTGGCTAAAGTTAGCTTGGTCTGAATTATTTTTTTTGTTTTGTTTTGTTTTGTTTTGTTAGGTGCGATCCACAATCAGTGACTTTGCTGTGTTCATAACTATCATGATTATGGTCTTGGTGGACTATTTAATGGGGATCCCTTCCCCGAAACTAAACGTCCCTGATCGGTTTGAGGTAGGCAGATTTTTTTTTTTTTAATGTACAGTATATATCATTGATGCAAATGATCTTCCGAGTAGAAGTTTAACACTTTTCCAGGCTGTCCAAATTAAATCTGGCACACTTTTGCCATCTTTCCCCGCACAGCCTACTTCAAAGAACAGAGGCTGGCTGATGGACCCATTAGGCGAAAACCCCTGGTGGACGCTGTTGGTGGCAGCGCTTCCTGCCCTGTTGTGCACAATTCTCATCTTTATGGATCAACAGATCACAGCTGTCATCATCAACCGCAAGGAGCACAAACTCAAGGTCGGTGCCAGAGTTTTCATCGTTGGAAACTTTGCAGGGGAGGAAGTGGCGATGCACTGAACATATTAAAAGCTAAGGTGCCAGTTATGTAATGGGAACTTTAAAGGTAACTGGGGGAAAAAAATAGATCATTTTTGCATAATACATGAAATGGATTATTGCAAAAGGTCTTAAAATTTAAATGTCTTCAAACAATTCCCATGCGTCTTTAAAAAAAAAAAAGCACACTGTAATTCTTGGGCTAAAATAACCTAAGCATCAAGGAATCCAGCACATATAACACACTTGTCACACACTTGGATGAAATCACTCATATCTGGGGTGCGATTTTGTACGGCTTCCGTGAGCAAAACGACCAGGGGGAGACTTCTCAACACCTCTCACAACTATTGATTAAGTAAAAAAGCAAAGGGCACTACATCTGTTTTTGTCTAATGTTATTTGAAACCTCTGGGGAGGCTGCATCTCACAGCGCCGCTCATGTCCAGACTGCAAATAAATCGTTTGCGTAGGTGAAAATGCACAACCAACCATGACCATATAAAATCTATCATATTGATATCTATTTTTTAGGGTTTAAACTTGAAAATACTCCTCCCTCAAACTGTAATCACATTGAGTCTTATTTGAGCACACTTTTCTACTTGATCAACCTACAGAAAGGCTGTGGCTATCACCTGGACTTGCTGGTGGTGTCATTCATGCTTGGCGTGTGCTCCGTAATGGGCCTGCCCTGGTTCGTGGCGGCCACCGTCCTCTCCATTTCGCACGTGAACAGCCTCAAGGTGGAATCTGGCTGCTCCGCTCCCGGAGAGCAGCCCAAGTTCCTCGGGATCCGGGAGCAGCGCGTCACCGGGTTCATGATCTTTGTCCTCATGGGCTGTTCGGTTTTCATGACATCTGCGCTCAAGGTGAGAAGCAAAGAGAATTAATCTTTTTCCCTTTCTGCAATGTTTTCGATTACTTCTACTCTTTGCAGTTCATTCCAATGCCAGTGCTGTACGGAGTCTTCCTCTACATGGGGGTCTCCTCTCTGAAAGGCATCCAAGTGAGTTTCTGAAAAGGTTGCCCAATGAGAACATATTTCCAAACGCTTTCCTGATTCGTTCCTTTTATTCCCGCCGCAGTTCTTTGACCGAATCAAGCTGTTTGGCATGCCTGCCAAACATCAGCCTGATCTTATTTACTTGCGCTACGTACCGCTCTGGAAAGTCCATATCTTCACCCTGGTACAGCTCACCTGTCTGGTACTGCTCTGGGTCATCAAGGCCTCTGCTGCAGCCGTGGTTTTCCCCATGATGGTAGAAAAGTCACACTTGACCCTTGACACACTGTGAAAGGTTCACATTTTTAAAGAGGATTACTGCATTGTTTTGTTTTGTTTTTTTTCCCACAGGTTCTTGCACTGGTCTTTATCCGGAAGCTTCTTGACTTCTTCTTCAGTAAGAGAGAGCTGAGCTGGCTCGATGACTTGATGCCAGAGAGCAAGAAGAAAAAAGAGGATGACAAAAAAAAGAAAGCGCGGGCAAAGCTGGTACTTCCGTTGTGTTCACATTTTTTCTCATGTTGTCGACTAGTGGGGGAAAAAAAAGCTCTGTAATTTAGGAACAAGGATAAACTGAATCTTAATTTCAGGATTTTGGGCCATGGAATTATAATTATAATTTGATTCTATTTCAATGAAAAATTGTTGACAAATTCATCAAGAAGAAATTGAAGTCCTATTCGACTGTATATTTGTTATGCACACCACACAGAGAACCAAATCAGACAGATGCAAGCGTGTAAGGCATTTTGTTATGGGTTTTTTTCTAATATTATTTTGCCATGGCAGCCCAACTCAGGAATTTGGAGGATTTCGGACCCGTAGTCCGGCTCCAAAACTGAAATCCTGATCCATTCTGCACAATTTTTACCTTCAGATTCCCGGAGCAGTTTTGCTGTGCAACAGCGTAGTTTGATCCAGTATTCTCACTCATCCGGTAATACTTTTTTTTGTCTCAGGAAGCAGAGTCTCGATTGCAGGACGAAGAAGAACTGGGACTGCCGGTCAGCTACGAAGGCTCCAACCTGCTCAACATCCCAGAAAAGACCCTCTCAGGGAGGTTCGTCGCACCCATTTTTAAAAAAAAAACACAATGAAATCATGTTCTTTTTTTTTTTTTTTTTTTTTGTATGGCACCTCCTTTGCTATCATTTCTAAAAAGAAATTTGAAGCATACGTCGAAGTTTCAGTGACAGTGAGGGGATGTACTTCAGGGGCTGACATGAGCCAAAAATCGGTCAGAACGTTCTTACTGTATGTCCATCTCGAACAGATCATACAGAATAGGAGTAGTCGCAGACGACAGCCTCCGGCAGGAAGAAGAGGTAGCAAGACGGTGTGTCTGGAAAACTTTTGATGCACTTGACTGCGTCCTAATCTTTCACACTGATTCTCTAGAGCCAGTGAGTGCATGGCCCAATCTCTCACAAATACGCAGACTTGATATCAAACCGACTTTTTTTTTTTTTAATGTTCAAATAACTTAACCGTGTCTGCATATTCAACTAACCTTACTACAATGTTCATCAATGGAAACTTAACATGGCTGATTGCTGTAGTGTGTCATTGCGTCACCGATGTACTGTACGTGCATGTTTGTCCTGCAATCCTGTTGATTTTTTTTTTTTTTTTAACGTCTGCCTGCTTGTCTTCTCTTTGTTGGTGTTTGTGTATTTGCATTTCGGCACGTAGTTCTGAGCTTGATGCCATGGTTGTAAATACCGCTGATGAAATGGCCCAAAATGCGGCGTGGAGAGCAGTGAACTTGAGCAGCGACTCGCAAGGCCAACATAGTGGAAGGTAGCTATGCAAAAAAACCCCAAGTTCTAAAATGACTCAAAAAGGTTCGACCAAACCAGACGGAAAATGACTACAACAGGTATATTTTTTTCTCTCTGCTTAGCAGGGGACCTTCTTTGCCTCTTCCACGCTGTGTCTAAATCCATTAGAGCTCAGTGCTGCCCTGCATGTTGCAATAAGAGTTGTTGATTATTGCAAAAGTTGTTTTCTCAACTCAACTCAACTGTATTTAAAGAGCTTTCCTTGCACGTTTTTTTTTAATTCATTATTGTGTTCAGGGTGGTCCTTATCGTGTAATACGTTTTGCATTAAAGTCACCGGAACAGCTGTTACTTCCAGTGAGGGACATGACTTGACATGACATGACTTTTGAGCCTTTATTTTTATTTTTTGTCTCCCTAAGTCAAAAGTGGAGCATCCACTGTTTTTCCTGTATTCTCCCGTGCACGATCTCATCTTGTATCTGTGCCACTGTGCCTCCATTCTTAACAGCCGGGAGAAGGCGGCCTGCGTTAGAGTGGACATAAGCCCGGAAGCACCAGGAGAAAGTTCCACCGCGGAGACCTTCTTGTGATACACAATTCCTCCCACGCGACACAACAGAGCTGAGGGGGCACCGACATAACTGTACGCGCAGCTTAGCCTGCTCAGCTAGCTTCAGCACAGCAGGTGAGCATCATTCGGGCTGTGCGGGTGACCACTTTGCCATGTCAAAGTGCTATGAATGCGGTGTAGACGACAGTATTCTGCCCCAATGTCCTGACTTCATTTTTTTTTAAAAATCATTTGCACCTCTGATGCCAAAGGAATGGGCCTCACTGGTGGGCATCTTCGACTGAGTGTCAATGTTTTAATTTCGGTTTTATTATCATCGCCATTTTAGTCCGTCACCGTACTGCATTTACCGGGGGTGTTCAAACTTTTTCGTTTGAGGGCCGCGTACATAAAAACGGAGGGATGAAAGCGACCGCTTGAAAATTGGACATGTTGAAACTACTGCTGTCAAGAGATGAAATTGAGATAAATTAATTATGATCTGTAATTAATTGATCAAATTAATCTATTTAAATCTCATCTAAAAATTGCTGAAAAAAACCCTATTTTCGTTTTAAATTCATTACATTATTGAGCATTGAGGCAGATCAAAAGATTCACATCACAAAAAAGTGGTACTACAAAGTATTTTATTGTTTTTAAACTGACTTGAACAGATGCAGTCCTAGCCATTTACTTTCTCCTGTATTTGAGACTGATCCCAAATCCTACCTGCAACGTTAGTTTCGACCACAAGGGGGAATATCACTGTTTTGTTTTTGTAAAACTCCAAATAATTACAAAATAAAAATAAAAGAGAACACCAGGTCCATAAAAAGTACTTAGGTTAACATATCATAAACAGTAAAAACACATTTCTGAGCAATACAAGTACTGAACACGGAACTTGCTTCAGATAATAAACAATCAATAAAACAGACCCATAAAGCACAGTGCTGTAATTTAGCACTTCAGAAATAACACTGTTCATCATTTGTTACACATAAAGCACATTTGACAATAAATTTGTATCCAATCCAATCAAATGACAAAATAAAGTGCTGAAATAAACATCAACCACTTGTAATAGGCTACAGAGGATACAGCAGCTATGCTGACTTCATGCCTCGTACGCGTTCTCCTCGAGTTTAGTTTGGCGAAGAGCTTTGCTCTGCCTCCCTCTATTGCTAACGCTTTCGGTGGTAACGTTAGACGTGGAATCTCGAGAGTAGTTATGCCGCAAATGACCCTTGGGCCGTCGTTTGAACACCCCTGGCGTATACAGTATGTACCGCTCACAAGTACTGAGCAGCCCGGCACAGTGAAGGTCATGTTCAAGACGACACCAGCGCCATTCAATGAAGGCCATTCAGGAAAAATCTATGCCAGTGGTTAATGTCTCATAACTGATGTGTCAAAAACCATAACAGAGCAAAGAATTACATAAAACTCAACACATACTGTTACATCATCGCTGGTCAAACAATCACCTTGTAGGGATTTTCTCTTGTAAGAGAACAGTGCTGCTTAAATTTCATTCATTATCATCAGAAACATATTATATATATTATTATTATATTTTATATATATATGTATGTGTGTGTGTGTGTATATATATATATATATATATATATATATATATATACATGTGTGTGTGTGTGTGTGTGTATATATATGTTGAATATGAACGCGGTTATATCTACTGTAATGTTATGTAAAAATAATACTTCAGAGGCCATATGAAGTCTGTACTGTACAATAAGCACTTTGCTAGCGTACTTTCTTACCCACACTGAATTCTAATGTCAGATCATTATTATTATTATTATTGTTACTATGATTATTGCTTTTCTTATTTTTATTATTATTATTAAGTATTAAATGTTGCTTCTTCTCCCTGCAATTTGTTTTTAGAATTTTCAGTTACATTTCTCCGGAATTTCAGAATTTCTGACTATGGTCACAGAACTCTCTCTTTTTCTTGCTCTCTCTCTCTCTCACACCTGCTCTCTCTTTTGCTCTCTCGCTCTCTCTCACTCCCCCAACCACATTTTTAATTGGTGATTTTATTTATGAATGTTTACTCAAACTGAGAACACCACAGCTCGGCAGTCATTGACATCCCATGCCCCTAGCTGATTCTCATGTTTTTACTTAACTGTGCTGCTATCATGGTAGAAATGATGACGATAATAACAATAATAAAGGATTTTCCCAAGTACAGTGGAACCTTATAAGAAGCGTATTATCGAAAAATTTATTTTGGATTGCTTGTCATGGCCAGTGAGCCCCCATGCAATCGGTAAAAATTTGCAATCAGGAGACCATTATTGTTATTATTTTAGGGGGGGATAGTTTTACCCCCACATTCTTTTTAACACAAAGTTATTAAAATATTTCACGGTGCCTGTTCTCACTCTCGCTGTCAACAGATGGGACATCATTTTGAGGTCATGAAAAAAAATTGTCTTTCTAAATCATGAACAGACATTCGTAGCACATGTGCCAGTCGCTTCCACTGACACCGTCACAGAACACCAGACTGGTGAATGCAGTAGACGGGAAATATCCAGCCAATAATCCCTTCTCATATGTTCATTGCCACCTCACTCAACAAACCAGTCACTGCTACTTTGAGCTTGACAAGAAAAGGGCGGCGTGAGGTATGCTGTAAATCTTAATCCTTCTCACACAAGCATTAAAAGAATTTAACCTCACTTGTGGTGTAACCCAATACAATGCGAGGGGTTATGAATGTGTACGGCAGCCAGCCAATGTATGGGTTAGATTAACATCCTGCATGTTTTCTTTGGGCATTCTTTCTCGTAACTGACATTGTTGAATCTGGTACTTCTTTTTCGAGGTCCCCACTCCCCTCTAAAAAAAGGTTTAATTGCATGTAGATACCACAACATGATGGCATAACAATAAATGAATGGACTTGATAATTGTTCCTTGGCACCAAAAACGCCACAAGATGGCAGCAAAGCACAACTTTTATATTGGACAGGACTTCTTTTCCGCTAGAAAATAACAGTACAGCCCCCCCCCTAAAAAAAACAGCGATTTTCGAAAATATGATTGTATTTGCTATTTTGTACAACTTAGTTGTTCCACTGTACTTTGTGGCATGTCCCGCTTTTTTTCACGATGCTGACTACATACATAAAACACCACCAGCCAAATGTTGTTGTAGTGGGTAAAAAGAATCTAGGTGACCCCTCCCCACCCCCCAAGTTAGTTGCACCTATTTTTATGCTGTCTGTATTACTTTATCGTGTGCGTATGTGTGGTGGACAAAAAAAAAGTATTTTAGTGACATTTTATGCAAAGCAAATATTTGTACTGTAAATGTGACATTTATACTGTTCTACAAAGCCGTTCTAATTTTCGCTAAGCGCAGTCTCGTTTTTAGCAATAAATGTCCCATGTCTATTGGATTCATGACACTAGCTAATAATCCAGGTAAGGAATACAGTAATTGTCGCTCTCTTTGTTGTGTAGCTGTGGTGACGATGTGCCTTGTCAGAGCTCTTTTATGTGCAAGTGTTGTACTTGGAAATTCTAATTTAAGTGTTTCGATACATGTACACGTATCCACGCGGTGGCATACAGTAAATAAATGCCAAAGACGAAGCGGAATCAGTTTCGAGTGGACCAGTGCGCTATTTATTAACTGGGGTGTCCTTCGGCCGTGTCTGTATTTAAATTGGAGCCGCGAGTCACAGACGGCGGTTTGCCGACATACTTTATCTTCCATTGACGAATCGAATACATGTTTACGCGTGCGCTCTATTGTCATATCTTGACTGTTTGCTCGCAACATGGATGGCTAACTTCATTCGGTTGGATCTTGCCATACGAATCGTGTTTCAAACTGGAAGCGAATGCTGACCAATCGAGTTGTTTGATACAAAAAAACCCCATGTTGAATCTAAAAAAAAAAACTGCGTTCAGAAACTAAGTCGAGATGTGTTCAAGTGAAGCAAACTGTCTAGTTAGCAAGAAGGAATGACTGACTGTATGTCAAGGTGAAAAGCAATAAATATAATATAAACTGATGTTTCTCTATTCTTTTGAGTTTTGGTTAATCTGGTTCCTTCTTTTCATAAAAATTGGGGGGGAAAAGTCTAGCAACTTAATTCGTACTGGTTACCCTGATTCGGGCTGAACAATTTTGAAAAGCAATCTAACTGCAATTTTTCTTTCTTCCCCTCTGTGGTGATTTAATCTGCGATTGTTTTCAAGATCGTTCTCCCATGTATTTTTTTAACACGTAAGGAGTGAATTAATCTGTTTTGTAATTGACACGAGATTTAAAATACATCAATGTTTTGGTTTTACAGTGGCTAATTGCAACATTTGGGATTTAAAAATTGCAGTGTCTCTATAAATTCAATCTTAAACCCTTCCATCTTATTTGAGAAAAAGTTGAGCAAAAAAGTGCTCCGAAATATTCAACAGTTGGATACATGTCTGGCTGTCCTTACATAAATCCACGCGGTCACAAGAATGGATCGTCCAACTCCATGTTCACGTTAGTTTTCCGGCAATCAAAGTTACACTGTAATCTAGGGAGCATTACGTGCAAATGTCAACTCAAACAATGAGTCAAACCTTAAATGTCATCAACCACTCAGATTTTTGTGTAAATAAGTTTTTTTTTTTTTACTTCCAAAGTTTCATCAGGAAAGAGCCCATCATGATTAAGTCATTATTTGTCTCGCTCAGGGTGATAAATCTGGACCAATTAAAAACAACAACAACAGCAAATAATACAGCACATCCATCAACCACTCAATATGTTATCTTACCTAGGATTCCATTTTAAATACGTAACAGCAGCAGTCATTCTAATCCATGAACTCTGCACTGTAGTGACAGGCAATTCTACAACAGCCCTTTAATATTTAATCAGTTCTTCCACACGGCCTGACAGAACAACGTAACGCTTCCACCATCAGTCTGTCGAAATATTTTTTTAAAGTCATCTCACAATGCGAGGATTGCACCTTGTCTACTTATATTCGGGTTACGCAATGCGTCTCATGCTTTTCAATATATTATTAGAGACGACGTGTTAGTCAGACTAAGCTAACATGGCACCACCATCAAACTTTAAGAGCCATTCAATGTCCATTCGTCACTTAATTACGCCGAACAAACGCAAGCAGAGCAGATCGCTGCTTTCTATTTAAGTCGGTGGTGGTGGGAAAAAAAAAAACTAGACTCCGATCGAGACGTTCGATTCAGTTGGCAGCGTTCTGCGGTCCCTCTGGAATGAGAGACATGAAAAAGGTGATGACGAATGACCACATGGAGGACAGGATGCCCGTTTGCGGGATGACACGGTTCGGGTCCTCTGCTCCTTCCTCTCCGCTTTCGTCGTCATCGGAGCTGTCATCTGCCACATGTTCCTGCAAAAGGACGATTGCAGCTGAGTAGGATTGATGCAAAATATACCGTCTCAATTATTTCATTCTGCCACCGAAGAGTTTATCCATTATGCATATTTTTTTCCCCCCCGTGATGAGCATGCCTTTTTATTGATTTCACTCCTTCGCGTTCAAGCCATGATGGCGGAATATAGTCGTATCACAAAGATAACATCCTCTTAGGACCAGCGTCTTGAAATGATTTGGTCCAAAATAGGCTTAAGAGAACTAAAGCAGATCTGTAAGTCCCGACACTACGCCAAGAAGAGAGGCCGCAGGGTCAAGGCAAAAAGTGGGTCAAATGCACAACCACTCATAATTCTGCCTACCGAAATACTAAAATTCACTTTTCATGAGTATTAATTTCAGTGTTTATTTCTGAGGCGCTTCCGCCTCACAGTTAAGAGGTTGTGGATTTGAATCTGGGCCTAGCGAGCATAAGCGGTCGAAAAAAACGCATCGATGGTTCTTTTATTATTGATGGCGGAATGTTGTCAAATTGGACCGAATTTTTGATTTGGAATATTTTCAGAAATGGCTCTCAAACAATACCGATGGAAGCGGACACACATCCACACGCAAATACCATTCCATGAAGGTCATTGTTGTGTAGCTCTGCCTCCATCTCTTCCTGGTTTTCTCCAGGAAGCTGGAGTTCGTTCTCTAGGTTGAAGGGAAACCAGCCGGCCTGGTGACTGGAAAAGAAAATTGACATTACACATGTAAACAAAATTTTTAAAAAAAAATCTTGTAATAGCTAGCCATCACAAACTGCTTTGCCTCCCCTGCCCCCCCAAAAAATAGTCCCTAGATAAGTTGAGTGATGTCCATGTTGACATACTGTTTCATGAACCATCAAATGAAGTGCTAAAACCAGATTTGTTTGCATTACTGATTTATAAGACTAAAACATTTATGTATAATAAATTTGATGTTGTAATAGAGGTTAATTTATTACTTGTGCTAAAAAAAACACACACACACATGGGAAGGGAACCTTGAAAAAAAATAAATTTCACTCACAGGTAAAGCACCAGCATGGCCGTCATCACCATGAGAAAGCGACTGAAGGACGAGTAGAAGTACACGATACTGAGTAAGACGGCGGCCCGGGAAAACGTGTAAACCCAGTCCAGCCAATCCCGGTTGAGATCCTCTTCGTTCAGTATCTCTCCTCCTTGGGCGTTCATCTCCACTTCGGGGTTGCCGCGGCGATCCGCTCGCGGACGCTGGCTAAGGGGGTCCGCCTGGGGGAGGCCGTGAGTCCTGGGCAGGTCGTGGCTTGGGTTTTGGGAGGAGGCTGCGAGTAAATGACTGTTGATGGGGAGTGAAGAGAGAAGTCTAGATTTCAAATGATGATACTACCGCCCGGGAAAGGTCGAGTCGTCAAGTGAAGAAGGCTTACTAGTGCATGTAGTACTGCCGAGCATACAGCTGCTGCCACCACATGAGCGTCAGAGGGTTGTAATAGGGGGTCGCGTTTGTGGGAGGGGTCGACATTGCAGAGAAATGACTCCAACTAGAAAAAGACACCGTCATATTACCAACTTTGTGAACGCTGTTCGAAGTTCTCATTGCTGACGATGATCTTTTTTACACCAGTAACTAACCCGGACTGAATCTGTATGGCATAGTAGTTTATCTTTTGATAATGATGGGCTTATAAACTGTACTGACCCCCCCCCCCCCCCCCCCCCCCACTACACATGTAAGAACGAGTAGTTATGTTTTAAATATGATTCGACATTGCAAATAATTGTTGTTTTTAAATCCATATATACACATTTTAGATCACAAATTACCTGTTTGTGAATTGTTGATGCAACTGGTCGTAAGAGAAGCCTACACGGCCGTCATTGCTCTCCGATTGGCTGTGTTGACTAGGGAAGGAAGCAGGTTGAGTGACCTGTCAACAAGAGCATCCAATTATGGTTCAACGGGGCTTTTGAGTCGACATCCTCCATCGTCTTCTGGGACCACTTGCAGCATGAAGGCGGATGATGAAACAAAGTGTCGCTACTGATGAAATTGTGGGAAAGAGGAGAGAGGAGCAATCTCAAATCGGTGAGCTTACCGCGGGTTCGGCCGTGCTCTCCCGAGGCTTGCGGGTGACGCTTGGGGAGCTGGGAGGAGTTGGCGAGGGGCAGACCAGATGGAGCATATGGTACTCATCTTGCTGTAAAATGCCGTTACAAATAGTTAGTGCGTCGAAAAAACACAAATGTGTCATTCTACTTCTGAAAGAGAGCAATTCAAAGACAACACAAAAGGTGCCGCCGTAAAAGATTGCGGCAGGATATAAGAAGAGCAGGAAAGTGAATACTTACCTTTCTGAGTACATCTTTTAAAGTTAAGTGATCCAAAAGCAGCTTGCCGGAATACACCAGTCTCTGGTCTTTGGAGCTCTTTTAAAAAAAAAAAGGTGAGGTCAGAGAAGTGAACTGTTTGTAAACTTAACAAGAAAAATCCTAACACATAGCAATTGACTGAAACAACACAATGTTTCGAAATACTAGTAAGCACAAAGTTGAGGTGAGCATGTTAACTTGGCCCTGGACAAGCGTCTCAGTTTCTCATGTGGCCCCTTTGCAAAATTCTTTGATGCCCACCACTTCCACCGGGGTAGATAATGTTGCTATGTAAAACTTAATGGAAAGGGAATGTTCTCAAAGTTCAACCATACCACTAACAATGTAATCACTTTACTCGTCTCGAGGTTTCAAACTGTACCAAAATAGAACAGACGCGCTGCCTGAACTCATGACCTGGCTTCCACATGTCCATCAATGCTCACTTGTATTGTTTTTTGGGGGGTTTTTCCCCAAAAACTATTTTCAGTGGCAATGATCTTCCACGTCCCTACTTCAGGTGTGTAACAGCTTGTGACGAGGATTGATGTGTTGTGGAATACTCACCGGTTTGCTCGGATACACATCTGACAAATGGGCTTTGAGTTTCTCCACAGTCCAGTTCTGGCAGCAATTAATAGTCTGGTCGTCATATTTCTGGTTCGGCGCTCTGATGACAAGTGTAACCGGACCGTCCATTACACCTTGAGCCATCATTCTTAAGCATTCAGGAAACACCAAACGTTACGTGGCGTTCATCTCTGGCTATGCGGGGAAGAAAAGAGAAAAAAAAGACATTATAATGAGGAGCTCATTTACGCACCACGAATGACAGCATGCTGTAACAGTCCGACATTTCATAACATTATAAAATTGTCATTGACTGTGTACTAAAATGTACTTCAGTACAGGCCGAAACGGGTTAATGCATCGTAATAATTAAACAATCGGCTCGGTTCGGGACTTCAATGTAGGCTGTTGACGCAACTAGCTCAGCTGACATTAGCCCCAGGTGGATTTTCAGCGGCTTGGTGGGTTCGATTGTGTTAAGCACATCAAAACATTCCTTGACGCATCTCAAAAGGAACATAGAATGATCATTTAAAGTGTGGGTTGATATCAAAAAAGGATACACTGGGTTTACCTTGACTGTTTACTCCTACCCCGCCGAGCCCAGCTGTCTTGTGTCTTCTTCCTCGTCTGCTACAATAACGTTTTGCAACGAACTCAAAGGTTAACTGGCGCCCCCTAGTGTTCAGAACACGAAATTCCACTTATTTTTCTCTTTATTTTGACTTTCTATATTCGAAACCAACTTTCTACTCCTTTATTAAATGGGAATGGGCCTGGGGAATACATAAAGTGAGGCATCTAAGTTGATTGAGGTATTTTTTAACTAATAAGATATAGAAGTAAAAAAAAGTATGTATAAAATACAAATTATGTTTTTCACCATTTTAATGATAATAGCTCACTGTTATTGGAAACTTAAAACTAAACTACTAAATAAACAATCAAAAATGATTTTAATAAATTGGCCTTCGAAAAAAGTATTTTTTTGTTTCATGAATCTGTATATGAGTCTCACTTGTGTGCTGATGCATAAACAAGTAGGCAATTAACCACCTTTGAAAAGCACATTTATTTATTTTTTAAAAATAAGCATATTAGTAAGACTTAGTTGGGTACATACATATACGACCCATTTTCACACAGCAAGATCTTTTCTGGAGATAGTAAATATTGAACTAATTGTGTATTATACGTAAACTTGTACGACAAGCCATTTTGAATAGTTGACACTAACCGAGTGAGGCCAAGCACACAAATATGATCAAATGCAAGAGTGATGCATCCATAAACATTCCACAAAAGTAAGTGTGCATTGACTCATTTCAGTGCACCCCTGAGCAATGCTACACAAGCTAACTAGAGTGACTTCTTCCACCCAAGACACGAGGAATTAACTATTGACATTTGGTGAAGAAAAAAGAAATCACACCAATAAATGAATGAATACATAAACAAACATAAATACAGTTTGTGTCTTTCGAAATTGCAACCATCCATCGCTGGATGAGTGGACATAAAGTCAGTAAGGGGAGAAGCACTTGCCATTTGAGAGCTTCGTAGTAACAACTTCTATGACCTGAATTTTGATATCTTCATCAGTTTTCATTTCTATTCCATCCCCCCCCCCCCCTGTCATGTCTCATCACATTCAGATCACTTGCTGCTTTCAGCAAAGTGTCAGTCTAATGCTTTACTCCACAGGTGTCAAAGTCAAGGCCCGGGGGCCAGATCTGGCCCGCCACGTCATTTTATGTGGCCCGCAAAAGCAAATCAAGCATGCCAAGTTCCATGATGCTTGCTAAAGCCTGAACCAAAATTTCAAATCGTCACATTTAATCCACAATAACAGCCATTATTCTTGAGTTCTGATTTTAAAACTAATTATTCATCAATTTGTTGTGTGCTGTGTATGTAATATGTGGAGGTGATTAAACATTTATATGGTTTCCCAAAATTCATCACAGCCTTCCAAGGCAAACCGTAACTACAATGTGGCCCGCGACAAAAATGAGTTTGACACCCCTGCTTTACTGATTTCAAACCTACAGTGTCCTTCAAGTTATCATTTCAATGCTCTTTGTCATGTTCTTAGATAAATATTGTGAACAGCTCTAGATGACGTACACGACACCGTATCATGCGGTGTATATATAGATATATATATATTTTTTAATATACAGTATATAGTATTGATGATTTCAATATTTGCAACAAAATGCAGCGCCCATCACAGCCAACATAATGCAAAATTTGTTAATACTGTTAGTGAGCCACAAACGTAGCAACAAAAAAAATGATGATGGTGGTGGTGGTGGTCAATGCTGCTGATCAAGAGACCAGCTGCTCTTCCTCAGCCACTGCGGGAGCTGACCTGAAATGGGTAGTGATGACAGAAAGAGGGAGGCGGGGTTAACGGGCTATTTTGGAAAATAGCGTGAGTTTTCAAAATCCTATTCAGCCAATCAGAAGCCAGAAGAAAGTACAGAAAAGGCACAGTGATGGGAATTGGGATTGCATGTGTGGATTCAAGTTTCAAATGAATTGCACAATTGAATACAGTATAAACTTAACCAAGACATATTCATGTATCATGTTACAAAATTGGTCAAATTGATTTGTTGTAAATTGAAAAAAGATAGCAAAATACATTCCAAAAATAAATAATTGGTTAATGAATTATGACGTTGACTATAAATAATATGGGGCCGTAACATTTAAATAAATAACCGGCACATTTGGTTAAAGAATACAAAATAATTGTGATCTGATTTAGAGGTCCAACAATTGATCAAGTGTTGATTACTTGATCAGCAAACTGTTGAATAAATTCATTGAAAACTATTTCGATCCTCGATAAATCATTTTGGGACTTTCACTTAAAATTCTCCAAAAGTAAATATTTTCCGATAGCCGTAGTCCCTCCAAGAAAGCGGCCTGATTATCTTTTTTGTGTACCGGTAATCAAAATAAAATATGTGCAAATACTGAATCTGTTTGAAACTTTCCCCAAGATTAATATTTCTGATGATACGAACCAAACTAGAAACTGAGTAATTATCTATTTGTGCATTTTTCTCTCAATTTGGAACAGCATCCTGTTTTCCAAATCATAAAAGCAATGGAGGTTTTCTGTGTGTGTGAGTGTGTGTGTGTGCGTGTGTGTGTGTGTGTGTGTGTGTGTGTGTGTGTGTGTGTGCGAGCGTGTGTGTGTGTGCGTGTGTGTGTGTGCGTGTGTGTGTGTGTGTGTGTGTGTGCGCGTGTGTGTGCGTGTGTGTGTGTGTGTGTGTGTGTGTGTGTGTGTGTGTGTGTGTGTGTGTGTGTGTGTGTGTGTGTTTGACCTGGGCGATGTTGACGCCGGTGAGCTTCTCCAGCGTGTCGGGGAGGCGGGTCATAATGTCCAGAACCTCGCCGGACAGTTTGGCGGCTCCAACCTCACCTCCGCTGGACACCATGGTCACTTTGTTGGTTTCACACAGAGGCTTGCTGATCTCTTCCACCATCTAATGGAAGCAGGTGCAAAACCGAGTACCGGTACCTCAGTCTACCATTTTCTGTAGGGGTTTTGCCCTCTCGAGCTAAAGTCCACCCCGGACTTGTGCGTGTCTCACCAGGGGCAGTTTCTCCAGCAACATGTCCACCATGGCGCCGCTGCCGTACAGCTGGAAGGCAGCGGCCTTCTTGGCCATCTGCTCCGCCTCGGCGCGACCCTTGGCCTCCACGGCGTATGCCTCTGCCTCGCCCTTCATCTGCCCCCGGAAAAAAAAAAAGTAGGTGTGTGCGCGCTGTGAGAAATTGTATCACTGAAGAAAAAGATCACATTAAAAACATTTGCATATTTCTTTTCGTCACCCTGATGGACTCAGCCTCCGCTTCCGCCTCCATGATCAGCTTGAGACTGCAAGGACACAAAAAGAGGCAACAAAAAGTCAGTAAAATCAACAATTTAACACGGAAATGTATGACCGTAAAGGATGACAAAAAACGCAAATTAACTGAAGCGTCAGCTGCCATTTAGAATGCAAACTAAAAGTAATTTTGGTGAAAATTTCCTATGCTTGCATCTTTTCTCAATTAATTCAATGCATAAGCTTCCGTCCATACAAATATGCCATATATTTGAGTTAAACTCATTTAAAATGAATACAAACTAAGACAAAGCATTTTCAAAACAACGCTTTTTTTTTTTTTCGCTGTGAAATTGTGCGCAAAACGGGCGCGACTGACCGCTGGGCCTCGGCCAGCTTCTCCATGCGGTACTTCTCGGCCTCGGCGGGTTTCTTGACCTTGGCCTCCAGCTCCTTCTCCTTGCGCGCAATCTCCTGCTCTTGCAGCGTGATCTGCTGGCTGCGCTCCACCACCTGCACCTGCATGCGCTCCTCCTCGATGCGCTGCTTGGTCTTGGCCACCTGCAGCTGGTAGGCCATCTCCGACTCGGCCTTCTTGGTGTTCACCTGCACGTCATACGCCGCCTTCTTCAGCTCGTAGTCGCGCTGCGCCTTGGCCATGTCGATCTCGTTCTTGTACTGCGCCGAGACCTTCTCCTGCATGGCGTGTGCCTCCTTTTTGTTTTTTTAGTTTTTTTAAAGAAAGCAAAGACAAGTCAGCATAAGTTTACGAGAACATCTGAACTTTATTTGCGGCACTTGAATTGTTGACCGGTGTGTGCTAACTCACGTTTAACACAGGAGTCTGAATGTGACTGGTTTATTCTGAAGGCAGCCACGTTACCAGTTTGTAAGTAAATAACGAATTCAATATCTGAAGCGAAAAGTAAACAAACGGCTGAGGAAAATCCAACTAGAACAGCTGAACTTTATTTGGGGGTAATTGAGTTGAATCAACTCAAGCTCTGCATTCTCATTTGCAGTGCAATTTGTGCGACCAAGTGAACCTGCTCACCCTCATGACAGCGTCCCTCTTGTTGAGCGCCTCACCGATGCGAGCGTCTTTTTGCACTTGCGCCGTGCGACCCTTCCCCAGGGAGTGCAGGTAATCCTGAACAATCACAACAAAATAAATTTCACAAAAACACACAATGGATTGTAATTTGGGGGAAAAAAACTTTAAAAACGTCAGGGGATTGGCAAATAGTGGTTTATTTTATGTTTAATATGTGGGGCGTCATTTATGGGGTTGGCGGGGGCGGGGTCAAAGTGTCACTGCATTGACGCAGCCATCGACCTGGTCGTCATGCACGTCTTTGAGCGTGTAGCTGACCACGCTGATGCCCATGTTGAGCAGGTCAGACGACGCCACTTTGAAAACCTGCTCGGAGAACTTCTTGCGGTCCTTGTAGATCTCCTGTGGGGAAAAAAAAAATGAGAGCATAATAAATCGCAATCATGAGTCTGGCCCTCGTTTCAAGTCACCTCGACAGTCAGGTGCGCGATGATGGCCCTCTGGTGTCCCTCCAGCGTCTCCAAGGCGATGTGCGCTATCTCCGCCTCCGACTTGCCCATGAACATCTGGCAGGCGGCGGCCAGCATCTGCTTGTTTTGACCCTGAATCTTCATCTATGGAGAAATCGAGATTTTTTAAAAAAAAAACGTATTGTGAAGGCAAAATCTGCCGAGTCTCTTCAGGGTTGAGTCGAGCTTCCACCTGACCTGTGCGATGCCCGTGACGGAAATGGGCACGCCGTGGCGGGTGTACACTTTGTCGCTCTTGACGTTCAGGGTCAGGGTGTTCAGCGAGATCCTGAGATTGTTAGTCCATGATATAAAAATATGTAAATGTATATTGTGATATTAGTTTGAGAAACGCTCAATACACTGTTACACTGCACAATATTTTAGTGTTAACCTTCCAAAGATTGGGGGGCGATGAGTGGCAGTTTTTGGCGTGGGCATTATAGGAGGACACACAGGGCAACACTAATGGGTGTGTTTTTCTGTTTCCTCAACGTTAATGAAGCTCTTCTGTTGCTATTTTTGGAGATGTTTAAAAAGCTGTGTAATTTTTGCTACCTCTGCAACTTCTGAATGCAGGGGATAACGAAGACCCGGCCACCGGCGATCATCAGCGGCGGGGAGCGACAGAAGCCTGGGGAAAAAAAAAAAGACATTGTCTAAGAAGATACAAAAAAAATTCTAAAGAACACAGCCATTGAAAGTTTGCAGGGGTTCCAGTTTGAGAGCCGCTGCCGTCGTGCATGCTGAGAGGGAGTTACCTGACACCACCATTGCTTCGTTGGGCCCACAGGTGTAGAACATGGCGGTTGGTGCTCCTGTAGCCTGAAAAGCAAACTCATGTACAAAGAGGCCCGCAGGATGGCTTTCTTCTTAGTGTACTCATTACGAGAAAGGATAGGAGGGTGGTGCGTTGATAACAATCGTGTACTTAAAACGTACACCCTGTTTGAGTACTTAAGAAAAGTGAATTGTGAGCTGCTAAATGTAGTTGGTATGTTTCAATATTTACACGTAAAACCAAAATATAGACACAATTGTGGATATGATTGATAAAAATTCAACCTCTAATTTATAGTGTTTATATGACTCAATGAGGATAAACTCGTCTAAATAGACGCATTTCCAGTGTTTGTTTTACTGCGTGATCTATGTAATGATGACGTGTTGGCGCAATGACATCATCAACGTCATCGAGCGACTTTTAGCAACAAATAGACCAGCCTTTAGCAAGATCCCCGGAAAAAAATACTTGGGAACACTAAGGGGGAGTTCGCAGATTACATTTTATGTCGAAATAAGCACATAACGAATTGTGAGAGGTTTACCAAACAAAGAGAAGAGATGATTGAAACCTGCCTTCGAAGGATGTGCCAAACGGGGTTTGCGTTTGTGTGGATGAGACAAGGACAGCGTAGACGCGTTGCAGGTGGTCGAGTCGCAAAATAATAATGATGAACAGTAACAAAGATGCGCTCGGTTGGAGCAGACGTTAGAGAAAGGATGACGTAAATTCCCGGTGGCCGTCGATCGAATGACGCGGTCGACGGCAGCTTGACTCTTCTAACGAGGATGTCCGACGAGAAAAGTGTGTTATGTCGCCCTCCAAAGGCCAAATGAGGAATCACAGCAACCGTACACCGTGTGGCTCAAGCACTTGCTGGTGCTTTTTTTTTTTTTGACAGTTTTTCATGTGTTTAACCTGTATTATAGGTAATATACTCTTAAAATCAGAAAATTATGCTTATTTTACATTTATATGTAGCCTATTCCCATGTTTTTAATTTGCAAAATGTTACGTTTTAAATCATCGCACCTTTAAACTACCATTTCTGGGCATTTCAAGCTTTCAAATACATATGTAGACGTAATTATAGATTTCAGGAAATCTTGTCAAGTGACATTATCTCCACATCCCGGCAATTTCACTTGTTTTGAGAACCGTTGCCCCTCATATTTAAAGGTTTCGTCATTTAATCACATTTTTCAGCAGTACTGTATTAATTCTGATCGTACAGCAGAGAAGCCCTTGCGTTCCCTGACCACCATCACCACAGTTATTTCGTGAACACGGAAAGCGTCTTTATCCAAATAGAGCGCCAGCTGGCGGCTTCGGGCGCTATTTACCGAAAGCAGCCGAAGATTCCCGAGCGTCGCCGAGTCCCTGAGGGCGCACAAAGGCAGCATCGTCGTGGTCGTCGTTACGGGGAAAGTCTCGCTCTTGCTCTCTCCATTTCTCTCATTCTCTCGTTTTCTCCAGATGATCGCCGTGTTGTGGTGCTTCCAGCTTGGACGAGCTTGTTGAAAGAGGGAAAACGTGATTTCCGCACACAAAAAAAAGGAACACTCTGCGTCCTCGTTTCTCCAACACGACGGAAGGTAACAACCAACTATTACACTGCAGCATCTTGCACTGAAACGAATGCACGATTAGTATTTCGGACTCTTGGTATGGGGCGGATTGATGTCATTACAAGCATCTTCATACCACCACGAAGCATCTACACACACAATGGACTTTTTACAAAAAGTCACACATGCATTAATTGCCTCTATTTACAGTATTGGTTATAGGATATATTTGTATGTACATGTGCCACATTCTTTCTGCTTTTGAAGACTGAAAGACAAAGTGTTCTTTACCATGCCCTAATATAGCCTATAGATAAAGACATACACATCATTATTTATTTGCTTCCTACAAACACAGGATGCCTCCACCCCCGACTCCCCTCCTCCGTCCAGAAACTCAAAATGCACAAATTTGACCATAACTGCACTCCCATCTTCCTCCATCTTTCTTCCATCTGGGACCCCCTCCCCTGAATGGGGCGGGACAGGCAGCAGGCATGCTGGTCCCGACACACCCTTGGCTGCAACACTGGCTGCATGGAGGAAGATAAAGAGGAAAAGGATGAGGAGGAGGCGAGGCCTCGTGGAACAAGAGAGGACCGAGCGAGCCGTTTGTTTAAATGGGATTGAAGCATGCTAAAATGGCGTCTGATTTTCAGGGGTTATGAGAAAATGTAACGTGAACAACTGTCATGGAATTATAATCGTACCTTGACTTGTTTGCTTTGAGCTGCGAGCCAAAATTTTAGGTGAGAGAGAGCATCGACACTCAATTGAAGCGGACAAAACAATAAGGCAATTTAGGTACTAAAATAGCCTCAGATGTGAGGGAGAGAGGGCCACAGTCACCGATGCACTTTCAGCCATTGGGACAACCCGCCAAACCAACATGCAAAATGAAAACTCTTCAAGGAGCTGCCCTCGACCACAACTCACAGCCAAATACTCACATGCAGACAAACCAGACTCACTAGGCCATGCCTCTTAAATATATCCGTTTTTCAAATAACGAATATTCACACACACAAACAGAGAATCCAACTGAGTGTAAGTGGAGAGTGATGGAAGCCCTACACCTCTTCCTCCTCGCCTTGCTGAGTGACTGACTCGGCGGGATGGAAGCTGCCGACGTCAACAAAGTGGTGCTAATTGCGGCTAATTGGCTGGGGAGCAATGACCACCCGTCAAGAGGGATGCGTTTCGCCAACATGCATTTGGTACCCGGGCCTTCAGTAGCAACTTCATCAACCTCTTCTTGGGGGGGATGCTGATTTTGACTCTTACACTTGAATTCAGTGAAAATCAGTTCATGCTCATGCTCTACTTTGCCTATCCTTGACCTCAGTCTAAAACTTCCATATGTGTCAAGAACATTGATATTTTTTTTAAATTTACATATATTCTAATATACGGTCACATCAGTTCATTATAAATGAGTTGCAATGGCCAAAATATTATGCGTGGCATATATCACATGATTATGAATTTGTCTCACAGGCTTAATGAATTATGTATAAAATATGTCCTCTCAATTGCACAATATTGATTTTGGCTGATATGTGACACCATAAGCCAATCGTTAATCAATCCTATTCTGACACAGATAGTTATTTTTCTATATATGTATATTGTGTCTGTGGTGTATTATCGAATAAACTTTTCTGTTTCTATTTCCCCCCCAGCCTGCATGTTGAAGATGAGAGGCATGGCGTGTGTGTTGCTTAGCAACCTGCTCTGCACGGGTAAGGTTCTCGGCTCGCTGGGAAGACGCTCGTTTTACAAATCCACCGTGTTCCACTTAACTGCTCCCCTCTCACCATATTTTGTGCAAACTCAGCATATCACCCCCCCCCCCCCCACCCTCTCCTCCCTCGTGCTCTATTGTGAGCTGTCGCGACATTTCAAAGGCTCCAGCACCAGGAATGCTTTCAACTTATTTAAGGATCAAATACAAATAAAGGACGCCACGATTTGTTAAATTTAACTCGAACTTTTATTGTCTTTTTCAGCTGCATCAGCATCCTTTAAAGGTAAGCTTGACCTCCACCAAAGTTTGGCAACAGCACAACTGGGATATTGTTCACTGAGATAATGTTGATAAATGTGAGCATGTGGGATGGTCAACATACTCAGCTCAGTTCAATTTTATTTTTATAGCATTTGAAAAACAAGCAACAGCAAACACTATGAAAACAGCAGGGCCCCCAAAACTGCACTCTGTGGAACACCAAATGACAATGGGGCAGACTTACGAACTAAACTATATTTTCCAGTCAAGGAAGAGCACAGGACGGCCTTCTTCGGCGAAGACATCCACATCGACATCCCGGCTGGTAACATCGGCGAGGTGGTCTTCCGTCCCAAGACCAACAAGAGCGTCGAGGTGCCGCTCCTTCGTGCGGGAAAAGTGTTGCACCGACGAGCTCGTCTCAATCCCTATGGCCACCTAGTGCTGGACGACGTGCAGGAGGAAGACGAGGGCGTCTACGTGGTCAGCAGGAATGAAGGCGTGCTTCGGCGCCTCACTCTCGACGTCCGAGGCAAACAACAAGGGGGAAAAAAATGGAGAAAAGAGTTCACATCAGCCTCGTATATTTGGGGTTTTTTTTGTTTGTTTGTTGGTTTTTGTCTTTAGATTGTGCCGTGGAGGAAGTGGTCAAATACGGAGACACTTACTACATCCACTTGAACCAGGTGCAAGGTCCAATCAGCTTGGAGTTCAGGTACGCCTACCTTGATGTTGCTCACAACCCCTCCCCCCTCCAAAAAACCCTTGCCTAACCCTAAACCATAAATTCTAAACCCTAACCCAAATCCTAACCCCAACCTTTAAAATCTGCGACACTGGAAGTCTCCCCTCCTGATCCACTCTCTGATCCCCACCGCCGCTCAGGCCCGGTCCTGTCCGCTACTTTAATCATTCGGACTTCCTGCACGCAACCGAGCCACCGGCCGCACTACTCTTCCGCCACACGCTGGTGCTGGCCGACGCCTACGCCGGACGCCTGAGTGTGACCGACAAGAGTGTGGCGCTGCACTCGGTCAAGATGGCTGACGAGGGCAGTTTCACCGTGCGCGACCACGAGGGGAAAGTGCGAAGGAGGAACTGCCTTCATGTGCGAGGTGAGGCGGAAACCCATGCCTGTTATACACTACAAGTTGCCTTTAACGTTTCCCTTGTGGCCGCAGAGCACCAGGACTTCCTGCACCCTTCCAACGGAGCCGACATGACTGTAAAACTCTACCTGGACCACGGCGAAGTAAATGTGGTCTACAGGCCCAAATCCGGCCACCAGGACCGTCCGATCCTGGAGCGAGGCGTTCTGGTGACACCGCCGGAATCCCAGCTGGCAGGCCGCGTCAGCGTGGACGGCTCGGAACTGCTGCTGAGGAAGGTGCGAGGGTCTGACGAGGGTGTCTTCAAAATCACGGACCTGGCAGGGTTCCCCGTGGCTCACGTTTACGTGGACGTGGTTGGTAAGAAATAGGGTTACGATAGTTTGGGGTTTTGCTATGTATTTTTTATTTCATATTTTTTATTTTTAATTCCGTTAGATTGAATTAGTTTTAAGAGTGGGTTTGTTTGATTTTTTTTTTTTCAAAAGGGGCAGAGGAAGTATCGTGTACTTCTCCCCAAAGACATATTTCCTCACAGACATATTTTTTTTATCCTCTGTGGAAAATATTACTGCGGCTTACTCAGTTGTTGCGACCGTCTTCTTTGTGTATATAGTACCTTTGCCTGCATTATACCGCCCCCTGGTGGAGCTGCATAATTAATGACATCGTTTTGAATTATTTAAAACCTATTTATTATGTTATTGATGTATGTTTTTGATATAGCACATTACTTTAGAATTGTTTTATTTCAAATAAAAAATGTTCCAGAACATTTTTGCATATGAACTGACAACTGTGATTAAGCTCCGCCTTTTGCGATGTCGCCGGGCAGCCTCCAAGCTGCCGCCGCTGACGTTGGCCGTGCTGTCGCTGCTGAGCCTGCTGGCCTTCATGCTGCTGGTGTGCCTGCTGTCGTGCCTCTACAAGGTGCACAAGAGGAACAAGAAGAACAAGAAGCTGACGCTGCTCGCCCAGCAAGCCGGCAAGGGCGAGGAGGGCGAGGCCTTTCGACAGGTAACGCCTCGCCGTACCGTCTCGTGCCTGGTGGCCGCCGGTGCTAGACACGAATTTGGAAAGAAAAAAAACCCAAAAACAGACCATATTTGAGTTTTGAAACGCACAGGTCAGTTGTACTTGAGCTTATTTTTAGAGCTCTTGAAACAAAAGAAAATGCAGCCGCAACAAAGTGTGGCACGTAAATAGAATCAAATATAAAATACGACTATTATGTGACTATTATTGTCATTACTGATAATAATACCAAAAAAAATCAACTGACTTATCAATAAAATTACAAAAGTATCATCTTATTTTCAAAACAGTGAAGACTTGTCATTGAGGGAAACCAAAAAACGTGTTCAATGTTATTTCTACGTATTTATTTTTACATATAATATCCTGTATATAAGTCACTGATGGTGTCGTGGCACACTCACCGGAGTTTTGTGCGGGCGGCGTGGGATCGATTCGCTCTCAGTGACGGCGTGGGTGTGAATGGTCATTTGTCTCTATATGTGCCCGCTGCGACTGGCTGGCGACCAGTTCAGGGTGTAGTCTGCCTGAATGTAATGAACTGACCAATTACTTTATGCAATTAGAACATGTGAAATGTAAATATAACAATGTTTAGTTCACAATAGTATAATCATAATACGAATGATGCATACGATTCATTCTTTTTTTCTTTAATGCGTGATTATTAATTGACAATAACTTCATTTATGTCATGCATTAAAAAAAATTCTGACATTGTTTGCTGTTCATATTTTCAAGAAACCAAATTATTGAAGGAGTTCCACGAATGAGAAAGAAAATAAAACCGTAAATTCGTTTTCATCAAGCCATTTCAGCATCGGGAAAAAAAATGGCTGCTGAACCCTTTCAGGGACGGCGGTTACTACAGTGGAAAGCTTATCATCTTATCAGGTTATAGGGTGCATGAAAGGGTTAATGCAACAAATGTCGCAGGAGTCCTGATAGTACAAAGGCTTCATTAAAGAACGGATGGCAGCGCCGCTGCGTACTTTGCCTGCCCCGGTTGACCGATTTGGTTGTGGTGCTTAATAACGTTGTCGCCTGTGCCTCTGACTTTAAGGAGCGTCAAGTGGGAGCGTCTTCCCGGTGAGACAACCGTGTTGTGGCTTCCTTGTTTCTGCTCTTCATCTTCCAGCTAAATGTCCCGTAGATTAACTTTTCTGGCAAATGAAGCTCCGCCCCCGGATCAACCGCCCGCCCGGTTGACTTGTCTCAAATCCAAACGCAGTGTGAACGCATGAAATTGTAACGCTGTAATGGATGTTGACCAGCCGGGCAGGAACCGAGTTGATCCACGGACTCATTTGGCAAAAAGTCCATCAAGTGAACATGAGCGGATCCGACACTAAATGTCGCTGGGATCCCGACAAGCTGCTCGGTTGCGCAGTCGTGCGTCTTGTGGGAGAACCGGGTCGGAAAAAACAAAACAAACCAAACTACTGTAACCATTTCAATGTACTTGCTGACTGCAATTTTTCCTCCTCACCCCAAATGCTGCACACATTCAAACATTCTCACTTCCACATGAAATAATCTTCATCGTAAATCAATTACAAAGCAATCACATCTCCTTTTCAAAATCTTGCCAAATGAAATTTAGACACTCAACCATGTTGAAATGGTTCTGTCCTGTTTAGCCACTTGCTAGTATTGAAAAGTTCCACAATATTCACCCATCCCTCCTTCCTTCCTTCCTTTTTGCCACCCTTCATTTTTCCCCATCCTTCCTTCCATCCCTCTCTTCCTTCCTTGCTTCACTCCCTTCCCTCCTCAATTCCTTCCTTGCTTTTTTCAGCCCCTTTGTTTCCCTCGTCTTCTCTTTTCCCTTCGTTCGCTGTCGCAGTTGAAGCTTGGTCAGGGTGTGCGTGTGTGTGTGTGTGTTTGTCCTGTCATGTCACTTCCTGTGGATTGCGTTTTTGTCCTTTTTGGGTCCATGGCCGTGTGTGTTTAGCTAGCAAGTGAAACTGTGATTTTGTTGGTCCTCTGTTGTGTTGGGTGTTGTGTTCACATAGATATGAATCAAAAAGCTGTTGTGCGCTCTCATCTCTGTGCGGATCGTATCCCAAACGTTCAAACGAGGCTTCACTGTATGTGAGTGTGTCCTTCTGTGTTTGTGGAGCCCAGTCACTCACACTCTGCGCGTGTGTGTGTGTGTGTGTGTGTGTGTGTGTGTGTGTGTGTGTGTGTGTGTGTGTGTGTGTGTGTGTGTGTGTGAGGCGAAGGTTAAGCTCATGATGGCGTTATTGGACAGGACGTCGGTCGTCTTTCGGGTCGTGACCCAAAAGACTGCGTCTCCATCCTTCGCCATCCGCTTCTACTCTTTGTCCCCTCCTGCTTCGCTCAACCTTGAGATGTCCCGCCAACCCAAAAGTGTCTTCTTTGGAGGTCTTTATTGTGTGTTTTGAAATGTGTGTGTGTGTATGTGTGTGTGTGTACAGGTAGTCCATGAGGCCTACAGCAGGTTCACAGAAGAGTCACTCACGCAGTCGACGTGCAACAAACCAGCGGAGGACTGCGCCGTCACCATCAAGGTCAGTGCGACCGTCATAGGGGTGTCAAGCCTGTTTTTGGGGGGTGCGCTACAGCATCCCGAAAGTAGATCCAAGCACTCCCTCTCAAAAAAAAAAATTAAAAAAAATTTGAGGTTTTAAAATTGTAATTACCGTGTAGCATTTTTTGTTCACAAGCCAGAGAAGTGTTCAAACCATACAGTACTTGGTGGAAACGTTTTTGCCAACAAAAATACAGTAGCCACTTTTGCCTCAAAAATGAATTCATTCACTCGATCACTTCCACTGCTTCTCGACTGAGCCACGAGCCGAGAGTATTATAGTTTCAAAAATAAATGTTAATTTAGGGCAACATTGATCAGCCCTGCAATGAAGAGACAATTTCAACACCATATCTTGTGTTGGTGCTTGTGTGCGAGGAGAGGAATGAATCAATAAATAATGTTGGTGGGTTGTGTTCATAAATGAATGATGCCCCCCCACCCCCCAGCTGACCTGAATTTGGACAACTTCCTGTTCTGTAAACCCTTCCCTCTTGTGCCTCCTCCACTCGACTTCATCTTGAAAAAAAATACACTGTGTTTGTATGATGTTAGCAGCTAAGCTAATGTAGCAGCTAAGCTAATGTCTGGTTACACATGGACAAACAAACCTTTTCAATCAATCCTATTCCTGTCCTTTGCGCAGGGTGTGGAGGTTTCCAAAGCGGGCGGCTACAAGGCGCTCACGTCAGACACCAACTTCCTGGAGATGAGCGACTCCGGAGTCGACTCAGGCCTGCCCGCAGACAGCGATACAGACGCCACCGTGACCTTTGCCTCCCACAAGCCTCTCCTCGACGCTCATTTCCTGAGCCCGGTGTCTGAGAGAGATCTCCCGGACGGCGTGGTGGCCGCGACGGTGCCCGACGGAGACGTCCGAACCCCCGCCGATCCGCCCACTGGCGATGAAACGGCGGACGAGGGCGGAGAAGCTGAGCAAAAGGAGGACGCGTCGCAAAGCACCTGAAAGGTCGCAATGTCGTTAGCATTAGCATCCATCCAGTGGCGAGCTATTTTGAGGGAAGCACAATCACCGATCCGGACATCGGTGTCGACTACAACAAAGGGTTTTCAAACTTTTGGGGTCCAAAGACCCTCTCATAATCCTAAAATCAATTCAACCTTAAATTTAAACCTCGAGAAATATTTTTTCTGGAACATATCAACCGAAATATCGAACATCATAGAAAGAGGAGCTAGTTTGTAAAAGCACAGTCAACTTAGCGATTTGCAGCGACTTTTCCGAACTCTCCAGCGACTGTGAACCATGCTAGTTAGCCGCCTCTGTCACGACGTCATTTATTTCACCAATCGTGGATGCGCTAACTCTCGCACTTGGTTGCAAAGATTATCATCTTAAAGAGTGATTTCAAAACGGTGTTATAACAAAACGGAATTTGTTTATGAGTGGCACATGTAAATTTGATATCCTACTGGAAGTTTTGCCTTCTACAGGAGACCATCTTCATGAGCACATTTTGCAAATCCTTCCTCTGCCGAGCCATGGTCACTGAAATTTTTCCAAAGGGGTGAAAAATGATTTTGCCGACCACTGGGGGTCCAGGCACCCCACTTGACGACATGACCTCGAGTACAATACCGACCTGAGCGCAACATCAGAAGAAGAACAAAACAACTGTGTGCATGCCTTCAACACAAGCACTCGTCGTTGACTATAGAGTAGTTGTCCAATCACTGCATGTGAGCCGCAAACTAAACCGCTTCCGTTGAGGTCTTCGCCTCTGGGGATTTGGTGGAAACAACTCCAAACAGATTGAGCAGCCAATCATGTTGACCAAAATTGTGGCTAATTGAACTCAGGCTTGCACAGAAGCTTCTGGAATCACCGGACGTCAGGGACTCACTCGAGTTACATAACGTGAGTTGAGACAGTTTTAGGGTGAGCCCACATTGAAAACATATTGGATGTATGACCGATTGAGTGATCATGACTTCCTAGCCGTAGACGAAATGATCCAATTATCTCGTCGCTAAAATCAATTGGAGCGGTATCAGGGAATCACATTTTAAATATTGGAACAAGTGTGTGTGTGTGTGTGTGTGTGTGTGTGTGTGTATGTGTGTTAGCGAGTGGGTGTTTCGATCAAATTAGATGTCAGGCCCCGACAAGGATAAGCACAAAATTTTGAAGAAAATACCGGTAATAATCCCCCCGCAAACTAGTAGCAGCTAATGTAAATACGTCTGTGAACGTACTGTTTACTAATGTTAAAGGATTGATTTTTCTATGGCATGTTTCTTCTATATACATATACCCACAATGATATATAGATAAGCGGAAATGCTTGACCTTGACTAATATAAGCAATATATCTGATAATAGCACTGATTGATTTGAAATGAAATGCATGCTTTTCCTCAATTTGGGCATTTAGTGGAATTGTTATTTCGACACAATCTTTGACTTATGCACTTATAAGCATATGTAAATACATAGTTACTATTTCGAAACCTCAAAAGTTGCCCTCGTCCTATTTGTAAAATCTGAGTGTTCGTTCCCTTTCTGATGCTAATTATTTAGCAAAGGCTGTTTTGCTACTCTGAAAGTCTTGGTTGTGGATTAGCAAAAATGAGTAACATTGGTAATATTTAATTTTGTTGTTTAAAATCAAAGAACTTTTGACTTTTAAACATTAAACACAATTGGGCTCGACATTAGCCGTCAAAGCCGCTGCCATATTGGTCAGGGCAGGTCTTAACTACCGTATGTGCATGGAAGCGATGCCTTGTGAAATTTTCCGATCATTTTTTAAACATATTTTTTACTCGCACACATAAACACGTTTCTTTTTTAACATAACATCAGCGCATGCACTTGTTGAAGTCGTAAAACGAGTACAGGCTTCATGAAATATTGTCATTGATGTAAATCTATTCTTGATTCAAGATGAAGGCCTGAAATTAGATTTTGCGTCACTCAAGAAGAGATGATTTCACACTATATTAATTGTGTCGAAGTATTCCCACGTAGTGATTTGTACAGTTACGAAGCAAACATGGATGTGCACAATGTTCACGAGGTGTCACCAATTCACACCTGTTTGGTTTTTTGAGACTGTCAACTGCTTTGTGTGCATGCGATGCCAAGTCTTATTGATGAATGTTTCATACTGCTTCATATTTCTTTTTAGCTCAACCACTTTGTTGTACAGCCACAAACAAATGCTCCATTGTCACTTGGAAGAACCATTTCACAGTTCTACACTCTGTATGACCTTTTGCATCCTGCCGAGAGTTTTGTAGTGCTTCTGTTTTTCTGTCATGAATGAATAATTCAGAATAAATGAAATTTCAATACGATGTTTCCCAGTTGGCATCTTTTTGAAGTTGAATCACCTTGTGTCGGATTATTCTATTAAAATGGAAATTATTTCTACCTCCCACACATACACAATCGCTTTAGGATGTCTCTTTTTAGTTCTTTTTATGATGTACTGCCAAATTGTACGAAAAGTCGAGAATGTACTTGGCGAGTTCACGAAATGGTACTCTGCGTTCTGTATATTGACAAACAGCCTCAGAGCTATAGATATTAAATACAGTTTGGGTCCTTAAATCCGTTCCGTGATACATATCTTCAGATGTGCTGCATTGGTTTGCCATCCTTTAACCTCGGAGGAATTTACTTTTTATCTTTTCTAATTTCTCTATTTTCAATGGATGTGCTTTGTTGTCATTGTTCTTGTTTCTTCATCAAGTACTTCTGTCCAAGTCTAAATAATCCTAATCAATAATTTCATGTGTACTAGCAATATCCGAAGGGTACTTTTACTTTCACATTTCTCGTGTCCTTTGTTCAGTTTTCGCAGGCAGGCGTTTGACCTCATTTAAAAGACGCGGGGCCCCTTTAAGAAGGGACACGTCCTCGCTGAAAAACCTGGCTGCCGGCCAATCAGGCAGGAGCCGGACGTGACGTTCGAAGAGCGCTCGGAAATCGCTGAAACGACGCGCCAAATTTCAAAGCACTTCCTCCCCGGAGGAAAGAAAGCGGAGCGAGCAGAAGGCAGCCCGGAGGACGACGGCGGCCGAAGCCGAGCATTCCCCTGTGGTTCGACGCCTGCTCGACGGTTAATGGGGAGAAGAGAAGTCTGTTAACTTCGGTCGGATGTCGTAGTCGTAAGTGTCGCGTTTTGGCTATTTTTGTCGGGAAGGAAGCGACGTCAGCTAGCTTTGGCAACGCCACCGACTTTTCGATCTCTCTGTGCACGTCCGAACCGTACAAATTCAGTCAAAGTTAAAAAATAACAATCAGACCTAATCCGCAATGTGTGTGATTTACAGTTATGTCGTAAATCACGTTTGACCTAATTATGGGGGTTCCGGTGATGTTTTTTTGGATCCAGAAAAAAAAGTGACACTTGAACTGGTTGGCAAAAGTGGCCTGCGTGCTTGACACATCCCCTGAGAAAATTAAACAGCTACAGTAGTGATATTGACACACACATACACGACTGTTGTTAATAAATGAAGCCAACATTTTTTAAACTACAGTGAAACTCCTCTACAACGAAATCATGTTTGCAGTGAGACATTTTTCACAACGGGGGACTTTTCACTACAGTATAGCAAATTTGATCTCAGACGTAAACGCGCACAGCATTCACTTTTACTTACATCAATTTCTTTCATAAAGTATTTTCTTATGCTTCCTCCATCTTTCATTTTTTATTATTTTTATCCTGTCTTCAAGCGTTAAAGCTTTTCTTTTCTTAACTCCCTGGTCCGTTTTGTAGCCATTTTAGCAATTCAATGTTCGTGCTGCGTCTGAAACTAACAATAACAAATAGTTCCCGTACTACTGCGCATGTGTAAACCAATGTGGTGATTGCTGTTGTCTTTCCGAGCTAAGCGGTAGCAGTAGTTGTGGTACGCTGAGTTTGGATTACTTTTGCGGTAGTTTTTTTTTTTACGTTGTGGTGAACCTGATTGCGAGGCAAGGGTGTAGAAAATGATTTCGTATTACGCAACAGGGGGGCTTGTCGTTGTAGGGGGAAGCAGAAAAGAGGGAATGGCTTTAATGCATGAAGAATTTTTTCACACTAGGCCGAGGGGTACTTTCGCACATGTAGGTTTCGTTGTCGAGGAGTTTCACTGTAATCTAAAAACTACTTTTACATTGCATGGCTTCAAACAGGACTTTCTCAGGAGGGAAGGTTGCAATGGTGACACAGAAACGGCAAGACTCGCAGAAAGACGGACGCACTTGAAAATGTACGTCCTGCATGAATTATTTATTCCCAGAATATTATTTAAAAAACATGTATCACTTCAGGCCCCAATTGTAGCATGCAAACATCAATGCTATGATAATTGCTTATTGTTACTGTTTGCTTGTGTTGTAACTTGTATTAAATTGTACAACATAGCTGTAGATAATGGCGGCCTTCTATGCTGGCCTCACGGTTTTTCTTTTTCTTTCAGATTCTGAAAGAAAAAGAAAATCATTTAGCTTAAAGGAACTTTTGTTTATTTTGCTTTTTTCCGACAGCCCATTCTCCCTCCCTCCAAACCCTCCAGCACAGCCCCTCCCACCCCCTCGCCAAGCGAGTATAGCTCATTTGCATAACTCATCAGCTCAGACAGCCTCATTTACACATGTCAGTCCGCCCAGCTTCACGTCAGATGCCATTCAACCTACCGCAGATGACTTCAACGAAATCATTTCCCACCAGCAGAGCGACTCTCCGAATGCAACGCGGCCGGCTGTAGCGGCAGGAGGGCGGGGCGCGGCCGTCTGGCTTTTCCAGGACAAAAACGTCTGTCATGCTGTCGGGGGCGCAGCCGTGTTTCCAGCTACTCCGCATTGGCTCCTCGGCGGGGGGCTCGACGCGGGACCTGTACACCTTCAGGCCGGCACCAGGCCACTCTGTATTCCGTCTGGGTCGGACGGAAGAACTGTGCGACGTCACGCTGGACTCGCCGGTCGTGTCGTGCATCCACGCCGAGCTGCACGCCGAGCGCGAGCCCACCAGCAATGGCGGGGAGGAGGAGGGCTGGAGGGTCCACATCAAGGACCGGAGCGCTCTTGGTGAGATGGGAACATAAGCACACATGCTGGTGAACAAATATACAAAGTTTAAAAAAAACACACACTTTCATTCAACCATAATTGTATGAACACTACAAACTACATAAACTTGTAAGCGATAAACTCAAAAACATGTCAACCTGACCCCAAAAATTTGTAAACCCAAAAAATGGAAAATATAACCACAGAAATTAGTCAGCACACACAAACTTGTAGACAGAGCAACACATACTGCTGGTGTTAACATAAACATTTTTTTTTTTTAATCCATCGCCGCCACCACACGTGAATAAAAACATGTCGACACAACCATTCAAAACTGTAAAGAAAAAACATCGACGCAAGCGATTGCTAACACAAATGTGGCTCGCCAGGCACTTGGGTGAACGAGGTCCGCCTGCAGGCCGGCATCCAATGGGAGCTGTCGGACGGCGACTCGCTGACCTTCGGAAACCAGGCGGCTCCCGGCAGTGCCGAGTTCTACTTCCTCTTCCAGAAGGTCAAAGTTAGTCCGCTGGACTTTGACGCCATCACCATTTCCAAGGTAAGGCGCGTGAAGCACCATCTCCAAATTTTCTCTTGTGCTCAAGATCTGCATTTTTGTCTTCTTTACCTTCAGGCCGGGACGTTTTCTTCGGACCTGCAGAACCGGATCCGAACCAAGTCCGAGTGCAAGGCGGCGCCGGGTATGGATCTGTCCAAGCTGTCCATCAACCGCGCCACCGTCATCCTCAACTCCATCGGCAGCCTGAGCAAGATGGGGGGCAGCGCCTGGACCTTCAGGAGGAGCCGCAGCCACGAGGGCGCTGCCTCAGACCCGCCATCCTCTTCCCCGCCGCCCCCTCTGGCCTCCGGATACTCGCCGCCACTGCCGCCTTCTACGCCGCCGTCCGTCTCGCCCGCCGCCTCCTCGCTGGCTCCCAAGTCCCTGGGCCTGAAGTGCCTGGCCCCGAAGTCCTTGGCGCCCAAGCCCTTGGCGCCGGCCTCCAGGAGTCGCAGGAAGTCGGCTCACACGGTGCTGCTGGAAGACAACAACTCGGACGAGCCCCGGAGTAGGATGGGTGAGTCTTGCCGATACAGCTTGCCGCCAGCACACGAAGATCATTTAAATTTGATGAACTCACGCTTGTTACCTTTTCATGATGTTGAACAGAGTTTTCTGGTCTGGTTGAGTCCCGGCAGGTCTGGAGGAGGAAGCGCAGCGATCGCAAGGCAGGAAGAAGCGTCGTCTCAACAAGTCCGACTCGGATGATCTCTGTTCGGCGCCGCCTCCTCCGCCATCTTCCCACCCGCGTCCCTACGAAGCCAAACCTTTCCCGGTGGGCATCAGAACCATCGGCAGCTTCCACGGCGCCATGACCAACACCCGCCTGGACCACCGTTGCCAGCACCACGTGCTCCCTGCGCCACAGAGACAAGACCGCCAGGAGGCAACAGCGCCGCCGCCGCATCAATTTCAGAACACGGCCGCCTCCCACCAGCAAAGACCCATGCTGTCGGCGCCGAGGGGACGTCGGAGGGCTCACAGCACGCCGGTTTTCTCACCCCTGGTGGTGGGAGGAGAGAGCTACAACCCGGCGTCCCCCTCGGTGAGGGTTTGCATGGCACCACGGGGCCGCGCGGCGTTCAACAGGTTCCACCAGCAGCCTAGGTAAGACTACTTAAGCTGCGTTTTCATTTTCAACAAACAGGAAGTCCTGCTGTGAATCGTGAAACTTGAGTAATTGACACATTCTGTCGAATACAAAAAAAAAAGGGCTTTGGAGCCATCTACAGGCAGTTTTGAACTTTTACGAAGGAGGGGTCAATTAGGGACCAAACGACATGCATTTTAAGTCCTATTCTGATATCTAGCAAAAATAATATTCAGATAACTGATTGATTGATTAATGTGTCTTTTTTTTGTTGTTGCTGAGGATAAAGAATATATGAGCGCATGTGGTGTTGTATCCTTTGTCTGAATGTGTCCAACTTTGTTCTTTTCAAGTTTATAACTACCGCAACACAGATGCTAATTTCTTTAGCCTGTTTATGGCATTTTGCATTGTGTGTTCGGTTTAACCCTGGAGAACCGAAGAACCCTTTTCTTCTTTGGAAAAGGATGAATTATACATTAAATGACTGCTATATGTTCACTGAACACCAAAACATATGTTTTTTCACATATTCAATGCCTTAATCCTAATTTAGGATAAGGGCCAAATTTGACCCTTTGGGATTTAAGGGTAGCATTTGAATAGCAGAAGTTATTTTTGTTATTTTGACTTCAAAATGGCGCCGCGAGAGTGGCTGCCTTTCCAGCAGCTCCTATATTTTGTTGTTCTACTTCTTCCTTTCATAACTTTGCTGCTGTGAATTGGGAATTTCTCCACTGCGAGACTAATAAAGGTTTTCTCATCTTATAGGGGCCAAATTTGACCCCATGGGTTATTCAGGGTTAAGCTATCACACATTAAAAAAAACAAAGTTAAGACCGATTGATGAAATATCCACTTTTTTATTTATTTTTATTTTTTTTATTAAACGTACTGGGAGTAATTTTCACACCAGTGTTCCCTCCTCTCATTTTTCACTTGCTCACAGCAGGCGTCGCGGCCGTCCCCGGAAACACTCGCTTCCTCCTCGGCCCTCTCTACCCTCGCCGTCCTCCTCGTCGTCCTCCTCCACTTCCTCGTCCTCGTCCTCCTCAGGCCCATCGTCGTCGTCCTCGTCGGACGAAGACGAGGAAGGGGAGCCGACAAAGGCCGTGTTGTCGGCTGGCGGGTCGGTGGAGCCGTGCGCGGCCCCACGCTGCCTGTTGCCCCAGCACGACCCGGTGCAGTGGATCCAGTGCGACGTGTGCGATACTTGGTACCACATCGACTGTCTCCACGTGGACCGCAAGAAGCTGCTGAGGGACCCAAATGCTGACTTCCACTGCGGCTGCTGCTGAGGGCCACCGCCAACACTCGTTCATTTTCAACTTCCTCATGCCTCCTTGGAAGAATCCAACGACTCAGGTGGGATTTTCCTGTCAGTCATGTTGAAATTCTCGAGTCCGATAGATGCTCTCTTTTTTTTTTTCCCGCCTCAGCCTTAAATCAAACTTTCGGAAATGTCTACCCAGTGACACAGAAAAACAGACATTATCCTTTATTTTCCTGAGGATCGAGGTGCCATGGATGATAATCTGTTGCCCCACTGCCATTCTATACAGGTAGCTCTTTTTTTTTTTGACAGTAGCTCACAGGCCCACGTCATGGTGCTCCTCACAGGCCACCTTATTAGGTACACAATTTTTTTAGATCCAAGTACAGAAAAAAAAAACATTTACAAAAGGAACAACTGGTTTTGATTGACATCCATAATTTTTGATCACAATTTTTTTGGGGGGTGGGTCAGCCGAATCGAATTGTTAATTGGATCATTTTCAGGTGGTCCGCAACATGACTTCAGTTGCACACTACCTTGAAAGAATACATCAACAATATTAGGCCCCAACACCAGTCTGACTTACGAATTAATTTAAATTTTGGGGGACACCAAGATGTTCCCCTGCTGTACTTGGACTAGGCATACATGTAAATCAAAAGTGAATGTCTTTGTAAAGGCAGTATTTTCTTTTTTATCCTAATGTTATTATGTGTTGTACCTAATGGTGTCCAGTGATTCTTCCGTCTGTTGGACCTCAACACGGGTTTCAGTTTTCAAATGGTTGGGGGGGAAGTTAAAAAATATACATATATTGTTCTGCACGGTCATTTTGGTGCCCCCCCTGTGGCTACATGGTGAAACTTCAGTCAATGCTAATCGTCTGAATGCTAATGAGGTGGTGGGCAAGCAATAATCTGTAAAAGAAAAAAAATTGTTGATTGTTGGGACAGAGTGAAGTGATTTTTCTCTGTTGACCAATCAGATTGCTTGTACTTCATATTCCACTCTGTCACTAGGGGGTGGCAGAGAATTGGTAGATTTAAAAAGAATATTCGCCGAGCAGGCAATGTTTGAAGAAACAAATCAAGTGTTCAGCCCCCGAGTGCATCGGTGTACCTGCAAACAATTGAACGTTTCAAGTGCGAGTTGTGTGTGAGTTCTGCGTTGTGTGTTGATCCAGTAAACACAACAATGTTCATCATCTCTTTTGGCTAATTTAGTGTAAACAAATCGAGTGCACGCACCTTCACAGACTCGCTTCTCACTGACCTAACCAGTACCTCCAAAAACCCACAAATGATTGCATCTGACGTTTTCATGTGACACCAACGTTAAGCAGTGATATTATGACAAAAGTTTTCATTTCGTATACATCCACCGGTAATCATGATCCCACGCAGAGCGTTACAGTTGCTGAACAATAAAATCGATCCCGGCGTCCAAGTCGTACCTCCGCCGGAAAAGCAAGCTGGTTTTCAACAGCCTGTTCAAATGTCTCTGGTAATTTTTCCTTCCAATGCCAAGCATTTCATGATGTCCTTGTAACTCATCCCGAGCCTAAAATAAATTTCGATCACCCCGTCCCAGTGTGTCATATAGCCTCGGCCTTTCAATTTTGAAAGAAGGTGGGTGCGATTATCATATTCAAATGACCCGCAAGAACCCACGGCTACTTGGTGTGTACTTTCTATTTTGTGTAGCGGTCCATTCAAAAGAAGTAATTCTAATATGCCCACACAAAGTGGGCATATTAGTTCCATCGTGTGCACAAAGTAGTTTTTTTTTTTCCTCCCCAAATGTCATGTCTGAGACTCCGTACAATCACAAGGGAACTGTGTGCGCAAAATAAAATGCAAGGGTTTTTTTCCTGTTTTGTTTTGTTGTTGTTTTTAGCTCAGTTGAATTTTAAACCACCCTTCGTAGTGTTGATTCGTGAGAAAGGTGTTCATGTTCCTAGTGCCTTTTCAATGTCAACCACAAGGGGGCAGTGTTGCCTTGGTGCCAGATGTGCTCTCATTACTTGGTGTGTGCGCGTGTGCGTGCGCGTGCGACTGATCTCAATAACATCTCCCTTCTCCATCCCACTGCTGGGTCCTCCTTTTATCTTCCCACCATGATGTCTTTAAAAAGCCTCCACTGGGCCCTGAAAGGATCATTGTGCTCTTTTGAAGCCTGTCTCACTGGAAGGCAAAACGAGCGCCCCGATAAGGCTGCCACGATGAGGGTTGACCATCGCGGGATAAAGCCGCTGAGTACCATCCCCATCAATCCACGTATCCCTTTACAAGACATAGTGATCACATGACGTGCGGTATTGATTTAGCCCTAAGGCTTGGTGTTATGGCAGATTTATAACGCACACAAAAAAAAAAAATCTCGATTTTTCTTTCTAGTTAGTTTTGTTTATTGCACTCAAGTGAAGGTGCATTTATGGAAGTGTCTGACAACAGCTTTGGCCTACTCCAACTTGTTCCCCGTCGGAAAATGAGATTTTACACTTTTACCTCCACTGTCCCCATGTCGACCATTAGCGTGCCCTGCTACACACACACACATACGTTAAGAACGCCATTAATAATTTCTCTGTACAAGCGACCTCAAAGTGAGCTGCCACACGAAAGGAGGAGCCCCACCCCCGGCGACGACGCGGCCCCCCAAAAGCTGAGAATTAATTGGCCTTTCATCCGGTGCCTCGCACCGGTCTCAAAAGACGCTAAAAGATGAAAAACGCACGGCGTGAAAAGTTCAACACAACAAGCGCGCAGAAGCCAACAAAAGTACATTTAGCGACATCTTAACGTGTGCACACGTTTGGGAACGTCTGCAAAGTAGCAAGTCATTCTCCCTGGGATACTGTTAGAGATGACTTTTATATATACCGGCACTGAATTGAAGTTCATTATTCATGAGGTTAAATATTTCAACAGGACATTAAGGCTTTGCATTCCAACAAGAACAATTGTTGTGTCGAGGTTCTGGGGTTACTATTGTACGTACCGAGTCATAAAAGTCACTACTGTACTCGTGTTTCTACACATAGTTCATCTCCACTTGAAAGATGAAAGTTTGTTGGTGAACTTTTAATGACGGGCAAAATGTCCCGGCCGCTTTGAACGTGAGCCGCATGGTCGCGCTCCTCGAGTGAGTTCAGCCTTGAAAAGAAGACAATGTTTGCCTTAGACGCGACGTGACAGAGTTGGCGAGGGGACGCCCTTGTGATGCTCTGCATGTGGAGACCACCCAGGAATAAGAAAAAAAAAACCCCTGCTGGACTGCGCAGGATAGTCGCACTTCTTTGCTGCTTTACATTATGTTTTTTTGCATTGACTTGATCACATGATGAAACATGTGCATGTAAGGTGCAGGTACCATTGTTGTCCACTTGGGGTCACCATTCCCACGGTCCACTTTGAAATGCAGTAGCTGTGACCTTTGAGTGTGTGTGTGTGTGAGTGTCTGTCTTAAGAAGGCGGGGCCTAAACTGGTGAGTGACATGGGTGTCAGCAAGTGATAGCTTAAAGTTGCATGTTGTGAGCTCAGGTTAGCAGCTAGCAGTTAACCGGCTATCCTGTTTTCATGTTGAGCGGGTGCCAGCCCACCTCCTTTACTAAAAACAGTTTGACCATGCGTGACAGTTTTTGCTAGCAGGCTATTTAGCATGCTAGCGCATACAGCTGGTGAGCCTCATGTTCAAGCTGATTTGTTTGTGTTGAATAATGAACCTATTGAATACATTTGTTTGTGTAACATGGGTTCATGATTGTGTACATGTAAATGCAATGCGTTGATGTTTTATGGTCTTATGTTTTTCAGTGCTTCGGTGAGATTTTTTTTTGTTGTTGTTGTTGTTGCCATCTTTACGCTATTGCAAACTCTTTTAAGGGGTGGGGGTGTCAATTATTTACGGATTGTCACTTATTGGGGCAAGAAATATGTTTGCCTGTATATTGGACAATACCTTCAAAACCAGATCGCGGCTCATTGTCCACTCAGCTACTATATTGTAGATTTTTAAGCAAAAAAAAAAAAAAAAGGTTTTGTAGTAAGCTACCATTACACACACACCCTCAAACTCACTTCCACTCACCCCAAATCTGTCCCCTTCACTTTCCCACTCACCCTCATTAGCCCCAAACCTATCCCGAGCACACCCCCAAAAACCTCCCCACACACCCCTCCTGTCAAGTTACCCTGGTTTTTCTTCCCGACGTGAAGCAAGATGACTTGGACTCTTTGTCATTGCTGGGGCGCTAAACAGGGATTAGGCTGGCACGCGCGCACACACACACACACACACACACACACATCGGAAACAGAGTACATCTGCAAATGAAGTGTTGTTTTATCCCGTGAGACTCATGAACCTCAACAGTGAACATTTTTTATGCACACACACATGCACACACACCTTCTTAAACGTGTTCTCCAAATGTTGTTTCCTCCCCGCCGGTGCTGAGCCTGTTGTTCTATTTATGGCCGATGTTGACTTGATGTAAGACGATCGCAAAGTGCCTCGCTCCCATCCCCATGCTGCTCGGAGGCGTTTGCGTGCACCCACGCGTGCACGTTCAAGCCTGTCAAGGTGTGCGCGTGCCGTGGAGTGATGGCCACATGCAGCGCAGTTGTGAGCAGATGCGATGTCGGCTAATCGACGCTATTAAATGCGCAAGCATGTGCGTGTGTGTGTGTGTGTGTGTGTGTGGGGGGGGGGGGTTGTGTGTTAAACACATAAACGTTGGAGTGGCTCGCGTGTAAAACGCTAAACAAGTTGTATTAGCTTCTCCAAAAGCACGAAAGCTTGTGGTGCCTCGCGCTGTGGGTGTATTGTAATGTGATGTTACACGCGGTGCCAAACGACAACATTTGCACACAAATGGCGGCGTTAGCTTCCGACGCAGCTTGACGCGCTTGGCCCGTGCTCATTTGTATATTCACTTTAAGGGGCGTTAAATTCAAACCGTTCTGCTCCTCTTGTTTATCGCCTTCATTCTAAGAGAGTGTAAAATAAAGTCAAACTATTTACTAAGTGTAGTGTTTTTGTAAAGTGTGAATGCGCATGCTTGTTTGGTTGAGTGTGATGTCACGTTAGTTTGTGCTAGTATGCTAGCTAATCCCGTTCAAGGGCTTCCTGAGAAGATGGTTTGTTTGTGTCGGATTATGTACCTTATTATATCTATCGAAAACCCACGAAAAAACATTTTAAAAAGCGAAAATGATAAATAAAAATTGAAAACAAACTGAAACTGCATCTTTTATGAAACTAACGAAAACTAATGTACAGTACATGAGTTTTCGGGGTTTATTTCAAATATTTAAAACAATAAAAACGAAACTTAAAAAAAAGCATAAAAACAAAATAACAAACATGCCTTTTCTAAAAACTAATTAGAAATAAAACCTCACACTAATAAAATCGGATACTTACCGAATAGTCGTTTCGTAACTTGGCTTCCTGATTGTTTACATGCTAGATACGTGGCCTTGATGCTTGATGATCCTTGATGAGCTTCTTCGTGATTAAATGCATGCAGACAGACAATATAACAATAATCACATAGTCTATCCGCGAAGAATGGCTAATAGGACTGACTGCTGCTTACTGTGGACTGACGCTCTTTATACCCGTAAATCTGACACCGCTATTCAGTATGTCGGTTTCGTCATGTTATAAAGTGCGTTTTTGGCAAGCCGATGCCACTGCGTCTCTCTCGAATAAAAGTTTCCAGTCTAGCGGCTTCCGTGTAGAACATCACGTTAGCGTCGCGTTAACAGGATGCTAACATGACGTTCGTTTACCATCGCTTCCTCGCGCCACTTAATTCCTCCTCGTTTCCTCTCCACCTCGCACGTTTGCACTCGCTGCACTCCTATCTATGCACGTCACACGCCATTGGCCTTAATAGCGCTCATTTCTGCGCCCCAGGTTGTATTTCATAATTGAAATGAGGCCTCCGCAATTCTTACTTTTGGACACTTCATTAGGGACGCCCGCACCTGACATCCATCCATCCATTTTCCGATCCGCTTTATCCTCACAAGGGTCGCTGGGACAGACTTCAGTTCACCCGCTGAAGGGGATCTTTAGCGACAAAAGACAGTCAAATTATTAGGAACAGCTCCCCATCGGATGCGCACCAAAATAAACACTGAACATTATTATCTTGTTCAAGGCAGAATTTATGTCTCGGATCTCATTAGATTGTGGACTCGACACACACACACACCACAATAAAATATGAACGTGCGCCGTGTGCAGTCATCATAAATAGAGCTCATGCTGATGTCGTTGCGATGTAAATAAACCTCAAGAGAAGCAAAGTCTAATTAATTGTAAACAAAGCACCTTGAGCCGGCTGGTGAGGCTGACGGGAGGGGGTCGGATGGTGTTTTTGTGAGTAAGGCGGGTGGGGGGGGGGGGAGCTGACGGAGGTGAAGATGGAGGGAGTGAGTGAGAAGAAAGAAAACAAAAGCCATGGGAGGCCGGGATGAGACGGCGAAAGAGGGAGGAAGTGGCGACAAGTAGGGAAGGCTTCAAAGGAGCGGCGACGAAGGCAAACGTGACGAGGAGGGAAGAGAAAAGGCGGAGGTATTTTGGGGAGGTGTGTGTGTGCGCGCGCGCGTGTGCATGTACGGAGAACACATCCTCCCAGGGGCTATGTGTATTTGCAGCGCTTTAATGTCTTTAATTAAAGCCAACAGTGTTCCTCTTTCGCCGCAGCATTAGCCAAGCAACACTTGGATACGCAGCCCGCCTAATGAAGGCGAGACCCCCCCCCCCTCCCCGCCAAGCCCCCACCCAACCACCACCACCATCATCATCACCATATTCAGGGGGGCTGGAGGTCTTGGACGCCAGGGTGAGCAGGGTTGGGGCTCCATGCGAAAAAGGCCAAAGCTGCAAAGAAGTCTCGGACGGAAAGCTGTCTGAGTATTTGAAGTTTAGTTCAAGGTACATGTACTAGGACGCACGCTGCACACAAGTAAAACAAATACTTTTTTTCCCACTACTCGCACCAAATTTGGCTGACTAGTACGAACTCGGGAGTGCAGTACAAACTTCTGTACTCTATGAAGGCTAGTAATACCCAAAAAAAGGGGTCGAAATAGGCCCAACTTTTGTGAATATTCATTTGACCCCAAACTTCGGGTGAAATACCTCGTATTGGGTTGTATTTATAAAATAATACACATTGGGTTACTTTTAATTCAGCAGTTTTAACTTGAGTGCCAGCTTGTGGAGCGTGGCTTTGGGCTGGCGTGGACACTTCAGAGTGCCTCGTTGTCAGCTTTAAGTGCCTGCACGTCACAGGAAGGGATGGCCTAAGAGCAAGTGAAATTATTATTTTTGTGATGTGACGGCCAGCGTGTAGACAGGTTGCTGACACGTTGGGCCGTAATGTTGACTTTCATTGATTTTCATCCTCGTCTCTTTGCCCCTGAAAAGCACTCGGACTTTGCCTTGTGTATGAATGGTGCCATCTAAATAAATTCGTCCCGCTTCGTCTAAATGTGCAGGCCGCTGACGGATACACCGTCACATTGCCCCGCCGGCTTGCTTAATCAATCTGACTTCCTCGCCGCGCGGCCGCGGGGGCGCTCGTTGCCCTGCTTCCTTGCCTGCTCGCACGGCCCCAGCATCACGGAGGCTGAAGCCATGGCAACCGAAGCCGGATGCCCTGTGCAGGGAAGCTTTCGTCACGCTTGTTTTTTTTGTTTTTTTTTCCTCTTAGCTTGTACACACAGACGTGGGCCAAGTGTGTAGTTCGGGGTTCGAATCTGGGCTCGAACCCGAATCTCTGACCTGTGGTGCAGAGTTGCTACTGTGCCTGCCTTGCGTGAACAGGCCTAATCAAAAACAGACATTTGCAAATAAAAAAAGAGAGTTTTAAAAAATCCCAGCATGCTTGCCAAGACTATTGGCGCTCTGTTGACCGTCCCGCTGCCCTGCCCCCTCATCCCTCATTGCGAAGCCTGCAACCCATCACTTGGTTGCCATGGTGACCAGCCCACATAATAACTGACGGGCACCTTTTGATCCCCCCCCCCCCCACCCTCACCCATAGAAACCGAAAGATGATAGCCGCCGCCTCCGTCTATTACAGCTCCTGCTTTCAATCTACAGCCACACAAACATACCATGTGTGTGTGCGTGTGTGTATTACTTAGCGTAGCCTTGACTGCGCCGCAGCAGGTTAGCTTCAGAGGTACACTGAAGTAAATACATCTGCGGTCTGGGCCGGCCATCTGTCACCAGGCTATGAGTTGATTCATACCAGGACGTGCACTGACAGCTGGGGCGGATGGCGCGGGGGGGGCAGGAGGCAATGATGGAGGTATGGATGGTGGAAGGGGAGAGGTGAAGGCCGCGGGCAATTAAGGCGTCCAGGCCAAAACGTGCAGCCTGCTATGCTTGGAAAGCAAAAGATGGGGAAAAAAAATCATTGGTAATAACGATAAAAATAGAAAGCACAATCTCTGTCGAAATGCAGAAAAGCTGACGCAGGCTTGCAATGATTTGGGTTTGGTTGCGATGGAAGAAACGTGAGGAGGGGAATATAAATAATTGCGACCAGTTTGTAAAATGTCAACGTTTGTCTCAGTGACTTCCGTTCTGCGGTAATCATCATTCATTTGTCATAATTCGACAGACAGGTGTAGTCAAATATCGTTGTTTTTTTTCCCCTGGCATGATACCAGCATTAATTACGGACAGTACGGCCATCCAATGTCCACATATTCACATTTCTTCATGTCTTCATGTACATTAACACTGTAGCATGGTAATTATTGTATCTCAAGTACTTATGATGTTTTTTTTTTTTTATCATTGGTATCGTGATACTGATGGTGTCATGATACTATTGTGCTATTGATAGCCGTTGGTTTTATTGTAATATAGCTGGTATGATGAGATCAACTTTATGAGTACCACAATGTGGATATTTGCATCCATAATTCTGATAATATTGTAACTTGACTCTTAGCATATACATCAGTATCATGATACTGCTGGTATCGGGTTACTGGAGTTGTTGCCCGAGTAATGCTTTTAGATTGTGATGCTGCTCATATCATAATACCTGATATGATAGCTGTATGATTACCGGTATCATGATACTTCTTGTATTGTGATACTACTCGTATCGTACTGTGATAGTATTCTGACACCGTATATCACAAAATTGTCATATCCGACCCTACTTTGTTGTTCTGTTGCAAGTTTGAGCAAACTTTCAAAGGTAACAGAAAATTGACTGACGGTTTATTTTGAGTTTGAGGCCGCAATCATGTTGAACTGCCTGCATGTGGTGCACTGTGGCTACAACACGCACACACCGAATGTGGAACCTTCTGCGAAGGCTTCCCTGCCCTGCTGAGGTTGATCTGTTTGTGTCAAGAGCCAAAATAGAGGGTGGGCCAGATTACAGATGGCTAACGAGGTGGGCAGGCTCGCGGGGTCTCCGGGGGGTCCACCAGAATGATATCAATAAAATCTTTATCTCTGTTTTCATTTTTGGGCTGTAAAACTTTGCAACTGTCACGTCTGTCATGTCTGAAGTGGCAGGAGGCTGTCGTTGCTTTGTGTTGTTGTCGTGCTCCACGTTAGCGCGTTTGCGTGTCTTGGACTTAAAAGCCGTCTTCTGTAAGTGCCGCCGTCTCTTGCTGGCTGAAGGCAAACGTTGCTGTAACTTAGCTGCCTGCCTTTGAAGCTTTGTTGCCATCAAGGCTGAGTGAAAGGTGGAGAAGAGGAATGAGAGGAGGTAGAAGAGAGGGAGGGAGAAAAGAAAAGGAGCAAATGAAGGAAGAGGTGGGGGAAGAATAGGAGCGAGAGAAGGAGACGGAAGACAAGAAACAGGCGGGGAAGAGAAGAGTAGGAAAAGAAGGTAGAAAAGGATGAAAAATATGACTGGCAGAAGGAGGAGGAAGAAGATGAAGTGGAGAAGATGGCAAAGTCCAGAAAGAGGAGGAGAAAGAATACGCAACTATATCTCCAAAGACTGACAAGATGAAGAAGAACGGAAATGCACAAGACAAGTGGCTGGAGAAACCTGTTTGGTTATCGCAAGGAAACAAGGCTGATGAGAACAGGTGCAGACAAGACACAGCAAGCGCCACGTGAAGACATGAACAAGGAGGAAGACACAAAGTGGAACCAAACTAAGCGCAATCAAACAAACAAACAAAAAACATGCCACAACTATTGATTTTTTTGTTTGTTTGGGGGTTTTTTTGCCAAATGGAGGGACTAAGGAAACATTCATTTATGCTTTATGCATTCCCTCCCCCACCCCCAAAACAGGAACATTTTCACCCACGTTTTATTGCACATTTTCTCCCTGCAGCTCAGAGTGCTGGTGGACTGCTGTCATCAATCATCATTTTGATGGCCCGTGTGACCCCCCCCCCCCCCACCCCTCAAATTGAAGGCCCGAGCACCGCTCCCCGGTGCACATTCACTTCAATAAGCCTATTTTTCTTTTGATTGGCAGAACTCTATTATTCCATAAATCTGAAGCTAAATGGGAGTATCAGGTTCTGTCAAACCAAGTATGAAGGATTCAATACTTTAGTTGTGTGTGTGTGTGTGTGTGTGGGTGAGAGAGAGAGGGGGCCGGCGGGGGTACTGTCAAACTAAGCATAATATAAAAACGATTACACAAGCCTGCTAAAAACAACCACTGAGCTTTGCCTTCATTGTCTGCTAGCTTAATGCGAACACATCACGGGAAACGTCACATGCAGCGATTAGCATCTTTGTAGCGGCATTAAAGTTTTAAGCAAGCGATATTTTGAGCACAAACTGCCAACAACACGGCAGACGGTCATTAATTCTTTATCCTCTCCGAGGGGCGACCAATTTTCTTGCCGAGTTGTGACGTTTCCTTGTCGATCCGTACAGTATGTTTGGATTATACTGCCCCCAGGTGGTCAGGGTGTGCCCAGACGATTGAGATTCACAACGTGTATTGAATTGAATGAGCAAATGTACAATTAAAAAAAATTAATTTGTCACTTCTGTCATTATTTTAATATTAGTGAGGGCCCTTTTTTCTCCCTCGGAAAGATGAACATGACAAAATGTTCTGGTTTTTGGGGAGGCTGGAACATATTAAATGCATGTCGGTTGTTGTCCTCTTGGTGTCGCTGTTCTGACATCACAGTTCCTTTCCGCGCTGGCGGGGCTTCACACGCTCGCTCACGAACACCTTCACGCATTCATTCATTCACTCACACACAAACAGACGCGCACACACACACACACACACACTTTTTTTCCCCGTTCGTTCGCTCGCTCGCTCCTCACACCGTCACTCGGGCATCCTGCGGGGGGCTGAGAGTGCGCAGTGCGGCCGGCCCACCCGGGGAGTGGTTCCTCTCCTCGCCGTCAGTCACGCAGCCGGAGGAGGCGCGCACGCAAGCAGACGCGAGCCGCGCACGTCGCCAACCTGGCCGCGAGTCCCCCAATCAGGCACACGAGCGCACACACACAAACGAGCGTGCGCACGCACGCAGAAGTTCGTGGACTAATCTGGCTCTTGTGGATTTTCCCCTGACGTCCACCTGCCAGAAGATGGCCAGAGACGGCGCTCGGTCTTCCTCGCGGTCCGCAAGCCGACTGCTGCTGCTGCTGCCGCCGCCGCTGCTGCTGGCGTCGACTTGGCTCCTCCTCGCCGGCCGGGGTAAGCTCAGCGCGGCGGGGCACGCTCGGAAAAGTTTACGGCGGCTGTCACCGATGAGGTCCCACGTGTGGACTTGAGTAGTGGTTCGCTTCTCTTTGCTGCTGCTTAAATCGGCGGCAGGTGACCGTTGAGGGAGCTTTAATCCGCCTTGAGCCGCCGCGCTCGGTTCGCGTTCACCTGCTGGAATGTGCTGTTGAACAGCCGCGGAGCCGCCGACGTTGTCATGAATGGCAGGAGAGTGGACACTTAGCGCTTTATTATTAGCTGGACAATGTCACCCCACGCGTGTTGAGTGCGATCAAAACATCCATCAGAATTTGATTGACGGCACCGTTAAACATGCCAAGGTGCCACCCCCCAATCCACCCCCACGGGGCATTTGCACGTTTTGGCCCATCTCTCGGCGTGCACGAGCCCACACGATCTATAAATAACTGTGATTAATTAAGACGCCTGCCTTCACATGGCAACTTTGTAAGAGATTGCAAGTTATTGATCGGGACTGTATTTCGCCCCCAGATGCAAATTGATCAGGATTGATGGTCAAGCTTGAAAGTGGTTCGGTTGTTAAAAACACAAATAAGGGGGGGCCACGCCCATCTCGCCTAGTTTGCACTTTGATGCCTTGTTGTTGGATTGACAGCAGATGCCCACTTGGATGATTGATTAGGAGGGAGGTTAACTCTTGAAAGTGGTTTAGTAATGAAAAAAATCATTTTTTTTTTTTAAAACAGAGCTTGAAAGAGTTCGGCCATTTCTGCCCCTGTGTGTGCTGATCATGCTTTTGTGTTTGCCCGCAAATTTGATTTCATCTTGAAACCAACAAGAAGGATGACAACCACCTTCTGTTTCGGAACGTGCGCAAGCGTTTGTGTTTGACATGTGACTGCTTGATTTTCATAATTGATCAGACGAGGGTATTTATATTGGCTGGGGCTTCTTATTGAAAAACACAAATCAATTGACTCCGCCTCTCTTCTCTGTTAGCTTGTGTGTAAAGCAGCTGTTTGTGTTTTTGCTCGATTTTTGCCTCCAGTTATAATTGCTCGTCCTTCAGATTAACTATTGAAAAGTGGCATGTCAATGAAAAACATAAATATCTCCTCCCTGAGTGGCTGTATCTGTAAACTAGGCAGGATACGCAAAAGAGTCTCAACGGCCGAAAATCTGACACAAAATCGTCCATTTTGGTTTTGAAGTAGCCATTTTGGGTGAATTGAACACAAACTACTTGCGGCTTTTAATGATTATTGCTTTGGTGTGCTGTATTGTTGACAAGACCGCATTCACGTGTTACTCACTTTGTTATGCCCGTCTTCAATATTTGAATGCGAAACAGTGCAGCGCCGAGCCTTAGGCAATGCCGCTGTCCTGTTTTGTTTGTTCAAAGCCGCGTGCGGTGAATTATTTTTGAGCGTGGATGTCGCCTCGACGTAAAACATCACAAGTTGATTTATCAGCCGTTGAAGGACTTTCCTCAGACTGCTGGTTCCTAATATTATGACTGCGGGCATGCTGGCGCTCCAACTGGTTTTGCGTGATTCTGCCGGTCAATTGGCAATGTTTGTCAACAGCGGGCGGCTGAGTAGGCTACAACCCACGAATCTTCCCGGTGTAAAAAAAACAAACAAACATTAATCCTAGCAACTGAAAACTCAAGCTAACGCTGCAAAAAATAAATAAATAGACCATTTCCCATAGCCCAACATGTTTTTTTTTCCCACCAAAAGAATTCATTCAGCACCATGCTAGGTTGAATGAAATTATGCTAAAATGCTAGCCTGTTAGCTCTACCATGATCAAGGTCGTTTCATTTGTTGCTATTGTTAAGGGCTAACGTCAAGGCAAAATAAATATCTTAATGAATACTTTAAATCCCCAAATGTAGAAAAATGTTCCAAAGTCATTGAAAATCAAGCCTTTCCGCAAAAAAAAAAAAAAGGATGCTACATCGTTTAGCATCTTTTTCATGTCCACATGTAAATCCTGATTAGAGGCACAAATGTATACGCACAAAAAGTCTCCGCTAGCTGAAATATATCCCAGCTGGTCAGATAACGAAGCGCTCTAAAGCGGCCAAGCTAGTTGAAACCCCTTGTTTACATGATATTAACACGCATCATGTAATTGGAAACTTTGAGTTTTTTTTTTTTTTTCGTAATGGAGCCATCTGAGAACGTTTCGGCTTTTCGACCCCGAGCCGAACGTGTGCTGTCACTCTGAATTGGCATATCCCGACTCTCTTCACCTGAAGGCAGCTTTCGGCAAGCCCATTAGCGCAACGCCGTGCCTCTCGAGGCTTCCCCCACCCCCCGCAACCACCCGTCCAGGTGAGAAGCATTTTAATGAACGATTTAATGCCGGGAAAACCCCCCCCGCTAAAGTAGTGTCTGTTTCCTGTGGTGTGTTTTCTGTCCGTGAGCTCTGGTTTCGGAATTGAGAAGGAGGTAACGCCTGGGGCGTGGGGGGGGGGGGGGGGGGGCAACAAGTTCTTTAGCAGCTATGCTAGTTAAGTGATGCCACAACACCTCTATAGATGCGACCCCGTTCTGAAATGTCAACAACGTGTTTGCCGTAGATGAGCTTATCAGTCGGAAAGCAGGCGCCGATGATTATCGCTTCTTGAGCGGCGCGGCCTGATTGTGCACAGTTTTTATTAATGACTCATCCGGTGGCGCTTAGTTGTGGCGAGGATGGCGACGGTGGCGGCGAGCTTTCGTCACCTTCCGAGATCGCTATCGGTGGGGGTGTGGGGGGGGGGGGGGCAATAATATATATATATATATATATATATATATATTTTCATGAAAGTTCAAGATGAAGTTTGAGTGTAATAATTGTAAAAATTTGAGTCCTTGCTGTTCGGTGTGTTCGGCTGCCCTTTTACATTTTCTCTTTTGTTTTGGCTTGTAAATTTACACAAATATTGGGCCTGCGGGGCGTTGAATTTTCAAAACAATGACACAAAGAGCTACCTGGGCTAATGCTCCGCTCACACGCAATGACAATATAATTGAAACACCCTTCCTTAGTGTTTTAGAGCATGACTTCTTGAGACTTTTGTGCAGGTCGACTTATGATAGACATGTCCGCTAAATTTCAAGTTGCGAGGCAGAATCGTCTCCTGGGGCTGAATTTTTTTGTTGTTCATAACTCCAGAAATGGCTTCAGAGCATTTCTGTGTAAGGGAAATCCTGAAAAATGTTCGCGTCAAAACTATTAAGAGGACCTTTGTCGTCTGTGCTCATGCCCAAATGACAAAAGTAAATAAATAAATAATCCTATTTGGACACATGGTGACCTTAGCGACCCAAGACCGAGATCCATTTGCAAAATCAGTCACCTTTAAAAAGAAAAGAAAAGAGAAAAAAAAGGAATTCTTTTGCCGTAAAGGTCCACAGCCCTCTGTGGCTCATGGAGCATCGACGAAATGTCAAGAGACTGTCTTGAGAGTAGTGGTCCTTTATGTGTGTGTGTGTGCACACTGCCTTTGCCTACTTTTCACATGCACAATAAAGCCAAGCCGCGAGTGGACTTATTGTTCCAGCGCACTCGAAAAGCCAACTTGATCTTTTCCCCACTTCAGTTTTCATGTCGGCCTTCCCAGAAAGCACTGACAAGTTTCCCCCTTTCCATTTTCCGCATGCGACGCTTTCACGCATCGTTTGTGTGACATCACAACATGGCGTGATAACTTCATATGCGTGTTGCTTTGAATCAAGTTTTGCTGAGTCCCGTTTTGTCGGCTACTGGTCTTGCTGGGATTTAAAAATGTGAATGGTGAACGGTCGCAATTTTGCAGATGTAACAGCCAATCCAAATGAACTTTGTGAATTTAAGAGGAAAAAAAAACATCAACAATTACTGAAAATATCAACGCACGTTCTATTATTCTTGCTCTGTTTTTGTGGTTCAACCAAACGAATACAGTACAGGATCTTGTATGTGGCATGTTTTATGATTTTTTTCGGCATTATTATATCGGTATTATATTTTTTTCGGCCTTTTTTGTGGCTCGGGATAGGCATGCTTGCAAAATTTTCTATTGCCTGCTTCAGACTGTCTGGAAATTATGGCCTGTGATGACGATGACAGACTGATGACAGGCGTGCAGGGTAAAAAAAAAAAAAAAAAAAACGGAGGCAGTTTTTCTGCGATGAAAGGCCGGCGGACATTTGCAGGCGGTTGCGTCACGTTGTTTGTCTTTTCTCACGCTCACTCGGTGGGGTGCTTTATCGATCCGCAGTCTTAATGACCCGGCATGCGCCTAATGAGCATTGTGCCTCGCAGCTTCTTGCATTATGCATCCCACCTAAATCACACTTCCTGTTTTGCAAGACGACTTGACCATTTGGAAATGGTCGCCATGGATACGGCCGATGAGGCCGTCTGCCGTCTCTCGCGAGCAGTGCTGTGAGGGTTTTTAAAATGTTTTTATTTTTTGGCGTGGACGATGAGTGAGCCTCGCCGGCATCTGGTCGGGAGAGGAGCGGGTGAGAGGAAGGCGGTGTTGACGTGGGACTTTTCGTCTGTGCTCGGAAGCACTTGTGGATTCTTCAGCAGGTCGACACTCGCTCAGCCACACGTTGACGAGAGCTGAAGTCGTCGCTTTCTTAGCAGCGCATTGCGCTGGGCATTGGATTTGCTTACTTGTCCATACAGAAAGTCTATGATGTCATCATGTGATTTTCGTAGTTAACCTGGCTAAAAACAAAGTACGAAAACCAAAGTGATCTTTCCAATAGGAAACAATGTAAAGGGAATTAATTGGTTTTAGACCCCCCCAAAATAGTCACAAAGATACATTTTAGAGAGAGGAACTACAGTTTAACTCATTCAGTACCAGCCAATTCTGGACCATGTCTGAAAAGACGTTTTAAAACGTCTTTGGGAGTGAATGAGTTAATAAATAAAAGTCTCAAACTGGCAAACTGAGGGTGGATGGAAAGGCCATCAGGGCACCCCAAACATGTTGGTGGGGGGCGCCCGGGAGCCACCTGCCGACACATAGGTCCTTTATAAAATGTTTGAGTAAAATATGTCTGCGATTGTGGCAAGGCAATGTGGCAGTAACTGTTCAGCAGCAGAGCTTCCTTTGTGTAGTTTAACACAACACAAGCTGATTGGTGCGCATTTGCGCGCTGTTATGTGACTGTCTGCTGGGTTGAACATTTTGGTGATTTCTTATTTTCTCATTATTCCCAGTTTAGATGTAAAAAAAAAAAAAAAAGACTCGTACATTGCCGTGCAGCATGATTTTCTTTTTTTTTTTTTTTTTTTTTTTTGCCGCAATACCCCCTTCCATCAGCAAAGGCCAAATTTATGTTGATGATCCTAAATCACTATCCTGTGGTGTGGTGTGAATTGTGACAGATTTTTCCTGCCCATGGCATCTGTTAAAAATAAATAAAATAAAATTTTAAAAAAATTAAAATCGTATCCATCGTTGGCCAACTCGACACTCTGATTGGCCGCCGCCCATGTCACTCACCAGCCCCGGCCCCGGCCTTTTACAACCTCGCACGCTCAAAATTCGCAGACACGACAGTATCATAACCACGCTGCATTCCAGTGTCGTCTCACTCTTTCTCTTTGTTTCTGCATTCTTGTGCTGGCGACTCTCTCTTCCAGCCATCCTGGCAAGCTTCCACGTCCAAGGCCCTTTTGTTGGAACAGCTTTTTGTAGGGATTGGAAAGGCTGCCACTGCGCCCCCCTTAACACACACACACACACACACACACTTCTTCTATCAGCCTTCCAAACACACTTATTATTCAGTCTCATAGTTTAAACAGCAAGGCCGCAAGAGGCAAACTGTTTCGAGTCCTTTCCAATCAATTTAAAAGCTGCTCTCGCTATCCGTGAAGGTTAAATTATCTTCACATTTGGAGATAGCCACTTTTCACTTCCTCTGGGTGCGATGCATATGCATCCTTTTTCTTTTCCCAAAATGGTGGCACGGTTTCATTTTTACAGCCGCGTACATGTCAGGGATCGTTTCCTCTTTGGGACCTCGCTGACTTCTTGTGGGTGGCTGGTGATGAGTAGGAAGTGGAAAGGTTTCCATCGTGGCGTCTGCAGTGCATCTGCCCATCGACATTGGCCCGCTGCTTCCTGTCGGGCATCCTGTGAGACATCACTGAGTCATGAGAGTCGTACTCGGTGTTCGAGTGCCGCCCCAGCATGGACCGCTGCAATGTTTTGTTCGCGAGGTTAAAAGTTCTTTTCTTTATCAGCTGTGATTCCTCGTTGAAATCGTTTTTATCCAGCAGCGCAAATGATTCTGGCAACAATCATCAATTTTGTTCATGGCAACCAAACTTCATGTCTCACTGTGAAAGACAAAAATAATAATAATAATTCAACCCAAGCAGCCAGTTTTACTTGGCAACATGAAATTTGGAAGGCATGTCAATCATGAGTAGACCCACAAAAAAAATAATAATAATTCAGCCTATGCTGCCAGTTTTACTTGTCAACATGAAATTTGGAAGGCATGTCAATCATGAGTAGACCCACAAAAAAAAAAAGCCACAACACGACCGCCATTTCGGCTCAAAGTCATGTATGTCGTCAATCGCCGCTCGCATCACTGTTCAAAATCAATAGTTTTTTGTTATGCTCTGGAATATGATTGTCAGTAGGATTCTTGTTTGTATCTGCAACAGCATCCTACCAATGCTCCAACGCATGACATCGCCAGTCATCGAGTGACATGCGACACACAAGTGATCCTGCAAAGCACCCCAGGGGGGCGGCGAGCAGGCTGTCCTGCGCGATGGGGACGCTTCGCCGCGTGTGTTCGGCCATTACTCCCAAAAGGGGGAGGACTCTTCCTCGATAGGCGAAATGACAGTCAGCGGGTTGCCTCTTTTACAGTAAATGTCTGCACCTCAGGCAGGTTTTAAGTGTCAGAAACGCCATCCGGGTTGTAATTACCGCTTGGCTTGCAGTTAGGAATGGTACTGAGGCCCCCTCACTTCGGTGTTGTTGTTTTGTTTTTTTTCACCCCACAAAAAGTCCATTAAGAGCATATTAACTACACACGACTTCATCCCAGAGTCTGTTTGCAGGCAGCGATTCCGGTAAGGATGACTTAAATCCCCAGGGAGGCTTTTGGAGCCTCCAGTGGTTCTTGCAGTAGGGGGGTAATGTGGGGGTCTGATCGCCTTGCTGGCCGGGGTGGTACTAATGAGGTGTTTTTGCCTCATTTTCATTTTCGTCCACTTGAACACCCAACATGCACCGCTGCAAACTTTCTCGCAGGTTTGCGAAGTTCATCTTTGTACAGCTTCGGAACAACTTGCGTTGTAACTTTTTGCCGCTTTCCGTGGAAGCCGTGCGGGATTATGTTGCCTCCAGATGAAAAGTCAAGAACAAGTGAAAGTGATCCGGTTCCCCCCCCTAAGTACAAGACAGATGCACCAATATAATGTGTGTAGATAACTTCCTGTTACTTCCTATGTTACCGCCATTTCTTTGTGATTCTTCCAAAACGCGAGTCAGGCTTGCCTTTGAGCTGATGATGTAACAGCTCGTTAGGAGTCAATATGCGCCGGGCGCGGGAGGTCAAATGCCAATTAGCGCTGCTTTGCGTGCTTCTGGCAGGGAGGACGCGTCGGAATAACACAGAAGAATCCGGAGCGCTTGAGCGGCGACGCTTTGTCAACAGACTGACGAGAAGCAGCGGTGACGGGAACGTTTGGAGGCGTTGACGAGACGGGCAGATAACCCTCCACAGCCCCCCCCCCCCCTTGCCACTCACTGGCCTTTTCCTCACTTTGGCTCGAGACTGACGGCCGGCAGACGACGACGACACAGCGCAGTGGAATCGGTCACTTAACGCTCTCGGGCATCTTCAAAATATTTTTGTTAAAAATAGCACTGTATGAGGATCTATAAAAATAACCAATTGGAATGCAAAGAATGAGAGTGATAATTGAATGGCCATTGTGCTGCTCCTTCTGGCGTGCACGCCATGGTCACCAGAGGGCAGTGTAATAGAGGATAAAGAATATATGCCCCAGACTATTGTTTAATGTTCTGTCTGCATGTGTTGTCACTGTTGGTGCTTAGATATATGGGATAAAGGCGCACAATGTACCACAAAATAAATGCTAGTTTCGTTAGCCCATTTATGGCTTTTCCCATTATGTGTTACCCTTAAGCTAGCGGAGAAATTTAGTCAGGACTCGACTAGCTTGATTTTTGTTTTTTTTTTGTTTTTTTTGCCACAGTAACTTGGTACTAGGTTGAAGGAATAGCGTTCTGACTTGCTCTGGTTTTTATTCATTGGCTAATTGTGCGGGCTAACTGGATGCTAGCGCGCTAAGGCCAGTATGTGTACGCGGCTGGCTCTGAGAGTAAACTTTGCACTTTTCATTTGTTAATAATTCATCAAAATACTGCTGATGAAGCAAAACCGGTGTACATAGCATTGTGTGTCTGTGTGTGTGTGTGTGTATGTATGTGTGTGTGTGAGAGAGAGAGAAGCAAGCGCACGGTACATTTAAGATAACAGATCTCTTCTGACGTCATTTGGATTTGATCAATAGGTCCGTGCGCATGTGCACACGTGTGTGTTTTTCCATTCACCGGATTGCTGTCATGCCAATCACACGCGTGATTTCTAACTTCTCTTTTCAATTAAGCAGGCGCCGGTTTGATTTGTGTTGTTTACTCTTAATGAGGAAAAAGAACACAACGGGACGTCTCTGCTCACATAGCATTTGAATCTCCTCCAGTCCCTTTTCTGATGTGAAAAAAGTGTGTGTGTGTGTGTGTGTGTGTGTGTGTGTTGTGCCATCAGGCCCAACAGTGTGTGCACTAATTACATTTTTGATAGCTTGTGAAAAAGTGACTGTGGCGTTATCGCAAACACCCACTGCTTCCATCACCGAGCCGCCACTGTGCGTGCGTGAGTGTGTGCGCGCATTCCTCATTAGTGTGTGCTTGTGATTTCAGCACCTTGGCGAGCATTGTTCACCGCGCGTGCAACAATGCAACGAGAGCAGCAAATCGCCCCCGGCGTTGCCGCGGCTTCATCGACACGCACGTGTTTTTGAATGAATCAGGTGACATCGATGGGCAGTCACGTACGCAAAAGAATGCAGACGGTGAGGGTCCCATCTCGCACCGCCCGACCTTTTCACCCCCTCCGCCAAGTCCAAAACTTGTCAACCAAAACCCAAAGGTTGCTCTTGATCTTGAGCGGTGTCCTTCACAAAAATCCGGTACGGATGTGAAATTTCGCTTCTGAAACATATCAGCCTCAGGGGATCGTTATGATGGCCGTGTTATTCCTCTGCGGTGGACCTTTGTGGCCATCAAAGCCCCACCGGCAGAGACGTAATTGCGATGTCAGGTGGGGATTGGCCCGTAAAGACCAACAAAGACGCGTACGAGCGCAGGAACACACACCTGCAGCCCACAAGCACTTATCAGGCGTGACAAAGACACACACACACACACACACTCGCGCACGGCGGCGGCGGCAAAGAGAAGCCATTCATCAAGAGACAAGGAGGCGCAGGAGGAAGACAAAGCCGGGAAAAAGAAGCGCCTAAGAGCAAATGTGTATTATTTTAGCGTAACTGCTTGTGCCCCTTTCTATTGAAAAACTTCATTCGTTATACCAGGAATGCATGTGACTCGTCGGGGTTGTAAGTCTTGCCCGAAGGGGTGATGAGCACAGCACATTATTGTCACTTTAGTACGTGTTACTTTGTTAATACGAGCGTGTTCTGTGGCCCTAGCCTTCATCATGGACTCTGTTCAGGGATCAGACAAAACGGGTCTGTGCTTGTGCTTGTTCCTTCAAGTGGGATCAACGCATTATGAATACACTAAACATGGAGTGACCTCTTCTGTTGAAAAAAGCTTGTTCTCTCTTATGTGAGGGGTGTATGTGACTCATCGGGTCTGAAAGGCTTGTAATAGTTGCTGAAAGAGTTGATGACCACACAAACTCACCTTATGTATACAAACATTTAGCACAGTCGAGATAATTCAGCCTGACCAGGAAGCTGACTAATCGGGCATGAAGTGCTTGTGTGAGCAAAACAAAAATCGAGCATGTCCTTTTGTGTTGAAAGGAAACTTGACTCATTCTCATTATGCTTGGTGTTATGACTGAAATGTTTGTAATTATTGTTTCAACTATGTGATGACACATTACGACTTGATTCATGCAAACCTTTAGTGCAGCCTGACTACAACTTGGCTTATTCTACTGTAGTTGGGGTATGTGATCTGTCGGGTCTGAAGCGCTTGTTGCTCTATTTTTAATACAAAATGAAGAATACAAAACTTTATTGCATCCATCCCGATTTAACTATGGTAACAATTTGTGGTCATTAGCAGCGGCACCAAATTTGTTAGCTGCTAATTCTAATCAGCGATTTTTTTTGATTTTTTTTTCACAGGGTCATGTTTGTTTCCTACCAAATTTACACCCCAGGCCCACAAGGCAAAATGGTGGTGGTGTTGATATTGATGAATCAGGACCGCCCCCTCCCTTTGTATCATGGTAAACGGGCAGCAGTCAGTTGTGTTAACACGCTGCTTAATGTGCCGCGCCGAAGCTGCTAATTAGCCACCTAGCCTGCCGGCTGACATTTGCCTTCTAATTAGCGCTGTTGTGCGTCTCATTGCACAAAGCACACGAAAGGTGGACAACTTGCGACCCGCACTCTTACTGCTCCGTCTGTCGGTGAGCGGTCGCCGCACGCAACGCTTGGGTTTCCGCGACAGCAAAGCGGTTTGGTTGGTCGGTTGTTGGTTTTTTAGGATAGCTCTTGTTTTGTTAGCTAATGTACCTAATGAGCTGGCCAGTAAGTACATGCAGTAATTAGAAACTCTCAACAACATATTCCAAGTTGTCGAATTAGGACAATGGCTCTGTTGTTGCCATGGTGATCCTCAGTCAGCCGTTTGCTGGATGTGTTAGCGTTAGCCACAGTGCTATCAATGACAAAATTATTGACTTCATTAGGATCCGTATCCTTTTGTAGCCGTTTGGCTGAAAACACAACAACTTTGGCAGGTCGTGTACCCTGTGGAAAATGTCATTATCTTCCGGATCAACTTCTGAAAGCTTTCTACGTAAGAAATTTTTTATTGCGGTCGTCTCAAAGACACACTGTTGAAATTAAACAGGATGTCGCTCATTTTGTTTTGAAGCGGCCATTTTGGGCAATCCCACTGCTACGAGTGGCGCTAGTAGCAGTGGGCTTTTTTTTTTTAATTTCCATTTCTTTTTCATTTCCTCGGCTGGTGGCCGGCGCTGGCTATCCGTGATCTTGTCGCCATTTCTTTGAAGGATTCAGTGCGCCACACTTTCAAGTAGCACTTCATTGACGTCCACTACTTTTCACACCCGATTTATGGAAGAGGAACGCTGGCCGCTGGAAGATTTAACCCTGGAAGATGGCCATATAAAACAAATAGGGGTCAGGTCCAGTCGCATCAGGGTCAGGCTTGTGTGTAGTGTGTGTGTGCGCGTGTGTACTGCAAGAGTGCATGAGGTAAATGCTGAAATTCGAAACGGAGTTCATTTCATGTGTGGCGATGTGTAAAATAAAAATGGAGATGGATGGCGCGCCCCCACAGGTGTCGACCAGCGTTTGAACCCGCTGTGAAGTCACGCCACAGCTCGGCATATTGGGACTTTGAGTTGGCTGAGTAGGAGGAGGAGGAGGAGGAGGACTTTGTGAAGACGAAAGAAGGCAAATCGCTGTCTTCTCATCCAGTTTATCAGGCGGCCGCATATTGCGCATGGCGGCCGGGCCGGAATGTTTGCAAGATGATTGAACCGATAGTGGCCCGCCCCCAAGGGATGCCCCTGTTTTGCATACGCTTGTTTATTAGCCTGCCAGCGTCCTTGTTGTTGTTGTTCGTTTTTGGGTTTTTTTTGTCATGGTGTTGTGTTCTGCAGACTTTTTGGAGACCTCTGGACACAATGCGGCACAAAGCTGCGGCTGCGGCTCCAGGCAACAATAGAATTACAAGCACTGGCAGTAGCGTATGGCAGCCCGGGCAGATTAGTGTTATTCCATAAACTGTACGCTCCTTTGGGAATTGTCAGTCATAGCGCTCACTTAGTGGGCGACGTCCCTGCCAGGATTTCAGCTTGTACTCGCTGGGATTTTCCACACCGACACAGCTCACTTTTCGTGCCTCTGATCAGGGCTGCCAGCTCGTCAGGCAGAAGAGGAGCGAACAAACCAACCGTGGAGTTGATCCTCGGATTCTGGACCTGCGACATTCCTCTTGTTGAGCTGCCTTTCAAGCCAAGCATTTTGAGGCTCACGTGTAATCTGGCGACCAGATCAATGAGTCGCTGTTCCAACTTTTTCAATCGAATGCACACGGGTTTATCGCAGGGTTGAGGGTTCTATTCCGGAGATTTTAGTGTCTGAAGTGGGATGATTTGTCCTTACATTGTCCATGCCAACCCCGGTTCAAAGGACCCCTTGTCATCCTTGCACAACAGATTTAAAGTGATAAATAGTGCCAGAAGTGGGATTTTTAGTTGTGAAGCCCATAGTTTGTCGAACCCTCGGTACCCCTGAGTGAGCCTACCAAAATAAAGTTTGGACTTTCTTCTTTCAGCAGAAAAAAAAAAGATTTGTTTCTATCTTTTTCCATTTTCAGCAATTGGCATAAAAGTTTCATGAAAATGGTGATTCCTGGGCAAAAAAAACGGAGAAAATGAGCTTTTTACAAAAGCGTGCATTTCAAGCACGTGAAGCACCACTGCCACCTACTGGTCACTTTTTTACATGATTTACAATGCAAACGGCTTATTCTCATTCACAGATTGCATCAGACCCTCCTCCTCTCTATGACGCAAAAAAAAAAGAAAAAAGACTTAGACGTACAAGCACGTCCTTGGTAGGCGGGGCCTAATTTTAAAAAGACGTACAAGTACGTCTTGTGGAATGAAAGAGTTAATGTGTGGGCTGAGGATCCTATCCGAAGACTTTGGTAACAAATGGCGAAACGATGATTAGCCATGCGGCCATCCATGCCGCATCCAGTTTGAAGTACTCTCTCGACGCCAGTGGGTTAAACTCGTAAGACGGTGCTCTGAAGGGGCTTTTAAATTCTTAGGTGAGGGGTAAGGAACGGCAGACTTGTGAAATTATATCGTGCTGCACTGCTCCTGATGTTGAGCACTGGCCACCAGGTATTCAGAGCCCGGAAAAAAAATGACTCTGACATGCCAGAAGTGCGGACAAGCGCGGAGGCGGTGATTTCAGTTGAACTGGAGATTGTTTCTCATCCGCACGCCGATCCCTGTACGCCTCCTGAGATTTCTGTGAGGAACGGTGTCAGAAGTGGGACGATTAGCTTGCGAGGCCATCCATGCCTTTCGCAGTTTGAAGCATCCTTGGGACGGAAGCCCCCCCCTGGATGAGAGACTCTGGAATTGATGTCATGAAACTGGCGTTTCTACTCGGAGATGAGGGTGCTGTACTCCAGACTACCGTGATGAACGGCGACAGAAATGGGATGGGCCGTTTTGAGCGCAGATTGGAGGATCCTCAGGAATCTTTGTGTAATAGACTCTCGGGATAGTTCTTTGGTTGAGTGAGCAGGCTTTTTTTTTTAGAGTTCGGTGGTAAATAGTGTCAGTCGTGTGATAGTTACCACGGCAGGCTTTCTATGTCATGTGTAGATTAAAACCCGCTGACTTTGGCATGCATTCAATTTCAGAATCCTTGTTGGAATCTTTGTGTTCTCGCGAGCGACTTGGCCTCACATCGTAACACTGGATAGGGTAAAAAGTGGGGGGAGGGGTAGTGAGTTGATTGGTGGAGGAAAAAGGGGGGGAGGGCGCAGTTATGGCGATATGAAGATATCTTTTCAGATGTCATTACAGTTGGCTTTGTAGTCCGCTGAGCTAAAGTGGATTACGCTCGGCCAACTGTACGCATGACAATGGCGAGGAAGAGGAGCCACGCACGCATGCGCGCACACGCGCGGAAAGACACACAATGACATCGCCCACGGCAACGCCTCATCCGACTCCTCTTCCTCATTTCCTATGCTGTGTTTTCTTTTCTCCCCCCCCCCCTACTTGGCTGTCACGTCATTTTCTTCTTGTGTGCACCGCCTCCTCCTGCTTTTCTTCACTCCCTCCTTTTTTCTTAATTCTCACCCTTTCACCTCTCTCATTATCCTTTTCTCACCTCTTGCTTCATCATCACTCTCCTCATTTCCCTTTTTTGTTTCCTTTTTAACCTCCTCCTCCCCTTTGTGCTCGCTCAATCATTTTCTCATCTCTCTGCGAGGAGGCGCGCGTGCCCTCGCAGGTTGTGACGAAAAGCAAATAAGGAAGGAAAGATTTGTCGGAATGCCATGGAGCTGGTTTTATGGCAGGAATGTTTGCAGCTGCTTGTTGCTTTCTTTGCCGTTTAACCCTTTGCAGGGCAATCATTGCAATACTGATTATTAATTAACACCGCCCATATGTCATTGTATAGTTTTGATTTTATAAGTGCTAATGTATATGATATGAGCTGCACAAAGAGTATGTAAGTGTCCTTGGCACCTTTCATGGTGCTAGCTACCTAGCTATCGATCGATATAGCTAGCTAGCGAGCTAGCTATCTAAGGAGCCAGCTCGCTAGCTACCTAAGGAGCTAGCTATCTAAGTAGCTAATCAGATAATCGTATAGCTCGCTAGCTCGCTAAAATATTATTTCAACTTATTGTTGAACTTATTTACATTTAACAAAGCAGTTCAACACACACACATACCTTGGGTTTTATTTTATCCATTTGTGTCCTTTTGTTTGGTCAACCTGAAATTTAAAGACATTTTTATTTTTCATGTTTTCAATTGAACTTTCATTTCAGAATCCATACACACACAAAAAGTCAAAACATGATTCAATTGTTAAGAAAAGTTTAAAAAAAAAAACCTAATCAGATCAGCTTTTGTTGAAAGGGTGACACCCGGTTTTATTTTGGATTCTCAGATTTTCCATTTTTTCCGTAATCCTGATAATAAACAAGCAAGCAATGAAAACACGAACTACTCTTGGAAGATGAAGACAGAAGCACATTTATTTATTTATTCACCCCCCCCCCGCGCAAAAGAACGATTTAAGGCGGCATGAATTATTGATGGCTGCTCTCAGAAGGGGTCCTGCCTCCCCCTCATCATCCTCATCTTCATCCTCTTGTCTGTGCTCCTCTTCCTCCTCTGTTCTCGTCTTCATGTTCATTTCTGTCCATTTGACACTTTCAACTCCTCGACTGGCCTGCTGCCAAGCAATCTGTTTTTTCCAGACCACTATCGGCACACCGAGAACCCTTTTTGGTTGCCGCACCTCGAATTTCTCAAACTGGCTTATATGTCAACCCTACTGATTTTTAAGGATGTCGTAAATCACGTAACAAGCAGCGACGGTGGCGTCCATACGTTTTCGATTTGATCCAATTCTTTATCGGGCGTTTTTTGTTTGGTTTTGTTTTTAAACTGTCGGGTGTCAGAACAAGCAGCGCACTGATTCTCATTCACGTCGTGTCAAGTAGACACACTCAATATGCTGCCGAGAATTTTTGTTAAATGGCATTGCGGGAATCCTATTGACTTTGAAAACACTTGTATTGATGGCTTGTCGATTTTTTTTTTCAGTTTGATTTGATGCACTCCCTCATCCTTTAAATCCAAAATGATCATTTTTGTGACACCGGAAGTTATAGCATAGCAAAACGAATGCTATTTGTGAACCTACTGTGTGGTTTGTTAGCATTGACCTAATCATAAATACATTCTCACAAGTATTTATTGACGTGATGATCAAATATTTTACCCATTTGTCCTGCCTGAGAAGATCCGAAGGATCCGCAACGTTAGCTTAAAGTACTTTTACAACACGACGAAACAAAGTCATTCATAATCATAAAATAAAAACACATGAGCATTAACTAGCAAAATGGCCACCTTTTGTTTTTGGTAAAGAGGTCATCCGCTTCCTTTTCCTTTGATCTCCTCGCAGACTAATGTCACGCCGGCATCATGATGGCTCCATTTTGTCATTCGGCGACCACTCTTCTCCTCCTCCCCGTCGCTCCATTTCACTCGCTTCCTCTTTAGCAAGGAGCCTCTTAAGCTACCCCCCCCCCACCTCCCACCATCACCACCACCCCGAGCCCCCCCTCACCCACATCATCTTGCCTCGCCTCGCTCGCCATCTGAACAAATTGCTCGGGACGATGCGTCCAGGTTGGCCTGCCCTACTTTCGTCTCCCGTGTGCTCTCTTCCTCTGCCATCTCGTCGTGTGTTTATTCAGATGGGAACGGGATGGATGAAGGGATGGAAAACAAGTAAAGAGATGAGGGTGTAGGGGGGGGGGGCTGGGGGGCGCATGCTCCAATCTATCTGGCGCTGACTGACTGCGTGACACCGTGTTTGTTTACATTTAAATCAGAGCCTCCGTGCCACCCCCGGGAGAACACTGAGGTACTGTGCGGTGAAATATACCTGTGATTTCCTATAGCGTTTGAAGGCAAATTTCTTAGCACATTGCTTCTCAAAGTTTTTTAACCAAGATCTATGTATCCATATCTATATATTAGATAGATAGAAAGCCCCACTCCAACATTGCGACACGCGATGCCCTCTGCGAACGCGCCCAGGAAGACCTGTTTTGACTTCGCCGCACGCCCCGACCTTGACCTGCCTTGGGCGGCGGCCATTTTTGCGATCTTCTCGACCGTATGAATATGCGATTATTCCCATTGTACAACTTGGCTCCCACGTTTTCACACAAAGACACGTTGGGCCTAAGATTTTATTCACGAAAATGCAATTGCTGGTCACTTTTTCTACTTTACTGATAACAAAAGCTATTGCGATTTTTTATATATATATATTTTTTTTAATCTACTGGTTAGCACGTCCACCGTACAGTGCAGAAGTGCAGGGTTTGATAAGGGCTCCGGCCTTCCTGTGTGGAGTTTGCCCGTTCTCCCCATGGCTCCGCGGGTTTTGTCCGGGTAATCCGGTTTCCTCCCACATTCCAAAAACATGCATGGCAGACTGATTGAACACTCGAAATTGGCCCTCGGTGTGATTGTGAGTACGAATAGTTGTTTGTCTATGAATGACCTTCGATTGGTTGGCAAGCAGTTCAGGGTGTCCCCTGCCCACTGCCCGAAGATGACTAGGATAGGCTTCGCCCTTCGCGACCCTTGTGAGGATAAAGTGCATTGGAAAATGAATGGATGGATAATGTTTTATTTTTTTGGGGTAGTATTCATGAAATCATGACACTGGCGAGCAACGAGAGAGCAGCCGTGGGGTCTGACTCGTGAGTCCAATTGCGAAATAGAATTTCAATTTGAATTTTTAGTTCCATCTGAGCGCTTGCAAAGGTGCGTTTGGTCGGTTCTTCCTCTTTAAAAAAAAAGAAGTGATTGAAGTTTTTGAATGCTCCCTGGCTGGACGTGATCCAGTGGGCCTTCCAAGTGTTCTTGCGCTCATTTGCCAATAACCATCACCGCTGCTTGATACAGTCGTCCGCCTCGAGTTTGCGATTATAGCATATCACGTGTCAAGTGGCTTCAAAACAGCTTGAGGAAGCAAAAAAAAAAAAAAACAAACGACAACATTTTGTGTCACGCCTCACACTCGTCATGTGTGCCAGTGTATAGATTCAATACATATTTAATGTGCTGCGGCTGTCAAAGCAAATATGAAGCATGTGCACTTCGTGCTGCCTTCTTGTTTTTTTCTCTCTTTGTTTTGTTTTTTTCGTGTCACGCGTTGGGGGGGGAAAAAAAGTCAAATTTGTTTGCGTCTGTGTGGGTATGAGTGCAGGGGTGCCACAGAGGTGGGGGGGGGGGGGGGCGCACACAGGAATGACTGTTGACAAGGCGCTAATTAGCAATCAGAGTGGGACCCCTGCCTGGGAAAGAGATCTTTGTATTGTGTGTGCGCGTGCATGCTAACGCTAACACGCGCACACCAGCTCACACAAGCGAACATGCACAAATCCGTATTTGCACTTACACACGTGCGCCAGGGAAACGCTATGTGCGCTCACATAAATACGCTAATACACAAATGCGCTAACTTGCACAAACTGAAGTACTAACAAACTCACACAGCCTTGTACAATGAAAAATGCTGTAACACAAACAAGCTAACTTTTCATTCCTTCACGTACACAAAAATTACACACAAATGCACTAAAACACTTGTGAACCAACACTGGCACACACAAAAACACGCTAACTCGCGTATTTTCACTTTTCAACATTCAAGTAGCACACGTCCAATGAACATCTGCTCCTTCAAACATGAAGGGATTTTTTTTTCTGACAAAGCAAGTACCTGATTGATTTTATTTCTGTCATGAGCAAAAGTGAGAATCGTCGCCGTTGCCAAGGCGGTAGCCACGAGACGACAGCGCGTTGCTCATGTTACGTCCCGCGCGTGTCCTCGACTTTGAACGTGTTGCCGATTTGCGGGAAAGGAGCAACAGTTCACAACAAACCAAGATTAAAAAAAATGTTTAATCACAATTAAAATACTTGCTCTATCGCCTCTCATTAAATGCAATCATCATTAGCATTTAGCTTAGCATTTCATCTCTTCTAAACAACAGCCCACCGAAGCAAAGAGGAGACAAAAGTTCCAATCATGTGCTGCTCCGACGACATTTGATACAGTACAAGTGGAATTTACATTTTGCAGTTCGTGCGGCCCAAAACTAATAGCCCTACTTTCAATAATAACACAGCGTAATAGCTCTCGCTGGCTTCCTAATGGCCAACATTACGCTGTCGGCTCGCTCCCGCCGAGCGCTCAACAGGTGCGGCGAGATGGCGTGAGAAGCGAGCGAGGCCGCCGCAGATCACGTATGATTGGATTTATTTTTATTTTTTATTTTTCCCCCTCAATTGATGTTTGTTCCCGCTCCAACTCTCTTCTCGGCAGTCAGCGGACTCGATGGCTAATCTCAGGCGACGGGATTGATCTGATTGGTTCTTGTTTTTTTATTGGGGGCGGGGGGGAGAAGTCATTTGTTGCTAGGAAGAAATCATGATGCGACGGTTAGAACTGTGGGTACACACTGCAAAGAAAGGACAGGGAGAGGCGGCAATGACATGCATTAAGGGGAAGATATTTTGCTGACTGTTTGCCCATAGTCTCCCAACTTTTCTGCTTTGTCTTCCGCTGCTGCCTGCTCACACTCTCCTGATTTTTGTGTGTTTTGTTGCTGGGCTGCCTCTAAGCTCCTGACGTTTACCAACTATAGTCTCCTGACTTTTTAGAAAGTCTTCGCTGATGGTATGCCCGCAGTCTCACAACTTTTTTTTGTTTTTTTGCTGATGTTTTCTCTCCAGTAGCAAAGTCTGTTACTGTTAGTTGTCCCTAAGTCTCCTGGCTTCAAGTTAAGTTTTCAACTACCAGTTTGCCCATAGTCTCGCAACTTTTAGTGAATTGTTTCCCCTGATTTGCCCATAGTCTCCTAACTTTTAGTGGAGTCTTTCACTGCTGGTTTTCTTGACGTTTCACAACTCTTGGCCACTGCTAGTTTTTCACTAGTTTCGGGTCTTTTTTTTTTTTCCACGGTTTGCCCATAGTCTCCGCGCTGTTTTCCTTTTCCAATCCTGACTTTTATCAAGGTTTGTCTTTTGATGCTTTGCCCATATTCTCCCTACTTTTAGTGAGGTCTTTCATTGTTGTAGCCTGCTGACTTTTGCCAAGGTCTTTCAGTGTTGGTTTCGCCACAGTCTCAAGACTGGTTTGCCCATATTCTCCATACTGTTACCGAGCCGTTTCACTGTTTTGGTCTTGATGAGGACGCCAGAGATCAGTTGTGTGCAGTCACATGGCCAACAGGGTGTATGCTGTCTCCTTGTGGCAAAGACAATCAGTCCAAAGACGTCCTGTAAGCATGGACGCCGTCGGAATATGAATAGCGGTGCGGGAGCGATATGGATCTGCTCTGCTCTGCCGGCAGTGTATCAAATGGCAGATCAATAATCTGCACATCATTCAGCATTGCATCGCGGGCCAGAGGAAATGAGATGCCAACGCGTGGACGTTCTTTAAATTCAACAACGCGGAAGGAAGTATCGCAATTGACTTTTTATTCCCCCTGGGCCACATTAATAAACTATGACATCAACACGTTTTGTGTATGAGGACGCCGCTCGGGTCTGAATAGAAGATGTTCAGCGGCCCGTTTAGGCAGTAAAATTGTTCAGACATGACTGGTCTGCACCCCGAATGGGTTGAGTTAAGCATCATTTCTTGAGAGAGGGCAGAAAGGAAACAAACACCAACTCAAAGGATCGTTGTTGGGCTGTTGTTACTCTCACGTTCGGCAGCCCATTTAGGCAACCGACGTTTTGAAGTTTTGCCTCCTTCTGTTGACTCTCAGCAGCTCGTTGAGGCGATGCTTTGCAATAGCCCTAAAAAAAATAAAAAAACGGCGCCAGCTCGGTCCTTCCACTCATCAGAGCAGGAAATTCTTAAAAATGATCTTCCGAATGGTCTTTTTGGAGATGTGTAGCCCATTTTCGTCACTTTCCGCAACTCTTTGACACCCCGAAACGATTCAGCGACTCGACGGCGTGCGGGGCGCTCCCCTGTGGAGGTTTCGCCGGCGGCCGTCGCTCATGAACTCCCGGTTCGGTATGGGGAACGGTCGGGTGGCGGAGACAGCCAGTGTTGCAGTCTTCTTGGTTACGGCGTGCGTTGCCATGGCAACTATTAAAGCAGGCGGCGGGCGGATTTATGGCTCAGTTATTGGCTCGCCCTCCACTAATTAGATTGATTGCGTGGCCGCTGCCGTTAAATGAGAAACACGACCGGCTCAACTTGAGCTTGTTTGCTTGTTTGACCGCTGCATTCCTGCTTGTTAGCGTACGCGTACGTCTGCACGTGTGTGTGTGTACGTGTGTGGGCACAGTGCACACCAGCAGGCTAAATGGGATCCCACCAGGCCAAAGTGAAGCAGCTGCAGTGTGATACGATCTGCTTGTGTGTTTGTTTAATGCCCCACTTCACCTGCACTCCTGCGGAAGCAAGGTGCACACACACACACACACACACACACTGGCAGTCACAGCCCATCACTTCCAATGCTAATGTCCATCCCGGTACATTCAAAGTGAAAGGGACTTGATCGCCATGGAAACCGTCACCATTTTGGCCGCGACGGCGTAAAAAGCAGCACAGAATGGCCACATTGTTCTGCTCCGAACTCGGCGGGCCCGATGGACGCCATGCTGGACACCATCTTTGTTTCGTGCACTGGCAACATTCCCAGGGGGAGGGTGCAGGGTAACGAGCGAGGTCATCTGGGGAGAACTTTGCATCTTTGTCTACTACGCCCACCTGGGGATCAGGTGCACGCTGAACAAATCACGAAAGTCTTCATGCTTGAAAAAGTGTATTTTGTCCACTTGCACTTTTCCGCCAGAGTGATCAGGAATGGGGATTTCTTGATCCGTTTTGGATACCTCAGCATGCCAGAAAAATCCGGAAATTTGCTTGCAGCTGTACACTTGTGAAAATGGAAGTCTTTACATTTGTCGTTAGATCAGGCCCAGGGGGGTGGGGGGGGGAACTATTATCAATATAAGATTTTTTTAAAAATAATTATATGTATATATATATATATATATATATATATATACTGTATTTTTTTTTTTCTGAGCATGACTGTCAGCTATTTACCGTCGTTGCTGACTAGTTCCTTCTCCACCAAAGGACTCCTGCTGTCCATTTTAAACAGAACAGGCTTGCACAAATGTATCTTACCGATCTTCACTCTTTGCTGAAAACAGATATGAATTAATATTTTATTCAAATGACAACTTTATATTCAGCGAAACGTAATTTTTAAAAAAAAGTTATCGATGTGAGAAATACAGAATGCAGTGCAGGCATCCTTGTCGCGCGGCAACAAGTATGGCTCCTCAGTGGGATTCATCAATCGACTCTGGGAGGGGAGACGGCGCGCCCGAATGGCGACGGAAGTCTTTTGAATGCCAGTCAGGTTCCTTTGTCCCGCCCGCAGCCAAGATCACAGCAGCCAAGTGGCCATGTGAAGCGGTTCCAGCTAGTTAGCTCTTATTTTTAGCCTCTTTGTGCATTAGCGCGTCGGACCGAAAACTTGTCACGTTTCACCACCCGCTTATGATTCACTCGCCCTCCTCCGGTGCCGGAATCGTCGGCTCCCTTCAAGACCTGTCGGGACGCGGAGCGCTCCGCACGTCTCCTCAAGAGTTCGTCACAAAGAGTTCCGTCTCGCCGCAAAAGCATCCGAGTGCCACGGAGGTGCAATCGAGTGAGATCATCGATGGTTGGCCAGTGAAGGAAGAAGCGCAAATCTTTCAAGGTTTCACGTCTTGAACTTTATCGAGCTTTCGAAAGAAAAAAAAAAGGGCAGTAACTGTCAGCTTTTACAGGCTGCGTGAATGGGCCGCAAGTTCTGCTTCTACCGCCGGCGGTGGAAAATTGCAGGGTCATTTGCAAGCATTACCAGAACAGTGGCATTGAAGAGAAAGTGGAACATTTTTGGCTTCTTCAGCCTGTGTGAAAAGGCTACAAGCTCTGATACCAGCCGTGACGGCAGGGAAATTGCCACATCGATCGACTTGGGTTCGCATTTCTGCGCCGGTTTTACAGAAGACTACTGGGACAAAAGTATTTGTCTCAAAGGTTTTTTTTTTTTTTGGTGCACAAGAGCTTTAAGCTCTAATACGACATCAGAAAATAGCCAGGTTCGCGCTGTCTCCTATTCTGTGCTGCCATTATAGAACGACGTCATGGAAGAAAGGAAGATTCAGTTTTTTTTCTCTGGCATTTTGAAAGGACATCAAACTTTGATCCCTCAACTCAACTCAACTGTATTTATAGAGCACTTTCATTGAAAGACAGTTTTTAGCCGGGGGTAGCTAGCCATGCGCCGGTCTTAGCTAGCTTGCCTGGCACGAGATCGCTAAGCACAGACTGCCGAGCATTCCCATGGTAGCTTACTCGCAGCCGGGAGAGCAAGGATGAAAAGTAGCTAATTTGGCTAATTTGGCTAACGCTACTTCCGCTGGGACAAAATTGCCCAGTCAACTTCTCCTTGGGGGGGGAAAATGGCACAGGCAATGCAAAACGTGCTTCTGATACTGCGTCTTAATCAAATTTGCGGGCCGACTTAACCCCCTGTTCCGAGTCAGTACCTCAGTATCGATCCAGCTTGAAATCTTGATCAAACTTCCGCTATTGACCAAGTCTGGAGGATGTGTACAAGCTGTTTTTTTTTTCCTTTCAAACTGGAGCTTAGCGATTTATGTCGATGCCGGGCTGCCCTGTTTGAAAACGCGGCCGCGCACGGCACCGCCAACACCTTTTCATCGGCCTCCGGCAGCCATCCGGCTCGGTTATGAAGACGTCCAACTCGCTGGGAGACATTTGCGACTCCTTCACCGCCAGGACGTGACGTGAAATCATCTTTAGCTCGCACATGGAATAAAGATGAAATTCCACTCGGGAGCCTCTGGCGTTTTTGAAGCGGTCAACTCGTGTGGTCCTGGAAAGGCTTTTGGATTTTCTCCATTTTTTTATTTTTTTTTTTAATGATCTCTTCTTATTGGAAGGGTGAAAAGAGGTGCGTTGCCAGTCGGCGAGGGGTGACGCGATGCATTTGTAGTTGCGAGGCAGACGTTTAGGCTGATTGGGAAGGACGGCGGAAGATGAGCAATGACAACAGCGGGATGTTGAAGGGGAGGGGAGGGCGGGGGAAGGGCGGGATGATAGCGGAGAAGGATGATGAACCGCGTGAGGCGTCAAAAATGATGGAAAGAAAACCAAGTGAAGGTTACAGGCGTGCGCCGTGGTCCTTGCAAATGTCTCCTCTGTTGCCCATTTTCCCCGATTTTTTTTGTTGTTGTTGTTTCTGAGTCATGTGACTCACTCCGTACGAACAAATCGCCGCGCGCGAACTCACTTTTCCGAACATAACCCCTATCAGATCCAAAAACGTCTGAATTTTTGTGCTGAGAAAAAAAGAAAACACGTTATTATGAATATCATCACTTCTGCAATGACGCTGCTCATGCGCGAATGAAAATTAGCATCTATTTTGTCCAGTTTGATCAGTCTTTTTTTTCTCTTCAGAAGTATCTTTACTTCTACTTAAACGCAGCGTGTGTACTTTTGCCACCTTTGTTGTCCAACGTTCAAGCGCAGCGTGTTTACAGAGTCGCACTTAGCGCTCCACTGCTGCTCTCAGTCACTCGTGCCTCTCGCTTGTCTCTTTGACGTGTGTGTGTGTGTGGGGGGGGGGGGGGGGTCGCGTGTGTAAAAAAAGGCAATTTTGCATAATTGCATTTTTCATTTTCATCTGAGTGCGAGGTAGAGCGGCAAGAAAAACAATAAGCAGCAGATATGCTTCTGATCCACTGGGCCCTGTCGCACTAAACGATGTGACATGAAGATGGCCTGGAGGAACACGCACACACACACACACACACACACACACACGTATACACGCAAGCCTACACGCTTGCATTCTTCAGCATCCCCACCCACATACACGCGCGTGTATGTGGGTGTGGGTGTGTGTTTGCGTGTGTGTATGTGGACCGAGATGACATCGCGCCAGATGTGGCTGCAAATGAGCAGCTGTTTGTCACTTTGCGCAAGGCTGCGCCAAGCCCGCTTGGGAAACTGCGGCGGGTTCAGGTGCGCATCCGACCGTCCTCTGGGAGTCGACTTGAGTGACAAGTGCTGCTGCTGCGTGTGTGTGTATGCGTGTGTGTGCGTGTGTGTGTTAGTGCTGTCAATTTAAGAGAGTGTGAAGTAATGTCGTATATTTACATTTTGATTTCATGTATTTACACCGCATATTCACAACATCCATCCATCCATTTTCTAATCCGCTGATCATCACAAGGGTCGGGAGGCGTGCTGGAGCCCCTCCCAGCTGTCTACGGGCAGTGGGCGGGGGACACCCTGAAGCGGTTGCCAGCCAATCGCAGGGCACACATAGACGCACAACCATCCGCGCTCACACTCGCACCTTGGTGGCCCATGAGCCGGCCATGCACGCTTTTGGCATGTGGGAGGAAACCGGAGTACCCGGAAAAAACCCGCCATGCCGCCGATTCACATTATATTTATTGTCGACACCTCGCAAAGTTCAGGACGCACTTTCATGTATCAAATGGACAGCATATTGCAAGTTTATAGACCTAATGTAGCAAATTTCCTCAGGCAAAAGCCGATTAAAATCGACCTTAACACATTACAACATAAAACAAAGATATCATTCCAACAATCCCCCCCCCCCCAAAAAAAACGTTTTTATTTTTCTCTCTCACTTTACAACTTAAGACAAGGATAATGGCATTCAACCCCCCCCCCCCCCACCCCACCCCCCAAAAAAGAGATCCCTATTGGTTGGGCGCTAATATTGACATCATATTTAATTTCTATCCAGCGCTAGCAAACAAAAGACTGAATTCATATTTAATGTTGTTTACTCCTAATTTAGTGTATTTACACTCTGTTTAAGTTTAATAGTCAGTGCGCGAGGCCGTCCGTCCATTTTATGATTATCAATTTGTTTGTATTGCGGCTTTGACAAGAGGTGGGGGGAGGGGGGGCGTTTTTTTTTTTGGGGCTCTGCTGTATAAAGATAAAGTCAAATTAGATTTATCGCTCGCCAGCTGGGCGAGCACGCGGCGACTTCTCCTCTCGATCCGTGAAGATAAACCTCAGTTTTTTATTTTTATTTATTTGGGGTTTTTTTTTCGCTCCCTCTCGAGTGAGCGATGACACTTCAACCTCAGACGTGACTGCCTGCCGGTGATCGGCCAATGAGGGGGCCGCCATTTTTTTGGAGGCGCTCGGTCGTAGAGGACGGGGCCAGCACATCAGTCAGTGCGTGTGTATATGTTATATGGATATGTTACATGTGTGTGCGTGTAGGTGTGTGCATGTGTGAGTGACCGCTCAGGCAAGAAACGCCGGTAGAATTTATTTATATATGCGTGTGTTATGTTGTGTGTGTGTGTGTGTGTGTGTGTGGGTTGGGCCAAGGAACTTCTGTTCCTTTGTCAAGCAGAAAGGGTGGTCCTCGCTTTGTAGGCCTTTTTATTTTTTTTTTACTTGGTCCTCACTGTGCAACAAGTACAGGAATGTGTGTGTGTGTGTGTGTGTGTGTGTGTGTGTGTGTGTGTGTGTGTGTGTGTGTGTGTGTGTGTGTGTGTGTGTGTGTGTGTGTGTGTGTGTGTGTGTGTGTGTGTGTGTGTGTGTGTGTGTGTGTGTGTGTGTGTGTGTGGTTTGGGCCAATGACCTTCTGTTCTGTAATTAGTTTTCGCCTCGAAATGTTTTTTTCTCCCTCTCGGATTGTGATGCATCGCTGGAAATCCGGAAAATCCCACTGTGCAAATTCACCGCGCACGCACACACTCAATGTGTGCTCACATCTGCTAGAAGTGCGCTGAGATTGAGGTGTTTTCTTAATCTGGGTGTCTGCGCGTGCAGTGTGTGTTTGAGATCCATCAATAAGGGCAAGCTCTCTCATTTTCAAGATTTAAGAGTGACAAAGCAGCAGTCAAATCTGCGCGCGTGCGCGTATGCAGATAAGCCTGCAGGCTCGTTCGTGTCGGCTGTGACCGAGCGATCGCATTTTCATATCATCTACGAGCCTTTGTCTGTCCTCATTTGTGCACAGGCATGTTTGTCTCTCCGCGTGCATGATATCGGCCGGGAGTTTGCGAGCGTCATTAATCACTTTCTTCCTGACGTGGCGGCGTTTCATCCTTCCTCGTATGCCGCATATATGCATTACGATGCATTAAAAGTTGGCATCAGCCCTCGAGTCGGCCTTAAAAAAAAATCACGCTTTGTAGTCGCTGATTTCTCCAGAGGATTGATTGTATTACCTTTGATTTTGTTTCAATCGGCGTTGTTACCGCAACAATGGCCGCGACACGGCCCCGCCGCCTCAGATGAAATCAATTCAAGGCGCGGCGGCAATTATCTGATACGCTCCGCTTTTTTTCTCAACGCAAGCGCGTTTTAGCAAAGGCGATCGTCATGGAAGTCACGTCGTCGGCGCGCTCTTGTCCGATGATTGTCATCGGGAAGATTCCTGAGAGTTTCTGAGATGTGCGAATTAGCCGGTGATTGTCTTCTTCGAGACATGCAGGCACACTCACTTGTGCGAGGGGAATCGTGGCCACGAACGTGTCACGCACACACACACACACACACACACACACACTTACCTGATCCCACCAATGTGGCATCCTTCATCCAACCATGCTTATGCACCGTACAACCAACCTAGCTGAGAGATAAATATTCATCATACCATCCACAGACAGGCTTTTCCTAAAACCACAACTCACATATACCTATTTTGACCTTTCAAGTGTGTCCGGACCCAGAAATACTTTAAGTCAACCGTTATTGTGTTGGTGTGTTTCGTTTTGGCCGTCTGCAAGTCTCTAGATGAACTCTGGTGACCTTGAGCGCGTTGTGAATGCTGGCGAGTGTTGGAGGGGGGGTTAACTGGGCTCAATCAGGTGGAGATGTTAGCTAGCATCTTCGCCGCGAGCGGTCAACGACACCTTATTGTGTGTTTGTCCGTCGTGTGTGTTTGTCCGTCGTGTGTGTGCGTGCCAGTGCACATCTGCTTAAAGTGATTCACCTGCTGTCTGAGTCACATCGTCCCACTCGCATCAGCACACACACATGCACGGCATCATACTCTCACCCACACAGATAGACGCAGATAGTCAGCGTGCATGTTAAGACTTTATGTAACCCGCAGAGCAGTTTTGCCGCTCGCGACTTGATGGAAACATCTGTTGCCATTCAGATCACTTTGCCCTCATAAATCCGCTTGTTTTTGTCGCCATTGTGGTGCTCCGCATTGTTTTGGGCATTTCGTGGCATTATCCGCATTGGTTTGATTTTTTTTTTTTTTTTATTCTTTTGAGTCGGACCAGGATTGGGCAACTTGTTGATTTATGGGTTATAAAAGCATGAAATGACCTTGATAGTCTTGCTTGGTGGATTTTATTGGATGTTACAAGCGTATTACTGTGGGGCCTTTAGATTTGAGGGACCCAACTTGTAAAAGACACTTGAAGCAACTGTAGGTCGAAGTGTAAAATCAAACATAAAAAAAAACTCAATATAAAACTCACAAGCATCTATTCTTGATCCTCTGCCAAGAATGACTAATATTACTGAGGAGTGAACATCTCCAGGTATATCCGTGTCACTTTAAATGTCATTACTTTATATTTTTATTAAGAATAATAGAGTGCTATTTTTCTTATAAAAGGTTGCCACTGGCTGTTTAGATGCACGAAGTTGACTGGAGAGATGTTTGCTCACGCTAGCGTTAGCATTGTCATACGGTTGCTTCATTGTTGTAAAACAGACTCCCACTGTGGGAATTACTCCCAAAAAAGCACTTTAAACCCATCTCTGTAACCTGATAACATGAGAAGCTGATAACCGCTGTCCCTGAAAGGGTTAAGCATAGCAATATGTTTTTGGTTTTATTGATTAATGCTGACGTTAAGTTTAATGTGAAAGCAAAAGATGTTTACACGAAGCTGCTTGCTTATGGTGGATCGCCACACACTGAGCCCACTTGTATGTTTTGGTTACAGAAATATTACATTTACTGTCCTTGAATCACTGTGATATTAATCATTTTTTGTAGATTATAAAGAATATATATATATATATACATACAGTATATACACACAGATACACACACATGTGAGTCAATATTGATGCGTAATGTTAGCATGTCAATGGCATTTTCCATTATGTGTTAGCATTAGCAGAAGTCAAAATCCACGTCTTAAACAGTTGTCGCTATCAGGACTATAGCTGTTATCAACTTTTTTTAACTGTAAATGGCTCGCTGTGATATTTGTCATTTGTTTGTAGGTGATAAAGAATATATACCTGTGAGTCAATACCAATGTGTAATGTTAGCATGCCAATGTCGTTTTCCGGTATGTGTTAGCATTAGCGGAAGTTGAAACGAGTCCACGTCTTAAACAGCTGTTGCTATCAGGACGTGAGCTGGTGGCTTCACACTTGTTGACATGACAAACACTATGAAGTCCCTCCTGCAAAGTTTATGCGAGAGCCGTTGATGGATTTGATGGCTCTTTTGTTCCTCCTGCGCAGGATCCGTCATCCATCAAGGATCACGGCTCTGCGAGTGTCACAACGAGCCAACAATCACACGCGGCGTGTCGTAATGTGTGATCAATCCTGCGCGGCGTGTCATTAGCGGCAGACACAAAAGACGAACGCAAACGTGGGTGTCTGCGGTTTTAAAAAAAAACGGTGGGGTTTATGTCCCGCCGTAACCCTTCGGTGTCATGGAATCTCCTTTAAGCACAGTCACAGGCGGGTAGGCATGCTGCGGCTCAGAGCCGCCGCCGGCCCTCGCGGGGGATCCGTGGTGTAATTACGGCGGAGACGCTATCGTGATGCCTCATCTGCATCTCAGACTGCGAGGAGCCTCTTTTAGATCTCGCCTCAATTACCTGCTCGGCTGGAGGAGATGACATTATCTGATGCCCAAAAAAAAAAAGGCTTCAATGCCGCTTGACGTTTTTATTATTTCGTTAAAGGCGGGTGTCATCCTTTATCTGGCTTCCGACTTGTTCCGTGTTTGCTTGAGGTGACGGGTGGATGGATGGTGGAGGGGGAAGGATGTCGGGGGGGGGGGTGAAGTGTTGTTGGATGAGGTGGAGAGATGAATGACAGGTGGAGGGTGAATGGGTGAAGGATGGATGTGGAGGTGATGGGGGGGTGGTCGACGGGTGACAGATGGCGGGAGAGGTGACGGAGAGGTGAAGAGCGGCGACATGGGTGGGGAGGTGAAGGACGGATGAGGGAGGGAGGATAGAAAGAGGGGTGGAGGTGCGAAGGATGGACAGAGAGATGAATGATGGGTAATGGAAAGAGATGTGAAGGGGGGGAGTGACAGGTGGGTGAAGAAAGTGATCACCTATAAAATGGGCGGGGAAGTGAAGGATGGATAGATGGGTGGAGATCTTGCCACTTTTAGGATTATAAGGAAATAAAACGATGTGTTGATATAATAATAATAATAATAATAATGCATTTTATTTAAAAGCGCCTTTCATGCCACCCAAGGACACTGTACAGACAATAAGAAAATACAATGTAAAAATTAGTAAACGAGATATTATATAAAAACGGGACATAAAATCATAAAAACATAGGAAATGGAAGAGCTATGTGTTGTAGGCAATCCTGAACAGGTGTGTTTTTAGACGGGACTTGAAAGTGGAAAGAGGTGTGCAGTTTTGGAGGTCCGGAGGTAGGTTGTTCCAGAGCTTTGGAGCAGCGTGACTGAAGGCTCTGGCTCCCATGGTGCTCAGTCGGGCAGGGGGCACTGACAGGCGGAGGGAGGACGAGGATCTGAGGGAGCGAGAGGGGATATGCACCTGGAGAAGGTCGGATAGGTAAGGAGGGGCCAGGTTGTGGATGGCCATATATGTATATAGAAGCAGTTTGTAATTGATGCGATGTTGAACAGGGAGCCAGTGAAGCTGTTGGAGAACGGGGGTGATGTGCTGCTGGGAAGATGTTTTTGTGATGATGCGAGCAGAGGCGTTTTGGACCAGCTGGATTTTATGAAGGGACTTTTGAGGTAGGCCGAAGAGGAGAGCGTTGCAGTAATCAAGGCGGGATGTGACAAGACTGTGGACAAGAATAGCAGTGGTGCGGGGGGTGAGGGAAGGGCGAAGTCTGGTAATATTGCGGAGGTGGAAATAAGCAGTGCGGGTGATGGTGTTGATATGCGAGTGGAAGGTGAGCATGCACATGATGTGTGGGTGGAAAACAAAAAACCAGCAATCCAGATGTGAATTTACAGCACCCGTCGTAAACTTTGCGGGCGACCACGCGACTCGTTTTGTACTCTGAGCCCCCAAAAGCGCCGCGGATCCGTTTTAACGACATTTTAACCCCCCCCCCCCACCCCCACCCCCACCCCGAGGACAAAAAGCAGATGCTGGCAAAGTGTTTTTGAAACCCTTTTTTTTAAAATTGTTTTTAAAAAAAAATTATTGGGGAGTGACAGATGGCACCCCCGCAAAAGTGCAACCCCGCCCACCCGCCCCCTTGTGGGAATGAAAACTTAATTGCGGTTACATAAACATGGAAACGACGCAACCCGGGGCAGGCGGCCATGTTGCTTTTGGAACCTTCTTGGATCAACATTCATTCATTTTCCGATCCGCTTAATCCTCACAAGTGTCGCGACGGGTGCTGGAGCCCATCCCAGTCGTCATCGGGCAGCAGGCGGGGGACACCCTGAACCGGTTGCCAGCCAATCGCAGGGCACACAGAGACGAACAACCATTTGCGCTCACACTTACACCAAGGGATAATTTAGAGTGCCCGCCATGCATGTTTTTGGAATGTGGGAGGAAACCGGAGTACCCGGAGAAAACCCACGCAGGCCCGGGGAGAACATGCAAACTCCACACAGGGAGGCCAGACCCGGGATTGAAGCCACGAGCTCCGCACTGTGACATCGACGCGCTAACCACTGAACCACGGGCCGCCCTTGGCTCAACAGCGAGTCGCAAATTCAGAAGAGTGACTTCCCTTCCATTTGCTAAATGTGATCAGATCGTCCTCAAAGTCACAGCTCTTGAGTTGACGTGATACCGTCGTTCCCACAGAAAAATGGTGATTCTTTGAAAAGCTGGCCATGATAGGCTGAGGGGGTTCACTGTAATTCAGAGGGGTTCGTGGACTTCTCTGCCCCCCCCCCTAGGCCGCCCCGCCTCAGGAGTATCTCCATGTTGCAAGTCAATAATTAAAGAGAGTGAGCGCTGCCATCTTGACCAGCTTGCTGAATTATTCACCGCCGACATACAAGTCCTCACCCCGACAACACACGTGCGACTGAGCCATGGCGGCGTGCCGGGGACGTTCAGGCAGCAAATAATGGCCTGTCAGCCATGATGGCGAGCTCCAAACGCTACTGTGTGTGTGAGTGTTGGGAGTTCACGCTATGCATTGAAACAGAGAGCCCCAAAAACAAAAACAAAAAAAGATCAAGAGTCCTGTAATGTGGCTGTAAATTTTTTACTTGCTCAAATAATTGGGTGATTCATCATAATTGATCCATTGAGGGACAGCGGTTACTCCAGTAGGCAATTTATCAGGGTGAAAGGGTTCAATTAATTGTAAATAATGAAATGATACCTTGAGCACACTCATATAAGGAGCTGCTGTAGGCCACAGCTCACGCCCGCATGCTCACTCAGCGACCGGTCTCCCGGGACTGATAGCGATCACTCAAGACACATCCAGCACGCAAATACTATAATATGTACAGTACGTTGTCTTTTATTCACGTCCGTTGGAGTTGCTCGACACGGGCAAGTGGGGTGCGCGACTGTCAGCGGGTGTGTTTAAAAGTTGTTGGGTTGCGGGTTAATGCACCGAGCGGCTTTTTCCGCGGCAGCCAGCGCCGAGGTGAAAGTGGGTGTCGCATTGTTAATTTATGTTGGCACGCGACCGCTCTTTTCCCGACCTCGTCTTTGCACACAGATGCAACGAAAGGCTCGCGAGGTAGCCCGTGTTTGTGGTCTTTTAAAGGAGACGAGAAAGAGGAGTTTTATTTATTCATGTGTGGATTCGGTGTAAATAGTCACCGGATCCATTTTTTAAAATTAATTTTACATAGAGCTGAAAGGATATTGCCTTCATGAGAATCCCATTTTAATCTATTTCTTTCTCCTTCACTTTTAAAACAACACACAACGAATGCCATTATTAAAAACGTTTTTTTTTCTCCTTCTAGGATTTAGTTCTTCTCTCCTGATACTATTTCTCACTGCAAGCTATTCCCCTCCATCATTAACTTTTTTTTCCACACGGAATTAATCTTTAAACTTACAGATAACATGAAAATAAGTGCTTTGTGTCTCTTTGGTCAAAACATCATCCTTAAAGCCCCTGTAAAGCGAAAATAGCGTTTAAAATGGACACAATTATGGGGTCAGACAACGATGGGCTCTAACGCAGCCACGTCAGTGCAAAGCAAGCCCCTTTCCATGCGCCGGCTGCCAAGGTGGACTTTTTGGTGTTTGTTTTCCCTTGCTCTTCCACTCCCTCTCCATGTGGTGGTCACACTCACAGCTAACAACGAGGCACTTTAAAGCAGACATGCCAGTGTACTTTGTGTAGACAGGATGCGTTTTTGAGGCATCGCCATCTAGTCAAGTCCCTATCGCAATTGCACCGGATGCCAGCTGATGTGCTAAAATTCTTAAGACTCGTGCCAGGACGTCACTGGGCTCCATTTAAGCCACGCCCCCAAAATCAGGGAAACTGAAAAGATGAAAAACAGCGCGATAATGTTGCACCACAATACTGCCTCGTCGTCGGCCTTTTCACATTGTCAACAATTATCTCCAAACATGTATCATGTATTTCGAAACCAATCTCTGAAATCACTCAATGTGGTCTTCAAAGCAAGAGGAATCCCAAAAGTCGCAAAATTTAGCATCTTTAAATTAGCACCACTGTTATCTCCTCTCTGTTTCGTAACCATGTTGTTAGTCCGAGCGGTGCACATGAGTAGCGATGCACTTTGAACTGCAGAAGTTATTAAAACAAGTGTTAGACACCCCCGCCAAAAGAAAAAAAATCATTGTGAATAAACGCAAATTAACTTATGAAAAGGATTAATGGGCCAGCCTGACGCGCCGGTGAGTCGCTAGCATATGTCTCCATGACTACGCTCCACCCTGGCTGACACAGACACAGCGGCAAATCATACAATGTTTTTTTTTTTTTTTTCCTTCCGAAGCGACACACACTTCCATCTGTCACACAAAACCCGTCAAATCTCTTTTTAATTTTCTCAGTATGCCTCGCTGGTATAGCTTAGGCGCACAACCAATCACTGTGACACACATGCGCGCACACACACACACACACACACACACACACACACACACACTCACGCTGATGCATGACAGGCCTGCAAGCAGACAAATGGCAGGAATGAAGTGGCATAAAAACAGAGATAATAAATGGCAGGGGGGGACGGAGTGACAGAACCACGAGAGGCGCCGAGCGAGTAAGACGGCCGTAAATTGTGCCGAGACCAACGTCGAGCGGAAGAATGACTGCGGAATGAAAACCATGGACCAAGGGTCAAACCGTTTTTCCTCAAATTACACCGGGACCTTTTCACCACGAAGTAGTCACATATAATTCTGCCAAACTGAAAAAGAGTAAAAAAAAATGTTCCATGTGATTTGGCCAAGGCGGAGCAAGTGAGAAAAAAGGATAAAATGGCTTGAATGCCTGCGATTGGCTGGCAACTGGTTCAGAGTGTCCCCCGCTTGCTGCCCGAAGACGGCTGGGATAGGCTCCAGCACCCCCCCCCCCCGTGACCCTTGTGAGGATAAAAGCCGATCGGAAAATGGATGGATGGATGGATGGCTTGAATGCTGATTTTAGCCTTCTTCTTCACTGACTGTCATCAGTCAAAAAGATGACGTGACGTGAAGTTATTATCTTTGTAACCTTTCGACAAGCACATTGATTGGAAAGTACATGTGCTAGACCAGGCGTCTCCAAATTGGGTCCTCGTGAGAGCCCCAATCCACAAAAGCAAGTGAAAAATAAATATTTGACGAGAATAATCGTCATTGGGACTAAATGGTTGGATTCCAGTTGACGAATTTAACCATCAACTGCAATGAATGAGTAAATTGATATTTCTGTTGCTCAGATTAATAGCAAATTCGAGCTACTTTAGCACTGAAATTGTCAGGATGTCCGTAAGGTTCCGGAGAGAATTGGACCCATCCATCCATCCATATTCCGAACCGCTTGATCCTCACTAGGGTCGCGGGGGGTGCTGGAGCCTATCCCAGCCGTCTTCGGGCAGTAGGCGGGGACACCCTGAATCAGTTGCCAGCCAATCGCAGGACACACAGAGACGAACAACCATTCACGCCCACACTCACACCTAGGGACAATTTAGAGCGTCCAATCAGCCTGCCATGCATGTTTTTGGAATGTGGGAGGAAACCGGAGCACCCGGAGAAAACCCACGCAGGCCCGGGGAGAACATGCAAACTCCACACAGGGAGGCCGGAGCTGGAATTGAACCCGGTACCTCTGCACTGTGAAGCCGACGTGCTAACCACTGGACTACCGGGCCGCAGAATCGGACCCTGTCTAAAAATATATTTTATTACAGCAAAAACACAAAACAACTTGAAAACAAAATTAGGTGAAAGATGAACAGTAGCCGGAGGTGCGACATTATTATTATCCACTGAGGTGGACGATGGCTGACAATTTATAAGGACTAGTAATCAGCCAATATGGGAACCCCAAAGTTGGTCGAGAGTATTATACTTTGACTCATTCTCAAAACATTTAAATGCCTTCATTGTCTCCATTTAGGATGATACGACTTCTAAGTGAGCGGGTGTCAGCGTTGTTGTTTTCATTTTTACTTTTTCATATGTCAGCACTCCACTGACGCCGGGAGCAAAATTCGATGTTTTAATGGCTACGGGGCTGTTTTTATTATTTCATTTTTTTAATGTGTTATTTGTTATGTACCTTCTGCACGCAGGCACCCACTGCTCCATGAGCTCACTGGGGAAGGGGGATCAGATGGTCCGGGGGAGGCGAGGGGGAGGAGGGGGCAGGGTGAGGGAGTGGGACGGAGGCGGTGACGAGGGTGAGAAAGACAGACAGCAGGATCAGGAGGGCAGAAGATGACAAGGACACGGGCGAGATAAGGAGGAAGCCGAGGCACTGACGTTTTCTGCAAGAGGGCTGGATTGGGGGGGGGTCAGTCATAAGACGGGAAGAGATCATCGTGCCGAGTGTCTGTCACATCGATGGGGGAGCAAAAGACCCAAAACAGCTGCAGGCTCTCCTTGTTGCTGCCAACCGCAGACACAGGCTACCCTTCATGTATGTGTGTGTGTGCGCGCGCAGCATACTTAGCTAAGGCGAGTTGATTTGGAGTGAACCATCCAAAGAAGCAAAAAAAATGGCAGTCAAAAGTAAGACTCAACCAGAAAATGAAAATCACGATAAAATAGACCAAAAGCATGTGTTCTTTTGATGTATCATTACTAGATTCTCGTACATTTCACCTTAACTTAGCGGGTTTGCACGTCGCGTTCCGTCCTCTCCTATTTCTTACTTCTCGTCCTCTTTTTGTGATAATATTGGTCAAATGTATATATTATTTGCGCCATACAGACAAGTATTAACGACTGAGAGGAGGCTATGCACCATTAAAGGACATTGCTTAGCTTAACGCTAGCTAGCTGGCCGCAGCTCATAGCTGATGCAGACTTGGCGCAAATTAGTTTAGCTCCTAGCATTCCCTGGTAGTCTCGAGCAAACGGGGAGGATGCGTGACTGTTTGACGTCGTCGGATATGCCGCAAGCCGTTTTCAGAACCTTTACGATATACACTTCTGAGGCTGCTTCAGTTTTGACCAGATATCAGTGATCGGCTATTCTTATTCCGGCTAGAAATAACGATTAATTGCGTCATAGGTGAATTATCCCATTCATTCATTTTGATTCAGTTTCTGTTTTGGTCTGCAACATGTCGGAAAGTTGGCAGTCTTTCGGAAACATCCATCGATGCCACCAAAATCTTGTCTCAATTGGAAAGTCGTCCAGTTGATGGTGGTTTTCCAAAATTCAAGCCAGAAATCCAAATATTTACTGTTGAGAGGCCGAGAGTTAAAACGACAGCTCGGAAAGATTCATCGATTATCAAAATAGTTGTTCTTTGCTGTGTTTGGCGATTTTGTTCATTGTTGCTATTTTCCGTTAGCCTGTCATTGGTATTCCACATGATATGATAGCATAAAGCTAATGGACTTATTGTTCTGTCTACGGTTATCTGGAATTCTCATAGGGAACAAAAAAGTCTTGGGCTATACCTCGGCCTAAGCGCATTTTAGAGCTTTTGTAGATCAACAGTAAGCTCTACTCTTCGACTCACATAAAGCCAGTGAAGAGATTTTAGGAGCGACGTGATTTACACAAGAGGACGGGAGAGGCGGGAAGCGCCGCAGCAAGGACGGCCAGAGAGCAAACACACGTGAGCAGACGCACACACACGGCACACAGCACTGGCGGGGGAGTGGATGCAGCTGGATGTGATCTCAATACCTGCAGAGATAATAGAATTGTGAGAGGTCACACGCCACCCGCCATTGCCCAATGGCGAGTTGGGCACACATTTGCGCACGCACACACACGCACACACCAAAAGACAAAATTGGGTTCTTGGAAATGACAAACAGGAGTCGGTGGAATCAAATTAAATTGTCCCGGGTAATTTCATGCGAACATCCAAGTACATCATGTTCTGACCAGCCTCCCTCGCCCGCTTCCTTTCTTCAAACCTGGACCATTTCTTGAAACATTTGTGTTGTCTATTTGCATAATTAAAAGCCACCAGCTCTCTGCTGTGTCTTTGATAACTTTGTGAGCTCGTTAGCGCTATTTGGCGGCAGGGAACTCGATTCAATGTGCTTTACAATTCGCAATAGTTGCGCAAGTAGCAAAGTATTTATAAAAACCGTGGCTTCAAGTTGACGTTCGCTGTCAAACTAAACATAAAACAAGGAGAACTACGCATTTTATGTTTATTACAATGACCAAAAGGAAGGCCCGGCTAGCTTAACGGTAACGCTAATTAGCATCGATGTTGCTGTGCTTTAAGCCTTGAAGCCGTGTGAAATACGCCGTGTTTTGTAAAGTGCAATATTTTGGAAAAACAAGTTGACATTCTGTCTCACGATCAAGATGGCCTCCGCTGCCGGCTGTGTCAACATCTGTCAACAACGCGTCGTACTCGCGTTGTTGATCTTGAGAGTGCTAATCAGCTTATCGGCGCCCTTGCGCCTCCTTGTCTTGCAACAAAACAGGGAAATGGTCCAGTGGGGTAAAGGGGCAGAGGGGCTGGTCGTCGAGCGCTCGTGAACAGACCCTCGTCCGCCCCCGCAATCGGGAGCCGCCGACTCGCCTCATTCATTTGACTGGCCGAGCTTGCTGTGATTAGAAATCGTTTCTAAAATAAATCTTCAACGTGAGCTGTTTAAATGTCTATGGGGATTCTCAGTCACCCATGACTTTTTTTGGTGGTTAAAAATATTTTCACCTTGGATCCAAAAGGCTTCTTCAGTTCCGAATTTTAGGGCGAGGACTCTCCCGTTTTTATATCTCCGGTTTGTGTGCCCCGGCGGGGTAATCTCAATCGGGTTCCTGTGTGGCTGCTGAATGACCGCTTTGCATAAGAAGCACTTGTTCACCTGCACGGAGGGAAAACAGCCCCGTGGTGGCCACTTCTCCCATCGCATAAGATAACATTTGGTGGAGAAATGTCAGCACGTTGTGATCACAAAAAAAAAATTCTGCTCCTCCTGAAATCGAGTCACTGTTTTTTACTGTGTACGGCGCCGATTTGGAACAAAAGTTATCTCAAGGCCTTTGACACAGTGAGTGAATGAAGAACCACACTCCTCATACATATTGTAAACAAGTGAATCCCACTCGAGGAAGCACGGAGGCCAGGAAATCCTCCCCTGGAAGGAAACCTCGAACAGACCCGTCAACAAAAAGCGTAACGGCGGTCGTGCCGACAGCTCGTTTGTCCAACCTAGTTGAACTGAAGAAGGCTTGTGGATGAAACTGGAAGGGTCTTAAAAAAAAACAAAAAGCGGCTGCAGCCGTTGTGAAAGCGCGGTTTGAATAACATTGAGTTGATTTGATTGGCCGCTGCAAGATGACATCACTTCTGGGTGACACAGCAGTAAAAATACAACAGCAAGACGACGGTTTGACCTTCCTTCTTGCGATGAACGGACGTGCCGTCATGAGCACATTTAACATCATTTTTGCGATAATTATGTGGGTTTTAGTACCGGTAAATTTTGTCAACGTAAAATGTAGTTTTGGTCGGCTTTCTTTTTTTTCCAAAAGCATTTCGCGTTCACCAAAAAGTATTTAAAAATAAAATACACACACACACACACACACACACACACACAAAAAAACAGGTCACCTTGAACTTAATGTGGTGCGTGACCCGGAAGTTGTTTGCAATTGCAGCTTGCGATCAGAGCTGTTGCTAAATCTTTATTAATTTTTTTTTAAACGGTACACATGAGCTTACAACAGTCCACGTAAAGATGTTGCACAAGTGCGTCCCATGCCGCCGCGTCAGGTCTCGCACTAAGATAGGCAGTGATTTCCTTTTCGCAAACTCTAAAATTCTTGTATTTTCTTGATTTGTCTGTTTCGTTCATGTTAGGTCGTTATGGGTGTTACTCATCGTGGCAGGCTCGTGTGCATCGATCGCGGGAGTGATGTTGCTCGAAAAATAGATCTTCGGTCAAAAAAGGGTTGGGCACCCCTTTATGTTGCTCACATTTTTTTTTTTTTCATTTTTAGTTAGTTTTAGTTGTTTCCTTGATCTGGATCAACCGCCACTTCCCTTTTGTTTTCACTGCTAAACGGAATGAGATTAATCCTCGCCGCCGCCCCGCCCCTTCGCTTTCCTCCGTATGAATCAGTCGTTGAATTATCATCAGGCCCGACGAAGCAGTTCCCGCACGAGCCAGCTGTTTAACGTTGATTTGCATGTAACAAAATGATGAAGCCTTCCTTTTCGTGTTAGACGTGCGCCATTGAGCAGACTGGCTTTGCGTGAGGTGTCGGTGAATGGAAGGCACTCGATTGGAGAGGCGGCCCTTGTCAAAATACGGACGACGACGACTTGCGTGACTGACGGGCGGCTCTTTGAAATCCTCCGACATCAGAGGGTTTGTCAATCAGACTTTCACGGGAGGCTCGTCCATTTCATTGTGGTTGCCTTTGCGGCTCGGCGACGACCCCCGAGGCCGAATTGATGAACGTCATCAAGCTCGATTGGAAGGCGGTCCTCTGGCTGCCCAGCGTTTGCTTCCGCGTCTTCCGCCAAAGGTCCGATGAAAATAGGTGAATTGTTCAATCAGAAGCAGGAGGACGCCAGCGCCTATGCTGCCTCCTGGCAAGCCATAAAAATAGCAATTGCTAGTTTTCTATTAGCCTTTTGATTGCGTTTTTTTTTTTTACTTGGTGATAAAAGGATATTTTCCGCCGCCCTTTCTTTTTGTTTTTTACTTTTTTACATTCCGCTGCTAAAACGGGTTCTCCGAGCACACTCATCATCTTAATTATGTGCTTGAGTTATTGTTAAGTATCCCTGGCTCCCTTGAATGGTGCCATGTAAATATCAGCTATAAATATTACAGTAGTCCCCAGCATATTCAAATATGCACAATTTCATCCCTTTGCTTTTTTGTTTTGTGCTCTTTCCAAAACGCCCAAAGATGCTGTTAACCCGCACAAGTAAGGAAGCAGTTCAGCGATTTTTTTCAAAAAATAAAATCCTTATAATAATATCAGGAGGACGGAAATGTTAACTCATGTACGACACTGACACCGCACGGCACAAGTTGAGCTTCACTGGCTCTTTATTTATTTTTTTACGTGGCATTCGTCATCTTTTCTCATGATTGTGACATGCCCTTTCCACTACAAAGCGTTTTGTAGCAAAAAAATAAAATAAAAAATGGAATGCAAAAATCCAACTTATTCATGTTTGATTGCATTTTTCACAAATGTTCAATATGCGAGCCCTTTGGCTTCGCGACGTACGGGACATTGAAACGGTATTTCATGTTTTGCCCAAAGTAGAACAACCAAATCGCTCTCGACTGCCTCTTCTGGTACTTCGAACTTGTTCAAAAGTTTCGGTTGAAGGTGGTGGGTGTGTATTTCGCTTTCGGGGGGGGGGGGCAAACATCCTAATTTCAACAAAAAAAAAAAATGTTTTTTGTTCCAACCTTGATTTAGATTTTTCTTTGAGATGTAGTCTTGTGGGCGGCCCGGTGGTCCAGTGGTTAGCACGTTGACTTCAAAGTGCAGAGGTGCAGGGTTCGATTCCGGCTCCAGCCTCCCCGTGTGGAGTTTGCATGTACTCCCCGGGCCTGTGTGGGTTTTCTCCGGGTACTCCGGTGTCAAAGATTCTCACTCGGACAGTTGAACAGAGACTCGACCCAGGAACAGATTGTCTTTGAGTCCCAGGTCGGAGGCACGATCCTTTGAAGCCGCACTAACTCGTGCTCGCTTCTCAAACCGAAACCTGAACCCTCGCAGCTCCTGCTGTTCTCCCCGGGCCTGTGTGGGTTTTCTCCGGGTACTCCGGTTTCCTCCCACAAAGCAGCAAACGGATAGATGGACGGAGTCCCTGCCTCAGTTTCGCTCCTCTTTAGTGTGGATGATGTCTTGGTCTCGGTTGGCATGGTCTTGACTTCAATTCTAGTCTGCGGTGATGAATTCGTTAACTTGTGGTGACGTTCACTTTGCGCACCACGGCCCGCTCTTTTCACTACGTTTTTGTTCACTTCAAAGAAAGCGCCGTGTCCGCTCTGCCGCATTTTAAATTCTCCCCCTCAATTTGTTCCGAACTCACAATCCTCACATCTCCATCCGGTCGTCCCTTGAAATAAATCCGTGTGATGACTTCCACCCGCGGCCTTTGATCCGGACCCGCCGAGTGGAGCCGTGGAAGCCCGCGTCCCCAAAGGCGAGGGGAAACACTCGGATTGCTCGCACATGAAAGGAAGGAAGTCATTTCACCGCGCCAAGCCTTTGTGGCGGACAAATATGTGAGAAATGAGACGCGCCGGGGTGCGCTGGAAGTGGCGCTCGGCGGAGGGAAGAGCTGAAATTTGCTTCATACGCGCTCATGTGGCGTCTCGCTTCCATTCCGAGCTCGCAGCGGGGAAACGCGGCAGATGGGCTTTTGGACGTGCTGTTCTTTTCCTCCTTGTCACCACTGGGGGTTCTTCTTAATGTTTCTCACGCAGCCTGCTCTGGGTGGAGTTTTTTTGGGGAGGCGGATTTGTTTACAGATTGCGCTTGCCGCTGCGTTCGTCTCGAAGCATCAACAAAGATGAACTCTGGATTTTGAATTAGCAAGAAGATAGGATGGAACGGGAAACAAGAAGCCTTTGTTTGTTTTTTGTTTGTGTGGACACTGGGGTTCATTTTTTAAAAGAAGAAAACCTGACAGGAGCAGAACCCGAATCAAAGAAAATCTCTGAATAAAAGATCTTGTAAAACATTCGTCAGGAAGAAACAATCGACCAAGGTCGATATGTTTCACCGCTAATGGCCGCGATGACTCGGTCTTTTTTTACGCGGAGAATTGGCTTTCTCCTGAACACGGGCGCCGTAAATAGGGACCCGCCATTCACGGCCATCTATCACGGCGAAAGCGCCACGAAAGTCTGAATACAGATGACCGCATTGCATTTTGTGTCACGCGTCGGAGCCGCGTCTCTGCCAAATGTCAGCACGTCTCAAGATGAATCGCTGCTGCGGGTGTCTGGCTGATTACAATTACACTTAAATCGAAGGCCATTTTTGGAAAACACTTTCTCCATTTGGTGGGCAAGGCCCTTTTTTTTTGATAACATTTTCAAGGATCAAGTGATTATCTCATTGATTGCGTAATTGGATGGAAATGGATTCTGCATTATTAAACAAACGTACGTGGTTTTAACTGCTTGCCTCATCATTTTATGCCACTGTTAGCTGTTAACGCTAGCTCGCCATCACGTGCCGGCCAAGGCTAGCTTCTTTGTCGCTAACATGGCAACCTTAGACGAAGCAGGGCGTTTGGGCTGACACTTGAAGCGGTTACAGAATTAGCACAAACGTACATGGCTAGTTGCGATTACGTCCAAATAGTTTTACAGAAAAATTAGCAAGATGGCAATTTGCGAATCAACACGGCGGTGATGAGATCCAGGAAGTACAGCTTCTCCCGAGTCACTATGACCGACGAGCCATTTACATTTGCCTTGCGCACAACGTCGGCCGAGAAGCGCTCGGCACGGCGCTTTATCCCGCTGATGAGTCCCATTTCATTCGGAAGCGTCTGGCGCGCCAAATCTCATCCATTATGCATGATCCAGTCCTCCCAAGTCTTCACGAGAACTTTCCCAATTGCTTTTAAACGCCGGCTTGCTCCCAAATGAAAGTCACCTGCTCGTCGCAGTGGCAAAGACGCCGCCACAAAGAAGCCTGAGTGAGCATTTGAGGATGAAGCAGATTAGGGGGTGGGGGGGAATCAACAATGGAGTCTAATTACGGCATCATTGCAGAAGGCGTTTTGCTTTTAATCAACATCAACGCTTGATTGGTTCGGAACATTTGATGTGGCGTTCATTTCCACCACTGATGAACGTTTGTCCCTCAGATGACGGGGTGTTTATTAGCGTCCTGCTGCTAAACAGCCCCGATGACGCTCTGTCAGTCATGTGTAATCCTGTTTCTTTTCCATTTAGAGGCCCGTGAAATGTCTTTATGGAAGCGTCGCTCGACACCCGAAGCACCAATAGTGGGCGGCGGATCTGTTTTTCATTGGGTCCTTCCATTATAACCGTATATTGAAGCTTAAAAAAAAAAATCAAGCAACATTTAGCAACATTGTGGAAAATCTCCATCTTAAAATGAGGAGTAGCAGCTTGATGGCAAAATAAAATGAGAACACTCACAAAGAGTTGCTGTAGGCCACCACTCACACCCCGATGCTCACACGCGGACTAGCAAGCCAAAATGACTTGGGCGCCTGATGTCACATACTAGGACACGCCCCTTAAAGGCACGCAGCTAACACACAACGCCACACTTTTATAAGTTTTTGTTTGTTTTGTTTTATGGGGTGCTGCATTCATTTCAGGTAACACTTCAATGGTGAAAATCGGTTTGATGTACAGTCTTGAAGAAACTGTTCCACTACGTAGGTTGCCATTTTTTATTTCACCTGATCACTATTCAGCTGTAACATACTCGTCCCAGCTCTCGCAGAACGTAACGGTCCTCGTTAGCCTCGTCGTCCGATCTGCCACTCAGAGAAACGCGCTCCGTTCACGCTTGAGAGGGCGACCAAGCGACGTGCCCCCCCCCCCCCCACCCTTTCTCCTGCCCCCGCGCTTACGATAAAAGCTGCGGGACGAGCAATTACCGAGAGGAGTTATCACACATTGAACCTGAACGACTGCGGGCGGTGCTGATCCACTCCTCGCTTTCATTCATGGATGAACACCTAAATGGCGAGGGAAGGACCGGAAAGGCTCGGGAGCAGTTTCAAAGTGGCTGCAGAGAGAGTAACCCCCACCTTAATGCCTATGTTAAAACACATTGTCTGCGTCTGGAGGGGAATGGCTCTTTGCGCGAAAAAAACAAAACAATTAGCATCTGTTTGGCACTCTACTCCACTAATACAGTCATCATTCAATTAGCTAATGATCGGTGGGAAGTAGCAAACAAAATGCAGCCAGTTTTAGCTCCAGTAAACAAGCCTTTCTCAAATCTTATTGAGCCTATTGGAGCATGTTTTTCAACAAATTATTTCAAAAAGAATTTTATTTTATTTTAAAATAATAAAATAAAAAATATAAATGTTTATTTATAAATATAAATATAAAAAAATAAAATAATAAAATTATTTTATTTTATTTATTTTTTGTTTATATCCTTGAGCTAGTTCTTTTTTTTTCTGTTTTCAAGAAACCAGTCTAAAATAGGCATGTGAGGTTCGGCTGTTTTGTCCACTTGTGGTCCTCACGGTCTACATCTATCTGTGACTTTAAGTCTGGGTTGCTTTTATAGGCGAGGCCTCGCTTGAGTGACATGGGAGTCCATGAAGGAGAGCAGTTGGCTGGTTGTTAACTCGCAAACCCGTTCGCCTTAAAAAATAAAATAAAAATTTCAAAAAACGCTTTCCATGAAAAACAGAGGTAATGGACAAAAGGACAAACGTAGTACCTTTTAATAATATTAAAATTTTGTGTGGGTTGCCCCCCTCCATCATTTAATATCGCCCATCTCTACGTTGGGCCATTTTGGAAATGCTCAGATGAAGGAAAAACCACTCGGGTAGTGGGGGGGGGGGGGGATAAATATGTAAATATGTCATCATTAATCATTCATTGAAATCCCCCCCCCCCCCCTCTGGAGAGCACTTGTGCACCCGCACTTAGGGAATCCCAGACGAAATCTACAGTAAACGAGCTAGCGGCAGGCTATTGCGCAACCCAAACAAACAAGGAGACCTTCCACTTGGCTTTTGAAGGAGGTGAGGGGGGCGGGGAGGGGGCTCCCTCAGCATCCCCTCAGCACGCTCTTGACGTGCTGGAGGTTAAACGAGCAAATGCCACCAGCCTCTAAATGTCAATTATGCGTGATTCATCTCCCCGCTGCTCGAGAGGGTGGGAACAGCGGGCGCTCGTTTAGCCTGGCACCCGACTCGCATTCCCTTGACTCCCCTGAGAGCAGCCTTAATGTATACTAATCTCGATGTGTTGCTAGGAAATAAGAGGAATGCTTTGAAAGACAAGTGTGATGGATGATTACGTTATTCAACGCATTCTTCATCGGCTGCTGGTATGTGCGTCACAATTGTTCACGATGAACAGCGCAACAAATAATTTAACCGATCGTAGTTCCGGGCAAGATGTCATCATGACAGCGCAAAAGTGGAATAAATAACAGCAGATCTGTGAAGTGCTTGCCAAGAGCTTTTGTTTGACATATGACTTGATGTCGTTTGTTGCGGTCCTAGTTATGGCTTGATCCATTTAAAATTTTTGGAGGCTGATGTCGATTCAGATTTTGTGGTAATCAATTGAAAAAAAATGAAGGATTAAAATTTTTTTCTTTTTTAAATATACATGATAACTGGGGAAAAAACTTGTTTTGGTCCATTTGGTCCCCTTCCAACAATAAAATTATGAATTACAGGCATAATATTTGATTGTTTTGCAACAGAATGAAAAATTGCCCAAAAATATGACATCTTTTTGAAAGGGATGGGAAAAAAATCTCAGTAAGTTGTGATCTTGTCACTGGTGAACGATAACCTCCGGCAACCTCCTAAAGTTCAAAGTCGACGGGCACCAAAAACAAACCACTTGGCCAACTGTCGAGCTTTGATTTGCCCACCAAATTTCGGAAACAATCGGATGAAAATTGCGCTGAAAATGTTTGACCTTGCAATGACCCCGACATTCAATTTTAGCCTCGATGCTGCGAAACGTAGGACAAAGCTCTGGACCCAAAGATGTCACTTGACTTCACATGGCAGTAATAGCCCGCATTCCGATTTATTTATGGGCGTGCGTACGTGCGAGGCGACGCGCCTAACTGAGGGAAATTAATCCATCTAAAGCCTAAAGAGAATGCAGGCACGACGCCCCGCACCCGCACCCCCCCCCAAAAAAAAAACAACAACACAAAAGTATGAAAGTGGAAGACTGAAATAATCCAAATCTGCTGTCGGCTCACGGCGGAGCTTTTGTTTATTTTCACTCGTCAGACAGCCACTTTTCATGTCCCCTCCCCGAGTGTGCACGCGTGCATTTGCGTCGTACAGTGTGAGTGGATCACTGCTTTGACAAGGCGGTTGTCTCCCTCGGGCATGGGGAGCGCGCTTCAACGACGATCTAATATGCATCATGTTGTCATGACGCGCACGCGCGCACACACACTTTCATGGATCTAATGAAAGCCCATCTTCAATTCGGTCAGTCGATAGGCTTTATTTTTCTCTCTCTCTCTTTCTCACCTGCTCTCTCTTTTGCTCTCTCTCTCTCTCTCGCTCGCTCTCCCTCTATTTCTCTCTCTCACACATGCTCTCTCTTTCACTCTCGCTCTCTCCCCTTCTCTCTCTCTCTCTCTGTCTCTCTCTCTCTTTCTCACCTGCTCTCTCTCGCCTGCTCTCTCTCTCTCTCGCTGACCTGCTCTCTCTTTCACTCTCGCTCTCTCCCCTTCTCTCTCGCCTTCGCGCTCTCTCTCTCTCTCACCTGCTCTCTCGCTCTCTCTTTCTCGCCTGCTCTCTCTCTCTCTCTCTCTCTCTCTTTCTCATGCCTGCTCTCTCTTTCGCTCTCGTTCTCTCCCCTTCTCTCTCTCTTGCCTTCTCTCTCTCTCTCTCTCACGCCTGCTCTCTCTTTTGCTCTTCCTCTCTCCCCTTCTCTCTCTCTTGCATTTGCTTTCTCTCTCACCTGCTCTCCCTCTCTGTCTCTGTCTCTCTCTCTCTCTCACCTGCTGTCTCTCTCTCTCTGTCTCTCTTACCCCTGCTCTCGTTTGCTCTCTCTCTGTCTCTGTGTACACATACAATATATATTTATTTATGTAGATCATACACAATAACAAATTGCTTTGCAGAACATGTAACGTAAAACATTTTACACATACAGTATGTGTGTGTATATATATTTTTTATTTATATATATATATGTGTATATAATGTGTGTCACAATGTACACACTCAAAGCAGTTTTTTTTTTTAAAGCTCATTCAGCGTTCCGTATTATTCCGCTCGCAGGTTTTAAGAGGCTTTTTGTTCACAAACACTCGGGTCCAACAAGCAGGTAGCCAATGCTACTCCACCTCGCTCCCGTGCGCCCTCTTCTTGTTTTTGTGAATCAGCCAGAAATTCGTCTTTACTGGCTGGAAGCGGTTGAAAAGACTCTGCAAGGACACTGTTTAACGATCAAGGGAATCATCACCCATCCAGACCGTTTCAAGGAGCGCAATTATGGCCTTTCTTTGCGCAATTTCAGTTCCCGGGTGCCTTCGGAACATGTCTGTCAGGCGCTTTTCCTGTCTCATGATCGTGAACCAGGCCACCGCTCACTCGGCTGGCCAATGGCGAATAGGCTTTCATAACCATGACGACTTAGGATGGCCCACAAATGGAAACTAAGAGTTGTAAAATGTGACGCAGAGCCAGCACGGCTTATATTTTCCCTGGAGGAGGCACCACTTCGTCGCCTATCCACTCATTTATACACTTTCCACATGATGTGATTCAACAACGGGTGATGGGAAAAATATTCAATTCTACAAAGATCGACTTCATTTTTGAACTTGGGGAGGCATTCAACTATTTGTGGAGAAGTCATTCATGAAAAATCCCTTTTCTGAACGCGCCCCTCTGTGTGTAGATTTTCGGGCACCCACCCTTCATCTTGTTTTTCTGTCTTTTTTGGTCTCCAGGCGTCGGCGCTCAGAAGGTGCGCGTGGAGGAGGAGTTGGAGGCATACCCCAACGAGTCGGTGGACCTGCGCTGTCAGTTCATCGACGGGGGAGGCAAAACCAAACTCACGCAGGTCAGTCTTTATCTGTCAGGTCGATCAGGCAATCAGAGCCTTCAGACAAACTTTAAAACACAAGAGAAACTGAGAGTCAAGCAGAGTTGTCTTTTACGTGCGCACAAGGACAGTGAGCGAGTGTAAACCATCACAATCTGCAAACAGCTCTGGAAACATCTCCACCCCTAATACGCAAACTTTTAAAGGGGTGGGGAAACATCCAATGTAGTCCGAGATTATCGGAGGAGTCATGTTGACGGTTGGTTTGTGCTAGCAAAATGTCTCTGGAGGTAGTTACCACAAAAAAGACATTTTCGATTACAACTGAAAGTCAAAAGCGTCTTCAGTCGTCCCAGAAGTTTAATTGTCCGTCAATTGGACAATTCTTTCAGCTTCCACCTCCAGTCGGCACTTTGGCTCAAACACGAACACGGTGGCTCATCAGTGTTTGTTTGGGCATTCCGCCAAATCTCGCGAGGTCCACGAGGCGATTGAAGAAGCAAACTAGAAAGCATTTGCTCGATCGCCGTGCGATGCTCGCCTGCCCGCCTCTTGCGATCAATATTCAATTTGTCCACGCACAAGCATGTGCCATTGGCGGCCGCTTCTCTGCGGTGGACTAATTGGAGGTGTCGTCTCCTTGTGAAGCCGCTGATGACTGGTAAAATGGGCAATATGGCCTTAAAATATATCTATATGTATATATATATACATATATACAGTCATACCTCGGTTTTCGACCATAATCCGTTCCAGAAGGCTGTTCGAAAAGCGAAACCATGCTCTTTTTTTAAAAATAAAAATCTTTATTGAACACGTCTGCTCACAATGAAACGCTACATGAGGAAGCGCCCAAAGGAAGGTGAGAGGAGTCAAGTGGCGCATTCAAGTGCGCTCAGTTTGGTCGCGAACCGATTTCATCGAGACGTTCGATATATATGTAGTATAGATGTGATTTGATTACCGGTACATGTTTTTTTTTGAGGTATCAAAAATGCATTCACATGAACAAAATAACATGCATCCCAATTTACATTGAAATATCCTGACTTGGACAAACAAAACTTATTGTCCATTTGTTGATTTTTGTTCCCAGCCATCTCTTGTTCGTACACCGCTGGAAAAATACAGACGAAGAAATAATTCATCCTGACTGATGAACTCCAATTAATTGATAAAAATCTATGCATCGGCCAAGCTCGATTCAACAGCTCGAGAGTGAGTTGCGCAATAATTGAAACCTTTCACTTCATGCCGCTGTAATTGACGGTGACATTTTGCCACAGCTGGGGAGATAATTGCAAAGGTGATCAATGAGCGACACAATACAGTTTAAAATATGAATAACAGCTCACATCGTGGAACCTTTTAAAGTTCGACGCCGGTGCAAATGACATGCGGCAAAGTGGCCATTAAGATAATTCTTCGACTCCGTCGCACTCTGGGCAGAAAAGGCCGGCATTGCCTTATCCCAAAATGATAAGCCCTTCCCCGCTGTGACTCGTGTTCAGGTGTCGTGGATCTGGGAGCCCACTGAAGGCCAGCGCGACAACATCGCCGTGTACCATCCCTTCTACGGCCAGAGTTTCCCCAACTTGTCCTTCAAGGACCGCGTGGTCTTCTTACACAACAACCTGGAGAACCCGTCCATCCGCATCTCCGACCTGCGCATGTCCGACGCCGGCCGCTTCACCTGCGAGTACGCCACCTACCCGTCGGGCAACGAGCAAGGCACCACCGTTCTCGTCATGTTGGGTGAGTGCTCAATTTTTCTTGCACTTTTCTTCCCCTCCCCTGCCTCCAAGAGCTGTTGCACTCCATCAGCCTTGACGGGCGCCTCCCGAGTCGTCTGCTTATCGGCACTCGTCGCCCAAGAGCGCCCCGTCGTGCCCGAAACCCACAACCGAGCAATTTGAAGCCGATTCCCTCGGAGGCTTTTGCCGGTTCGATGCCGAGTGAGGAAGGAGCGGGACTTCGAAAAAGTCCGTCATATTGCTGTTAAATTTGAAACATGTAAACGATGGTTGGTGAAACATGACCACGTTCATTAAAAATGGCCGTGTTGCAATTAGAGCGCTGTGATTTGCCGCGTAAAAGCAGTTTGGGGATTTTTAAGCAGCTCTTTTTATTCATTTATTTATCAGCTAAAAATTGTAGTTCCCTGGGAAATTGCATGAAAATGTTGTTTTCTCAAGCTCTGTTAAGGGAAAAGTGTTTATTCATGCAAACGCGATTCATTTATTGCAAAAATTAAGCTCCCGCATACGAGATGCGTAGCCAACTCATAATTTTTTTATTCTGCTATTTTTTTTTCCATTAAAGTGTTTGGGTTTTTTTTTTTAATCTTTTGCATTATTTGTGTCCACAGTATTATAACAACCGACTGCCATTAATAGTTTTGATTTTATTTCTGTAAATCCGAGTCAAGGTGCAATGACTAAATTAGCTGTTATGGATGCTAACTGGGCTGGCTGTATATCACTTGAAATTTAAATTTAAAAAAAAAAAACAAGTGCTTCAAATACAACTGCTGACAAGATGCTCAAGTGGTGAAGGTGCACCTGTTAGCATGTAGTCCTCGGGGATGTTGATGCATCACCGTAGAGAGCGCCTCATCGTCTTAAAAGCAAGAAGATGACGGCGCTGGCGGCGCAGTGGCGGGTGGGGGGGGGGGGGGACACCCGCTGTGTGTAATCGGAGACAGCTGGTGTTTTTCATCCTCCCACATGAGCGGCCATTTGCAGAGCAGCCGAGCGCGGCGAGGTCGACGGCAGGGAAAAATCCAGTCGCGGGGCGAGCGGCGTCTGCGCTCGTACGATAACGAGCCGGCGCATTAAGCGCTCCCGTGGTAATGGCGGGTTCGGGGAAACCTTGCGAGGGGGGGTTCCGCACCTTGAACTCGACCGCCGCGTTTTGCCAAATTTTCCTTTCCCATCTTTTCACGTGCGCTCCATTTGTGACATATTTGTGTTTATAGTGCATAAATGAAGCGCTCCTTGTCTCGCCTTTCTTTTGGAAATTGTCACAATCACAGCAGGTATGTCGGGTGAATGGTTCTGCTGTGAAGAGAAACCGAACGTGGAGGCGCAGTGCGGATGAAAAGAAAAGGACGTGTGGGCTTTTCAAACGCAGTCGTCAACAAAGTTTCACTTCATTCCGCTTGTTGAATCAGCCTTTCATGTATCGGGTCATGTTTGTGTGCTGGCTGAGAGAAAAGCAGTGGCAAGGCCTGAAACCGGCTCAGTTCTTTTGAAAAATTCAGTAGGAGAGGGCAGTTTCACTTAGTAATGTGAAATTTCGTAGACGGGTCTGTCATGAGTAGACCCACAAAAAAAAATTTAAGAATAAAAAAAAGCCTCTAAAGACAGAAAATCTGACTTTTTTTTAAGTACCACGAGCCTTTTTTTTTTATTTTATCCTGATTGAAAATGAAGCACATACTTGAACATGAGTAGACCCACAAAACGTCTCTAAAACCCATGCTTGAAAAGACCCAAGCGGTCCGTCTGCATTTTGATTTTGAGGCAGCTGTTTTCGACTTATTTTGTATGATGGCAGTGAAATTTAATGACTCGCCACAAAAACGCTTTGCAACTTGTATTTTGGTCGACATGTCTCTCATGAGGCGACCCACCAAAAAATCTCAAGAAGCCATGCCCCGAAAAAAACACCGAAAGTCAGCCATTTTGATTTGAAGTTCGGTTTTATATCGAGGCCACTTCAAAGAGAAACTTTTTTTTTTTTTAAATCCAGCCCCCGAAGCCGGTTTCCCTTTCGCAACATGAAGTTTAGTCGCTCTATCTATCGTGAATTGACGCGCAAAATAACTCAAGAACCCATGCGAGAAACGATACAAGAAGTCTGTCATTTTAGATGAAAGCAGCAATTTTTACATTTTACCTTATTGGATGAGTAATCGATTTCGATATATAAGAGTCGGCTGAAGATGGCGTTTTGCCGCGTTGAATGGAAAGGCGCCAGCAATCATAACATGTTTTATTCACGCCGAACAGATAATCCTGGCAAACAATCCGATTAGCGCTTATTGGATGCGGCAGCACGGCCACGCAACGCAGTCTTATTATCGAGTTTTGGTGTGTGCAAATAAAACGGGGAAAAAAAATCTGCAGTGAGGTATTTATTGAGGTCACCCACAACATTTGTTATACCCACGGGGCCGGCGACCAGAGCGAGAAAGGCAAGAAACCAAGCCTGCAAAGTCCACCATTTTGGTTCGAGGCGGCCATTTTAGGGTTATTGTAGATATTTCCAGGTACATTCCGAAAAGCAAACCCGTGTGCACGACAAGAAATGTTGACAGTCCCTCTGTGATGCAATTTCATTGTTGTATGTGTATATTAAAGCTTTATGCATAACACCAATACAAAATATGGATGTGAGACAAAGGAATTTTTTTTTTGTCCGATTGCCACCAAATTCACATACTGCAAATCTGATTTAAAAAAATATGTTGGTCATTGCCAAGGCAAAAAAAAAAAAAAATTGCATACAGCCCTTTCCAGGCGCCCTTCAGAGACAAACTTAGTAATTGTTTTCTTTGTCAAGACCGAATTTTTCACATGGCTCTTGTATTCGACCTCGTTGACTCAGGAATCAACTTTCTGGTTACACGTTGCAACGTTATGTCTTATGTGTTGTGTTGCATTAGTTTGTTATTATGTTATTATGACTTCAAAATGGCGGCGTGAGAGTGGCTGCCTTTACAGCAGCTCCTATACTTTTTGCTCTTTTACTTTCTTCCTTTCATAACTTTACTCTTTCTTTCTTTCTTGAATTTCTCCATTGTGAGACGAATAAAGGTTTTCTTATTCTTATTCAAATTGGTAGAGCTGTCGATCGCAAGGAGGTCCACAAAAAAAATGCGTCCCAGTCAGACCAACTTGTACTGCATCCTAATATCTTATGACCAAAAATAATGCCATGGTTTTCTTAGCAATGTCTCAATTTTGCATACAGCTGTAAGTTGTTTTTTTTCCTGGTGCATGGAGTGAAGCAAGACTAAATTCTGATTTATTTAAAAAAAAATTCCTTCAGCAACAATTCTTTTTTGGAAAGGCTGCACATGTCGCGCATGCCAAAATCCGCCCAATAATGCCTTCATGGTTCTACGAAGTAACATGAAATTTGGTAGGCACGTCCATCATGAGAAGTGCATCCATAAAGAAGCCCTAAAAGACATCTCCAATTTTCTCCTTTCCAAATTGCCTTTCGAAGAACAAAACCTTTGCGAGCACATATTCCAGACCGAAATATAATTCCTTTGTCAAGGCAAAATTTTGCATCCAGCTCTCGTATGCCATTTTTTACCAGTGTACATAATGAAGCATTTCAAATAAATGACAGGTCGCGTCTGTTCACCGCCGTCTCAAACTTGATTTTACTTCCGAGAACAAAACACCGCTGCTATGCTAACGACCTTGGCGAGTCACAGTTGATCAGACGCAAAACAAAAGCCGCTCAAAAGTCTGCCGAAGCCTCCAAAGCACCTCGGCTATGATTTCACATTAGCGTGCGCAAATGTTAAAATAACAATCTTTTGTGTGTGGGTGTTTTTGTTTTTATTTGATTTTTTTTTTTTTTTTTTTTTTTTAGGCTGCTTCTGATCTTGTGGCATCCACTTAGCGGAGCCCCTCGCGTCTTAAATCAACCCGAAATGAGTTTCAATCAGACAAATGAATGCATTTTGTCAACGTTTCCCGCAGCCAATTACGGATTGTCACGCGGCCGCCGACTGACGCCTCTTCCAACTCTTTCCTCCATCTCCTCCAATATTTATGTTTTATTAGCGGCCCAGGGAGCAAACAGACGTTTATCTCCGCCGTGACGAGGGAAGCGCGCAACAAACAAATACCAACCCACCCCCACCTCCCACCCCGACATTTTTCACCAGCGGAAGAACACATCGCTTGATCGGTGAATAAATCCACGCCGATGTTGGGCGCCAAAAAAAAAGACGGTTGCCGTTAAATTTGTATTCAGGCCGCACACTGCTGCGCCGTGAATTAAGCCACGACATGGACAAATTGGAGGGGCTGTGCTTGCTTGATAAAGGTTAAATATGTTAGTGGCTCAAAATTGTTCTGCCGCCACCTACAAGCTGCTGAGATATAGCGTGTGTGTGTGTGTGTGTGCGTGTGTGTGTGTGTGTGTGTGTGTGTGTGTGTGTGTGTGTGTGTGTGTGTGTGTGTGTGTGTGTGTGTGTGTGTGTGTGTGTGTGTGTGTGTGTGTGTGATTTTGAAACGAAAAGATTTTGAAAAAGGATCTGCAACGGTTTAAAAATCATTTCGAAGATTGTGGCATATCTATTGAACCCTTTCAGGGACAGCGATCATGTGATCAGGTTCAATGTCAGAGCATGTGTAGACAGAAAAGAAATTTAAATTTTTGCCCAAACATTTCTGAAGAATAACATTTAAGTTCGAGTGATGAACTCATCCCCTTGCGGATTGATTAATAAATAATTTTTAAAAAAAGTCAACTAACGTCTTCCTCTTGTGTTTGTCGTCAAGCTTAAGCGTCCGTGAACGCGCCCAGAGGGTCCTGAAGTGGACCCAACGCTAATAACGACATCCGCCGGTGTCGCCGCCTGCAGAAGTACGTGCATGTGGGTCAAGTGGAAGCGCCGATGCGAGTCGGTTGCTTTAATTAGAAAAAGCGCGAAGGCGACAGATGTCGCCCAGCAGCCGAGTGCGCGCTTTGCGTCTTTGCCATGCTAACTGGCGACCTGCCAAAGACGAAAGGTATTCGGTTCAAATTTAACAGAGCGTCTTGATCTTTGCCAGGATTTATCCAGCAGCTGCAGACGATGCGTTTTGTCCCCCAACGATATGAGTGTGGTGTCGTCGGCGGAGGGGGGGGGGGCTTGAAACTGTTAAGAAAATAAAGGCATTTTCCCCGGTGGAGGCAGCACTTCATACATTTGTCAGTTATCATGTGGTACTATCTGGTAGTGGAGCGCACAAAGAGACGAAACACAAACATATATATTGATATCGACCTTCATAATCTGTCTGACAGAAGTTTATTGAAGATGAATTACATCCGTCTGTGCCTCTGTGCAAATGTCAAAGCGCTCATCTTGCTCCCATGATTCGGTCGTAATAAAGTAAGCACACAAGCAGGCAGTAAAAGGGAAAAAAAGTCTTTGGAGAGCTTCTCAGGAAAGCTGGGAAGGTCAAATGGATAAGACGCAGCAGCTCTCAAAACTAAGAACGCTGCATTTGAGAAACAAGATCAACAGTCCGATTTCAAATCCAGGTTTTTCGCGAACAGGTGGTACTTAGGCACCAATACAGGATATTGAAACACCAAAATGTTCAACCAATGCTCAGCTTCAAAAGTCCGCTGACTTCATACTAACATAGAATACAAAGTGCCAAAGGAGCCCTCAGTTTTTTTCACATTTACGATTCCACATTTTTTTTTCTTTGCCGTGTTATCATTTCAGTATTGGTATCAGGATACTAGCAAAGTCCGTTTTAGGACAATTATACTGTTAGACTAGGCCTCTTTGGCATATAAGTAAATGGTTGACTTGAGCTTGACCGTTGTGTCATTCAAGTGAAACCATTTCGTGGCATTAATTAAAATAAAAAATAAAAAAAACGTTCCAGATTGCTGCTCTAATGAAAGAAGTGTGAGCACATCTTATGCAAATGGTTTGCTTTATAACCCACCCGCGACATGTTTTTTTTTTTTCACATCTCCGGGCCGCTCTCTGACATTTAGCTCGTTGATCCGTGCGCAATGGATGTCGGGCAGTTGGGGTATGCGCGCCATCTAGTTCCTCAGACGGATGTGGGGAGCGGAAGCTGTGCGGATAGGATGTGGCGTCACAGAGCAGACACGCTGTCACTTTCGTGCTTGAGAGGTTGCGTTTAAAGAATGATGACGTCTTAACGCTGCCGTGGTTCAAAGGCTCCTTCAAATTACGGAAGTCTTCTGTGTTTTGGGACAACACTTTGCTGCTATTCTTCACATCCCCATTGCGACATGGAGTCAAAAGACAAAGCGCAAAGAATTTCTTTGTACTCATTTGAAGATCTAACACCAGGCAGCATTAGCATTTGTCTGAAATCTTTTTTTTTTTAATACATCCTTTTGCATATTTCTCTCTTTCACACAGAACTTAGAATATATTTCTTTCAAAACCAGGCGGTGGCGTGGAGTTACTCCTGCCGCGCCAAAATCGAGTGGCCAAAATTGACAGTCAGCTCGAGCAATTTGCTAGCAATCAGTTAGTAACTAACTAGCTCGCTAAAGTTTAGCCTCAACGGATATATACATTGTTTAGCGGCTAAACAATGTACACATCAGTTCATATTTGAGAAAATGTACAAAATAAAATTGTTAGCTAAAATCTACCAGACAGTGTTCTTGAACAAACTGGAAATTAGCAACTAGCTAACTTTCTGTTGCTAACTAGCCATTACTAGCTAGTTAGACATTCCAAACATTTGTCGAGGTGTCCATGATGAGAAAATGTCCCAAAATCACACCTAGCTCAATCTGTTTGCTAGCTTTCTGTAGCTAAATACAAATTAGCTTTATGTGTGTCTGGGATTTCAAATCACCCAGCCCGGTTGGCAGAACGAGTAAGGTTTGACAGTCCCATTTTAAGTTTTGACAGCGGCGTAGATGGTGTAGGCTGGCCTTGACCAGGGACACGCTGATATTGCGGTCGCCACAACACGCCAGACGCTCGAGAATCATCAGAAACCTTTCAGACATAATCTGATGCACACAAAGAAAGGCTGGAAAGTCATTCCGGGGGAGCTGCGGATTGAATAAATGAAATTTTGCAATGCAGGGCGATGCATCTTGTGGCCAAACCAAATAGCGTGACATTTGCCAGATGATTGACAGCTCTTTTAGAGGACCGCACTCTGTGGTGGCATCTGCTCATCTTCAGCCCTTTCCCCGATGTCTGAAGTCATCACTTGATGTCCAAAATGTCACTCAGATAAAACCCACTTTTTTTCCCCGCATTTACATTGAGATGGAAACAATGCAGTGAAACTCGGCTTCCGCCTCTTTGAATAGTCATTTAGACCGCAGCGGGATCGGCGATGGGGGGGGCACATTGTTGACCTCTTTTCGCACTTTTGAACAAGATCTGGCTGATTAATAGATTTTTTTAAAAATTTAAAAAATAAATTTTAAAAGCTGACTTGCTGTATGGTGGCAACTCAGCTAACTTCACCACCAGCGGTATTCTGGCATAGAGCGAACAAGCAGTTTATTGCTTTTCCCAGTTGAAGTTTGCTGCGAAACAAAAACATACAGCTGGGAATCGCATCTTGTGTATTTAAAGCAACCACATACGGCAGTCCATTTAGCTTCATGCTAAAAAAAAAAAAAATGCAGAATGTAATCGGACAGGCTAACGAACGGCAACAGTGGTGGTACCGCCCTTTAACAATGGAGATTTGAAAACAAATGGAGCAGCACATGTGGAAAGACAATAAAACAAAACATGCATATATTCCTTATCCACTGTAAAGAACGACTAAAATTATTGTTGTTGACCAATGCTGATATTCCATTTCCTTGTGATTTCCGCTCCTCGATAGCCAAACCCAAAAACTCCGCCAACGTGGTGACGGTGCAGGCGGGCACCAAGGCAACGGTGGTGGCGCAGTGCCAGGCCGCCGACGCCAAGCCGGCGGCGACCATCAAGTGGCTGGCGTCGGTGGGCGGCAACCACACCACCAGCAGCACCAACGGGCCCGACGGCACCGTCACGGTGCGCAGCGAGTACCGGCTGGTGCCCACGCCCGCCGACGACGGCAGGGAGGTGACGTGCATGGTGGACCAGCGCACCCAGGACAAGACCTGGACGCACCAACTCAAGCTCTCGGTGGAGTGTAAGTAACACACACACACACACACACACGCGTTGACTCAGAAGAGGAAAAATAATGTCAGTAATAATAATAACTTTAACATGTAATTTAACATAAAAATAATATGCCTTTAAGGCTAGCTTTGAAGATTAGCAGAGGGAATAAGATGGCCCCACACACGTAGTTTTAATCCTGTTACTGTCCTTTTTTAATTTACAAGGGATTAAAACAGGTTCTGAGTCGTCGCTGGTGGCGTCGACGAAACCGCAGCAACTCGCCGCAAAGATGTCGCACATTGTCTCTCTTCAGCCAGTTAACAGCAGAGGATGCGTCTTATGCGCGAGGAACATCGTATATTCTCGGAGCGGCGTTCTCAAAATGAAACTGAAATTTGGAGAAAATCTCTCGGCGCACCGCCAATCACCCAAAAAATCGGTCAATTGGTCAATCTTCGAGCATTGAATTGTTCTGCCTGTCACTGTATCTTGCTGACACAAATAGTTGACCAAAGACCAAAGTTTTGGGGGACCAATTAACAATGACCACTTTCAATTATGTTGATTCAACAAAAAGGATTTGATTGTAAAGTTAAAGTTGGTTGACGTTACATTGCCCCGAAAAAAAATTTTGACCTCAAAATGTCCTCTGGCTTTCCCTTCGCAGACCCCCCCTCCGTCTCCATCGAGGGCTACGACCACAACTGGTACATGGGCCGCTCGGACGCCATGCTGGTCTGCACGGCTGACGGCAACCCACAACCCACCACCGTCACCTGGACCGCGTAAGATGGCCGCTCATTTACTCCTTTAAAATGTTCCTCGAAATGACCTTTGGCTTCAAGTGGTATAATTAATACTAGTTTCATTAGCCCATTAGGTCTAATTGCTCTAGTCTATTGCTCATTAGGTTTGAGCGTTGCATGTTAGCATTAAGCTAGCTGCATTTCGTCAGACAAAGTTATGTGGTGTTTGGTTAAATTCTCTTTGTTTGACGTTTACTTTGACAGTCAAAACTAATTGGCTTCGTCCATCTCATCCCGTCGTCCTCCTCCAGGGCGTCGGGCCCGCTGCCAGACTCGGTGCTGGTGGACGGCAACAAGCTGACGGTAAGGAAGGTGGACGACGCCGTCAACACCACCTTCATCTGCGAGGTCAAGAACAAGCACGGCGCCGCCAAGGACCAGATCACCACCCTCGTCATCGGTGAGTCGGCCGCCGGCGGTGAGCCGCTCTGCGTGTGTGTAGGTTGTCTTGTCTTGAAGTGCGGCAGACACACATGCTGTGCTGTTCTCGACAGCAGCATGAGGAATCAGTACGTGCGCATACATGAACGTGCAATCAGAATCAGAATCGCCTTTATTGTCATTGTATAGAAGACAATGCGGCACATACACTTTACAGAAGCGAATCGGTCACATTTTTGATGGACTACTCATTTTTAGACTAAGAGGAATACTCTGATAGCAAAGTATGAATTTGTAGCTCAAATTTTAGTATCTACTCTGTGGGGTGGGGGGGGGGGGCAATGCCCCCCTAGATCCGCCACTGCTTAAGCCTTTGAATTTTCTGCCCATTTTCCTCAACATGCACACATATTACAGACGGCGTGTTGGTTTGAAGCATTGCACACGATGTTGATCCACTCGCCCACACACACACACACACACACACACACACACACACACAGAGTTACGGTCCACGATATTTAGTGGCCGTTTATTTTTTTAGTTTTAATTTTTTTGGGGGGGGGTTGTTTGCGTTGGGGTTAATTTTGCATGTGTGCAGTCGCTCTCCCGTGCTCTTTGCTGATTGGTGGCCCTTGTTCACAACCAATCAGTGCAGGGGGAGAGTGACCCCAATTAGCAGCTAGTTTCAGGTGTGCTGCCACCTGCAAACATTACCCACCACTATTTTCAAAGTTGTTTTTCAGTGGGGGGTGGGGGGGTGTTGTGTTTGGAGTCAGTCAATGGTGCTGGCTATGTCGTGACTGTTGTGGTATCGTGTTTGTCAGCCTCAATCCCTGGTGTGTCCTCAGTACCACTGCCTGTCGATTAGCGCAGCCAAATTAGTTCCTCGCCATGGCCGTCATCCATCCATCCAGTTTGTTCGTGTCCACTATTCATTCGTGTGTTCGGGAACTTCGCCATCGTTCGTTCTGGTTCATTCATTTCACCGGTATTTATTCAGGGCTGCACTAAGGCGATGGGAATTCGGGAGTGTTCCCCCCAATCTCGTCCGATCGTGTCGTGTGCACCCCCCACCCCTTGTTCGTACTCGCTTGTGTTGGAAAGCCCAAACCATGACAGCACACCATTTTTTGCTCCGCCCCATCCCCCACACTTATGTTAGGCCATCAGGTGGAGGGATCTTAACACACACACATGCACACTCACACACACACACACACACACACACAGACGCTGGGATCAAGGCTGATGTGAGAACTGCGGGGGTGCTAGCGCAGATTTCTGTGGTGTTCTTGCAGGCTGACGCGGGCACCCTCAGCAGGGCCACAAAGCGCGACAAGCCCCTCCTCCTTCCCCCACGCAAACTGATCGAAAACAAGATCAGAAGTTGACTTTGCGATCCCACAGCCCGTCGAGGCCTTGAAATGAAACGGCAAGCTCTGTTTGCAAGTTTGCGGCCCCGCTGCATTGGCGCGCTCAAGCTCTTCTGGATTCTTCTGCGGCCTTTCAAGTTGGTGTGAGCCACTTTGCCGGCATTTGTTTTTCTTTCCTCTTTGACTTTTTGCACCCACTTCAGAGGGCATCTTTATCGTGGGCCGGTGCGCATTTTTCATCTTTGTAAGGCGGCTTCATTTTTATGTCTCCAACCCTCTGCTACTTTTCTTTTTTTTTTTGTCCATCCTCCGCTGATGCTTTCTGCCAAAGTGACTTGAATAGTGCAGTGGACGCACCCTCAATAAGTGAAAACGCGCAGGAGAGACTATATCCAACCATCCATCCATTTTCCGATCCGCTTAATCCTCACAAGCAGTCGTGGGGGGTGCTGGAGCCCATCCCAGCCGACTCACTTCCGCAGTTCTCCAATTGCGAAGCAAAAAAAAATGCAAGCGTCCAGTTGTCAGTTCATTTTACTTCCAAAATCATGATTAATGACGACTTTGAAATGGGATTCCGAATTGATTTGATCAAATAAATGAAAAAGGCCAAGTGTAATTCACATGAAATCAAATCTTTGAATACAACAAATGCGATTCACAACAACTCCATGAAACCATTTTCGAATAAGATAACATCATACCCAGTGGATTAGTAGAAGACCGCCACACTACCACTGACATATTTGATGTGAAAACAAAAAAAAAAAAAATCACAAGTATGGCTGGACACGTTTTCTAACACCGTTACACATTGATCCGACACAGACGCGCACGAGCACGCCAAACACGTCAGAATGTTGAAATCTCGCCGAACCCGGACAGGTGTCTTCTCACCAGCTCGTCTCACCCGAACGCTCGCAAAAATCTTCCTCCGCCCCGCGGGATTACGGCGCGTAATCGGAGGCGTGAGGAGCAAGGGCTCGGCTGCGTTTAGAGCGCGAGTGACAAGTTACGGCTCAAAGGGTTGGAATTGGCCTTCCTGCCAGAGCAAAGCTTTGCTTGACGGCGCGCGTATTGTTAAGCGTGGATTGATTGTCGTTGGCGACAAACGATGCTACTTGAAAGCCATCATGGCTGTGGGATAAAACCATCAACCATCTTGGAAGTAACTTGCGCGCATTCGTTTTCGATTGTCCCATGTCCTCGTTACTTTCACTTGTGGCTTGCTTAACGCAATGAATGACTTTGACTCGCTTGATTTTTAAAAATTTTTGGTTTGCAAACAGCGACTTTGGGACTTGCTTGAAACTTGAATGACACACGATTTGAGACTTCCTAAAAGGGTGGACAGTCACATGCTGCAACAGTCACATGTGAGCTTGGGCACCGGAATGTTGCGCCCGACCTAGGTCCTTTCGAGCACGTTGAGGACAGAAAACACAAAGGCCAAATAACTTGACTCATCATTAGCTCTACGCTTTTGTCGTAGATCTTTTGAAATGTCTTTATTTCACGAGCAATCTTCTGATTGCGCTGTTTCAAATCTATAATGTGGTGACCACTGTGCACGGTGGGTCCTCGCGCTAGCGCCCTCTATTGACCAGACCCCTCTTGAAATTTGACGGTTGTCACCCTAAGTTAGCGCTACCGCCGCTACGCACACAAGACACATCATCGTCCAAACCGACACCGGCGCTGGAGCCCTCGATGGAAACCCCATGCGAGGTTCAGCAGAGCCACGCTAGCATTTGGGTTAATTCCACATTGCTAATTCGCCCGCCGAGAGCCGCCTGCCGCCGGCGGCCCGCCTGTGTACAGCAAAACTTTGTTCTGCTAAACGGCGGATGAAAGCAGCGGCGTGTTGTGCCGTCACGTGCGCTGGTCCGCCTCGCATCCGAGGAGGAGGAGGAGGAGGAGGAGGATGCGCTTCTGATTAACGTTCGACAGCCTCTGATGTTTGACTTTTCGCTGGAAGGTGGCTGGGTAAATTAGATGCTTTGCTCCTCCCTTCTGGCACTTCTGCGTGAAAGCTACCAACATGGGGTCAATCTGTATTTTTGTGCTCTTCGTGCATTACCTTAAAATGCCACAAGGTGGTGCTAAAGCCTTAGCTAGTAGGAAACTCGTAATTGGTGTCAGGGGAGTATTGTTGAAGCGATACATCTCAATCGTTACCGACACTCTGGATGTCAGGTACTAGCTAACTTTAGCCTGGGTCGTTCCGGAGAGTCTTTTGCCGAGCCCTGCCAGGCGTGAATCATGAAAATTTGTTTACAACTGAACCCACCTCCAAAAATAAAAAATAAAAGTGAAATCACCCACATTCTTACACAAGACAGGCGGCAAAACACGACTTTGTTTTTTCAGGGGTGTGGCTTGATGAAATGAAGCTCCTCCCCTCATTTAACGTAGTGTGAGTTACAGCGCTTATTTTGTCGTTAATTGTAATCAAGCAACATCATTAGGAAGTTGGGAAAATGGGGATGATGATTTTTTTGGGAGCATCTACTGTAGTTTAAAGATATTTTGAATGATTGTAAAACTATTTTGTCATTAAAAAAATTTTTAATTCAATCACGGAACAATGGGTACAAAACTTTACCAGCCCCGAGGTGATTTTTTTATTTTTTGGGGCAAATAAATCTGCACTGCGTTACATCCGAGCTGTTTCAAATATTTAGCAGATTTCGTCACGCCACACCGCGTAATTGCCACTTAATTGAAATGATCCAATAAACGGAAGAGGCCGCATGTCAGGATAAGAAACACACAAATGACACTTAATCAGGATTAGCCTCCAATTTAGCGTCAAATGTGAAACGTTTTTCCGCCGAGCATGTAATAGCTCTCGACCGGCCGCCCGCGTGTGTGTACGCGCAATGGCGCTAATTAACTTTGATGAACTTTAAACGAGCTCGATGGGCTTGAAGAGGCCGCGTTTTGACTGCGTTACTTTCCAGCAAGCCAGCCCCCCAAAAAAGGTCACGCGATGTGTCGCGCCACGTCTGCGTAAAATAACGTCAGAGGAGTGTGTGCCGTGATGCTTCCGAAGACAATGGAGAAGCCCTGAGCACCATATAGCGTCTGAATATTTGAGCCGCCATTTCAATATTTCACGTGCGCGTATCACGACGTCTCGCTTCGGACGGAATCCCGGTCGTCATTATCACTAACGGGTTTTTTTTCTGCTTATTGCCAAATACGTTTGGGATAAAGCAATGCGGCTCGTTTGTTTTCGCCAAGGTGTCCGCTGCATGCGCCACATGCACCGATCTGCGACACTCACTGCCTGTGCTGTTTTCGAGCCTTTTTTTTTTTTTTTTTTTTTTTTTACAAGTATTTTTTCCACATCTAAATCCCCTGATTTAGGCCTCTCAAAAGTTGCGACCGGCTAATTTCCGCCATGAAAGCAGACAGATTGTGTTTTAAGTGAAGCGAGATGTTCATGAACATCAGCCACTGTCACTCAAAACTAATTAACATTTTTGCATATTCAAATTGAACACCAGCCATGCAGTCGTTCCCTAACTGAAAGAGTACCGGGGACTCACTTTGAATTCTGAAAATCTTTTGAAGCCCGCCAAATGCTCCACACATGAGGATGAATCATTGCCAAATTGAGGGGTCAGAGACTGCGAGTGGAGGAGATGAATTTGTTGGTGTCTTTTATCATCTGTTTTGCAAATCACTTTGTGTAGTATAAAGTGTGAACATGCGCTATCTTAACACAGATTGGATTAATTGATTGAGATGTATCATTTCGGGTTGGGGTGACCACTTTAGAGCGCCTCGTTGTCAAAGCAAGAATGTGTGCCCTGCATAGGGAGCAAGACTGACGAGCAAGAAGGGCGGGGACGTGTTTTAAAAGGTCTGACTTTGAGGCTTTGTGTAGGTGTGGCCACTTTAGAGTGCCTTGTTGTCACACTGTGAGTGTGTGCATGTTAAATGGAGAACAACAGTGGAACAAGAGTGGGGAAAGATGATTTCTTTTTTTCTTTTCTTAAGTTTGACTTTACAGCCAATGTGTGTCCTGGGGTTTCGTGCTGCTGTGGCCAACTTAGAGCGCCTCGTTGTTATGGTGAAGAAAATGTACTAAAGATGCGAGACGGAGTGGCATCATTTAGATTTTTCCATTGGTTGACTTTTCATGATTTTGAAGGCTCAAATTATTGATTGGAGTATTGCTGACAACATTGTTATCTGCGGCGTGTCAAATTTCAAAGTCATCAAAACTTTAAGGGGTCTTGCTATGGCAAAAATGACTTTTCAAGGCTTGTGTCCACGTTTGTCTCTCTCCGGAGTGCACAACCAAGTACCTTTTGTATTTCAACACACATGCTCGTATGTATTTTCAAGGCTCATTCATTTTCCGGTAACCGGAGGCTCCTAATGACCCCCACATCTCGAGAAACTCAGCACCTTGGCCCTCGTCTCGCTCTAATTACCTGCGTTTGTTGTTGTGCGTACGTGTGCGCGTATGTAGCGACGACCCAGACAGAGCGCCTTTCAATTAGCCGGTAGGGGACTGCAGCCGGGGGTCAGACGGCCACCGCCGTGGGCAGCGCATCCACCGAGGAGGAGGAGGAAGAGGAGGAGGATGTTCACGGCTTCTTCCTTAAAGCCGGGGGGGGGGGGAGAAAATGAGCTCATTTGTTAGCCGCGTCCCGTTTCGCCTGATTTTTAACGGCCCTCCGCTGAACAGATATACCGCCCGCGAGAAAGAGAAATAACTCTGCTTTATTTGTACTTTCCCCGTTTTTTTTTTTTTTTTTTTTTTAATACTATTGAGTATTTTATTTTCATTGTGGCAACTGCAAAGTTGTAGTTTCCATCGACTGATTTAGCTTAATGCTAACACAAAATGCGAAACGCCGTTGGTGAGCGGGGTGGAAATTTAACATCGCTGTTCCGGTAATTATAAACCTTCAAACATGTGCCGCTCTAGCGGCAGCGCACACAAACGGAGCGTTCGCCAGAGCTCACGGGCGCGTTACAAATCGTAAATCATGTAATTCGCGAGCCAACATGTTGCTGCCGCCGGCTGCCAGGTAGGTTGAGCAGCTTACTCGCACACGGATGTATAGTATGCTCCACGTTATGCTTGCATTTTTGTCCCGGACATAGTCATTAACAGCAGCACAAGTGGGTATTATGCTGCTCCCATTTCACTGCTTAATCCGCTTTGTGGCGGCACCGCAACTGGGCGCCCGAGCTTTTTAAGCACCTTAATTGGCTCCAAGAATGGCGGCGTGTATGCTCTTGTGTGCTTCTGTGTGTGTGTGTGTGTGTGTGTGTGTGTGTGTGTGTGTGTGTGTGTGTGTGTGTGTGTGTGTGTGTGTGTGTGTGTGTGTGTGTGTGTGTGTGTGTGTGTGTGTGTGTGTGTGTGTGTGACTTCCCCACTAATTTTGGGAGGAGAACTCGCATCACGTGAGAATGTCAACATCTCACAGCATCGTTTGGTCACTTCTTTTTATCATTCCGTTCGAAGGACGTCTGGGTCTTGGATTATATTTCGAGCATGCCAAGTATTTTATTCGTACAAGTATTAAAAGGCAGTCTGTGAGCAGTGTCAAAATGAAGGCCATCAAAAGGTATTCAGTGGAATGTTAGGCATCGCGGTGTACTTTTTTTTAATCAAACTATGTGTCTGTAGTTTCAGAGAGAGAGAGAGAAAAATAAAAAGCTCTACGTGAATTGGATTGGATGCAAAGGATTGTTATTTGCTTTGGGTATTGTGTGCCCCCTTGTTGAGACGTAAGGCGTTTGAAAATCAACAATGTAGCTCATCATTGGTAGAATGTAACTTGGGAGGATCATGGTCGCACGGCGGCGGCGTCAAAGGGAAAAGCGGGTGCGCGAGCGGAAGAAGAGGCTGTTTCATTTTGCAGCAGATGGACAATTTGAACACCACAAAAACAACCGCGCGGCAAAACGAAAAACCCAACGGGGAAGTAAAACACACGTTCAACAACGTTTATCATTGGGGGGGGGGGGGGTCCGACCGTTTAGCCTCTAGTCGAAAGTATCGGTTCGTCGGTGCCGTCGCTGTCGGTGCCGGTTTCAATCTCAGCGCGGTTGTCTCGGCCATTCGAGTCTACTTTTAGAGGGAGCAAAGAGGAGAGCGCTTAATCCTGCTTCCTGGGGTGCCGTTGGAGTGGATCCTGATCTGACAGAATTTTACCTTTTTCCCCTCTCCCGGGCCTCTTCCTCCTCCTCATCCTCCCACTCCCACTCAGTGGTCCCGATTCACTTGGAAATGACGCACACAACCGCAAAGCGAGTCGGGATGGATGGATGGACGGAACCAGAGTGGAGGGAAAGGGGACAAGGCAGATGTGAGGGTGGTCGGACCGGGCCGGCGGGAGGGCCCGGATGATAGCTGCTTTTTGTTGATAGTCGTCAACCGCGGTGCACCGGATGCAATCAGCTGCCGCGCAATAAAACTAGAAATGCATATGTGACGCACACACACACGCAGAGACCGACCCAGACGCTGTCGCGCAGGGTTTGCCGTGCGTGCGGCTTGTGGCTGGCTGGGCGTGTGCTGATGTTTCCACGAATGCGAGCTCGCACGCGCGCTGGATTAATGAAGCCGCAGAATTATAGGTGAGAGACATCACACTAATTACACCCGCCTCTCGCTCAAGCCCGGTCATCAATAATGTTCATTAAACCACTGAACCCACGCTAGGCATCTATATGTGTATGTGTGTGTGTGTGAGTGTGTGTGTAGATGGGGAGGGGGGGGGGGGGGCGCAACACAGTGGGCTGATGGATCATCACACATTTGAATTAAATACATCTTCACGTGACAGTCTGTCTCCGCGCGTTCCGTGAAGGGAATATTTTTTTTAAAGAATCCAAAGCCGATTTCAGGAGTCTGTTATTGCCGGGCTGTTTGGGTAAATTCCATCTGCTTTCAGTGCAGTGATTGCCCTCAGCAGCATCACAGATATTTGAAAAAAATAAAATAAATTCACATTCTGGTCCAAGAATTTGATCATCAAACTTTGAGGGCAGCTTGTGGATTCATGAGTAGGTGTACGAGGCCAGAAATGCGCTGTTTCAAAACAAAATGGTTGACCCATTCAGTTTCAAGGTGTCGGTCCTTGAGACTTTTTTTTTTTGTGTGTGTTTGCGTCCTGTTACAATAGACACGCCCACGGAATTTCATGTCGATCAATCGAACTGGCGTCAGGCTAATATTTTCTTAGGGTACAAAAAATCTTCAAAAATGATCACTCATCTTCGAGGCTATGCTCCGCCCACTTTAGATGGCGTAGGGAAATAAGCTTGATAATTTAGGCTTACCATTTTGTCGAAAATATTTGGGTGAAATATTGGGTGCTCATTTGGGTGAATTTCCTAACACGAGTTTCTCCAAGTACAAGCCCTTGAAATTTGCCCAAAATGGTTGCTTCAAACTGGTGTCGCGGCATTTTCTTTTTCCTTTCCACTGGGAGCAACTGAGTGAGATATTTTCCTTCTTTTGCCAAAGTTGCAGTTTTTCAGGCATGTTTAGGCCACCCAAAAGGTCATTTCGTCATCAGATGAGCAATAATAACCATTTTAAGAAGGCCTTTGCACTGCGGTTGCTCATGCTAGCAGGCTAAAGCTAACTGTTTGGAAAATGGCTGTGTGCTGCGTTTTGAAAGGATTTTGCGCACACATGGAAGCTGCCGTTTTCTGACAAAAACTTCCAGAAAGGTAAAAAGGGGACCATTAATCCTCCAGGTTGGAAGCAGTCACTGCTTAAAAACAGCGGAAATTACTTTTACTCCAGTGTGCGTGTGTGTGTGGCTGGACCTGTAAAGTGGTCTGGAAATGATTGCTTGCTGCGTAAAGAGCTTCATATATATCTACAGAAGAAGAATGGCTTTTTTTGTTTTGTTTTGTTTTTTTGCAGCCGAGTGTAAAAATAAGAGAGTTGTTTGGAAGTCCTTTGTTCAGGTCAAGCCTTTGCCTTTGTTGTGCTCAGCCACGGCTGTCCAAAGTGTTTATTTGACGCGTTTGTGGCAGGATGACTTTGTGTGCGTGTGTGTGTGCGTGTGTGTGTGTGTGTGTGTGTGTGCGTGTGTGTGTGTGTGTTAATGCGACACCAGGTCACGCCTTCCTCTTTGTACCGAAAAGTGGATGGGTTTCATATTTTTATTTGCTTGTTTATCAAGCTAGCTTATATCTTTATTGATTTTTATTGTCTTAGGTTTTGATACAACAAAATTATCATAATTTGGGTGTTTTCATGCTTTTTTTTTTGTGTTAATTTTTGGGGGGCGTTAATCAGCTTTCAGAGCGGGTTTGTTCGTTTTTATTAGAATTTTTTGAAAATGCTTCGTTTTAGTTTAGTTTTTATTGATTTTAGTATTAGTTTTAGATTTTTTATGTTTATTATTTTATTTTATGTGCAATTGTGTATTATAAAAATACAAAAACAATCACAGTAAGTAGTAGTAAAAACTCAACAAAAATATTTTAAAAACATCCATCCACAAATTAAATACAATAGTCCACAGACTTTGAAGTACAATAATAATGTTTTTGTTTTTTTGTTTTATTTAGTTATTTGGTTAGTTGTCATTGACTAAAATAATATACAATAGAGTGCTGTTTTAGTCTTTTTAAAACATGACCAGGTTGAACACAAAATCTAACAAGCTACTAATTCCAAAAAAAAAGTCAAGCTAGCACTGTATACACAGTTAGAATTCGCTTTATATCATGTCGCTACGCGACATATATCCCGCCATGGCTCATTTTGCCCCCCAATGTGTCTCCGAGGCTTTAAGGTAGCGGGAACATAAGCGCTTCAATCATCCGCAACGTCCCGCTGACCTTTCCTCATCACGGTAGCAAGGCCATTAAACTTTATGTAGAACATCCTATCATTTAAGGGAAAAAAAGGTCGAGAGCGTTGGGATGGACCGAACCTCCCGCAACCATCTTGAGCCTGCCCGTCGGGGCGCAATTCCGCAAGAAAACGAGACTGGAGTGGCCAGCGCACTCCGGGAAAGTCGGATTTAATCAAAAGCAGATTGCCAATTTCGCATTGAAGCACTTACGCGCCGCCGGCCGGACCCTGATTACGGCGACGGAGCGCGAATGTGACCATGGAAGGCTTCATTGTGCGGCGCAGGCAAAGGGAGGCCGTTACTCCTGCACGTTTTCACCTCAAAATACTTTTGCAGCTTTTAAAATTGGAATTGCCTATTTTGTCATTGAAAAATATCTTTTCAAGTTTTTAGGGGACACTGGGAGAAAAAAAAAAGCAAATCCCAAAAGGGGGCAGGAGTAGGAAGCAAAACTTGTTTTGAATGCTCATGTCATAACTTGCTTTTTCTTCAATTGAAGGGCAAAAACAAAATAAAAATCGGATTTTATTTTAATTCCATAACTCCTTGCCCTACTCAGAGTACTTAAACAACTTTTAGAGTTCATCATGAAAAGTCACAAATGCTTGGTTGGCAGCCATTTTCAAAGAAGAGGCTTCCAGGAGCGCTGCATACATGTACTTGTTCAATGCCTTAATGTCAGCCTGTTTTTAAAAAAAAAAAAAAAAACGACAAAAAAATTATTTATCATTTACCCTTAACCCCTGCATGCATTCTACAGCATTGTACATACAGATGAAGCATAACTAAATTGGATGTAAAGAAATAAACAGCTTGTACATCATGATTTCACGCTTGACTTCGCGCTCTTTCTTGTGTATGTGTGCTTTGGCCAGCAGTGGGCAGTATAATCCAGACAGAGGAGTTTCACAACTGAGTGACTTAGTAAGCACTTATGATAAATAATATATACCTGTGAGTGTTTTCAAGTCGTCTGTCTACATGTTTTCCGGCACTATTTGTGTTTAAATATACTTTGCTTTAACGGCTACAACGTCAGCAACATTGATGCTAGTTTCATTAGCACGTCTCTCGCGTTGCTTACTGTGTGTAGCATTAAGCTAGCAGACTTTCATAAGTTACGGGGTTTGGTTAAATATACCAAGTGATCATATTTGTTCACTCTTGGCTGCTTGTTTTTACTCGCAACTCAAGACAAAACGCGTCTGTCTGTGACTCGTAACTTGAGGCGTCGCTTTATGTATATATAAAAAAAGATGTGCGCCGTGACACCCTCTCTTCGTTCCCACTGACTAATGCTGGCTTTAGAAAGGAGGGAAATGGAGCGTGCGCGTCTTGCAGAAGACATAAAGGCGAGCTGCATGCTGAAACAGGCGTCTTATTAGTGGCGTGATTAAACGCCGGATTATGATAATGTGGGCTGAAGATCATCTCAAACTGTAAATATGTCTTCTCTTTTTTTTTCAGTGATTCTGGTTGTTTTGCAGGCGTGTAAACATTTACTGACTTGAATAATTCAGACATCAAATTGCTGCATAAACACTCACCACTCAGAATGCTCACATTCTTTGTTGAGATGCGCATTATCATTTGTAGAGCGTATCCGATGTGCATTCGGGATCTGAACACCATACTTAATGCTCTTACAGACACAATTGTATGCGCGGAGTGGAAAAACACGAATCGTACACAAATTAGATTGTCCTCGATCAAAAACACTTCGAACAATTCTAGGACAATTCCAACTGCGATATGATTGTTGGCTGCTCAAGGATGGGGCTCGGGTGCGATTGACAATACCGCCTGAATTCCTCGTCGTGCTACGCAAAGGATGAAGTATGTGTGCTTGTGAGTACTGTTACGTTGCCGGTGTACAGTACATGATAGTGCAGCGTTTGTTTTTCAAGCTGGAAAAGGATGAAAGTACTGTATCGCAACATCGATGCTAATTAGCATCAAGCTAGCAGACTGAATTGCTAAACTATGCTTGTTTTCAATACACAAATTTTGTGGACACTCGACTTGACTCACAGTAACTTGGGACTTGCTTGAAACTTGAAGTTTCGGTTGCTTATGACTCGCACATATGAGACTTAGTCCCCCCCCCCCCCCCCCCCCCGTTTGTGTTTGTGCGCCGTACCCGAAAAGCAGCTTGACGTGACGTGAATTGTGTTCCATTTCTGTTCCGCCAGGCACAACCGCGCCGCATGCTCAACCTTGCACTGCAGCTTATCCCGACTGCCGTAGCGGACGCCTTAATCCGCGCGTCGTGTACATGACGTTAATGCGGAGAGTGATAGGAGCCCCCCCTGCCTGACTCTCGCCATCACGTTTATCAGCACGCTGCTTTTTAAGCAGGCAGCCTGCCGCCATTGAAGAAAAGTATGGCCTACTTCCCCGCTTTGAACCTCTTGGAAGCGGCAGCTGAATCATGTCGTCAGTGTTGCCCCGCATATTTGCGATTTGCAACACTGGGATTACGATAGTCAGAGATTTATTTTATATATTTTTTTGAACTATCCTCCATTATGGGTGAAAAAACATTCTTGTGTTGTCTTTGTGCCCAGAAACTAGCTTAAGATGAGTTGAGGAGCTTCATTGAGGCTAAAGTAGTGCTTTACCGCCATCATGCGGCATCTCGGTGCCAAAGAATTAGGTTCTCGTGAGTTCAGCAAAGCGAAGTATCCTTCCTACTTCACGACCAGTCATCTTCTTTCATGACTCCATCATGCCGCCGGTTTATTGATTAAAAGCGTCGCTGAGCAGCGCCTGAGTGATGGCCGCAATGTGAAGGATGCCGGGGAAATCTTCATCGTAAATATGAAAAAAAGGTTCTGAAAATACCTCATGTGAATATGAATAACATTGAGGGCAAAGCGGGCCAAGGCAAGCTCTCGTTTTTGATGCCACGTGTCACTCACGGCAGGCGTTGACTTCCTGTGCCGACAGGCCCCGCCTCCTTGCAGTTACCACTTTGGCTTCATCTTGTTCTACTTGCGTCCCTGACTTACTAGTTCCATTTTGTTCCCCTCACTTATTAACTCAACTCGTTCTCCTTACTAGCGAACTCCTCGTTTGCCCGTGACTTGCTAACTCCATCTTGTTCTTTTTGCTTACCAAGCTCGAGTTCGTTTTTTTCTCACTTACTAACTCCTCATTTTGTTTGACTCGCTTTTTCCATTTTGTCCGCCGGACTAACTCTATCTCTTTGTTCCTCCTGACTAACTCGTGTTTTCCTTGCTAACGCTAGCTCCCTGCATACTAACTCCAGCTAATTCTCTTCCCTTGCTAGCTCCTTCTTCTTTGGCTAGCTCGAGCTCCATAAAGTTCTCCTTCCTTACCAACGGCATCTCATTCTCCTTACACTGCGTTTCCTTCACCTTACTGACTTCATCTCCTTCTGCTCGCTTGCTTGCCACATCCATCGTGATCTATTTCGTCATTCTGACTAGCGCCGCCTAGCGCTGCATGTTTCTCATTCTTCTACTTTGCTAACTTGATCCAGATTTAGGCTTGATTCGGCTTCCAAACGGACTCCATCTAGCTACCCCGTTTTCCTTCTTTGCGCTTCTGCAGCTTTATATTTTATTTATTTATTTTAACCATCAAGCTTAACCAAGCTTTTCCCACATTCTGCTGGTGCTTTACTTATGTCACGCTCCTCACTTCTTTATTCGTGTTGTTACTGTTATTATTTGATGGGGCGAAGCAGTCGTTTTTGTCCATGAGAAATTTCTTCCTGCTCGCTGCTTGATTGGCGTCCTTCCCCGTGATGACGAGCAGCCGCCACAAGGGGAAGCGCATCAAACATGAACTGGTTCACATGTCCCCAAAATATCATCTGGCACTGTATTGGTGTGCACGCGCATGTATATGTGTGTGTGTGTGTGTTTGAAGTGGCCAGCGTGAGTCCACTTGTGCAAATCTACCGCCATCGGAAGCCAGTATCAGCGCCTAATGAGGCTACTGGGAAGAACCAGACAGCGGGGGCCTGAGGGACGGCAAATATGGCGGCGCTCAGAAGGCGCAGCTGCGTGCTACTTTTCTTCAAATAACCCCTCTGGATGTGCGCGGGTGGGAAACTGTTGATGCACACTCACCGGACCCTTCATTAGGTACGCCAAGTCATGGCCTCAGCCTCCCACGATCGGTGAAAATCGGCGAGAGAGAGAAACCATCCAAAAACAGTTTTGAATAGTTCCACCTCCCGGGGGATCAGTTCTACAATCAGAAGTGAACGTGAACGCTGGCGAGAATAGACAGCAGTGTCGTATGTCGCAACTGTATATGAATATGAATGATTCGACGCCGATGTGAATGGCAGACCGGTCACGTCAACACGATATGTTCAGTAAATCGACGTGTGAGTACCGACTGCAGTGACGATATTCGCTCGATATTTTTGATGTTGCATCTCGTCGGATCGTGCGGTGTGTGCGTCGGCGTCCACGGGTGGGGGGGGGGGGGGGGGGGGCAAACTTGGCTCACACCAACAGGAATTAAGAAGCAAAGGGGCTCGCTTGGGCTTGTTTTGCACGTGCAGTCCAGTCAGCCTGATCCCCGGCCTTTTTGACCACAACAAGGAGAACCCCGGCAACGTACTTTTTTTTTTTAAGAGTCCGCAAAAGTTGATTGGAGGCAACTGGGCTCGTCTTGGTTGATGAAGATGTTTCACCTTTTCATCCAAAAGGCTCTCAATGTTGGGGGCGGAGTCTTCTTATTTATGTCGCTGGTCACGATAGTTGTGGTTTGTTGTTGTTGTTGTTGCCAGGCGTGGCTGGTGAGCGACCGTCTTGCATACCAACTATTCTGTCATGGTAGATAATCGGTTCAATTCGAATCGAGGCAAGCGGACACGAGGTTGCCGAAGAAAACGAGACGAGTCCAGTTGCCTCAATTTAACAGTCGAGGACGACCGACCGGTCGTTCACCAGCCCGGTTGGCAAAAACGGCTCGGCAGTGGCCACTTTTCCCATGGAACGAGACGTTCTTTTAAGAGGCTTCAAAGACAGCAAGGGCGCCTCTTCTTCCTTAACTGCTGCCATCCAACTTCCTTTTTCTTCTCCTCCACCCGTTTTTTTTTTCCATCCTTCCTTCCAATCCCTCCATCCTCTCTGCAGAAGCCTGGGAGGACCCGTCCAACACCGGCGTAGTGGCGGGCGCCGTGATCGGCTCCCTCCTGGCCCTGCTCTTGGTTGCGGCGCTGGTCGCTGTGCTGATGACCCGAGGCCGCCGCCGGCATCGGCGCGGTGGCGGCGTGGACTCGGCGGCGGCAGCGGCGGGCAGCAGCGGCAGCGGCGGCGGCAACAGCGCCGACTACGGCAACAAGGCGCGACTTCTCTACGGCGGGGAGGGCAAGAACAACAACGGGCCGGCGTACACGTACCGCGAGGGCTGCGACAACACCGGGACTCTGACGGAAAAGGCCAATGACTTCCACGCCCACCGCCGCGTCCACCGCCATCCCAACAAGCCCTCCGCCCACGACATCCTCCTGGACGAGGCAGAGAGCGGCAAGTTTGACGACAGCCTCGAGGAGGACGAGCGCTATGACCGATTCGATGGCAGGAACCCTCCGGCCTATCGCGGCGAGGAGGCGATGTACCTGGGCGACGACATGGAGTCTCAGCGGGACGGCTCCGTTATTTCCCGGACGGCCATTTACGTGTGAGGCGGCGAAGGAATCCCCCCCCCCATCCCCCCCACCCCCTCCAAAAAAAAAGCTGTTTGGGTTGAACTTTGAAACAGCAGAACACAAAAGTGACCGGACAAGCACATCAAACGCATCAAAATGGACGCCGCTTGTCGCCGTGTTCTCGTTCCTTGAGCTTTGCGAGTGGTCGTGCGACTGGGTACTCGATATCTATCGGAAACGTCGTTTGTGTACAACAACATGAAACGCTTTCATGCCTTCTTTTGTCGGCCTCTCTCTTGAGAGAGAAGCTAAGGCCTGTGTGCTAATGTGTGGCTGCCGCGGTGTTCACGGCAGAGGCAATTTTCGGATTTGCTCGGCTGAAACGGCCAAATCCAACCCAAGAACAAGCTGCGGTCAATTCAAGTGCTGGTCCTTTTTTTTTTTTCTTCCAAATCCCATCCCTCGATGTGACTGAGCTCGATTGTACGACTTGACTTCTGACTCGCTCAACCCCCGTCATGACTTGACTCGCCTTGCTTGAGATTTCACGTGGACTCGAACTCGTCCGCTCGACATTTGCAACTCAAGACGTGAAACTTGAAGGTTTAAAACTTGAGACTTACGTGTGACTTGTATCGTATGTGACTCACTCCCACTTGTGGTTAAGTAGCATGCGTCATCTTCTATCTAACTTGGGTGTCGTCTCGCTCGCGTCGCCGTCGTGGTCGTTGTCGTCGTGTATCGGTGAAAAGAAGCACTTTGAGGAGTTCCACACGGAGTCGCAAATGACTCATCCAATGGCTATAAATACACTTTTTAGATGATTTTCTTTTGTCGCCAACGCTGCTCCATCTTCATCTCGTCCCCTTGTCTTTATTTACGCAGCGGCCGGCTTATCGGCCGCCGCAGCTAACCACGTGGTCTTTAGAAAACCCAATCTGCGTCTTTTGTTTCTCACATCCGGCACGAGCAAGCAAACCTCATTCGGCGCGCTCTCTGCAGCACCGTTCTTCCTAAATCCTCCTTAACACGTCTTTTTTTTTTTTCGTCAACAAGGTTGTCGCTTTTATTCCTGTTGTTTTATGTTATTTATTTATTTATTTATTTTTTGGCCGCGTCCGTTTTTTCCGGGATTTGACAAATCCACTCGACAGAATCCTCAGTGAGCGGTGTGATTGCTTGAGCATCGAAATTGGTGGCTGCGTATGTTTTGGATTAGGATTTTAATTACAAATGTATTGTCATCCATTTTAATTTTTTTTGCTGCTGGACAAAGTGCTTACATGACAACACAGCGAAACTGGCTGTGAGGCATTTAAACGGGACTTCCGGCCTGATTAGAACTTCACCGCTTCGAAATGAGATCGGATTGCACAAATGGAGTTACTGGCTCCTCCCACCCCCACGCCCCCCCCCCTCCCCAACCGTGTGTGCTTGTTCAGCTCCCTGCTGCCTCGCGTCCTTGAGTTTGGGAAAAGTGGAGGCGCATTAGCATTATGCTAAACATGACGACCATCTGGCGTTCAATTTACAGCGCGATTCCGCGCCCTTCCAAAACGGAGCCGACTTTCTTCGCGGCGATTGAACGAGAGTCCAACTTGTTGCCGGGCAGATTTGAAATGCGAGGATGTTGCCAGTTGGTGACACGTTAGGAGGGCGTCGGCATACTCGGGCTGGATTTGTACTGCGTGCTTCAGTTCGGTTCTACCCCCAGTCCGTTCACGACCAGTTGTCATCCAAAAGTACTGATTGGTCACATAACACACCCGCGTTTGCACAAAGAATATAAATAAACGTTTTAGATTATTCAATTTGATGTAAATATTTTAAATGAGAGTTTCGGCCATCATTTAAAGTCTAAAATAAGGTGGAGAGGTTAGCCTCATTTAAATCAAAGCAGAGGAAGCGTCAGCACAGGCCAACTATTGTAATTGCTGTGACGCTTAGTATTTGTGTCGTTTGTGTGTTGTCGTTTACTTCGGTGTTGGCGCTTGGGTAGTTATCCACGCACAATTTGCGCTTCTGCGCTTGTGGGTTGTTTTAAGTGTTCTGTGAATGTAAACACACTTGACCGGACCACGGAGAGGACTGGAGATCGAAATTAATGGGGAATTTGCGCACTTGGTCAATCAAGCCTCGTTTTCCGATTGAAATACGTTTGCCTTGTTCATCTGCTGCTTTCTCGTTTGTTGCTTCGACATTTTATTTCTTTATGCATCATGTCTTATGCCAGAGGAACCTACAAACATGGTGGCAGTTGAAAATAAAACGTGTGGGTGTTATGTGACGTGTTTTGGTCATTGGAATAAGTTTTAAAAAAAAAAAGGGGGGGGCTGTGTGAGTACTTGGAAAGTGTTTTTTGCTTCGTGCTGTCGTGTGGCATCGCAATCTGTCAAGAAAACCCGTAACGATGGCTTTCGCACCTACGTCGGAGGTGGGGTTTTTTTTTTCTTGACTAAGAATAAAATGTGATCATCAGCAAGCGGTTTGTACTCTGTGGGTTGCGCACAATTTGAGCGTGGAAAGGTCCGCCCGAAAGAAAGCGGCAATGTTTCAGCCTCCGTCAGCCGATCTTCACCCACAAAAGGAGCGATTAGCCGCTTTAAAACAGTCAACCGAGTGTTGATTGTTCCTCAACACCCCGTGCGAGCCGTTTCATCCGGAGCGCTCCGCTGAAACATCATCGCACAAAGTCGAGAGTGTCTGGTGTCACCTCGTCCCCGAAGAGTGCGCTTTGACGCCGGCTCAGAAGAAGAGTCTTTGATGAAGAAACAAACAAGTTTCTTAACAGAGTTTTGAGGATCTTTCACCCGATAAATTTAAAAAAAAAAAGCCTGACTGTGGCAGCAGTTTCATCTCCTTCCTCCTTCCCGACTGTTAGCTCGCCTCAGTACGTCTTCTCTCCGGTGAATTCCCGCGCTGCTTTTGTCGGGAACCGCGACGTCGGCACCTAATTAGCAGCGGAGTCATGCAGCGGGATTGGCCGCGAACTCTTGTTTCCTTGCGCAAGTCATTTTGAGAAAACCCTGAGTCTGACGCAAACCTCCGCGGGAAAGTCTGCAATCAGTGGCATTAATCCACAATGCACCAGCAGGTAGCTAACTGATGGCAGTGGATTAAATTTGCATAAATCTTGACACCAAATTGTGAGGAGGGTTGTTATCAAGTGATGGAGCGGCCCCAAATGTGAACCCCTAACGCCCTTAATTCTATTTTCCCGACAGGATTAGGTCAAATCAAGCTTATTCATAGTCCTTCAGCACAAAGAATTCTCTAATGGCACTTAAACACAAAAAACAGATACCGTATTTTCCGCACTATAAGGCGCTTCGGAGTATAAGGCACACATTCAATGACGGGCCTATTTAAATACTGTTTTCATATATAAGGCGCATCGCATTATAAGGCGCATGGAATAGAAGCTCCAATAGTGGCTGCGGTTGCGTTATGCATCCACTAGATGGAGCTAAAGGGAATACAATACGATACAGCTTTATTTATATCGCGCTTTCACAAGTGTTGCAGCTGTAGCAAAGCGCTTGACAGAAAATTTAAAATACTACGTCCAAGACATCAGAATCTTGATCCATATATAAGGCGCATCAGATTATAGGGCATACTCTCGACTTTTGAGAAAATTGAATGCTTTTAGCTGTGCTTTATAGTGCAGAAAATACGGTATATTCCCTGTGTCTAGACCCCCCCTACCCCCACCCCTCCGCAATCCGGCAAAATCTAACTCAGAGAAAACCCATTTCGAGAAAGTAAACACAAGAAACTTTGAGAAAGGATCACAGACATTTAGATCCCTCTTTCGGCATGCTACATGCATGCCGAGTGAGCAACATTTATCACGCGAGGTTGATGCTGTCGAATGTTAAAACCGCATGGGAGTCCTTTCCATGACATGAAGCGCCACAGAATCAACGGAACAAGGCCCGTAAACCTAAACTTAACCCTAACTCTAAACCAAACTCACCCTAAATCGAACCCATAAACGTTAGCTTGGCCGCTAACTTGAGTAAGGATGGTGCTGATGATGCTAAGCGACAGAGCTAACCCAAATCCTTGACTCAACACAAGCCTAACAGTGACCCTCAACCTAACCCAAACCCTGCATTTAACCCTGAACCTACCCCTAAACCTGAGCCAGTAGCCCCTAAACCTAACCCGCCACACGACAGAGAACCCTTCACTCATACCCTTGACATCTTCGGCCACAAAATGGCCACGGGGCTTAAGTCCTTAACTTAAGTCCTGAATGCTGCGGTTCAATTGCTAGAGGCGTCTTTCAAACCGACGCTAATTAGTTCCGTCGGAGTCCCTTGCGGTAAGCACTTTCAAAGCCTTCAGAACGATGGTCACATCGCTTGAGGTTTTGCGTTTTTTGACAAAAGTCGAGATTGATCTTCGCAGAGCGACATGCTCAGTCTCGCCGCTCACATGCCCGCAAAAAGCTCCTGCCAAGTCCGAGGGCGTCGCTTGGCATTCGCCAGGCGAACGTGGCGGTGAGGGTGTTCTCTTGGCGCTCCATCTGGAGAATTTCAAAAGGGAACAAGTCAAAGAGGGGAAGAATACAAAGAAGGCCCGATACAAAGAGGAGGTGTGCGAAAACCACCAACGGAGTTAATCCTGAAAAGTACTAATCCCATTTGCGAGTTTCTACCAGGTGGTGTGTTCCAGTTTGGCAGAAATTGCAATCTTAACTGTATCTTGTGGCTAGGTCATCAAAAATCAATTTTACGCAATTGAGGACATCTTCCTTCTTCATGACAAGAAAATTAAAGCTGGAACTAGCAACGACCAGCAACCTTGTTTCCATCCAAATACTCAAAATAACCCTCAATTGACGCTTTGATCCACATTAAAAAAAAATAATAATAATAAACTTGTCCAGGCACTTGAAATGGCAATTCATTGGTGAAGAAAATACTAAAAGTTTTAAGCAGTGATGAAAGTGCTCTAACGTCGCCGTTTCCATGGCAAATCTTCCAAAAGATCATTCACAATTTAGTATTGCCCATCTGTCAAGGACTTGCGTTCTACTCTGGCGTATTTGGACAGAATCCCGAGCAGCAGTTGGTCAAAGTACGAGCACTATGGCGAGGAAAATTGTTTCCTTCGCGCCGCTGATTTTCTGAGCAGGTGGTAGGTCCATTTCCACCTGACGACAAGCGACTGCCGTTTCCAAACGCGTCACTTGGGGAGCAAAACAATTCGTCCCAAGTGACCCACCGTCGTTGCGTCGTAGTGAGGAATTGCCAAACGTTTCTCCGGAGATCTCCTGGCATTCTGTCCTCGCCTTAACGGCGCAAGCTCTTCGCGTCATCTTTAGTTCAGCACCGGGATCGAAAGATTCCCGAATCATCTTCTGACTGCGAAGAGAAGGATGAGGAGACCTATTACTGATTGAGCTCAGCTTTTCGTTGTTAATCCGGCGAAAGCCATGCCTGCGCCGGGCCAGCCGCAACGCTGACGGATGATGCGGCGTAAATTTTGCATCGTCCGTCCTGCGCCGCTGTGTAAGTGCTTTATCGCAAGGTTGCGTTGACAGGCCCTTCTGTCAGGATCCCAATCCGAGGTTTTTCTTCTTTAGGATGCTCAACTGAGTGCGGACATCATTGCTCTTTTAACGGCGACTTTCTTTCCTGTGTGTGGATGTGCTAAAATCCCCAAACGATAGCTTTGGTCTTTAGCAAGACTTTCTGGGATTGTTTTTAGCATTTTCTATCATGAGTAGAGTCACCAAAAAAAAAAAATCTCAAGGAGCCTTTGTCAAAACTGTCATTTTGCTTTTCAGGAGGCTAGCTTAGCTATTAGCTTCAGTCGCTTCACAGCTTCACATTCCAGGTTCGGCCAAAGACTGTCTTGAGGTTTTGTTGCATTATCACCAAATATGAACCACATATTCTAGACAGAAGTGCATGCTAATGTGTGACAGATTCTACATTTCATCACTGTATATGAGCAGAGCGTGCCGGCGAAGGGTGATGACTCACCAAAAAAACAAAACAACAATAGACTTATCTGATTAAATTGTTTTTTAATTTTTTAATTCTGCCCCGGAAGCCAGTTTTACTTAGCAACAACAGATTTGGTAGGCTTATCCACAATGAATAGACCTACCAAAAAAGAAAAAGTCTCACAAAGCTATTCTCGACTAGAGTCAGTAAGTCTGCCAAAAGTTCCAGAAAAGGGCGGGCTTCATTGTGAGAAGCAACAGCAAAGTCGATGCTGTAAGTGTTCTTAAAAGCTGCGAGTAGGCGAGCGACACGCCACATTTGGACAATAATACCACATGCTGATCCTGGGTAACATTTTCTTATTCTCCCTGCGACGCACTTAGACGAGGATTTGTCTCCTCAGCGTGCTGTTTCACACTTGATTGTCTTCCCTCTCGCAAAACTAAACCAAACAATCTTTTTCATATCTCTCATCATCAATCGCTGAAAAGATGAGAGGGTGTCGAACTCTTTGACCGCCTTGGGTGATCCTTCCCTGCAATGGGGGCGGGAGATTTGGTCCGACTCACAGACCGGATTAAACACATTCACACAAACATTTTGTTTTGTTTTGGGGGTTTTTTGTCTTGACAAATCACACATTTTTGGCCTTGTTGATGTCTTTGCTGCTTGTGTGACTAGTAGCTTCCTGTGACTGTTAGCGCCGCTGCTTGCTAACTAGCCTCGGCTGGCATTTGTCATTTCAAGCTGGAGGGGATGCCACGGTGTATTGTGGTCAGGACAATAAAATAGACAAAAGCTCGAGTCCATACCTCTATGTTTTGATTTCGTTGTGGCTTTTGTGTGGGTGTTTTTCTGTGTGTGGATGTGTGTGTGTGTGCGTGTGCAAAGTTTTAGTGGAAAAAGTGAAAGTTATTCCTCTGCTCCTCATGGTAGGATTAGACCAGCTTACTTTTGAATGCCTTGCAGATAGTGTGTGTCTTTATGTGTGTGCGTGCGTGTGTGTGTGATATTTGTGACAACGAAGCGAATGTTTTGCGCAAACTTGTTTACATCTGTATTTTCAGGGCACAGCTTTAAATAAGGCGATTGTGTGTGTGTGTGTGTGTGCGTGTGTGTGCGTGTGCATGTGTTTGTGTGTGTGTGTGTGTGTGTGTGTGTACACAACTTGTACTTAATTCAGCTTTGCTGTAGGAATAAACCGGACGTTGTGTTATTCCAAATCAGGGCCCAAAACTCGGAGTGTCCCTCAATAAATTTTTGGAAACAAAGACAGCGACTATAGCTGAGCAATCTTAAATCGGAATAGCAACGTTCACCATTAGATGAGAGACGTCACTCTCCAGCACCTCCAACCCCAGGATCGTAAAAGTGCATCAGGGAAGAAGCGTGCGCTGGCGCTGGTTTTTCTCAACCAGCAAACGCTATTGTCCATGAGAGATTTTGCCTTATAACCCCAAAGTAAACAACATCAACGAACCGTTGACAGTTCGTTTGAAGTACGACGGAACCCAACGAGGCATCTTTGTAGCGTCTACATGCTGAACAAAAGGCAAGTTGTCTTCTTTTAAAAACACATTTACTTTGCAGGGGATGTTTAAAAAGAAAGCCATCTTTTTTTTGGGCTCCTAACTTGACATGCCCGTTGCGTTTATTGGCTCTCCCTCACTAAACTGCTGTCAGCTCACCTTTCACGCCGCGCTCTTGAGACGCCGTGACAAGCGCAATCCTCATCAATCTGACTTTGAAGCTTCCCAACGCCACTGAATGCGCAAGCGGCAGCAGCGCAGTGTAGCTTCGTAGTGGGAAAGTAATTTTGAAGGGGGTGGGGGGGCCTAGTCCACATAACAAAAGCTCAAAAAAATCTTTTTGTGGAGTTGACACCAGCCAGTTTTTCTTCAGCCATTCCTGTCAGTTGCCACCAATTAGACGGGCCTAAAAGGGAGAAAAGCCTTCAGCCATTTTTTTCCACCCTCTCTCGCGCGCTGTAAAAGTGAGCAGTTAGGGATAATTGAAAAACTTTTCAATTAATAAATGCAGTCGGCGTCGCCATGGTCGCTGCCAAATGGAGCAGCGCCGAAAGCCGCTGCTGCTCCTCGCCGCCTCGCAGTTGTGTCTGGAGTGGAAAAACGAGATGGGGAAAGAGGAGAAAGCGCGTGAAGATGAGCCACAAGAACCTTCACGTCTTCTTTTTATTCTGGCCTACTTTTTTAGCTCATAGGCAGAAAGCGCAAGGGAGTCGGCCGCACGGACGAGTCGTGATTATCGCCGTTTTTAAAGCGGCGCATTTATAATTCATACACGCAGACAAACTAAACTAGTGGAAGACTTTAAGAAGACATATTGAACAGTTTTTCATAAGTTAAACACATTATGGAAAATCGTCTTGTATACTAATAGTTTGGCGTCTGGAGTGCCCGCCCACCCACCATGTGCGAAACTAAACATCCAAGTAATGTGATGACTTACAGGTCAATATTCACAAATTCAAAAACAAATCCCCTCTAAAGAGGAAAATAGTCCAATAAATGGTCCAAGGGAGGATGTCGAAGTTTTCGTTTGACACAGTTGTCTGGGTTGTTAGGGAGAGTCTCTGCCACAAGATGCAGCCAAAGCCCGAAATCCAAACCAGTGATAAATAATCCATCCATCCATTCATTTTCTTATCCGTTTTACCCTCACACGGGTCGCAGGGCGTGCTAGTGCCGATCCCAGTCGTCTTCGGGTAGTAGGCAGGGGACACCCTGAACCGTTGCCAGCCAATCGCAGGTCACACAGAGACGAACAACCATGCGCGCTCACACTCACACCTAGGGGCAATTTGGAGTGTTCAATCAGCCTGCCATGCATGTTTTTGGAATGCGGGAGGAAACCGGAGTACCCGGAGAAAACCCACGCAGGCACTGTGAGGTCGATGCGCTAACCACTTCACCGGCGGGCCTCCCCGAGTGATAAATAATCCAAAATATAAATAATACGTCTGTGGATGCTGATCGGAAAGTCCTACGGGGGGCAGCAGAGAGGCGGCGTTTGCCGTCACTGGAGTCAGTCGCTCCGGGCGGGCTGGCTGAGTTGACGCTAAAGAGAGCTGTCAGTCGTCAGGACGTCAGGTTGCCGCTGCTCAGCAGCCTCTCCACCTGCGCTGTCAGTCGGCCACAATCACACAGTTGACATCCCTTACGATCCCCTCGCCGCACCACCCTTTGCTACCTGCCTCTCTGTCTCGTCCGAAATGGTTATCAGACGAATCCGGATGATTTTATTAAGCGCAACCGCTTGATGAAATAAAATGGAGTAAATTCAATCAACGAACGTCGTTCTCAGTGCTGCTCGGCACATCGTGGTGCAATTTTTAATTCGGGCCTATGTGGCTTTAAAAACCCATTTTTAAAAATGGCTGAAAGTGTATGAATTTCGCTGGATCTGCTCTCAGTGACCTCTGTATTCGAGAAACATTCTCACATGCAGTTGAGTACAGATGGATAATATTTTCACAGAACAGTCGGAAAAACGAGAGCTTCTGGTGTAGAAGGGTCAGGAGAGTCGGTCGGCTATGATGGACAGGACGGACTCGGGAGGTCACAGCCAACTTGACAGGTGATAAAAGGAGCTGTTGAACTTTGCGCCGCGGCAAACGAGCCCCGCTCACCTCCTTCGCTCCCTCATTTGCATCAAAACGGGACAAAGCAGGGTCAGGAGTTCACCGTTTCATCATCTTTTTTTATTTCGCTTGAGGTGGGAATGACTTTTTAATGAGGCGCGCCTCAAGACTCGCGCGGCGTCACATCCGCACGGGGGCATCGTGCGGTCAGCGTCTGACGGACAAAAACAAAAATCTGATTGATTTTAAGGGCTCAAAGTTGCAAATTCGTTTTCGGGTAGGGCTGAAGAATTGATTGGATTTGAATCTGTGTGTGCGTGCATGCCAAATCAACCAATCCTATTGATTTTTATTATATATATATATATATATATATATATTTAAAAATATATATTTATTTATTTTTAAATAACCCTTTCAGGGACAGTGGTCACTACAGTGGACAGCTAATAAAGTCATCACGTTACAGTTTATCATTATTGGAGCACGAAAGCGTTGAGACATGCTCGAAATATTCGACACAGTAGTGCCAACATACAAAATAAATAAATAAGCAATCACTTCCAGAACAAGAACCCTTTTTAGCTTGCAGAAATAATGCAACCCTCAGGTCTTCACATAGAATAAAGGTCAAATAATGTCTGCCAAATCCTCTCTCCCAGTTATCACCTTGCGCTAAACGGTTGTCTTAAAGTCACTGATGTGATTCTTGTGAGCACCAAGGCCCACCGGTCCTTCACTACCCATTTTAAAAAATCAAATGTCTTTTTTAACCTCGACGCTGCAGACAAGCGCGACTAAAAGTCCCGTTTAAACCAACACGGCCGTTCAACACCCGAGCAGAATACACAAGCGAGATGTCCGCGTTCGCAAGTTGAATTTGCAGCGACGACGTGCGCGACCGACCGCAACGCAGACGCCGGTTCCATTTAATCCTGACGAAAAATGCAGAGGACTCTGGCTCTGCTGATCTGATCTGTCACGCACGCACGTGCCAAGGAACAGACAAAGATAGGTCGTGATAAGGTGCGGCCTGTGCAGTATTGAGGTCAGCCGGGTGACGGTATGATATATATACGTGGATTGTTTGTGTCTGCGTGTATGTTTGTGGGTCCGTGACCAACAGGTGGCTCATTGTGTTGATGAGACAAAGTCCCATTAGCCCTCTGTCAAGAAGAAAAGTAGCTCCCTACACACTGCGCTCTGATATAGATCTGTGTGCTCGTGCGTGTGTGTGTGCGTGTGAGAGCGCGCCTTTGCCAGAAAAGAGGTGAGCAAAATTGGACCAAAAAAGGAGCACAACATGAAAGAGCTGTTCAAAACACACACACGCACACACACACACGCGCGCGCGCCCGCACGTACAGGGACACGGAGGCAGGCAACAGCTATTTGTCTCCTCTAATGGAGCCGAGAGATGAATGACAGGCATCAGGCTATTACCCAGAAGGCATTGCGGCAGGGCTGGAGAAATTAGGTGTGCGAAACGTTAGGAACAGCAGTGTTTCGCCTCACCAAGTGACAAGGTTCGGCAATAAACCGGATGGGACGTGGATCCCACAAACGAAGACTCGGACCGATCACGATACAACAAGATTTATTTCCAGAAAAACGCAGGACCGACAAAGTGTGAACGGAAATCGCTGGCAACAAAGAACAAGGAAATTCCACAGGAAAGACCACAATTTAAAATGGAAATCTTAAAATACACAAAAATGATATGCTAAATGTCCAAATATGCTAAACTTATTTCAGAATCTGTTAACGAACAAACCCCAAAAAATTATAAAATGAATACCTATGGGAACAGGAGGAACTATGAACATCAATGAAACATTGAGAAAATATCTTTTGAGCATGAACAGCAACCAAGCTCAATAATCCGACAGGGACTAGGCAGTTTGGTAGTCCTTGATCCATCTTGAACAGGTGCATTTAAAACAAACGCAGACAGAGCCAAAACATGACACCAAATGAGTTTCCCAACTCAACTTACCAAAGCCTTTCTCTGTTGCGTCACGTCGTTGTATTTCCTTTATTGTACTACTTTTCTACTATACAAGAACAAAACTCCAAACTGAACAAGAGCATGCAGCTCTAGATATGAAGTGTTGGCGCTCGCCCGTTGAGCTTTTAGCCCCACACCAGATCGATCCATTCATTTCACAGAAACGCCATGTTCCCGCCGGGGCCGTGTACGATCCGCCGCCGATACGCCGCGGCTCACACTGCTGTGTATGTCATCAGTTTGCCACTTGTAGAAATGAAAATGACTACTTTCCTATTTGGCCTTTTTTGGGGATTTTTCTATTGTTTTAAAAAAAAGTGGCTCTGTGTTGTTATTGCAAAAATAATAATAATAATAATCTTTTTTTTTTTTTTTGGTTTGGTTTTTGTTTTTTTAAATGTGCGTGATGACCGAAGGCGCCACGGGCCGCCGATTGGCCCGGCGCCGCGTAGGTCATTAGAAATGAACGCCCGGACAGCCCGCCCGCATCTCGGCTGAGCAGCACAACATTGACTGTGTCAGCAAAGCGTTGCACCAACTGACCTTTGTGTGTCTGTGTGCGAACGTCAACATATGCGTGTGTCTGCCTGTGTGCGTGTCTGTCTATGTGTGTGTGTGTCTGTGTGTGTGTGTGTCAACCTCCATCTCGTCGCCTCTTGGTCATTGGCGTCGTGCCCGGGCCTTGCACTTGGAGCGACATGGAGATTATTACAGTCATACTGCCCGGCGTTATTGTCGTCACTCTGCCCTGCTACTGTATGCATGTTTTTGCGTGTGTGTCTGTGTGTGTGTGTATATGTGTGTTTGTGTGTTGTGAATAGATAGTTGTATTTTTATTTCAGTGCGAATTTGACCTTTGTGTGTGTGTGTGTGTGTGTGTGTTTGAAAGTGGAACCGTAATCTCAGTCTGCACACTCGCGGGATTCAGGTACGAATCAGAGCTCGCGCTTATCTCCGTGGCAACACGCGTTGCTCTTTATGTGTGTCTGCGCGCGTGTGTGCGCACACACCGGCAGCACCTGCCCAATGTGGATGACGTGCCAGTTTTGTGGTTGCGATGCGAACGACGGCCGTGTTTACTCGCCTATTGCGCGATTCGTTTGTGAGCTCCCAAGTCGGAAACTCACTCCGCCAACATGGCCGCCACTGCGCATTCCAAAAACACGGCTGCTACCACACCCTCAACATGTCGAGTGAACCCCGGCAAATGTGCGCGTTTTTTAGGCTAGCATGGCGGCTAATACTCGTGATGGCCCTCATATGAAGGTTGTCTGTTTCACAACCGAATCCAGTCGTTGATGTAACATGGCTTCTGGATTGTGTACATGCTAGAAGCATGACGCCAAACTGGCACCGTGCGTGCCAAACGTGCACTCTCATCATTTAAGTCCTTCAGTTCTGCCCACGTCCACCAGAGGGGGGCAGAGAGAGTGAAAACATGTTAAAGGCGTCGTCATTGTCAGTTTTATCGGAATTTGCAGCAAAGCGGCGGGAATTTTCCTCAGCCGTCGTCGGGACGAAAGAGCAAAATGACACAATGAGGGCAAAGTGCCGCATGATTGCCTGCGGGCGCAAATTCGCCAGGCACGCATATACACAATGAGGGGGAGGAGCCACCAGGATGGCATGTGACATCACAGGCGGCTGATTGAGCCTAACGTCGGTGAAATGGTTTCAACATCAAATCTGTTTGAATATAGATAAACGGGAAATAAATAGCGAAAGAAAAATTCAAAAAGAGTTTTAAAATGTTTCAATCTATTTAACACATTTTTATTGTCAGTCTCGTAGGTCGCCTTGTGAATGCAGCATACGGCCAGTGTCAGGGTGCGCTTGTAGCGTCGCGTGCCAAAGGATATCAACGCGGAATCGCATGCAGAGAGACGAGAGCGCATCGTCTGCGCCTCGTCCGCTGCGTTGCGCTTGCAAACGTTCACGCCGACTTTGATCGTTCTGACGTCCGTCTGCTCGTCTCTTTATGCCTCGTCGAGTCGCATCGTGTCGTCTCCTGGCCTGCCGCGTGCATGTGAGTGGGGATGTGGGTGCGCAGGTATGCGTGTGTGAAGGGCTGTGTGCCTGGTTGTACATGTGCATGCGTGTGTGTGTAAATAGAGCGTGAGAACGGTTGGGGCCTTAAGCAGGTGCCTGGCGGATGAACAGGCCCAAAGACAAGACCGGCCTGGAAGGGAAAGTTCATGATGATGACTTGAATGACAATTACAATGATCATAATGCCGATGATGCAATCAACCACCCGGTGACCGGTTTGGTCCGCCATCGCAGGACGCCGTGACGAAGATGCCATCTCGCTCCTTTTAAAAAGATGAGCGAGCGTGCGGCACGAGGCATTTATCCACTTTATAGGCCAAGGGTTTCCAGCGCGGTTTGCGCTAAAGCTGCAATTACGGCGGGCCTTGTCTCGTCTCGTCGTCGCCCACCTCCACTTCAGCCTCTCCATCTCCTCCTCCTGACGCTTTGAATAGTGCGGACCTGAAAATCATATTAAAAAAAAAAATTCAACACCTTATTCATTCCGTCTTGACTATTTTCCTGAAATATAGAAAGCTAATATATGGTGCGTTCCATAGATATGGCTGCCATATCTATGGTTCGACCAAAATGGCTGCCGAAACAACCGTCCCCCCCAATATGGCGCGTCAATATGCTCTCCAAAGATGGCTGCCACAACTCACTCCACAACTGCGCATTTTACAAATAGACTGATAAAGGTTACCCATTAACCCATGTGTGAAGGTATGCGCAACGTACAGACAATGAAGCTAGCTAAGATGATGCTAACATGCGAATTGAACCTCCAAACACACCTCCACTGAGGCTTAAAATTGTCACGTTTTTGTTTTTTGTTTTTTTGCAGTAACATTCTCTGACTTCTCCTATCGCTATTTATTTTTTTTTGGACGTGTGAAAGTTAGACTCATGCACACACATCCTACCAAGCAACACCCACTTGGTGTGTGCGTGTGTAGTCTTGTTTGCGTGTCCCCCGCCACAACCTGCCACTTTGCCTGCAACAATGTTCTTGTACTCCTTGTTTTTCACTCTATATTTTATTTCTATTTGTGCCGACTGCAGTGTGTGCGCGCGCGCGTGTGTGTGTGGGGGGGGGGGGGGGTCGTCACGTTGCGTCAGGGTACAGGTGAAGACGCTTTTGACAGGCTCCTTAGAGCACAGCCGTCTGTTTGCCTCTGTGCGATTGTGTGCTTGTGCCCATACGTACGGTCGTGTATGGACGTGTGCCGTTAAAGGTACATTCTGTACATTTCGCACTTGCAGAATTTTAATTATATCCTATACAGGCTGACAGTTCTGAGCCCGAGGCTGTAAAACACTCAACCCCCATCCTCACACGTTCACGCGCACGCAAGCACGCATACGCACGCTGTCCGTTTAACCTGCCGGGTTGCCTTTTGTCAGCAAGGTGACGGGAGGATAAATCAGCATACATTAACTCCAATTGAAACAACAGCCTTTTATTATGCAAATGAGGCGGGAAATTTGTATGGAAGGGAGACACCCCGTGCGTGTGCGCGCGCGCGTCAACCCTCATAAGGCTGGCATTTTCATTTGAGTGCGGCTAAAGCGGACACTTCATTAGGTACACGGGCTCCCGGAATATATATAGACTCAGAGCTGTTCCTAATGTTTCGGTGCCGCAGCCCTTTATTGCCCGCTTGTCTCGTTTTTATGTTTGTGTCGTGTGTTGTGCAGCCACCCCGCAAGCCGTTAACCTCCCAAACGCAATCGCTCATCACAGCACACAGCACGGCACCCAGGAGCCTCCGCGGAAGGAATCCGTGTCTCCTTTGCGCTCTCGTACCCTCACTTTGTGTTTCTTTGCCATTATTTTTCCTTTTTTCGCCGACGCCTTCTCTTCTCCTCGTCTCTCGATGCCACTTTCTAATCTCTCCTCCACTTCTTCTTCCTCCTCCTCGTCCTCTGTTTGAAGATAATGCTCCCCCCGCGGCCCGCAGATGCTAACTGTACTTTTCCTCAACGAGGATTCCACCTTAAAGCTTTAAAGAAGACGAGTGTGCTTATCGCTGCTTAATGGCGGCTAATGGCGGTCATGAGTCAGGCTGACAGCAGGCTGGGACAACAATGAGATACCAACACTGGCGCTCGCAGGCCTCTCTGTCGTTATTTAGCCGTAAAACTTCACATAAGTTAACTTAAGTCATTTACAAGAAACTAGCAGTCGGCCGCTCCAGTTGTTAGCTAGCTGGCTACTTCCTGGTTCTTGGAAAGCGGCCATTGGAGTAGACTGACAGGGATTTACTAATTCAAAAAATGAAGACAGACAAAAACAAAGTGCGGACTGGACGGTAGTATTTCTGATTTGGGGAGGCGGAGGGAGGCTTTTTTTGTGATGCAAATTTGTGACAGCAGTAGAACAAAAGGTGTAGCAGTCGACTGACCGACTTGACTTGACTCAACTGACTTTGCTTGACTCAACTCATTTGACTTGACCGACCGACTGGCTGATCGAAATACACAACAGGAAATAAGTTCCGATATGAGAAGAATCACTTTCATTTTCCATCTGCAATGACACAGAGCGCCCATGGCCGGCTTCTATTGACTCGATCACACCCACAGAGAGCTGCTCCACTGGGCTCATCGTCTCCTTCCCTCCGGCTCAACACTGTGCGTGCGTGCGTGTGTATGAATGATATTATGATTTGTGCTATTTTTAGCTTGGTTTTTAGTTGGTTGTCGCTTGGCCCGTGCTGCTTTGTGCATACAAGCGCGTGCGTCTTTGCCAGTGTGTGGGACGGCTGACTAATACGGTTGCAAGGACGGGGAGGCCGCGAGGGCTCAGAGCACTGCGCGTTTTGCGTGAGCGCGTGCGTGCGTGTCAATGGCTGAGTGATGGTTGGCCAGGCAGCGGATGGCAGCTAACATATGCTTCGATCCCATCAGCACACCAGCGAGTAAGTGTTACTCTAACAGGAAGTGCAACCCGAATACACACATATTGTTTTCACTTTACTGCGTGGAGTCTTATCTAACGCGCACATTTGCTCCCTTACTCACTACATCAACATGGGAGAAAGGAAAGGAGAAGCGGCAGTAAAACAGGCCAAAATCCATGCTCACTTATGTCCTTGCCTACTCACTTCCTCCGTTACCCCCTCATTTACTCCATTGCTCGTTCCTGCTCTAACGCTGTCTGCCTTTCATGACTTCACTCCCTCAATCACTGCGATGCTCCTCCATCTCACATCCCACGAGCTGCCTTCCTCACTGCCTTGGTTCCTGCTCCCTTGCCTTATCCACCTCCGTCATACTTATACTCGCTCGCGCTCTACCTCCTACCCTCCATACTTCCTTGTCTCCTCCTTTGCTCCCTTCCTCCCCCTTTTTTCCTCCTTCCTGTCAAGCTTTGACCCACTTTGTTGGTGGATGCTTTGGGGGCTTTGTGTCTTTCACGTAAACTCATTTGCTGTGGATCATTTACAGAGCAATGCCGTTTCTCTGCACCCAGCAACCTTCGTCTTTTTATACACTCAGTGTGTGTGTGTGTGTGTGTGTGTGTGTGTGTGCACGTGAGTGTCTGCGCATGTGTGTAATCTGTTAAATGGGCAGAGACATACGGACAGGGGAGACAAACACAAAATGACGGGCACTGGTAGGCAGATTAAAACACAAAGGTCACACTCGCCTGCTTTTTGTGTGCATGTGTGTGTGTGTGTGTGTGTGTGTGTGTGTGTGTGTGTGTGCGTGTATGCGTGTGTGTGTGTGTGTGTAATCAAGTGAGGAATATAATACTTGGTTTCAACAAAATCGTCCGCCAATAGAATAGGAAAGTTTTACTTGTCAAAATGTGCCGACTTTAGAGTGCCTCGTTGTCAGCTCTGAGTGTGCGCACCTCATGCAGAGAAAGACGAAACACCGAAGGGAACGGGGGAGGAATGAAAAACGGCTGGGTGATATCGCAAAAAATAAATGAATAAAAATAATCATGAGCATTAATCGCAATCCTATTATCAAAATCAATTGGCATTGTGCGCTGACCGACAAACTGCCTGAGTAAAAAAAAAAAACTTTTTTTTTTTTTTTCCTGAGTTCAGCTATGTCATCTTGGTATCTGCGGGGAGTCGAAAGCCTTGCCACCGCACAAGACTCCCTCCCTTTCGGTGACAGAACGCGGTCTCAACATCAATAATTCATGCGGGGTGAGGTCAAAGGATGCGCAGGGGGGCCTGAGGAGCAGGCGGTGGGCGGTCATGGTAGCTTAACCTCGTGTTTTCCGGAGACCATCGCGGGTCAAGTCCCCGGGAAGCGAACATGTCACGTCTTCCGTGAGCCGCGTCGAATCGGAAGCCAATGACGAGAGCGCAAGTCAAAAGCCAGGCGAAGGTGCGCCGGAGCTAATTGTCGGAGCTGCGCTAATGTCACGTCTTCATCCACTCGGCGCAAAATTATTCATCATCTCAGCGTTAATTATTGACTTCGTCGATGTGCTTTGAGTGCGTCGTCTTCTTCTGTGGTGTAATTGTGTTGTCTCCTTCTTTGGGCGTCTTGCATTCTTTTGTCCTTTGAATTACTTTCTTTTGGATTTGAATGTGGCGCACCACTGTGTTCTTTGTAATTCATTCTTTGCTTCTTCGTGTGCATGGATTTTTTTTTTTTTGGTTTCAATTTGTTTAAATCTTCTGTTCTTTGTTGGTGTGATTGTCTTCTTCTTTGAGCAGCGTGTGTTCTGTGGATTTTTTTTTTCTTTTCGCTTGAATTGATGTCGCTGGCTTGTGTGCGGGCAACGTGGGATCGGTTCCCACTTGGTGATAAGATAAGATAAGATAAGATAAACCTTTATTAGTCTCGCAATGGAGAAATTCCAGATTCACAGCAGCAAAGTTATGAAAGGAAGAAGTAGAACAACAAAATATAGGAGCTGCTGGAAAGGCAGCCACTCACGCGGCGCCATTTTGAAGTCAAAATAACAAAAATAACACAACACACCACATAGGACACAGACAGTCGTGCAATCTTCACCACTTTTCTGCATACACTTTGTTCTCTGAAGCAGTTATAGATGAAAGAGGAGAGGATCAAAGTGGATCAGAGACGCCATGCTGAAAATGTGCACACGTCGGCTACAAGCTAAGTTTTGAAAGCAAACGCGAAGCTGTAGCGTCCATTGACGCTACAGCTTCGTGTGGTGTGAATGGTCGTTTGTCTCTATATGTGCCATGCGACTGACTGACTGGCGACCAATTCAAGGTGTAGTCTGCATGATTTGGATTCATTGTCTTCTTCCGTGCCTCGATTTCATTTTCTTCCAGGAAAACAAATGTAACCTCTGTGTGTTGGTCCGAAGTTGAAGCGTCAACAAAGCTTCAAATCATCTTTACTGGCTTGTATTACCTTTTTTTTTTTTTTTTAATGGCCCTGCCTCCTCCTCCTCCTCCTCCTCTTCCTCCTCTTCCTCTTCAAGTGGCCAACTGAAAGGAATAAAGAAGCTTTTAGCCTCCAAAATCTCCCGCTTTATGCATCGTAATTGCTGACTGATTGCAGTCATTTCCATGCCCTCGTCACTTTGGAAGTCTTTTGGAGGCTTGGGAGGGGTGATTACGTGTGTACGTTTGTGTGCGTGTGTGCTGGGTGCGGGGATGCGTCCTTGTTTGTGGTGTTTATGGATTTATGTTTTCTTTGCATGCACTCATCAGTATCAGTGAGTCAATTTGTCGGTAAATGGGAGCAGCCCTGCTTACGCGGATGCTTTTTGAGTCACACCGGGGTGTGTACGTTCGTGTGTGTGAGTATTCTTTGGGAAAAGGGGTGTTTTTGTCAGGAAAGGCCATTTTTTTTCCATGCGCGCAAATGAGCAGCGAGACGACGCTGGAAGGCACAAAAGTGCCTGCGCCCGCACGCGTGCGTTTAGCGTAAAGTCTGAAGGATGAGCGAGGGATCAAAGCATGAAGGAAGGTTGGAAGGCCGCAAGGTAGGAGGAGGACTTAGTGTCACAGGAAGGGGAATGAAGATGTCGCTTCCATCTCCTTTTCCTGCACTTTATCTTCCTCCCCCTCTTCCTGATTTTCCCCTTCATTATCCTCTTCACCTTCTATCTATCTATCTATCTATCTATCTATCTATCTATCTATCTATCTATCTATCTATCTATTTATCCATCCATCCATCCATCCGGCTGGCTGGCTAGCAGGCTAGCTAGATGGCTAGCTTCAGTGACAGTCTGGAAGACTTAATTACCCCCCCCCCCAAAAAAAACATTTCAGAGAGTCTTCCAAACGTCATTTTGTATTGAACATTTTATCGAAAGTCAGACGGCGACTCGATTTGACATCACAGCAGTTGTCGGAACAATCAGTGCGCTTCTGCTTGGAGCGCAGTGCCACCTGCTGGTGAGGCACGGGAAAACAAAGAGGACGATTCATGTTCTTTTCTTTGTTTTTTGTTCAGCTTGGTGTCATCTCGAGTGCTTGGGAGAAAGAAATGGGTGTCACCTTGAAACGTTCCGCTTTCTGCACACGGAGAATAGACACCTCGCTACATGTTTTATATGCGTGTTTATGAGCAAGACAGAGTTCAAGGAGAACGAAAATGTGACCGTGGCCACTTTTGTGCTTTTTAAAACGTGACTTCGCTTTGGAGAAAATACTCATGCATGTCAAAAGAGCACAATACGTACAGTGAAGTTTGCTCCATTCAAAAACCTTTCAAATCATAATCCTTTTTACTCTATTTTTTTCACTTCTTATATTTAATAAATTATTAGCCTTTTTTATATTTTCGAACACATATACAACGCAGGTGCATGTTCACCAATTTTAATGTGGTAGAAAGTGATTTTTTTTTTTTTTGACAAAATGAACTTTTCAGAAATTCATACTTCCTTTATATACCGGTAAAGAAAATCATTTTGTTGGTATTCACCTTTTGAATAAGGATCGTCCTGCACATAGCAAAAAAATCCATGAATGATTGACGCCCATTTGAAATGAAGCGGATTTTTTTTTTAGTTTGTGAGAGAGAGAGAAAATTCAAATGCAAAACTGCTTTCACCAACTCCTTCAGTCTCCGATTAGCTCTTACGCAAGAGCATTATGCTGATTTTGTGTCATGTGTCGCCTCCTAGAGAAGGAACGTCTCATGGCGCCAGGCCCGTCGACCGGCGCGGTGATCGGCGGCCTCCTCGGCGCCCTCGCCATCATCGGCATCGTGGTGGGCCTCGTTTTCTTTATCCGCAGACGCCAGCGTGACGCCGAGTGAGTCCTCGGACGATCAGAATGATTATTGATCATTCCTGCGACGAATTGATTGTACAGCTCCGACTGTGTTTGTTTCAATGACCATATTTGGTTTCGTCATTTTAATATGAATGCGTGTCGTCCAATCAGCGGCCCCCCAAAGCACAAACCCCCGCCCCCTGTCAAGAGCGGCGGCTCAACGGAGCTGGTGAGTCAAAATCAGTAAATCCATCTATCGGTAAGCGTCTCTGTTATTGATTAGCACTTGTTTGAGACTCCGTCCACTGTGCAGGAAATTGTCCAATATAGATTAATTGGTTTGAAAATGACCATTTACTTCCGCTAACGACATATAGTGACAGACAGAACAATTCAATACTCTTCCGCTAGATGGCAGAATGTCCACAATCAACCTGTGTCGAGTACTTTCCATTTGTTAGCATTCATGCAACATGCATAGCATGAGTAAGCTAAATGAATGAGAGTATTTATTTCAGTATACAGTATATGCATGTGTATAGCGATTTTCTTTGTCTGTTTCAATGCGTGGGCGCAGCTCAACAAGCCGCCAGAGGTGCCCGGAGCCACCGAGATGGCGCCGCTCGCCCCAGCGGGAGACATCTACTACGAGCCAACGGGAAGCGAGCCTGTCAGGGTAACCCGCGCACCTTATTTTCCATCCAAGTATGACTGTAGTTTTGCAAAGCTGCAATGCTTTGAAGTGGGGAATTCAATTTTATTTCAGCAAAAAAATTTAAATTCTGGTAAGCAAAAAAAATTGATAAATTAAATTAATCACATTACCATAACAATGTTTAATTATTCTTGCCTTTCCCCTTAAAAAAAATGATTACACTAAGATTTATTTTTTTCCAGAAAATATACAATTAAATTTGTCTATATAAGCGGGAGGGGGGGACACTCAATGACTTTTTCAGCTGTGACATTAAGAGCATTTAAGAATTACTTTTTTACTCTCGTTCAATTAGCCCAAACTTTAATCAGGAAAAAAAAACACTTAAGATTACGACTTTCTTGAACAAAACAATTCGAAATCCCCCCCAAAAAAAATTCTACAAAAAATAGTTCCTGTAAGATTGCATCTTTCACAAAAAAAATTTTTAAAAAGGACTTCATATTAGTTTTATTTTCTGAGTAACTTTTGTGATGCCTTTTCTTTTGCAGAACTCGAACAGTGAAACTCCCGGCACGCCGAACGGCAGCGGACCTCCACTGCCGGACGAAATGAACCTGAATCTGGACCCGGACCTGGACCTGGTCTCGACCAATCACGAGTCTCCGCCGGTCGCCAACATCGCTCGTGGCGAGAGCTTTGTGTCGCCCGCCATGTATGTGTAAGCGTGGCCGGCCACTGGGGGAGCCCCTGCTGTGAGTTTTTTTTTTTTAAAACACTTATTTTTTTTAACACTTTTAACCAACATCCTTTTTTTATGTTGCACAGTCTCACTGATGAGGATAAGAGTACAGTGTGGGTTAAAGCAGCTGATTGGCTACTTGTAGGGCTGCTTAATATGGCCTTAAATTACTGTACCTCTTCCCCCCCCCCCCCCCCACAAAAATACGATTATCTCATTTTAATCGCCACCTCCCCCCACTTTTGCTTCTAGAAAAAGCAAATAACAATGGCCAAACAAGCTCGATAACATTTTTTTTCCCCTTTAGATTAACTTGCATCACCTTCTATATCAATGAGACAAACACGTGTCTTTTTCTTTTCAAGTAATGTGGAAATAAGTGCTGGTCCCTTTTGTCGAAAGTTTGTCAGCACTAATTGTGCTTTTGTAAACTAGCTTCTCTCACTTCGCAGCCATGTTGTTCGTGTAAGCAATGCATGTCAATGGAACTACATAAATCATATATATATATACAGTATATATATATGATTAGAGGTGAGCATCAAATCAATTCAAATCACCCAGCCCTAACTGCTCGCTAACCTCTCCCATGAGCTTCTTTCATGGGAAAAAAAAAAATCCATTCCAAACTCTGAAAAAAAAAAAACAGTCTGCTCACATTGTTTTTCTGTTTTGTTTTGGGGGGTTTTAAACAAACACACACACACACACACACACACACACAAGCACATTCAGGTGTCCATCACAAGGAATGTAACACAAATGTGCATGTGAAGTTAATCCCCCTCCATCATTGACTGAAATCTTGAAACGCTGAATTTACACCATGCATATAAAGTCTGTGTGCCGCCATCTAGTGGTACATATGGAATTACACCAGATGTAAACAATGGTTTCACCAAAATTAGTTAGTAACCGTGCAAAAAATAATAATAATACAGCGATGGAGGGGGCTTTCTAAACACACACCGGACACTTCATTCGTCACACACTCCAATAAGAATTATCATAATTAACAGTAATGCTAACTTTTATGCTATTTGTGTAATAATATGTGAACTGTCCCTAATATTTGAGGCTCTCATATATTTGTTTTGAAGGTTTGGAAAGCACATGCACCGCAAGCACACGACTAATCATCTTTTCTTATTCTTTTTTTTCCTTTTTTTTCTTTTTTTGTAACAATTGTTGCTGAAACGTGAGCATTATGTAAAGACATGCAAAGCTCTCATTGGAAGGTGTCCCTAATGAAGTGTCTGGTGAGCATTTGAGGGGAAAATACTGCCATTACCGTGGATGTCAACGTTGTACAGTCCCAAAATGATCAACAGTGTAAATACTACTGCTCATATTAATGATGATAATTATTTTGGTGATCTATAATTATTGGTGTAAAAAAAAATGATAGTGGTTCGCAGTGCCTCTGCAGAGGGTGTGCAAGTGCGTGTTTTACTTTTGAATGAAAACGTCACAGAACAGACAAAGGATGCTGACGACGCAAGAAAATATGAAAAATAATGCTTCTAATAATGAAATATGTGGACTTGAATCATGTAACTGTGCATGGCATGAGGACCAGTTTGTTCCTTCCCAAAGCTCTTTGACTGCAGCGTCATTATTTTTATAATATTCATCACCAAGTCCGATTGAAGATCAAAAAGGGATTTTTTTCAGCATTAGGTTTTGTATTTTTTGTTTTGATTTTTTTTTTTTTTTTTTTTTTACCCAACAACAACAAGTCACTAGTTAAACTCCAGACAAACTGCTGATTCAAATGTAATGTGCTCACTTTTCACGGGTGTTTGTGCTGATTGTGGTGACAATCATGTTTGTTGGTTTTGCTGCATGCTATGTGAAACACTCCACTTAAAGGGATTTCTTTCAAAGACACACACACAAAAAAAGAAAGGGGACAGTGTGTGCATGTTTGAATTCATCGGCACTTGGATTGGTTCCAAAACGGCAACAAGAAGTCACACTAATAAGGGAAAGCCAAAAATATCGTACAAAGAATTGTACCTGATCTCTGTATTTACTGGAAACAAATCATCTTATTTTTCCAAACTAACAAATCATGCCCAAAAATGTGCATGACTAATCGCTTTCAGTAGGCGTAAAATGCGGGATGTTAGAGGATTGAGGCATTCGATCTCTTTCTAATCTCGTCGGCAAAAAGAGGCTTATCTTCCTCTTTTCTCTTCTTATTTCAAACGTATGTTTTGTATATACATGTATATTTTTTTTAATTGAGTTATATCTGGAAAAAAACCAAACAAATCAAAGAAAAAGCGCAACAACAAACCTGGAACACGCTGTTTCAGTCAAAATGTAACAAAATGAAAACATTTAAGTCTCTTTTTTGTGGGGGTTGGGAGGATGTTCTAATACTTACAAAAATAAAATTGTAAGATTAACAGAATAAATTAGTTTTTTGGGTGGAAAGAAGTCATTCGAAAGATGTCGCAGGTGTCTTGATTATGGCTTAACGATTTTTGAAAAATAATCTAATTGGGATTCCCCCCCCCCACCATATCGGGATTGCGATTTTATGTGCGATGACTTTTTCATGGTCCTCTTCTCATTTATTTAATTTTTTTTAACAAACACATGCAAGTCCGATTCCAACAATAATGCAAACTAATCTGTGGCTTTACCACCTGCACTTTTCATGTTTAATCAAACATGTGGACTGCACAAATTAAACACTGAACTTATCTCAACACAATATAAATAAATAAAATATAGATACATATTTAAAAAAGAAATTCAGCCAATCAACCAACTGCATTTTTTTCCTCCAAAAATTGAATTCGACTACCTTGCCACAGCAATTTGAAGCTCTCTTGACATCACGCAAAGGACAAAGTGTTAGCTGTTAGCGACCCCTCCTAAACAGCTGTTCGTCACAGAGTCACACGTGCCTTGTTTGCTTTTTATTATTATTATTATTGTTTTTATTATTTTTTATTTCAGTCCTCACCACCAACCCACAATGACCTCGACTGTCACACTGGAGTTCTCTTTCGGATTTTTTATTTGGGGTTTTTTTTTTGTTTTTTTGTCATGCGTTTTGTTTTGTACGCTTTTGGGAGGGGAGAAATGTTCACAGACATGTTTTACAAATCCTTGTCTTGTCAAATAAAAACAGAAAGCTAATCCACAAGCGTCCCGGTTTGCTGATTATGACATGACATGCCTGGCAGCCACGGGAATTGAGTTCAAAGACCCAAGGCGAATATCAAAACAGATGTGCTAACAATGTACGGCGACTGCTTGCTAATAAATTACAGAATGTTTCCGCGTGGCTACCAATGCTAACGATGGCTAACAGCAGCATAAACTCCATTGAGAGAATGCACCGGCGCATCTTTCCGTGATTTAGCGTGAGTGCCTGCTTTTGAGATTGAGTGTTTAGATCAATGGTGTTAGCATCAGGCCTTCCGCTGCGTAGCTTGACAAGAACAGATGCCATTTGGAGAAACTCCACCACGGCTAGCTTAACTTTTACTTGGTGATGGGCAGTTAGACGATGACACAGCGTCTCTAACTGCCGCTGAAATGATTATCGGGACAGAAAAACTTTTCCAAGGTTGCTCCAATGTCGCCATGAGCAATACTGCTAGCAGAAAGCCGTTGTATTTGGGTACTTTAGTCTTGATTGCTAAATAAAAACAAACCCATTGTTGATATTTGTGTGCGGATGCGCTTCACAGAGACAATATTTTATTCACGGTCTGCTGGACAAACACTTTGGAATCGTTCATGTGAAGAACAGTCAGACGACTGAGGATTTTTACAGACACATTTGGACACCAACCAGACGCACAGTGCTTCAAATTAGCGGTTCCAAACGAGCTTTTTCAGCCAACGTGAAGCTTTCAATTTCAGGTGTCGAAACTGGGGTTCAAACACGGTTCAGGCTAAAGTTTCAAAACATTGTTGGGGTTTCAAGTCAGTTTGTTTGGGGTTTACTGTTTTTGTCTTTCTCACTTGCCGTCAAATGCGAGTCCTCCGCAAGGACATTTTTTTTCCCAGCGAATGTCTGTTTTTAACTGACAAATGGTCGACATCCGGCACAGGCGAGGGGGAGGCCGAGCGAGTGGGAATGCGGGGGGGAGCTCTCATTTTTTCTTTCTTTTTCCCACACTCCTAGGCCCGTGGAGCACAAAGATGAAATGGTGATGATCATTCATGCACTTAGCTCAGCATTCACTCACTCGCGACGTATATTTCTCCAATGCACCCTCTCTCGGGAGGCTCACTCAATCACCCCACAACATTCTCCTCTCCATCAGCTATACTGCAAATGTACTGATGGGGGTCACGTGACTGCGGCCTGATGCACTCTGCGATGGGGAAAAACAAAACTGTCTGTGTGTGTGTGTGAGAGAGAGAGAGAGATTGAGAGAGCGGTTGGGAGACAGAGTAATATTTACAACAGCGGGAGAGTGTGAGAAAATGAGGGAGACAGATAGAGAGCTGAAGACGGGGGAAAAAAAAGTACGCGAATGGGAGAGGGGACAGAATAAGTGAGAGGGCAGGCAGAGGAAGAGTGAGAGACAGAGAGGAGGACGGTGAGAAAAGGACGGAGAAATAATGACAAAGAAAAAGAATGAGAGAAATGGAGAGGGGTGGGGTGCAAATAAGGATAAGGTAAGAAAGAGAGAAAGAGGAAGGGAGTGGAACTGAGGTGGAAAGAAAGAAACGAAGAAAATGGAGAAACAGAGACAGATAAAGCAAGGAAGAGAGAAGAGGTACTGGGAGAGAGAAAAAGTGAATGAGGTAAGGGTAGATGGAGACAAAGAGGTACAGGGAGGGAAAACAGAAAGAGGGTAGCGAGAAAAGAACGAAAGACAGCGGGTGGTCAAAGAGACATTTTAAGAGACGTGTGTGTTTGCTGTGCTCCTCCACTCCACCAGGTGGCGCATGGCATCACAATTAGACTCGAGCGCACACGCAGAGAGGACGTTCACCTCCCCTGCACCCAATCAGCCCCCCCCCCCTTCACACACTTTTTATTTTATTTTCCTTTCGAGTCCTTTCTCCTCCTTTCTCCTTCCTTTCCACTTTGAAGAATCCACATCTCCTCCGCCATGCCGCGCTGTGATTTGAAGAGGAGGCTGCGCATCAAAGTGCGAGCTACCCCTCATGCGTCCTCCCGTGCTCCTCCTCCTCTTCGTCCCCCCCCCCCCTCCTCCTCCTCCTCCTCCTCCTCCTCTTCATCGTTAGTCTCGGCTCAGCTGTAGTTGGACGAGACCGGATGGGGCGCCCCAGCATGGCCCACCACCAGGCCGGCAAAGGCGCGCGTGTCCCCGGCTTGACGAGCCTCCTCCTTGCACTCCTGCTGGTGCTTGTGGTCTGCGCCAACCCGAGCCAGGGTACGCAGGACAACGACACCCGGGCACACGGAGACGAGGAGCACCAGCAAGGCAACAGCACGGCGCACCGAAAGGCTTTCCCGGTCCTGTCTTTCAACTACGAGTACGTCCGGAAGCCCTTCGAGATCTCGCTATGGATTCTACTCGCGCTGCTCATGAAACTCGGTGAGTGGCTCTTTAAAAATGAGAGACTCTGGAGATGTGTTAAAACATTTTTGCCGTGGTCTGTTTTTCGTTCAAACATTTGAACAGGTGGAACAGCTGATAGGAGATTAGCAGCAGGGCCGTAGCTATAGATGTTGGGGTCCCTGCCCCCCCCCCCGCCCACTCATTAACCAAAATGCGAAAATTCAGTTTCATATGTAAAATAATTAGAATTGTTCGAAATATGTTTTATCGCAAAATGTAGCATGTGAAGAGTCTCCAGTATCTGTCTAGATTGCACACCACATAGTGTGGAGAAATCTCGTTTTGTACTAGTCGCTTGAGGTCCACGCTGACAGTTGACCCTGGTCTTATCCGCGCGTCCAGCTGCTGTCGGGGAGGGCCGCTCCGACTTCCTGCTCTAATGCACTGCTTGATAGCAATAAGTGCGCCGTGTGCTGACTGAGTGGCGCGTTGATCGGAACGGGCGGAAGATGCTGGCTCCAACCTGGGGACATGTGACTGACGAGCTGAGAGGCTTTGCTCGGTACAAGGTGTGGCATACGTGACAATGTCTAAACCTCGAGACCCTTGTGATTGATTTCCTGTACATGCCTCAAGACAGCGGCAAAGTGCTTTTTATCTCTTAGGCAAGGCTACGTGAATCTTGAAGTTGCAATCTTCAAAACAAGTGTTGTAAAATGTCCAGCGATACAAGGGAAGAACTTTTTGGCCTTAATTCCTAAAGGTATATTTGTCGTAAACACAACAGCACTCATCACCAGAAGAATGTCAGAATATCTTCCTTTGGGAAGATATTCCCAAATTTAAAATGTAATCTCAGCCTTAGTCCAGGTGGTTTGTTTCAAATAACGGTCACTGGTGGCACAAAACCTGCATGCCTCAAATTAAAAGTGGAAAACGATAGCAAAAAAAAAGCCTACTAGAACATCTGAACTTTATTTCTGGGTGGGGGGGGTTAAATCAGAGCCACTTAAATGATGGCAGGTGTGTACTATGAAGTAAATCTACCTGTAAATAAGTAACTATTTACCTCAGTAAGTACAGCAAAGTAAGCAAAAAAATAAATGTCAGGAACAGCCTGCTGGAACATCTGAACTGTATTTCGGGTTCATCCGAGGCCCTTAGGATGATGGCAGGTCTGTGCTTACTCAGATTTACTGAGTTTTAAAGTGATTGCTTTATTCCAACCACATTCACATCCCAGTCATAGGGTGTGTGTCCTTTTACAACCACATTATTTCAGCTGTTTACTTCAACTGAAGGCCGTAAATTTGCGGGTCCACTTTGAACCTCATTCCATGTCGGTGCCTTTCACGCAGAACACTTCCTGACCTTGATGTGTTTTTGGGTCATTAAGGCTTCCACGTCATTCCCCGAGTGTCCCACGTAGTCCCCGAGAGCTGCCTGCTGATCTTCGTGGGTCTACTGGTGGGCGGCGTCATCAAGGCCATCCGGCAGACGGCGCCCGTATTGGACACCGATCTCTTCTTCCTCTACCTGCTCCCGCCCATCATCCTGGACGCCGGCTATTTTCTCCCCATCCGACCATTCACTGAGAACCTGGGCACCATCCTGGTGTTCGCCGTGGTGGGCACCCTGTGGAACGCCTTTTTCGTGGGCGGTGCCATGTACGGCGTGTGCCAGCTGGAAGGGGGTCAACTGAGGGGCGTGGATCTGCTGTCCTGCCTGCTCTTCGGCTCCATTGTGTCGGCCGTGGACCCCGTGGCCGTGCTCGCCGTCTTCGAGGAGATCCATATTAATGAGCTGCTCTACATCCTGGTCTTCGGCGAGTCTCTGCTCAATGACGCTGTCACTGTGGTGAGAGCCCGCGGTGGCCATTTTGTTTTTACCCGTGGCGATGTGTACATTTGATACCCAGGCTTTCAATCGGGACTTCCCCAACTTGAGTGTATTCAGGTTTGTATATTGCTACAAATGTGTTTTGCTAGTCCTCGCTCGCTTTAACAAGATTTCAAGCAACCAATCAGGTGACAGAAAATGCTGACCTCATTGGGGCCAGTATTGTAGCCCTTTGAGCAGGAATTTGAAATCTGATTGGCTGAAGAAACATGCATTTATTAATAGTTTCTTCCTCACTACTGATTTTGACGGTCATGTGCCGATTAGATAGCCGTGGCAACCAACAGACGAAGGCGTCTGTCACAGCTGCTTAGTAAGTTGCAGTAATATTTTTCATGCTTCGCAGAGGATAAAGAAGATATGCCCTGGGGGGTATTGTATTAGTGTCCGTTCGTTCACCCTATGTTTTCAAATAAACGAGATAACTGGACTATATGACACCGATGCTATTTGGTAACCCGTCGGTAGCATTTTAAATTGTTTGTTAGCATTAGGCTAAAAGGCTCATTTGTTTCTATTGTGTGCGCGCAGGTGCTGTATCACCTGTTTGAGGAGTTCTCCCACGCCGGCACGGTGACGGTGGCCGACGCCCTGCTGGGCGGGCTGTGCTTCTTCGTGGTGTCGTGCGGCGGTATCCTGGTGGGCGCCATCTATGGGCTGTTGGGCGCCTTCACGTCGCGCTTCACATCGCATACACGCGTCATAGAGCCGCTCTTCGTCTTCCTCTACAGCTACATGGCCTACCTCTCGGCAGAGGTCTTCCACCTGTCGGGCATCATGTCGTGAGTTACGCACACGTTTTAGGAGACCTGTTGAAATTTTTTTTTTTCATATTTTCATGTTTCATATTGTCTCCAACAAATAAACGTGAAACATTTTTGACCTTTTTAATGACATAATTGTTGAGTTATAAAGAAACTAAAAAATATTTTTTTATCATTCAAATGAAGTACTTTTCATCTTAGATATTCTGTTGTCCGCCCCCCCACACACCCGCTCCAGGCTGATTGCATGCGGCGTGGTGATGCGTCCGTACGTGGAGGCCAACATCTCGCACAAGTCCTACACCACCGTCAAGTACTTCCTGAAGATGTGGAGCAGCGTGAGCGAAACGCTCATCTTCATCTTCCTCGGCGTCTCCACGGTGGCGGGACCCCACGCGTGGAACTGGACGTTCGTCATCGTCACCGTGGTCCTCTGCCTCGTCTCCAGAGTGCTGGGTGAGAAAGACCGCGACATTTCCGCAACATTTCAAATGATCAAACACCAAGTTGGAAATGTATTATCATTGACGCCAAACAACGGAATAATTATTTGATGCAGTACTTGAGAGAACAAAGTGTTACGAATACTGTACAATCACTTCGATCTATCAGAAGTCAGTGCCAATCATGGTTTAAAATAGTAATATGAAGTTGAAAAATTTGCTGCTCTTCCCCCAATCTGACTCGTCTAGTCTCTATCTTGTATTTCAGGTGTAGTGGGCCTGACGTTTGTCATCAACAAGTTCCGCATTGTCAAACTGACCAAGAAAGACCAGTTCATCGTGGCCTACGGTGGCCTGCGAGGCGCCATCGCCTTCTCGCTGGGTTTCCTGTTGACGGGCAACAAGATGAAAGACTTGTTTCTCACCGCCATCATCACCCTAATTTTTTTCACCGTCTTCGTGCAGGTAAGAATGGCAAAAAAAAAAAAGTGGGGTTTTTTTTGTAATCGTATTCCTCCACCTCAGTGAAAAACTGCGACAGCCGTATAATTTGATTTTTGACGGCAGGGGATGACCATCAGGCCTCTCGTGGAACTTCTGGACGTAAAGAAGAAGAGGGAGTGTGACGGCTCCATCAACGAAGAGATTCACACACAGGTCCGATTTCTTGTTTGTGAGAAACAGCACCACCAAATGGCCGTTTGCGCAATTGCAGCCAGTCGTCCCCCTCCTCGGGTTGCGTTCCAGACCCGCCCGCAATAAGAGACATTGGCGATATAGAAATCCCCTATTGAAATAAATTCTAGGCATGATTTTATAGCATTTACTGCACTTGGGTGTTTTTACAGGTCTTTAAACGCATTTTTAAAATAATACATACACATCAAAACATAATATATTGAGAGGGAGAGTAACGCATAACATGAAAAAAAAAAAATCCCATTTCAAAAATGCATCAACAATCACATCCAAAGAGGTACATGTGGTCGCTTTGTGTAGACATAAAAAGCAGGATTGAAGGGATCAGTAATTAGCAAAAACTAGGGTGAGCTGAAAGAAGGTACTTTGCGCTTCCAATCTCCTTCTTCAGTCAAATTTATAGAGACAAACAAAATACAGTGCTGCCATCTAGTAGTCAACACTGGAATTACACCCAAAATGAACGGCCAGCAGAACTAAAGTTTCAAACTCGACCAAAAAATAAACAAAAATCTGGAAGAGGGTTTACTGTACACCCAAACGTTTGAAAACAAATAGTCAAGACGTCATATTTAATTCTGTCATTTAGTTTCTGGATCATCTCCTCGTGGGAATCGAGGACATCTGTGGACATTATGGACACCATCACTGGAAAGACAAGTATGACCTTTGAATCAAATCTCATACGGAATTAATTCCGTTTTTCACATATTTACATTTATTAAGGTTGAGATCTTCTCATTCTTGTCATTTGTTGTTCTCCAAATCCCGATTACTGCAACACGATGGACGCACTCTAATAAGTGATGAGCTCATACCTCCGGTTTATTGTATTGATTTTCTTCAGGCTGAGCCGCTTCAACAAGGCCTACGTGAAGAAGTGGCTGATTGCGGGCGACCGCTCCACCGAGCCGCAGCTGCTCTCCTTCTACAACAAGATGGAGATGAAGCAGGCCATGATGATGGTCGAGAGCGGCGGCGGCATCGGCGTCTTCAAACCGCCCTTGATGGTGCCGTAAGTATTTGGCCAAAACGAGAAAAAAAAGACTCGCTTGATCGCACAGTTAATTTGTCCGATCGAGTCTTGTAAATCAAAATGTGCTGTCACATTTCCTCCGATAATGGTGTGTTTTTATCTCATTTAAGTTTGGCCCGCTTATGTTTTTCTACCTCAGGAACATCGAACCCACAGCCCCGTCCCGGCGCAAGACCGTCATCTCCAAAAGTCGTGAAACTGAAATCCGAAAGATGTTGCACTCCAACATGCAGAAAAACAGACAACGGGTAGGCGGACCGGGCGTGTTTTTCGTCCGTAGCGGACAAACATTTGACGCCCTCGCGGATTTTGTGTGTCTCGCCAGCTTCGTTCCTACAGCAGGCACGACCTGATGATGGACCCCTTTGAGGAAGACGTGAGCGAGGTTCGCTTCAGGAAGCAACGAGTTGAGATGGAAAGGAGGGTGAGCACTCACTAACGCTTGTTGACCCCTTTCGTGCAGCCTGTAACTTAATAACCTGATAATCTGTCCACTGTAGTGACCGCTGAATAGCTCCATATCGTACTGCATAAAGTGGTCAAATTTTCCATTTTGCTTTGCACCGCACAGATGAGCCACTATCTGACCGTCCCGGCAAAACGGCCGGAGCCACCTCCCTCAGTGAGACGGGTCGCATTCGAACCAGGTCAGTGGCACCGCCCCTTCCCCCCCCCCCCCACTTTTTTTTTTTAGCTCGCAACGTGAATGCGGGAGGCGTAGTCACGCCCAAAATACACCCTCTTTGCAGCACACAGAGTTTACACGTACGACGACGGCGAGGGCACCCCAGTGGAGGCCCGCCGGAACGCCTCCAACGCCGTCAGCCTGCTGCACGAATCCGGACGCGGGTTCCAAGAGGAGGAGGAGGAGGAGGAGGAGGAGCAGTTCAAAGCATTGCGCCGTCTCAGTGACCCCGGTCCGAAGTCGTAGCTCAAGAAATGTGTGTAAGATTTTTATTCATTATGCGGGTGATTACTGTACATGAGTGTGTACGTTTTTGGGGGGGTAAAATATTATTATTATTAGTTATTTATTTATTTTGCGCTTGTTTGTAATTGCTAGAGACGCCAAATGGGTGGAGTTTAGCCTTGAAAGCACATGCGTCGTGTGGCCACCGAAAAATGCCTGTGTTGAAAATTTTCATTTATATATATATATATATTTATAATCTGGTAAATCATTTTTTTTTTCCTCAGGGACTGTTTAAATGGGACTGGTTTTGTATGTACACATTTAAAAAAAAAGTGTCACTAACATTCCTCCAGTTAGGTCAGCTCTTCAGCATTCACAATCAATTTTTGCAGAAGTTGCAAATTGTACTTTTGTTAAACTGTTTACTCATCCCAGTCGGCAAGGATGTATATCAGTGTCTTGCATATCTGTCACTGCCTGAGCTAAAACTGCCTGCATGTTTGCCTTAAAAGAATGTTTAGGTATGTTCTGCCAAGAGTATTTTTATATTTTCAACGTATTGATTGGAGACTTGTTTCAGGATTGGGGGGGGGAGTGAAAATAAAGGTTTGTACATGACAATGTGATTTTTGTTCTTATTTTAAAATAAAGGTTTGTGACATTTTTGAATGTTTATAAATTTGAAAAATATTGTACACTGTAATAATCGCTGTTCCTGAAAGGGTTAAAATTTGCTGTTGACCAATGTTATTTTTTTTTATTTGTAAAATATTACACATTTTAAAATCTAAAAAAAAAAAAAAAATTGTTCCGCCTTCCCTTGTGACTGCATTGGCGGAACAACAGGGAGTTCGAACTCCCTAACATGCCAACTAGCAACCTAACAAGCCGCAAACACGGCGCGACACCAGCAGAAGCAGACATGGACTTCAGCGGCACCTGGAAAGTGTATTTGGAGGAAAACCTGGAGGAGTTCATGAAGGCAATGGGTAAAACGCGAGTGTCTCTCCTCTTGAAAAAAAAAAAATCCAACGATGCAAACTGATGTGCGTGTGTTGAAGGTGCGCCCCAAATGGTCATCAAGATGCGCAAGGATGTCAAACCGCTGATTGTGTTCGAGCAGAAGGGCGACGCTTGGACTTACACCTTTAAGACCCCCAAATTCACCAAGACGCACTCCTTCTGCATCGGCAAGGAGACGGAAATTACTTCGGTGGACGGCAGGAAGTTTAAAGTAAGCGCAGAACTCATCTTTTACTGTTGTGGTTGGAGCGTCACGTTGTGGCTTTTCTAGTGCGTTGTCAGGGAGGAGAACGGGAAGCTGATTACCGAGGCTGACAAATTCACCTCGGTACGAGAAATCCAAGGGGAGGACATGGTTGAGGTCAGTCAAAAACACTAACATATTGAATGACATAAAAACATGACAAATAGTTTTTACCAAAATAATACCAAATAGTTTTGTTTTGTTTTTTTTTTGCTTCAGTTCGTGAGATAATGTGCTGCTCCTTCTGGTGTGTTCCACTTGGCCACCAGAGGGCAGTGTAATGTAGATATACATTACATAGGAACAGTACAGTGGTTGCGAATGTTTGGATTGCAATGAAGAAAAATTCTCATCTTTTGATTGAGAACATCTCAAAAGCTCTTTTTTCCCCCCCACAGACGGTCACAACTGGTTCTGTGACTTACGTCAGCAGAAGCAAGCGAGTGTGATGTCATCATTCATCAGCATCCACCAGAATTAAAAGGAAGACATTAATACGATTAAACACGGATCATTAAACAGTTTGTTGGTTCCTAATTATTGAATCCATAGCTTGACGCTCTTCTCAGTCCATCATCATCAATCAGCTAATTTAGGAGTTTAGGAAAATGTCACTATGGACAAGAAGAAAAAGAGAACATGTAAGAACATGTGGTCTAAAATATGTCCTGTAAAGAGGAATCTTTTGGGGGGGGGGAACAATATTACAAACCTACAAACATCATTTAAAATTTTGTTTTAAAGCAGCTGATCTCGTGAGTAGAATATGAGAAAATGTTTATGCACCAGCAGAGAGCGCTGTGTTATTTGCTCGCCGCCATTAAAAACTAACAGAAGTTAAGACTAGTATCCTTAAGGGGGCGCTGGGTGCGACTCAAACGCATTAAAGCAGCAGAGACAGCGGCGAAGAAGAGAAAGAACACATTTTTGGCTCCATATTAATAAAAGAGGAGCACGGTTTTTTTTTTTTGTTGTTTGCAAATTGCAGGGCTTACACTCGAAACAGAAGCTATGGCTCGCTACATGCGCCCGCCGAACTCGTCCTTGTTCGTCAGAAACATTTCTGACGAGTCCAGGTGAGTTTGAATTTCGGCGTCTTTTCCGCAAATCGGTGCTCCACGTTTATCTGTTGAAAGCTAACGTAGCCCAGGAGCGAGCTCACGCAGGCCCGCGCAATTGCAATGGAGCCTCGCCTTCGCCAATCTTGAGAATGAGACTTTGTTTCAAAAAATCTAATTAATACGACGGTATTCGTTTTAGTAGATAAGGTGTGTGGGCATAATTTTTAAATGGATAAATAGCGTAATTAACTGGCGTCCATGTTATGCTTGCGGACGTGGAAATATGTCGTTGAGTTGCAGATTCTAAGATTCGTCACGAACTGTCCTGCAAAAAAAATTGGAATTATAACAATGATTCCCATGTGTAACAAGCAATATTATTCATTTTACAAAAATATGCGATGTGCCCACAATCTGTTTTACTTTTATTTTTATTTCCTCACTTGCCGTTTGATAATTACTTACCATTTCGGGGCAAAAAGTCAACCTACCGTACTCATTTTGTTCACTTGCCTTTGTCATACGTCTGTGTAATTCAAGAATCATTGGGGACAATTGCACAGCTGTTGTTTTACGCTGATAACCTTTTTTTTTTTCTTTAAACGGGCCAGTTCACCCAAAATCAACATAATGGGTATTTAAAATTGATCTAGGTAAGTAGGGCTGGGCGATATGGCCTCAGAGAAAAGCCCGGCAAAATCTCTGCTTGGCAGTGTGGCGCGCCCCCCCCCCCCCCCCCACAAGGCTATCAATATCCAAGTTAACTGTTTACATTAGCTCATATCTGTACACTGCCATTAGCTGACACCCACATCACTCACTAGGCCGCGTTTTAAAGCCATAGACATTTAGTCAAAGATGCTCCAGTAGAAAGTGGGGATGTTAACCCCAAATGTCTAAAAAGATGAATCGCCCACTCCTACACAGTTTATTGACCTAATTGTGGTGAACTGGCCCTTTTCAGTTCACTCACCCTTCGCACATGCTGCCCAGTTGAGTTACACTTGTATATTTACGGTGTTCAGGCCTGAGGATTTGCGGCGTGAGTTTGGCCGCTATGGGCCAGTAGTAGATGTCTACATCCCACTTGACTTCTATACACGTCAACCAAGAGGATTTGCATACATTCAATATCCTTTCCCAAAATTGTTGCTGTGCTCATGCCTAACCAATAACATTGCTTCCCTTAGCAGCAGAGCCGATTTGTGGTTTGTGATGTTTTAATTTCTTTGTGCCGATTGACCTATCTAACAGTGATTATTTTTCTTGTTATCGCTTCAGAAAATGTAAAAGCATCCCCTTGTGGAAGTGGCCACACAAAGAGTTACAAAGACCCGTGTAGCATAGCTGTAAAGAGACAAGGCACAGACCAAAGGGAGGGAAAAGGTTGGGAGGAAGTAAAGCATGAAGAGGAAAAAGGTGTCGGAGCCAAAGCTCGTCAGTGGCACAGAGCGGGCTAAAGAAAAAGTTTTAAAGAGTCAAGCAGGAAGCCCGGCCCAAGCCGCCCGCTCTATGTGGGAATCGATTAAAGAGTGTAAAGATCAAGATGAAGTCAAGCAAAAAGGTAACAAGTCGGAATAATTTTGTATCCTCTCCAGGCACGTTTTCCTACAAATCAGCTTTGACAAGCAACTTAATTTCAACTCACTGAATCAGCTGTTCATGTCTTTTGATTGTCACCTGTCACCATTGTTTGAAAAAAAAATAGCCTACTGTGTGTCATGTGTGCTTCATGTATCAAGGCCACATCAATTCAACCTCAACAAACTGAAGCATGACAAAATGGAGTCCAATATCTGTGCAAAGTGTGTGAATTTGTGTGGCCTCACACCCTTCTTCTGAAAGGAGTTTGCAAAGAAAGGAGAGAGAGAAAAAAATAAAAAGCCTTAACCGCTCAGCATGTTTGAGGATGTGCGTGACGCAGAGGACGCTCTTCACAGCCTGGACAGGAAGTGGATATGCGGCCGCCAGATCGAGATCCAGTTCGCCCAGGGAGACCGAAAGAGTGAGTGGATGATACATTTTTTCGGGAGTTGAACAGATGATTTGAATTTCGATTGAGTCAAACGTATATCAATGATAGAATATAGAACCTTGCTCGATCTAAAGTTGTGCCGACTCTTTGGAATTTCAACCTCTCAGCACCCAACCAGATGAAGACGAAGGAGCGGCGCTCCCCGTCGCGCTCGTCCCGCTACGACGACTACGACCGCGACAGCCGCCGCAGACGCTCGCGCAGCCGCAGCTACGACCGGCGCCGCTCGCGCAGCCCCTCCTACGAGCGACGGCGCAGGCGCTCCGAGAGCCCCCGGGAGTAAGTCGCGGTTTACAATCGAACATCTGCGCTCAGTTGACTTTTTTCCGAAATATTACAATTGCGGTTTAATATGCACATTTCTTTTCTCTCCTCCAATTGTCCTTTTCCGATGTCGTTTTTGAATCAAATTTAGCAATAAATTCTGATCACAGAGAGTTTATTGATCTACTTGAGTTAGTTAACTTAAAACACTTTGACTTGCCGTCTTTTTAAGCGTTCATGACAAATATCGTCACAAAATTCGAGCAAACAAATTTGGCTTGAATCCTGGTCAGTAAAACTGAGTTTTTTGTTTTCCCAAACTGCCCCTTTGCAATTGGAAAATGTAATTCTTGGTTTACCTTTTTAGTCCTAGTTTTGCGCTTGGGGTTCTTTCCCCCCCAATTTCAATCTAAATTGTTCCACTGTATTAAAAAAAAAATACATGTTATGAGATGGGGAGAAAAATCACCCGGTTAAGAATGAAAATGAAAACAAGTGTCAGTTAGTTGTCTTGCTCGCTGCTCGAAGTTCCACCGTGTTGAGAGACGTCTGATGGGACGCTTTGGCCTCTGCAGATCTCGCGGACGCCAGCACGGACGAGGGGGGAGCCGAGGCCGCGAAGAGGACAGGTACGCTCTTTCTCTTTTCTTTTAAAATGCTCTCTCGTGATGTTTCAAGAGCAAAGCCTTCGGTTATATAAATGCGTGGCACGTGCATTTTTATGGAAAAGATGTTGCCGTTAACGGGAAGGCGTCGTGTTGGTTTTCAGGCACCACCAGAGGCCACGCAGAGAGTCTCGAGGACGTTCCCCTTCCAGATCGGCATCGCCGTCCGAGCCACCCGCCAAACCGGCAGCCGCCTCCCACTTCGCCGAGGAAGATGGGCGGCAGGAACGTTCCCCGACTCGTTCCCGGTCCCACTCCCAGTCTCGTTCAGTGTCCAGGTCTCGCTCACGCTCGCGTTCCTGGACGGGCCGCAAATCTGGAGGACGCTAAGGGAAAGCAGGGGGGGGGGGGTCCAGGAGTTGGTTTTGTTTGGACTTGAATGTGATGGTTGTGTTTGGAAAACAATTTCCTGGTTGGTCCTTTTTCAGTTTTTTTTGGGGGGGGGGGTCTCTCTCCCCCCCCCTTCATCCTGGGGGGGGGATTTTGTGGACAACGGTTTTATTTTTTTATTACAGATTTCTACACTGGCATAAAATATTTCTTTGCCAATAGTAAAGCTTTTTTTTTTTTTTTTTTTTTTTTTTATAAAGTCCACTCAACGCTGTCGCCCGTTTCCGAAACACCTCCTACGACTTGATGTGTTTGGAGCTGTTAGCTTCGCCTCGTTGACTCAGCTGGAAGTTTATTGGGGTGTTTTATTTGTTTGTTTTCCCGGTGCATGTCTTTTGTCTTCTGTAGGAAGAAGCTTATTATTTTCGGAAATAAACTGTCGCTTAAAGGAAACGACGCATGTGCTCACTTGCTTGCCAAAAGTGATGTTACCAGCATTTATTGAGCCATGTTACATATTTTCCACTAGTTATCCGAACATGTAATTTTCAGCTGATCAGAATTGGCTGTAAAAGTTTAATGCCCGAAGCCCTAAAGACCTTTTTGCCACCACATGTGGAAATGCCATAGAAGAGCTAACGCATAGCATCAATGTGGCAGTGCTCTAATGTATTAAGCAACACGTGAACCGGTCAGCGTGAACCATTACATTATCGATTTCGTTTTTTATAAATGGGGACGGGTGCAGCGCGGTTGAGGAAAGGCGGGGGCGGCTTGATCTACATTCCCGGCGTGCAAGCGGCCATGCATGAAATGGGACGCACTCCCATCGAGCGAAAAGATGCATTGATCTCACAGGGTGTTGGCATGTTTGACTTCAATAAGGTTCATTTTCACTTCAGATACTTTTATCATCGTGCAGGGAACCAAAAAAAAAAAAAACGTTATATTGCATCAGAAACTGAGTGAAGCTCTGGAGCTATCTTGAAGGACCATCCAAATGTCTTGTTGCATCAGGTGGACATTTGAAGTCCCCGCCCAAGCTCCCAACTAAATTTGAGAGTTCTAGGTGGAGGCCGCGCAACAGAACATACATGTGTTGCATGTGTTCGGAGTGTGAGAACAACGCTGCGAGGGAAATGGCAACAGAGCTTTGGCGCCATCGATCAGCTCTCCAACTCTGGACGAAGGGTCGCAGAGGCTGAAAGGCATCATTGGCTGTTTTCGGTTTGCAGCAGCATCGCAGCCCGGACATGTTTTGGTTTCGGTAGCACTTTAACTTGGAAGGGGAGGAAAAGGCCTTTGCAGACCACATTTCATAACCAGGATGAAAGGTTAGTGTTTTTAAAATGAAACTCTTGAATTATCATTTCGAAATGAATTTATGGCGATTGCTACCTTTTCATTTATAAACAAGTGAGCTAATGTGAAACATCATCGATGGGAGAATGAAAATGAGCATCGTAAGCATGTTACTGTCATTGCAAACTTTCAAACAATTGCGATTTGAACAAACTCGGAACGGCAACAGCCGTAAATTCGGACGTGCCCGAATATGTTCAGAATCCACATATGATTGCTTCTAAATCTATCATGTTGGGTCTTTTCATTCCTTTCAGATCTTCTGTAATTAAAAACGAATCCAAAATGGGTGACTGGAACTTCCTGGGGGGCATCTTGGAGGAGGTGCACATCCACTCCACCATGGTGGGCAAGATCTGGCTGACCATCTTGTTTATCTTCCGCATGCTGGTTCTGGGTGTGGCCGCCGAGGACGTGTGGAACGACGAGCAGTCGGATTTCATCTGCAACACGGAACAACCCGGGTGCCGCAACGTGTGCTACGATCAGGCCTTTCCCATCTCGCTCATCCGCTACTGGGTCCTGCAGGTGATATTCCTTTTTTTATAGATACCAGAGGAAGTTTCTCGGGTCGTTGAATTAATCGCACCTGGACTGCTCCGTTTGTCTTCGATAATGTTTCGCCTCTTGTCGGAAAAGACTTCGTCAGTTCATGCAACAAGGCTTAACGTATTCAGTACCAACCAATTCGAGACCAAGTCTGAAAAGACGTTTAAAAACGTCTTTGGGAGTGAATGAGTTAAATAATTTGCTTCAGTGCTTCTGATAAGTTGTTTTTTTTTTCCATTCCACAGGTCATCTTTGTTTCCTCGCCCTCGCTCGTCTACATGGGCCACGCCATCTACCGGCTCCGCGCCCTGGAGAAGGAGCGCCACTGCAAAAAGGTGGCGCTGCGCCGTGAGCTGGAGTCGGTGGACGCCGAGTTGGCGGACGCCCGGCGGCGAATCGAGAAGGAGATGAGGGGGCTGGAGCAAGGCAAACTCAACAAGGCCCCGCTCAGGGGTTCTCTCCTGTGCACCTACGTGGCGCACATCGTCACCCGCGCCGTGGTGGAAGTCAGCTTCATGACGGGCCAGCTGCTCCTGTATGGGCATCGCCTGAGCCCGCTCTACAAATGCGACCGACAACCCTGCCCCAACGTGGTGGACTGTTTTGTGTCGCGACCCACTGAGAAAACCGTCTTCATGGTCTTCATGCAGGTGATTGCCTGCATTTCCTTGTTCCTTAGCCTCCTTGAGATTATGCACCTTGGCTACAAGAAGATCAAGAAAGGCATTTTGGACTACTACCCCCATATCAAGGAGGAACTGGACGATTACTACGTCAACAAGTCCAAGAAAAACTCGGTGGTGCACCAAGTGTGCGTGGGTACCTCGGCGGGGGGCCGCAAGGCGACCATCCCCACGGCACCAAGCAGCTACACCTTGCTGCTGGAGAAACAGGGCAACGGGCCCAATTACCCGCTCCTCAATGCCACGTCTGCCTTCGTGCCGGGCCAGGAGGACCCCGATGTCAAGCTAGTGGGCTTGAAGGAGACCAAGGAGGGCGTCCCCAGCCCCACCGACCAGAACAGCAACAACACGAGCAGCGAAACCCGCTCGCCACCCGCCGACAAGGACGTTGAGGAGCTGGACTGCGCCGACTACCCCACTTCATCCGACCCGGTTTCCACCGCCACTCTTCCAGTCGTGGCCCGAAAGTCCCGGAGACCGAGTCCGCAATGGAACTGCTCCACGGTTCTTGAGGGCAACACCTCGGACAGCGGCAACTCCTACCAGGGCGGCTCTATGAAGCTCCGCGGAGGAAGCGGAAGCGGTAGCGCGGGGCCCCGATCCAGGAACCTGCTCTCCAAGTCGGACAGCGTGAGGAGGCCCGCCAGGCCCCAGAGCCCGGACTCGGGCGGCGATGCCAGCTCGGCATCCCGACGTAGCCAGGATAGTCCCAGCCCCGCAGCCTCCTCCCCCAACCGGCGGGTATCGGCGACCAGCAGCGGCGGTAGCAGTTGCAGGCGAGCGCCCACTGACCTGCAGATTTGACGCGCCGCGCTCTGACATTTTGCGACAGGCCGTAGCGGGAAGTAATGAAATACAAATACTTCATGACTGCACTTGAGTAGATTATTTGCATGTCTCGACTTCAGTATTTATTTTTCTCAGTAAGAAAGCAGTGGTGGTAAGTAACACAGTACTCTTACTTTGTTACATTCCTGAAGTAGATTTTTCATGTAGCTGTATTTGAATATTTATTATTGCATATAATTCACTGTAAAAGGCAGACCGCTGGTCCAGCGGTTAGCGCGTCGACCTCACAGTGCAGAGCTACCGGGTTCAATTCCAGCTCTGGCCTTCCTGTGTGGAGTTTGCATGTTCTCCCCGGGCCTGCGTGGGTTTTCTCCGGGTGCTCCGGTTTCCTCCCGCATTCCAAAAACATGTATAGCAGGCTGATTGAACACTCCAAATTGTCCCAAGGTGTGAGCGTGAGCGCGGATGGTTGTTCGTCTCTGTGAGCCCTGCGATTGGCTGGCAACCGGTTCAGGGTGTCCCCCCGCCTACTACCCGAAGACAGCTGGGATAGGCTCCAGCACCCCCCGCGACCCTTGTGAGGATAAAGCGGATCGGAAAATGGATGGATTCACTGTAAAAATTTATTTCCTACGTTGTACTTCTGGACTTGAGTACATTTCAGAAACTGTACTTTTTTTTGGGCTTTACTGAAGTACAGGAGTTCAATCAGTACTATTTCTATTCACATTTTATGTATTTTTTTTTTTTACAAACACAAATATCTCAACTGAAGTACAGGGCGTGAGTACTTTTTCCACTTCTGGTGGCAGGTAACACTTACCCACCCACAATGCACTGCTCTCAAGCCCTGAGGGACTTTGAAGGGAGCGGCCGGGAAAGTCAGACTCTAATCTATAATGTTTGAGGCAGATATTACATAAGCAGCAGGAATGAAGTCAATCTGTTGAACCTTTTCTTTTAATGTTCTGTTCCTGGAACCTTACGGAAGTGCGATCAACAACTTCTGAAATGAATTATTTGTAAATACGACCATTAAAGTGAAAATTTGTAAACCGTCACATGAAACGGTGTTTGCTAAGCTTTCTTGAGCCACGACAAAAATCTTACGGCAAATCATCCAACAAAAAAAAAGTCATCTCACTCTCTTTTTATGGGTTATCTCTACTGTATTTTGTTTATGCAATAAAGGAACGGTTCCCTTCTACTCGGCAGCTTCAGGTGATGGCTCATACTGCCTCAGCTGCAAAACAAAAAATAAGATTTGGAGAAAAATGAAGAAAATTTGATGTTTAAAAAATGGTTACCTTCCTCCTCAGGGTCTGGTTCTCCTCAATGAGAAGCTGATACTTTTGCTGCAGCTCAGCTTTTTCAGAGGTAAGAGCCTCAGAATCCTGTGCCATGATGTGACGCTTCAAAAAACTATGTTAAACAAATGGGGTTAAGGTTATAAACATATGTATTACTTGCTCGCACATACCTTTAAATTCCACATTTAATTAAATAGACACAAACACATGATTCTGTCCTTCTCAAAGTTAGTGCACCAGATAAATACAAACTAAATACGGTAGAATAATAGGGTGCAAGAGACACTCGTCTTACACATTCTGGCTCTTGTTCTCAAGAGTCAATGAAACAATTCTATTTTTCTATAAAAGGAGCCAAGCGTCAATATTCAGTTTATTGCAAAAACAACCCCAAAACGTACAGTATATCTGTTGACTCTTGCATATTGAGTATTTTTCCACTTTAATTTATGCTTGAATTTTAATAAAATAATAGTGGAAACAAAGGATACGCCAAGGCATTTTCGGGTTTATCAGCATCGTTGTAGAGTGCCGTCATTGCTGTAAAATGTGATGCAAAATGCACATCATTTCATTTCACATTTTAACATGATTTTGAAATGTTTCATTGACTATGCCTACTTACCGTTTGCCAAGGCGTCAAGGAGCCCATTTTGTTCAAGATATCTTTTAAATTCTACTCTCTCCGACATTATTGAGGCCTTAAAAACGAGGAAAACTTTGCTTAAATATTTGTGAGAATTTTTTTGCAAGTGTCCCACAAAAAACGCGTAGCGCACGACAACCTACGCGTCACCCGGCAGCCTCTTTGTTAGCGTCTTTTTTTTTTTTTAGCAACAAATGACTAAACCTTGAACTAACCTCTCAGAAAAAAAAATTGACTGATTTTAGGAAACAGGCTCAGTTAATATGCTTCAGGTTACGACGCACGCGTCGCTGTCGCAACACGTGACCCCTGTTCCGGTAACCGGTGATTTAAAAAAGTATATTTTTGTTCTGTTTTAAATTAGGGGATTAAATTCCTGGATTGCTATGAATAAAGAACTTTTTTATAGAAAAAAATCGCCTATCGCTTCCAAACGCAAAAGTGAGCGCAATTGATCAGCGCTCATCATTAGACCTGATTTATACAGGACCTGGATTCCAGCCTAGCCATTTTGTAGTCCTAACAGTTTGAAGATCTACACTTCCGCAAAGCTTCTGCCACGTCATCGATCATGTGATTTCCTCCAGCCGAGCAAAAACAGCACCACAGTCAAAATGTTTTCACAGAACGACGAGGCGAAACGGTGCGTCTAAAAGTTTATTTTCTTCTTGGAAAGTAACAACTAACACCAGGGTGAGTTGTGACATTTTTCCCCCATTTGTCATCGTTCAAAATAATTTAATTACGAAAACACAGCTAGGTTCTAAATATTTTAGCAACAAGCATTTTACATATTGTTTTCCGACTAAATGAAGCCAGGCACGATTACTATTACTAAATTGGCATTATTTGAACGTCCAATACTTATGTAGTCATATTAAAAAAAGGCTCCTCAAATTGTCATTGCACGTTGGCGGGTTGTATGACTTGGTTGTCAAAACATTAGCATGAAAATGATTATTGTTTTCAAATTTAAGGAAAGGATCCAACTTCTTTGGTTGAGGCGATCTGGCAGCCTACCTGAGTAAAATTCATTGACTTTCAAACAGAAATAATATTTGAAACGTTACCCATAGGATTAAATCGATGCATTACCATACATTTAGGTGGTCTTTGTTATGGCAGTAGATTGCATTTTTTTGTTGTTGTAAATTTGGCTCCCAGGACCCAGGAAGGAATCAAATACTGTGATTAAATTGTTCCCCGATTAGGCTTCTCACAATAATAATCAAACCCTCTTTCCCTCTTGAAATGGACATGCCATGAAATTTCAATCAACTTTGGTCATTAGTTTTTAAAAAATGTTCTTCGATATGGTACCCAAAGGTCGCCACAACAACAACATGAACCAGAGGCAGTGGAACCAGAGGTCACAGGGGGCTTAACCAACCACTTTTTGGCCTGGCTTTGATCTGTCCCTTTGTTTCCTTTAGGAGTTTTATTTCCGAGCATGTTGCTTATTAACTTAACTAACCACATGCAGCACTATGTCTTTAATTTCTAAAATCATTTATATTAAAAAAATTGAAAATTGTTTCATAATGTAGTTTCTGGAAATGTCAGATGTGTGTTTTTGAATATTTGTGGAGCCAATATTTTTTTTTTTGGTGTGGCGATGCAGAAGTAAATAGTAGGACTTTCCATTTCACCCCTTGTGACAGCGAAGATCCACATTCAAAACATTATGAAATTAATCCACGAACATTGTTGTGAGTACTTTAATAATAGAAAGTCATTTTTGACACCAGTGCTTGATTATTTCGTTTAGCCTCATTCATTATCATGTGTAAAATCAAATTACAGTCAGCTATTAATCTTGCCAGGATGACTTGTGAGCATTATGACCCAGAATTACAGTGCATTCATTGTCCCAAAAGACAGAATGACGTTATGCCTTACATTGCATGTCTTTTTGTTGTTGTTGTTGTTGTTGTTTTGTTTTGTATTGCATCGTAGCCAGAGCTTCAAAATGGCCTTTGTCCCTCAAGTGAACTGTTACGCTTCCATGAACTTCACCGGAGAACTTCACATGCCTGTTGTGAAACTGGCTATATCTAATTGGCTCTGTGACCTGCTAGGGCAAAGCAAACAGGGGTTATCACACTTTGTACACAGAAAAATTGACAAAAAGCAGTTCATCTTCACGGGATCTTTGTCAGAACTTGTCATACCACCCTCTGACATGCCAGCACATGACTGTAAAGTGGCTCTCTTAACTCCTGCACCTTTGCAATTCCGACACCCCCCCCCCCCAAAAAAAAAAGCTCTCGGCAATTCGTGTTGAAGTGCAACTTGATGGCAGCACATGTTGAACAACATTTGGTGTCTGCAGGTCACAACATTAGGGACACCCGCACCTGTCAGCTTTAGGCATAACAAGGGTAATAATTCAAAAACTGGCTTGGTAGCGCAGCCAGAGAGAGATGCTTTGCAAAATGATGTTTGGTAGGCTTGCTTCTGAGTAGTTCCACAAAAAAAAGTATCATGAAGCTATGCCAGAAAAGACTCTGGAAGTTTCATTTTTTAACTTTTTGTCCATTTTTCCAGGCGTTCTGTTTTTGGGGGTGTGGGTTGGTATTTTACTTAACCTTCACAAAAGGAAATTTGGTTTGGTAAGTTGAACTACAAAAAAGTCCCCAAAAGCTATCCCTTGAAAGACACAGCAAAACTGCCATGGTGAATTTGACCATTTTTTCAGGCATCAATCGATCACCAAATAACAAAAATACAATAATACACGGCGTTGCTTCAGTCACCCATTTTGATTTGTTTGCATTTTTTCCACCGTCATGTGTTCAGCTGACATCCTTTTGCTGACTCTTCAAATGTCTTTTTTTTCCCCTTGTTTCAGCACACACTCATGCGCAGGCACACCATGGTTCAATGACTCCATTCTTCTTCGCGCCTCCATGCTCAGCAGGCCGCCATGGCGCATCCAAATGGCAGCTACTCCATCAACGCCGCGCCGTCAGACGAGTCCGAAGACAATGAGCCGCTCCTCCATGATGTTACAAGTGAGTTTTTTTTTTTTTCCCAGGGTCAATGTGCAGTCCCAGATTGAAACAAATTAATATAAAAAAATAAATCTGTGGAAGTAGTATTTTGGATTTAAGTGTCTTTATTTTAAGTGGTAAAAGAGGGGTGGCTTTGGGAACATTGTTGATGTTATTTTATTTTTATTTTTTTAAGCGAAAAGGTCCTCTGCTCCTTTCTCAGTTCCTCCACTGTGCTGCTCGGCCCGCTTGAACTTGTCCATCTTGATGTTCATGGGCATCGCTGTGGTCTACGGGCTGCGCGTCAACCTCAGCGTGGCCATGGTGGCTATGGTGAACACCAGCGAGACGATCCCGGGGCTCAACAGCTCCACGGTGCCCCTGTGTCCACTCCCCAGTCACACGGACAACACCAGTCAGGCGCTTGAGCAGCCCAAAGGGGTAAAGACTGAAGATCAAAACCAAACTGTGTCATCATGCTCCATTTACAGTCTTCGTCCTTCAATACTTATCCTGATTCTTACATGTCCATATTTTAATTATGATAGTACTGTAGTTTTTTTTTTATAAAGTACCACCATTTAAAGTACCACTTTTCGATCCTCTTTGACGTCCGTATTCAGACGCCGCAGTACCCGTGGGATGCGGAGACTCAGGGCTGGCTGCTGGGGGCCTTCTTCTTTGGCTACCTGTGCACACAGATCCCGGGGGGTTACCTGTCGGGACGGTACGGTGGCAGCGTCTTCCTGGGTTTAGGGGTGCTGGGCACAGCCGCCCTCACGCTCCTCACACCTCTTGCGGCCAAGTGGGGACCCTACTGGCTGTTTGCCCTGCGAGCGCTCGAGGGACTGGGCGAGGTCAGTTTGGCTTTAAAAAAAAACATTTATTTAATTCATTCGTTTTCGCTTATCCTCACAAGGGTCGCGGGGGGTGGGGGCAGGAGCCTATCCCAGGTGTCTTCGGGCAGTCGGCGAGGGACACCCTGAAGCGGTTGCCAGCCAATCGCAGGGCACACCGAGACGAACAGCCATCCGCGCTCACACTCGCACCTAGGGACAATTTTGGAGTGTTCAATCAGCCTGCCATGCATGTTTTTGGAATGTGGGAGGAAACCGGAGTACCCGGAGAAAACCCACGCAGGCCCGGGGAGAACATGCAAACTCCACACAGGGAGGCCGGAGCTGGAATCGAACCCGGCACCTCTGCACTGTGAAGTCGACGCGCTATTTATTTAGTTAGTTGTTATTATTATTATTTTTTTAAATAAACATCAAACTCACCATCAAAGTGGAGATCCATCCATCAATTTTCTAATACGGTTATCCTCGCAAGTAAACTTTCTCCCCCTCTCCCTCCCTTGTTTCTTTCTGACTTTCGGGTTGAGTGAACGCTGGCGCGTTTTGGCTGCCGCTGCTCAACCCGTATTGTTTTGTGTTATTTGTTATTGTAAAGTGTCCTTGGGTGTCTTGAAAGGCGCTTATAAATAAAATCTATTATTATTATTATTATAAGGGTCGCGGGTGTGCTGGAGCCGATTCCAGCTGTCTTCGTTCAGTAGGCGGGGGACACACTGAACCGGTTTCCAGCCAATCGCAGGGCTCACGCATACTAAAAAGAAAGTTCATGGAGAGACAAAAGCCGCAAAATTTATGAGTTAATATTTTTTGTTTGTTTGTTGGTGGTGGTCGACTGGTTAGCGCGTCAACCTCACAAAGCAGAGGTACCGGGGATCGATTCCAGCTCCAGCCTTCCTGTGTGGAGTTTGCATCTTCTCTGCGTAGGTTTTCTCCGGGGACTCCAGTTTCCTTCCACATTTCAAAAACATGCATGACAGGCTGATTGAACACTCAAAATTGTCGCTAGGTGTGAGTGTGAGCGTGGATGGTTGTTCGACTCTGTGTACCTTGCGATTGGCTGGCAACCGGTTCAGGGTGTCCCCCGCCTACTGCCCGAAGACAGCTGCAGCACCCCCCGCGACCCTTGTGAGGATAAAGCGGATCGAAAAATGGGTGGATGGATGGATGTTTGTTGGTTGGCCTGTTATTGTTATTCCAGTTTTGTTCGTTCATTTGTGGCGATAAAACGAATGTTTATTTGTTCTGTTGTCCCTTGTGGTGGCAGGGCGTGACATTCCCGGCCTTGATGTCCATGTGGGCCCACTGGGCTCCGCCCATGGAGCGCTCTCGCCTGATGTCACTGTCGGGCAACGGCGCCAACTTTGGTGCCTTCCTGGCTATGCCGCTTACGGGATACATCTGCCAAGCACTGGGCTGGCCTGCTGTCTTCTACCTCTGTGGTGAACTATACAGACACACACACACACACGCACATACACACGCAGGTCCTGCTAGTCAGCGATGGTCGCTTCGATGGGTTTTTTTCCTCCTCCTTCAGGGGGTGCTGGTTGCCTCTGGGCTGTCCTTTGGTTCTTCCTCGTGTCGGATGACCCCCGCACCCATCGGCGAATCAGCCAAGAGGAAAGAGATTACATCATCGCCTCCATCGGACATCAGGTAAACGCCAGACTTAGGATGCAATAAAGGCACGTTCACGACGGGGGGGAATACGTTCCAGAAAGTTTCATCCACGCACGCGTACAACACATGCGGATATTCAGGGAAGCAGTCACGGCTGGTCCGTGCCCGTGCTGAGCATGGTGACGTCGGTGCCGCTGTGGGCCATCATCATCACGCAGATGTGCTCCAACTGGTCCTTCTACACACAGCTCACCTCCCTGCCCACCTACTTGAGCAACATGATGCACTTTGACCTGAAGTCGGTGGGTCGGGACCTTCTTTCTTCCGCACTAACTAGCTAGTTCATGTTAGTTAAAGCGATTAATTGATCGGTCAGTTAACTCATTCACTCCCAAAGACGCTTTTAAACGTCTTTTCAAACTTGGTCCAGAATTGTCTGGTACTGAATGAGTTAATCACTCACGCAGTAAGCGGATTCGTTAGTTGGTGACAAATGACTTGTTTACAATTCTTCTGCCGTCTTACACTCTCCGCGCGCCGGTCCGCAGAACGGCTTCCTCTCATCTCTGCCCTACCTGGCGGCGTGGCTGTGCGCCACGCTGGCGGGTTTTGTAGCCGACCACCTCATAGAGAAGAAAGTGTTCAGCATCACCACTGTACGGAAACTCTTCACGGTCACAGGCAAGCACCGCAAACTATCCCTGAGCTCAGATCTGGCCCAGAAGTGCAGGATTGAGGAAACACGGAGTAACATGAATCATTTTGCTGACTTAATGCTCTACAGGCATGTTGTTTCCTGCCGGCTTCCTCCTGGCGGTAGCCTACTCAGGCTGCAGCCACGTGCTCACCATCGCATTCTTCACGCTCACGTCGGCCACCGGTGGCACCAGCGGGGCGGGGGTCTTCATGAACCAGATCGACATCGCACCGCGGTGGGCCTCGCACAGATGCACAATTACGCTCTTATTACTTTCATTCCTTTTAGAAAGTTTTTGTCATATGATAAATACACCATGATTTTTCTTTGACAATTTCTGACTCGCGCATGCGTTTTTCGCCCTGCAGGTACGCAGGGTTTCTCCTGGGAATCACGAACACATTCGGGACCATTCCCGGAGTCATTGCCCCCATCGTGACGGGATATTTCACCAAGGATGTAAGAGAAACTCCCCAGTCGCTCGTTTTGTCATACGGCCGGCGAGAGTGACGTAATTCTGACATTTTCACCGGTCAGCACACCATGGAGGGCTGGAGGAAAGTCTTCTGGATTTCGGCCACCATCAACGTGTGCGCCGCCGTCTTCTACATGCTGTTCGGAAGCGGCGAGGTTCAACCCTGGGCCATCCCGGAGGACGAAGCCAACGTGGACAAGGGGAAGAGGACCAGGTCCGTGTCTGCTTAAATCGGAGGAAATTCTGCACTTAAATAGCAGCAGTAGCATGTAGGATTACACTTTTAAGCTTTCTTTTTTAAGTGGGATATTCAGGATCTTTTAATTTTCTTTTTAATTTTTTTTTTGTAAGAATGCTGTTTTTATATTCAACATTTACGCACTCGTTGGTTTTAGATGGGGAGATATAAAGTATAAAAGAGGAGGAAAACAGGTTTTGAGTAGCCAGGCGATGGAACAATGGGCACAACAACAGTCAAAGGTGTTGTCAAAACAACAGCTCACAAGGCTGTTAAATCAGTCAGTGGGCAGGTTTTTGTTGGGGGGGTGATGGAAGCAGTCGTCGCTGTCGCAGACGCCAACCTTGTTTAATTCGCTGAATGTGCGATACTTCAGTGAGTTGTGTCTGAAAGGCGCAGGCGAAAAGGCTGGAATTACCGTTATGGTGATTGAACGTTAGTCATTTTTTTATGAGATTAATATCATGGATTACCATTATTTTAATGGTTTGTTTAAAGGCTCATTTTGATCAAACCTGTTGACCAAATGAAGCACTTTTTACACACACACAAAACACAACCACAAACTTTATAGTCTTTAAGCATATTATGTTTTTACGGCAACTTTTTTTGGGGGGTGGGGTGAATGAAACAAAACACTGAAACGTCAAAGCACGTGTTCAGTTATTTATTTTATTTGTCCGTGCTGCCATCTTGAATTTTTCACCCTTTTCATGTACCGTATTTGTACCTTGTTACGCAAGAAAAAAAAGTTTTTAATGGACAGAATTTCAATTAAGATTAAAAAAAATGAAGCGTTCCTCACATTTGTACCATTCTGTGTTTATTTTCTAATCCAGGAGCGATTTAGTCAATTAATAAATAATAGAGCACACCAAAGCATACATCAGTAACATGAGTGGAGAATTTTTAAAATTACCTCTCCCGAGTTAATTTTAGGCATCCTTAGTTCACTCAAGTTACAAGTCGCTATATAAAGCCAAACAAACTGTTGAACAGTGAATCCCTGAATACAATCGTACGTCCTTTTATTTATGGCCAGCAGATGGCACCAGAAAAACTAACTGATGACTATGCTGTATATTGAATATTTAAGCTCGTATTTAAAATATAAACACATCGTCCCAAGTATACCGCAATTACGAACTACTCGGTACCTACAATAATTCATTGCCCTTTTTTTTTAAACTCCATTTACAAAATATGTTGAGGGAACAGAAGGAAACAAAAACGGAGTAGTGGCACCTTACCATCGGTATTTACGAATTTAATTACAGTATTAGATTCAATTTATATGTTAGAATCAAGTAAAAAAAACAACAATAACATTGTGTTCCTTTACGATATTTTGGAATGTTGCCTCACTGTTGCAGTTGTTTGCATCAGCCGGTTGATGACCGTTAACCCGGAAGTGCTTCTTACATCACATCGGTATCGTTTGCAAAAAAAATTCTTCCTGTTGACGTTGTTGAAATCCCTTTTTATGGCATTTGTTTTGCGAATCATGGTTTTTTTAATACAAATCACCTCGCCTGGTTTTGACTTTTATCGATGTTTTAAAGTTACAATTTAAACATTAAAAATGAGTTTCAACATGTCTAATGTGACGATGTGAAACGCAATCTTAAAATGGAACGTGATTGATCTCTATGATTAGGATTATCATCTTTTTATTTTTTACATTTTATTGATTTGCATTTGGTTTTGATATAAAGCTTTTGGGGCAAATACTTTTTTTTGAGTCAATAGGTATGATTGCGTGTACTTTTAATAATTATTTTAAGCAGAGGTCAAGCAAGTTGTAATGTTGAGTTGTTTCACTCGTCAGTTGAGTTTCAGGCATTGTTCGGACAAAGCAAAAAGGCCTCAGGGTAGAGGCTTGTCATACCAACAGAAAGACACCCACACAAATCTTTGCTCTTGTGAGAAAACCAAAAATCGTCACCAGACTTTTATTCGCTTGTTGTTCGCCCTTTTACACCTTGGACGTAATAATGCGTGTGGGGAAGCGAGTGCTTTTGTCGGCTGCCACCCGGCCAACTTTTGCAAGTACAAGCGACTGTTGCAAACACACCTGATTTGCATCAACTGTTCCCAGATGCTGTTTGCATAGCACATGCTGGCACCCTAATTGCGTTGGGGTCCACCGTGAAAGTATCACAAGGACCAATATTGAAATCCATTTGTGATATTTGAACTGGATTCACTCTGTAGTCTGCTCTGGCAATGCAATACCCGCAGTACCACTCAAACATTTATATTATCTTACGTCACACTGAGTTCCGATGAAAAAAAACATACATGTTTGATAAAATACGTGCCTGCTTGACATAGCTGGCAACAGTCTACACAGGATAGTGCCATTAAAACAAACAAACAAAAAACAAAACAAGTTGAACAGGGTTATGTTGACTTTGCTATCCATTGTCAATCTCTCTCTCTCTCTCTTTCTCTCTCTCTCTTGGTCAGCAGTTGCTTCCCATCTCCTCTGTTGCCATGATAACCGTTCATACCAGTGACTCATCTGAGCGTCCGCCAGTCGGGTTCTTGACTCACATTTTTACCTCGCGCCACGACCCGCCTCTGGGGATGTGATGACGAGCCTGAATTTCCATAACGTGTGTGTTCACGTCTCAAAAGTTTGCTCCACATTTTAAAGCCTGTTTTAGGGCCTCCTCGAACATTAATCATTGGCACTAGTTTGAATCTGTTTGTTTAATTCTGATCATAATTATCCTTGATTTTTATTTATTTATTTTTAGCTCTACAGGTTATAGTTTTGAAATCGTTTTGCTTGTTCTCATTTGTTAACCTGGCATTTGAAGAGGGAGGGTGTAAACTTTTTATATCGAGAGTGCTAGGTAAACTTGCACGTTTTTAAACTGGCAGTGCAGATGAGCATTGGCGTTTGCAACATAATACAGTAGATATCAAAACATGACAAACCTGTTCCCCCCACTCCCCCACTCACTCTCCCAAGAAGCCCCAGGGGTCAACTACCAGAAACATGGCGCCCCACCATCTTGGCGGGAGATTTAAATGACAAATCGCCACTCATCCATACAACAGTTGTGCAGTGTTTTTTTTTTTTTTTTAAATACCTGATACCTGAACTCAATTAACAAGTCCCTCCGCCTCAAACCCAATCAACGCACCCGTTAAAGTCAACGACTGCATCCTAAAAGCAGCTTAAAGTCCATTCCAATGCAAATCTCATCCTCAGTGATGTCATTATCACCCTATTGTGTTCCTTTTGTTTACATGAGAGTGTTGGTTATATAGTGGACAAAAAATGTGCACACCCCTGTTCAAATACCAGGTTTTTGTTGTGTACCTTGGATGGTTTTCTTTATCTGGAAAGAACTGTTCCAAATGGGAATCAGTGTTAACACGAAACCTTTCAGGCTTCTGTGTGAAAGCAACCAAAAATGTCAGGAAAGGCCTTCTACAACGAATGAACTTTTTCAAAACAAATTGACAATTGTGTGCTGACTCCCATTTAGCATGAGTATGAATGTGATCAGTGAATTCTGAACACAACCAGATCTGCAGTCTTAAGAAGGTGTGGAAACTTGCACAGCCATGTCATTGCAATTTTTACTTCTAAAGTAAGTAAAGTAAGACATTTCAATTGAGTTATACAAAAATATCGCATAAAAACAGGAATGAGTATACTTTTTATGTTCATGCGACCATTGTGAAGATAAACGGACCAGAAAATGGATGTATAGATATATATTATTATTATTATTCATACATACATATCTGCTGTTTATTTCCTCACCAAATGCATAAATGTACTGTACACTATGGATATTACACAGTTCTTCAGCTACATATAATTCTGCTGCCTATTTTCTCTTCTAATAATTACATTTTTAAATTTTAATTAATTTTAAATGTATTTAAAGTCTTCTGTTAATGTGTTTAAATGGGGTCGGTAGACTTTTTTTTAGCAATTCTGGTAAGCTACTTTTGTTTTATCTGCATTGCTTTGCTTTAATTGATTCTCATCTGTCATTTCAGGTAGTGGGATGTGTTTTACCCCTTAGTCCTCCTTATGGCAAAATATGCATTTACAAATATGATTCCCGGATGCAATCCCTTGATGCCAAGGGCCTTTTCAGCCCCATTTCACCCCAACATGTTTCTCGCCGTGAACTCCAGAAGTGAACGCCATAGTTGAGCATCCGGGTACTCGCGTCCTTCACGTTTCATGCGTCGTGACATCACATTAACACAGCGCAATTTGATTTGCTCGCCTCGAGGCAGAAGGGGGTGGGGGTGGTGACCGGAAATCACGGTACCCATGATAGTATAAAAGCTGACGTCGAAAGACTTTGGTTCTCTTTCTGTTACCTGGTAAAGGGGCAGCAGCTTTGGCCGCGCAAACCCAGAAACACCGGTAAGTGGCCATTTTCAATGTCCTACTGCTTCGTAATAGAAGGCGGCTTTCCTAGCATCCTCCCATCAGTGTCCTGATAAAACCGTTATCTGGGCGTTAACATTTTTGTGTTGCCTTAGCGGCGTGTCAGTTCTAAAACCGAATTTAAACGAAACTCTATATTCATTCGGACTATTATCTAATGTGTGCATCCTTCGATTCAGGATTGGTGTTAAACTAGCTTCCTCGAACTTTTGATTACGAGAAGGACAAAGGGAGTGTCCTAAAATGGCCGCTCCTTACTTTCATTGCAGTAGGTGTCTTGAAGACTGTCACGTCTGCGCTTTTGGTCCAGAAGACATTTTGAATATTATTTTTATATTGAATGGAAAATTACGACGTGGTATTCGAAACACGTGTCTGGTCCGGCCTGGGCCCCGGCGAGGCCTGTTAGCATCGTGCTAACCGCTAGCTAGCCGTCTGGCTTGGCCTTACGATACCAGCGGGTTGAAGCGAGAAATTCCAACGAGCTAAACGATTTGTTTTACTTTGAATTTGCCGATGCGCATGTAATTACCATACGTTGCTTAAAAATAACGATTTCGTCCTATAACCCCATAATTTATCTTCATAGAAACTACAACAATGGCCAAGGAAAAGACGCACATCAACATCGTGGTCATCGGCCACGTCGACTCTGGCAAGTCCACCTCCACCGGTCACTTAATCTACAAGTGCGGTGGCATCGACAAGAGGACCATTGAGAAGTTCGAAAAGGAGGCCGCTGAGGTAATTTTTTTACGCCGCACTTACGGCACTCTTTCAAAATGGCGGCGCCAGCGTGCTCTCGCTGAGCTGTTGGTAAAAGGGCGTGCCCGTTTCTGCGCATGCGCAATGGGTTCTTAAATCAGAATGACTTTGCAAGATGCCATGGTGAAAAATCGTTCCGACTTTTTACGTTTTTTTTTTTTTTTGCTAAATTTGGGGGTGAAATGTGTTCTCAGATGGGCAAGGGCTCCTTCAAGTATGCCTGGGTTCTGGACAAGCTGAAAGCAGAGCGTGAGCGTGGTATCACCATTGACATTGCTCTGTGGAAGTTTGAGACCAGCAAGTACTACGTGACCATCATTGATGCTCCTGGACACAGGGACTTCATCAAGAACATGATCACTGGCACATCTCAGGTAATATAAGGAATGCAAACTAGACTCTTACTTATTTCAGTGGAGTAATTGTCTTTGAAATTCCAGGCCGACTGCGCTGTGCTGATCGTCGCTGCCGGAGTCGGTGAATTTGAGGCCGGTATCTCTAAAAATGGCCAGACCCGTGAGCACGCCCTGTTGGCCTTCACCCTGGGTGTCAAGCAGCTCATCGTTGGAGTCAACAAGATGGACTCCACCGAGCCCCCTTACAGCCAGAGCCGTTATGAGGAAATCGTCAAGGAAGTCACCACCTACATCAAGAAGATCGGATACAACGCCGGCGGTGTTCCTTTCGTCCCCATCTCTGGGTGGCATGGAGACAACATGCTGGAGACCAGTAACAAGGTGAGAAGCAGGTGCAACCTGTAGGATTTGTGAATGATCATGAATGGGAATTTGACATTTGTATGTCTTTCTAGATGGGCTGGTTCAAGGGCTGGAAGGTGGAGCGCAAGGAGGGCAATGCCAGCGGCACCACTCTGCTGGAGGCTCTGGATGCCATCCTCCCCCCCTCACGTCCCACAGACAAGGCCCTCCGCCTGCCCCTGCAGGATGTCTACAAAATTGGAGGTAAGAGGCGTGATGTCATTTTGTTATTAATTCTAATGAATTGGCAGCAACAAACCTACTGTCTGTCCAGGTATCGGAACAGTGCCCGTGGGTCGTGTTGAGACTGGCATTCTGAAACCTGGCATGGTCGTCACATTTGCTCCCACCAACCTGACCACTGAGGTCAAATCCGTGGAGATGCACCACGAGTCCCTCCCCGAAGCCGTCCCCGGCGACAACGTCGGCTTCAACGTCAAGAATGTGTCCGTCAAGGAGATCCGTCGCGGTTATGTTGCAGGCGATACCAAGAACGACCCACCCAAGGGTGCTGATAACTTCAATGCTCAGGTGAGTATCCTGCATTGGGATTGAACCTGATGTGACCAGTTGGCACACATGGTAAATTAAAAAAAAAAATCCCCCTCTAGGTTATCATCCTGAACCACCCTGGCCAGATCAATGAGGGCTATGCCCCCGTGCTGGACTGCCACACGGCTCACATCGCCTGCAAGTTCAAGGAGCTCATTGAAAAGATCGACCGTCGTTCTGGCAAGAAGCTTGAGGACAACCCCAAGTTTATCAAGTCCGGAGATGCTGCCATCGTCAAGATGATCCCCCAAAAGCCCATGGTGGTGGAGCCCTTCTCTTCTTACCCTCCCCTTGGTGAGAGCTCTGAAACAATCTGGTAGACACATTTGCATGTGACATTTCTAACGCTCCTCCCCTGCCATTTCCCCAGGTCGCTTTGCCGTGCGTGACATGAGGCAGACGGTGGCCGTTGGCGTCATCAAGACTGTGGAGACCAAGGAAGTGAGCGGGAAGACTACAAAGGCCGCAGAGAAGGCCCAGAAGAAGAAATGAATGGTCGTGCAGGACATCCAGGACGTGTGCCGACAGCAGCTGGCCACCCCATCTTCCCCACTCTCCTCGGCCCATCCCGGATCATCTCTGAGGCACAGCTCTCTGCTCAAGGACTGGCTTATGCTGATTAAAACTCATCGCAAAAGTTTTCGCAGGAAAAAAGGAACTTTGCGGCTTTGTCAGTCACCCGAAACACATGATGGTGCCTCTTAAAAGGTTTAGAGGTGTGGTATATATTGGATGTTCAAATGCCACAAAATTGGATTGGAAACGAAAGCTGCTGGTAACTAATAAAAATGTATTTGAAAAAAAAAATGGAGACAGCTTGTAAACTTGTTTCTCTGCTCAAGGACCTTGGCGCTTAACTGTGAGCATGTTATTAAGCCAGTTACTCAGGTATGCATGTCAGTCTGGCCTATGACTCCGGTTACTGAAATGATGACAGGTAAGGGGACTTGACTCCACCCTGTTCCCATGTGTATAAAAGCCTCGGGTGTTTCCGGGCTCTGTCTTTTCACCCATTCGGACCTAGGTGGACTAACAGTTTCCTTCCACGGGTTGGTAAGATTCTATCCCCACAATCTGAATTCTTGGGTTGTTCCAATGAAAGAAGTGTACATTTTTGTGTATCAGTTGTATTTTAATATCGCTAAAAGTCAGTTGGGAAATTCACTTAACTTGACATACTGACTTAAACATTTGACATCCTGACTTAAACATTTGACATCGAGGTCTGAAGCGTAGTTATGGTCAGTTTTCTGTCGGTTATGTTCCCCTCCACATGCGCGCGCCGCCCCCGCTGTGTGCGAGCACCAGCTTCAGTTCAGATGTGACAATATGGCGGCGGCGCAACATGGAGGCAGAGCACGTGACTTACAAAGGTGTGGCCCCGACTGAGAAATGACGACCCGAATTGACAAAAGCATCGATAGACAGAAATGTTGGATTGGCTTCGTTTAACAAACATGTCTCGGAGATTAATTACTAAAAGTGATCGTTCTTTCTCGGTCAGTAGCTCAAAATGCCCAGGGAGAAAATCCACATCAACATCGTGGTCATTGGCCACGTCGACTCCGGGAAGTCCACCACCACCGGTCACTTGATCTACAAATGCGGCGGCATCGACAAAAGAGCCATCGAGAAGTTCGAGAAAGAAGCCGCCGAGGTTGGTCGTCAGCGTTTTTTCCCCTTTTCATGCTGCTTTTCATTTTCCGGCTGTTAGTGCCACCTACTGTTGTAACTCGAACTCTACACCCAAAGTATGATTGTGAGCTATAAGTGAAACTGTACCTAAATGTACTCTTTAATCAAGTAAAAGTAGCTCAGAAACTGCTACCACACCTAACTTGGTGACCAAAACGAAAAGTGTCAAGAAAAACATACCAGAACATCTGAAGCTCATTTGGGGTTGGTCAGAGGGCATTAAAATGTTGGCAGTTATGGGCTAACTCGAGATGAATTTGGATGTGGTACGTTCATTCTGAACATAACCGCATTCTGGCTATAGGAGGATGTGCATACATGTGCAAGCACATTCCAGTTTTTTTGTTACCAACCCCTCACCATTCAGTTTTTTTTTTTTGTGTCCACTGGACGTAAACAATTACCACTGAAATTTACAACATATAGTAAATGAGACCCCCCCCCCCCCCCCCAGATGGGCAAGGGCTCCTTCAAGTACGCCTGGGTGCTAGACAAGCTCAAGGCCGAACGGGAACGCGGCATCACCATCGACATTGCTCTATGGAAGTTCGAAACTGAGAAGTACTACGTGACCGTCATCGATGCCCCTGGACATCGTGACTTCATCAAGAACATGATCACTGGCACCTCTCAGGTACTTTGAAACATCAACACACATGCGCTGTGCACAGTTGACAGTCTTATCCATACTTTATAATACAACACTTTGCTTGACTGTTAGCTTACATCATGATTCTTTGGTACAACACTTTACATTTGTTACATTATGTTGACAATTGATTTGAATGAATTCCAGGCCGACTGCGCTGTGCTGATCGTCGCTGCCGGCGTCGGCGAGTTTGAGGCCGGTATCTCCAAGAACGGGCAGACCCGCGAACACGCCCTGCTGGCCTACACCCTTGGCGTGCAGCAGCTCATCGTCGGAGTCAACAAGATGGACTCCACTGAGCCCCCTTACAGCCAGAACCGTTTTGAGGAAATCTCCAAGGAAGTCAGCACCTACATCAAGAGGATCGGCTACAGCCCCGGCGGTGTTCCTTTCGTCCCCATCTCTGGGTGGCATGGAGACAACATGCTGGAACCTAGTGATAAGGTGACGATTCGCCCGCACTCGTGAGTGACTGCCAGCCGGTATTCAAATTTGCAAAGCCTGAAATGTCATAATAATTCGATACATTTCTTAATTGTCGTAAAACCAAGATTTTTTAAAAAATATGTAAATGGCACTATCTTGCAACATTTTTGGTTTTAACTCAGTGCACATTGTGCTGCTGCTTCTTCACTGCTGCGTAGAATATATTACAAATATAGTCACTGTGTGTTTTTGTTGCTTTTTTTTTTGTTTGATCAGATTTCTTTCAATTCGATTTTGAGACGTCACCTATTTGGAATAGGGTTAAGAAAAAGTATGGAATTGCAAAAAGTCAAATGTGTCGGAAACTGTGTGGTTGTAACTGACATTTATTTGTCTCTGTAGATGAAGTGGTTCAAGGGCTGGGCAATAGAGCGCAAGCAGGGCAAAGCCAGTGGTAACACCCTGTTCAATGCTCTGGATGCCATCCTCCCTCCTGAACGTCCCACCCAAAAGGCCCTCCGTCTGCCATTGCAGGATGTCTACAAAATTGGAGGCAAGTATTTCTACTTTCTCATCTTCTAAAACCAAATCAACAATGGCTGCTTTCTTGATCCAAGGCATACATTTCACAAGATAAAATGGCGTGCCGCCCAACAAAAAAAAGGCCACCAAAAAAATATAGTGTTCACTATTCTTTCTGTAGAACATATCCTCAGCTATTTGCATATTTTTGTGCTCTTTCTGTAATGCTCCAAGATGCCACAGCATGACGCAAAGCCCAGCCGGCTGGAACGTCATCATTGGTGTCAAGGAAGTATGTTAAAGTGGTCGCGAGTTGATTTGTGTTATTTCCTATCCAGACAATCGCAACTTGTAAAATTCTTAACACAAATTCATGGAACGCAACTGCAGGGTCGCGATGTCGAACAGTAATAATAACGATAATATATAATTTATTTAAAAAAGGAAGGAGGGGGCGGTGGAATAACCTGGGAATCATTTTCCAACCCCCCAAAGCACCTTGCAGACCCCGACAAGACTCCAGTCTGTTGATGCTTCACGAAGCTTATGAGAGCATATGCTAAGCGCCTCCCGCTCCCCGCTCAGGTATCGGAACCGTCCCCGTCGGCCGTGTGGAGACCGGCATCCTGAGGCCCGGCATGGTTGTCACCTTCTCTCCCACCAACCTGACCACCGAGGTCAAGTCCGTGGAGATGCACCACGAGGCCTTGTCCGAGGCCTTGCCCGGCGACAACGTCGGCTTCAACGTCAAGAACGTGTCGGTGAAGGAGATCCGCCGCGGGTTCGTGGTGGGCGACAGCAAGAACGATCCTCCCATGGGAGCTTCGACTTTCAAATCTCAAGTGAGTCAAAAGAAAAGTTATGTGTTTATCTTTTGTGTTCACTAGATAATACCCGTAACTTCATCTCCGCATTTTTTTCTCGTGCAAGGTCATTGTTCTGAACCACCCGGGCCAGATCACCAATGGCTACAGTCCTGTGCTGGACTGCCACACGGCTCACATCGCTTGCAAATTCACCGAAATCCTTCAGAAGATCGACCGTCGTTCTGGCAAAGTGCTGGAGGAAAACCCCAAATTTGTCAAGTCCGGAGACGCTGCCATCGTCAACATGACACCAATGAAGCCCATGACGGTGGAGGCTTTCTCTCAGTACCCACCCCTTGGTGAGTGCCCCCCCGCCGTCTAAAAAATTCCATAATCTAGAATTAACAAAAACACTTTTTAGGAATAAATCGTTTGCCTTGTTTTTACTGACCATTTTACAACATTTGCTACCTCCTGACATAAATGGCATATAGATGATTTTATTTTGAAAACAAAAAAGCTACTAAACTGCACATGTACATGCACATGTGGTAAATGAATTTTGAACCTCTTCCTAAATACAGTACAAAGATCTTCCCTTCTCGTTCGAGAGAAATCAATCAATCTTCAGGATTAGACAAAACTCTGGAGCCATCTTGTGGTATGAAAGGGCCATAAATGTATCTCGGATTTCAAATTGTCATATTTTATTGCAGTGAATTGAAATTCCATCAAACCATTTCATGTCTCACCCGCAATTTAAAAAAAAAAATATATATATATATATATACTGTATATACCTGTGTGTGTGTGTATATATATATATATAATATATATATATATAGTCGCGCAAACTCAATTCAGTGGACATCGTGATACTCCTACTGGTGTTTTGGGCAACTGGGGGTAGTATAATACATACATGATTATACACGGAGAAGGTCAAAACTCCTCAGTAAACCGCTGTAATAGTCGCCATTCTTCAGAGGATAAAGAATATCGGCCTCTGTGAGGATTGTTATATAGTGTAAAAATGCATTCAAATACATTTTTAAAGGGTAATAATGCTGCAACCGCAAACTTAACACACCCTTGCTTGTCATTGCAGGCCGTTTTGCCGTACGAGACATGAGGCAGACGGTGGCCGTCGGTGTCATCAAATCGGTGGATAAGGCCCAGCCCACCAGCGGGAAGGTCACGAAGGCCGCACAGAAGGCAGCGAAAAAATGAATCGGCACCATGTGGGGTGCGCAACAGAAAGTCTCCGGCGTGTCCTCCAACTGGCCGTTTTCTCCTCTGATCAGTTCGCTCCTCAAGGACTGGCTTCTGCTTATTAAAAATCACTGGAAAAGTGTCCGTAGGAAAGGAGGAGATGCCTTCCTTTTTGGAATAAATGCAATCTTACTCTGTTACGTTGAAGTCAGAAAAATAAACACCTGATGTGTGACCAAATCAAGTTTCTCTTGTTTGTCTGTTCTAAGGGAACATATTAGAACGTCTAATCATTTGCAGTCTGTTAACCAGTGTATGAATATATATCGAATTTTCAGACGACTGTCCGAATCTAATCTCACCAATACTTTTCAGTAGCATGAACACAAACTCAAAAATAAATGTTCATGTCCCCCAATAGTTGTTGAGCATCCTTGGGTCTCGGAAAGATGCTAGTCTGGTTGCAGACTACTGTTGGGGTGCCCTTGAGCAAATTATGATACAGTAATATTCATACAAAATGGGAAGTGCAATATTGCTGATCAATTCCAAAATGTTCGGTATATAAAACTGTAGATATGATTATAGTTAATTCACATGAATCGCAAGGGCACACATGAACAAACGACCATTCGCACACATCGACAATCACACTTAGGGACAATTTTTGACTCAGCATGACTCAGATCTGATCTTAGTGTTACTGTTTGGTGCCTTCTACCATCTTTGTTACTGATTTATAGCTTTATTGTTGGATATTACTGATTTATAGCGTTATTGTTGTATATATGTTAGTTGCCTCATGTACACCACTTTGTATGCAGCGATGGCTGTTTGAAAGTGCTCTATCAATACAGTTGAAATGAGTTGAGGTATATTAACCTGCCATGCATGTTTTTGGAAAATGGGAGGAAACCGGAGTACCCGGAGAAAACCCACACAGGCACAGGGAGAACATTCAAACTCCACAAAGGAAGGCGAACCTAGAATCAAACCCTGCACCTGTGCATTGTGAGGTGGACGTGCAATTCAGTCGACCGCCCTTGTATGAGTCAATACATGTTTGATTATTATTATAATAATTATTTTCGTTTGTACTGTATTAGGTTAATACAAACGGGGAACCGACGCTACATGCCGTGATCTTTTGTCGGACTGGTTTCCGGGCCGCACGTACTTATAAATACTCTCACCGGAAGTGCTACGTTCTCTTCCAGCGATCCAACATGGTGGTGAGTAGCACATCAGCGCATAAAAATGAACCGCTACGAAGACGCCGTCGAAATCCGCAAACATCGGAGCTGCGGACCCGTATAAGCAGCCGTTTCGTTCACGGCTAATTAGATACTCTTTTCTTCGAAATATTGAGTCGTATTATACGACGATTGACACGTTTAAATTCCCGGAAATATGAAAAGTGGCTATGGCTAGTTGCCTGAAAATGGAGCCCAAACTTCGCTAATCGTAAACAAGAAAAGTTCACGTTTATGACGCGGTTCCCAGCAACGAGTCAAGTAGACCTTTGCGTTATTTATTTATTTTGATTTGACAACAATACGTCGCTTTTAGCCTACTTCTATTGCACGACGGTGCTATATGGTGAAGCGGGGATTTGTAGGGCATGTACGCCAATGGTTCTAAACCTTTATTGAAACAAGCACATGCTTCATATTAGAAAAATCTTAAGCCACACTTTCAAATAAAAAGGACTCTGCCTATATCCGGAAGTAATGATCCCAATTAACGCTGAGCCTGAAATCTGGGAACTGACAATAGGTGGTTTTACATCTTAAATATGTTAAATTTTCTTGAGCATTGGTTGTTCTGCCTGTCTTTATATGTTCCTGTCATAGATGACGAATTATCTAAATATATTTTTTGATCCTCCAAAATGTCCAGGCAGACGTGCATAGCAGTGAGCTGTCATTGTCTGTTTTGCTGAAATCCGTCCAATGTTGTTTTGTCAGGAACAAGGTGAGAAGAAGGAGAACTCCATGAAGGAGTTGCGCATCCGCAAGCTCTGCCTGAACATCTGCGTGGGGGAAAGTGGCGACAGGCTGACCCGAGCCGCGAAAGTGTTAGAGCAGCTTACAGGACAGACTCCCGTCTTCTCCAAGGGTGAGCGGTCCGGCTGCCAACCCAACGGGAATGATGGCACCCTCTGTGGCGTTGCAAGCTAAAGTTGAATGTTTTTGTCCCCCCGAAAGAGAAGAAGCAAAAGCATTGTTTGATGTCAGCAGATCATTGGTGCACCACAAGGGATTTGCAACGTTGCAATCAGAAATGGAACTTTATTTGATTTGAAAGTCGAATGTTCCTCACAAAAAAGTGTTTTTTCCGAGAAAAAAAAAGATAGATTTTTTTGATAGTCATCGCAAACATGCCAAACTCCCCAAGTGTGGACATTACCAGATTCCCCGCGGTCTTGAACGTAGCACATGAGCTACAAAACGAGACGGTTTGGATAATGACAATAAGTCACCCTTGCGTGCTTCTTTTTCCACCTCTCATCTTTTGCCTGTTTGCATCTGTTGCAGCTCGCTACACCGTGAGATCGTTCGGCATCCGCAGAAACGAGAAGATTGCCGTGCACTGCACCGTCCGCGGTGCCAAAGCCGAGGAGATCTTGGAGAAAGGACTCAGGGTGTGTGTGCGCGCGCCTGACAATCGCAAGCTGAGATATCACTTTCTACTCCTTTCTCTTATGTTCAATGTTTGACACTGCCTTCTCCAATATGTCTTGAAATCAGCTTCTCAGAGGTCCCATGGGGGCCACGCCGCAAAGTTGACTTTTTTTTCGTGGGAGGAATACGAACCATTTTGCTATGAAGGGACTTTGAAGTGAAGCGTCACTTTATGCTGCAGGTGCGTGAGTACGAGCTGAGAAAAAACAACTTCTCCGACACCGGAAACTTTGGCTTTGGCATCCAGGAGCACATCGACCTGGGTATCAAGTACGACCCCAGCATCGGCATCTACGGACTCGACTTTTACGTGGTACGTAGACTTGGGGCGTGGGCTCGTCTTTTGATCTTGGGTCGGCTTAATTTTTTGTGACTAAATTGTCGCGTTCAGGTTTTGGGGCGACCGGGTTTCAGCATCGCTGACAAGAAGCGGAAACGCGGCCGCATCGGCTTCAAGCACCGCATCCGCAAAGAGGAGTCCATGCGCTGGTTCCAGCAGAAAGTCAGTGCAGCACATGCCCAACGGAAGTTGTCCAAATAACGCTGCTTGATAACCGCTCGACCTTGCTTTGTCTTCTGTTCTTGTTTCAGTACGATGGCATCATCCTCCCTGGCAAGTAAAGGACCACCTGGAACATCTTTGTAAGAAAGAAATAAAAATTAGAAAAGATTAGACTGGTCCTGTCTTTATTTTCATTGCTGTAGTCATGAGTGGTCTTGATCAGAAAAAGAGTCTCGAATGTGCAAATAATTGCACAGATTTGTACTGTTGTTGCTTGTTGTTTGCTGGCACAAAATTCGATTTGTTTGGTTACTTTTGTCTTTAAAAAAAAAAAAGTACACATAAATGTCTTACGAATTATGTCATTGAAAGCGTGGCTTTCAAAACCTGATTTCATGTGAGATTCATTTCCCAGCATGCTCTTGTGAGGACAATAGAGAAGGCAGTTTTTTTTTTGTTCAGTTTGGCTTTTATTCGGTGAAACCTCAAAATGTGAGTTGATTTTTCTGATAAGTCACTTTGGCGTCTCACTGTAGTTCACACAATGTTTCACTTTTATTTATTTTTATGGGAGGACTTTATTCTTCCTCTCTTATAATGTTATAAATAATACATGAACTTTTCCCTTTCCAATGTAGTCTCCTGTGCTGACATCGAAGGCTCTGTGAACCTCAGAGACAACAACCAAAGTGATATTCATGTCATTGGGCCGATTGGCTCCACAATGCAACCGCTTCCGACTCTTCTTCCCATTTTCATCTTTTGTCATCCTTTCTTCAGTTTTCTGCTTCCTCGCTCTTGGGAGATTCCCTCTCCACAATTTTTTCTCATTTTCATCCCTCTTAGAACATGCCGAACCCGCAACTGCTCCTGCTTGATTCATCATCTATTTTTTTTTAGGAGTGATTTTGAGTGCATTTGAGAATGACGACTTTCATCTTTAATTTTAGCCAAATGTAGTTTTTAAGGGACAAGCCGAAAGTCACAACATTGCATTTCATTCTTTTAAAAATTGTATACATTTTATTACATACAGATGATGGAAAAATGCTTATTTTAGCACTTTTTTTAAAACTGGCTTTGTCTTTTTTATTTTTTTTAGCTTTTGGCTTTTGACCATTTGCCCTAATTTATTTTGTTGTATCTTATTCATATCCTGTTATTGATGATTTCTCCTCAGGCGGTTGTAATTTGAATCCCGCTTACTGGTAATTCTTTTTAGATTTGGATTATTAACCGTAATCTGATATTTTTTTATTTCAGATATATTTATTCATCCTCATTTTTATATCATTTTCTAATGTGAAGATTTGGAGTTTAGCCCCAATTGAATCGGTTCTCTTGCATTGTAGGACCTTCTGAGTATGATTTACCCCAAATTAATGATTACTTGCTTTATTTTTTCAAAGATTTTGATTACCCTAATTTGAGCCACTTTGAATTTGACTGGGCCAATTTAATTTCTGTAATTTGTCTCTGGAGATTTTTTGTAATGATTTTTTTTTTAGGATTTTTTTCTGATGACTTCTCTCAATCAAGGGTCAGTTCCTATTTTGACCTGTAGGGAGCAGTCAGCACTCTTCCTGATCCACTTTTGCAACAACTGGGCCAACTCCTGGAAAGTGAGATTCTGAGCCTGAAAGACCACTCGTAAAGTAGGTCGCACTTTAGCTTGGGTGCTGTCGCCTCTGTATGTTACAAGTGAATGTAATCATGACATTTGTGACGACTGGTTGGATTTAGACCATTTCTTCGCAAAAGTGTTATTTTAATTCTTTTTTTTCCTAATTGTAGTTTATTTCTTTCAGGCAGAATCGATGACTAGGATTGCACCCATGACACGGAAGACAAACACAGCACCTCATTTGTAAGTGAAAGTGCAAGCAAAATGATTCAAGCCCCAAATCATATTTGGTAAATGCTAAAAGCGGTCGAAAACAGTCATTTGATTTGGGACAACTTTTAAATCTAAATTATAGCCATTCAGGGCAACAATGTTAGCACGACGAAGCAAGCAAGTTGTTTTCAGCCAAACAATTTGCGGAGTCGTTTTTACTTATATCTCTAAGTGGGCAGGGGACATTGCAAGGTACAATTAGTTTTGTATCGTCTACTTTGTTAAAATTGTGGGGAAGCCAATTTTTACATTCAAAATACATAGAATAGTTTGTTGCCTTGAAATTCTTTTTACAGGGTATCCAGAAGCATTGCCATATAAGTCACAGTGCTGTTAATTGCAGACATCAAATGTTCAATTGGTCTCCTGCAAAACGACAACAGTTAGCCCACTCTTGTTCTCAGTGGCTCAACTGATCGGTTATTTATATTTCTTTCAGAGTTTACCCAAACCAGTTGTTTTAGTATTTCATGACTCTCTGATCCTATTGTAGTTTACTTTTACCGCACTTCATTACTCTGAGATTTTGTTCTACCCCTACGTTCTCGATACGCTACGCGATTCCATTCCAAATGGTTTTTCTCATGCTGATTTCCGTTGGTGATGAATATCATGTTGAGCAGAGATGCTGGCCCGGATGCCCTCGACAGACGTCTTCTTTACGCCGTGACGCTTTGTGGCGGTGGCACGCTGCTTTCCCGGCTTCGGTTCTTCCCGGCCGGCTGCTGCTGTTGTGGCTGCGACTCCTCGTGGGCCGGCATGTTGCGGTGTTGCTGGCGGCGCGGCGCCTGCCGCGGCGGCAGAGCCAGCGCGCAGCACGACACCCCCACCGTGGGTTCGGGCAGGTCCTCGGCGCGGGCCCAGCTGTCCGTAGCCGGGTGGTAGGTCTGGACGGCTGCCTTGTAGCGCTTCTCCGCTTCGTTCCAGCCTCCGATGAGGTACAGCTTCTCTGGCCCCAGAGTGGACAGGCCGGCCGTGCTCACCCCCAGGGGAAGCGGGGCAGCGCGACTCCATGCCCCGTCGCCCTCAGGGGAGAACACCTCCACGGCCAGGACATCCACCCGCTCCCCCCCAGGCCCCAACTGGCTGCCGCCCACCACGTACACCTGGCCGCCGAGAGTGGCGGAGCAGTGCCAGCCACGGGGCGTCTCCAAGGCAGGCTTGTCAGTCCAGGTGTCGCCCTCCACGCTGTAGCAGGCCACAGAGCGCGAGTAGGCGCAGTTGATGTAGCCGCCGGTCACCAGGATGTCGCCCGACGGCAGCGTGGCGCTGGAGTGGCAGCAGCGCGGCACCTCCATGGGGGCACGCATCTGCCAAGCGTTTGCCGAGGGCAGGTAGCTCTCCACAGTGGCCAGCAGGCCCTCCATGTTACGGCCGCCTGTGGCGAAAAGGCGCCCCCCGCTGGCCGAGAGCGAGAAGTGCGTGCGGCGTTGCCGCATGTTGGCCAGGTGGAGCCACGTGTTGAAGCGAGGGTCGTACCTTTATGGTAAGACAAAACAAAGTGGAGTGTTACGGCTTTTCATCATTTTATTCCACTAACTTGATTATTTGATCTAGTTTCTGTTTTTACTCTTGCAACTTTATGAGAACCTAGTTGTGTTTTATGTAAAAAATTGCAATATTACGAGAAAAAAAAATCATACCAATACATTTGCAGTATTACAAAAAATGCACCGTAATTAAATTCGATTTTATTATGAGAATCAGACAATTTCATGGGGAAAAATCAATATTGCCAGAATAACCGTTTCAGAGAATAATTAAGTACCAAAAACTTAGTGACTGGGCAAAATTTGCAATATTGAGAGAATAAAGTCAATTTTCTTTCCCTCACAATTTGAACAGCGTTTTGTTTTGTATAACCATTTCGTGTGTTTTTCTCGTCCGTGTGTCACCTGCTGAGAGTGCTGACGGCATGCTTGGCCTGGTTGCGGGCGTCGTTCTGGTCCTCGCCACCCGCCACATACAGGAAACCATCCATGACCGCCACACACTGGTTGAAGCTTTTGGCCGGCAGCTGTGTGATGTGACGCCAGGCCGCGCCTCCCTCGCGGGGCTCCCGCCAGAGCACCTGGATAATGGCCGAGGTCAAAGGTCAAGATGGGATTTCAGTTTGATGGGCAATCGGATGATTGACGACTGACCTCACGGCTCAAGGCGCGTTCGGTAAGAGACGGCCGCCCGCCGACGGCGATAAGAGCTTGTTGGCTGCCTCGGACCTGAGTCCGGCGGGACTGCAGGGAGTTTTGTTGGTGGGGCAGCAGGTGGTAGTTCATGGCGTCCACCAACAGGCGGTGGCACTGCGGGTCCTGCATCATACGGGGCACTGTCTGGATCTGGCTCACCAGCTCACTCGCCGGGATAGTCTCCAGGCGCACGTGAGACAGCAGTGCCGCGGCATATGGCTGACGGGACGCCTCGAAATCCAGCCACTTCATGGCCAGCTGGGAAAACGCGCCGGCAAAACACAAAAGTGCGTCATGTAAACTTTTGTTTCGCTTTTTTCTCTCGTCATACAGTTTTTACGAAGGGCTACACCGAAAAGATGTAAATGGATACAATGACAATTCATAATCTGACTAGAAATAGTTTTTTTTTTAAGGAGAAATTCCTAATAGTACGAGAATATAAAGATTTGCGATTTCATGAGAGCTATTGTTGTTTTTAAAAAAACATTTGCAGTATTATGAAAACAATAAACTTATTTTGTTCTTAAAAATGTATTTTTTAACTCATCAGCTTCTCATAATATTCCAACTTTGAAAAAAATGTCTCCAAAACAGTTTTTAAGATGAATAATGACCAAAACAACCAACAACACCACAACAAAATTTGTCACTTTAAAAAGTTTTTGTTGTATGAGTTTGATATTTCTCTTAAAAATATGGCTTTTCTCTGAAGATGACTACTTTTAAAAATCTAAGAATCAATTTTTTAAACTTGTACGATTGACTTTCTCTCAAAAAAAAGCAATTAATTTTATTTTAATAAGATAGCAATTCTTATTTCTCAATGGGGCTTTTCTCAAAACATTGGCTGTTTTCTAAAAAGCCCCCAAATTTTAAGATAAGATTACAACTGCCCCCCCAGAATAATTCCAATGTATTTTTTTTCATTATTTTTTCAAAACGTGCAGCTTTACTCTCATAAAATTGTGACTTCAATTTCGCAAGAAAATATAATTTTATCCTTCTAAAATTCCAACTCGAAAAAGTCCCACTCGAAAATGTTGCGCTCTTCTCACCGGTGCAACTCTTTAACCTTCTTCAGCTGTTTGATTTCATTCGAATGCGCTCGGTGTCACAAGCCAGAGCAGCAGCTGCTCTCGGTTCTGGTTTGACGCTCGGATGAAAATAGACGCGAGGCCGCCGAGCCCTGTAGGAAATTCCTCGCCCATTGAAGCGCGGATCGAGTTGAGGATTGTTTGACGGGGGGGCGGTCTGCACTCTCCCGAGTCACGTTCTGTTGTGACACGGTGACAGGCGCACATATGATTCACTTGTTGTTATGCTTTCAATAGTCTGTATTTTTTTGCGATGTAAAAAGTTGCACGTTTTTAAATGGGCTGATTTACTGATATTCTGATCAGACGTAATTTTGTGAAAAAAGGGCACACCTAAGTAAGTCAGTAACTGTAGCAGTAATTATAACGACCGGTAAGTAAATGTAAGTGTAACTAAATAAAAAGTAATTAAATGTCACTTAAAGTAACAAAAACAGTAAAAGGAAGGAGGAAAAAAAAAGTCATGAAAAGACTACTGGAACAGCTGAACTTTATTTGGTGTTTATTGGGGGCGCTTTAATTTGTGGCAGATGTGTGCCGACTCCCATTCAACACGTCAGATTAGTTCTGGACTAACTGCACCTAGTAGAAAAGAACTGTTCTGCTTAATTTTGTTTTATATTAAGTAACATTCTTGATAGTTTGAATAAGATTGGAAAATTCAGAACATTGCCACATTCCCTATTTTGTAACTAACTAACAAAAAAAAAAAGAAGTTCGGAAAAGCCTACTAGAACATCTGAAGCTCACTTGTTTTTAGAAGAAAGGCGTTTTTATTTTCGTTTTTTAGAATGAAGTTACAAATTTTTCAAGGCGAAGGGATTTTGTCCAAAAAATTTACGAGCATAAAAATGTGCTATTTCTCAGCAGACTCTTTCAACGTGGATTGCAGGCCGTGTGGAAAAGCGTACCTGGAAGGCGACGACCTCGGAGGGCAGCGCCAGCGAGTCGTCCTGCAGGAAGGCGCAGATCTGCTCCAGCGTGAGCTGCGTGAACAGCGGCGTGTCGGCGAACTGCACAAAGTTGTCCAGCACGAAGCGACGGGCTGCGTCGCACACCGGCTGCAGGCCGTAGGCGGCGGCGATGTTCCACACGTACACGCACGTCTGCACGTTGAGCTCAGCCAGCAGGAAGTCGGTGCACATCTTCAGCAGCTGCGGGATGTGCAGCGTGGACGCCGCCGACACCGTGCAGCCGATAGTGTACAGGGACATGTGGACGCGGCCCAGGTAGGCGAACGTGATCACGTTGGCCAGACCTGACAGTGGGATCCCAATCAACCAATCGCATTCAAACTCATGCGAAATGGCAAGTTAGTCAGTCAGCAAGTTCAGAATGAAGCAATCAAATTCAAAACCATGATTTATGTGAGTCAGAACAGACCTGCCAGCAGTTACGGTGCCCCTACTTAAAAACAAATCAACTTCAGCTGTTCGAGTAGGCTTTTTTCCCCCCTACATTTTTTGCGTACTTTTACTTTAGTGACTTAATTGCAATTGCTCAGTTACAGTTATGTAGTGACAATTGCCATTACTTAGCCGTAGTTTTAAACGGTCATAATTTTTTTCCAAGAGCAAAAAAATGTTACCGATCATGAACCAAATCGAGACTTTCCAAGCTGTAATGTTACAAAAAATACATTTGTATGGTTAAATGGGTCGGACTAAATTAATTTTTTTCTTGAAATAAATTTTAGGAGAAAAGACGTTTGAGAGTATGAAGGCGAAATATGACAAATAGTTTGCAACTGCATAAGAATAGGATCAAAATTCAGAATATTACAAGAATATAGTCAGATTCCCCGTCTTCCCCTTTTCCTTTTTTTTTGTAAGATTACTTCTCAGCGCCTCTAGAAGTTGCAAAATCATTTGTCAGCACACCGACTTTTCTGTCCTTAAGTTTGTTCTCTGACACTACAAAATGGACGACAATTCCACAGCAGAAAAAAAGCAACAACATTGTCGCGCAGTGATGGAAAACCCTACAATGACCGCAACTTTTATTTTTTTTTTTTCATGTTCCGGGAACAAAAACTACAAGTGGTTAGTCATTTTGGATACGACTTTGGTCCTACCAAGAGGCGAGAGGGAAGGCAACTCCAGACGCTTCATGTCAGGATCTTTGGCCAGGATCTCCCTGAAGTACTGACTGATGGACGAGATCACCAGCTTGTGGACGTCAAAGGATTTGGTCTTGCAGCTCAACTCCAAATCGGTCAAGAACCTAATGAGGAACGTCACAAGTTTTAAGGTCAGATGACATTAAAAAAAAAAAAAAAAAAAAAGACTATTGTCGTAACATAGCAATTCTTGAACTCACTTCTCCTGGCGCATCTTACTGAGCTCCTCCAGCATCGCGTTGCCGTGCAGCGGGCGCGTGAGCTCGCTGCCCAGCCCCAGGCCTCGCTCTCCGGGCTTGAGGACGGGCGGCGGCAGGGGGAGGTTGAGACTGTTGAGCTGAGCGATGTCCAACGCCGCCATCTGCTCGATCTTCTTGGCGGCACTCTCCACCACCACCACCACGCCTTCGCCGCGCCGTTCCACCTTCAGGGTCGGCGAGGTCGTCTCCGCCACCACCTGGGGGAGGGCCTCCAGCGAGGACTTTTTCAGGTGCGCGGCCTTCTTCTTGGGGGCCATCTCACTTCTTGTCGCTTGCTAACAAGAATAGGAGCTTTCTGTCTTAATCTGATCCAAGCTTTCTTTCCTTTATTCTTTCTTTAGTTCTTTTTTTGGGGACTTTTGGACACAACACACTGCACCTACAAACACGGGGAAAAAAACATTTGTTACACGAGCGACATCAGCATTAATTCCGAATACAGCACTCGACAGTGTTCGCCACCCATTTGAAGTATTCGAGAACAGCTCAACTTCATTTTGCATCTGAGTAAGTGACACTTTGCACCGTAAAGGCAGTGCAAATAGGTAATTATAACAAAGTCACTAAATAACTACCAGTAACTGAATATAACTAGAGAAAAATATGTCAGGAAAAGCCTACTCGAACACCTGAAGTTTATGTTGGGGTTCATTAGTGTCACTTTGCATTCTAAAGGCAGTGTAACTGCAATTAAGTAACTAGTAACTGTATTTAAATAACTAACTCCACAAATAAACTAAAGTCAAAGTAAGCATGAAAAGCCGACTAGAACATCCGAACTTTATTGGAGGTATAAATCACTGCACGTCGAGTTCATTCTCAAACGATTGTTTTCTTGAAATATGTGATTGTACTTTGTGATTGTTTTTTTTTTTTCTGAAAAAGTATTCCTGGGTGAAAGTTAGTTACTGATCGCGAATAGCTGTGCTTAAGTTGACCCGCATATTTTCAAGTTTTCGATTGCTGTGTGAAATTGTACAGGCATTCTGTGTCAAAGAAGCGTCATGGTTGTTCAAGTTATCTCTTTTGGGGTGTGGTGGTGGTGGTGGGGGAGATGATGGCAGCTGTGTCCCGTTCCTGCCTTGGCCCCGATATTTCCAAGCGTCTGACAATATTTCCATGCCACTGAACCAATTCCACGGCAGGTGATTGGTTGCCGCGTATCACGTCACAACTTGGGGGGTGGGGGTGGGGGGGACATGGCCGACAGCTGCCGTCCGTCCTCCAGCGCCGGGTCACCCCGGTCTTGTCCCGGCCCATCTTGTCCATGTGTGGCTACTCTTACCTGAGCTATTTCAAATGACACCCCCACTCGAGAGGCAGTTGGGGGCTAATGAGCTCATGCTGCAGTGGATTGGATCATGTTCCCATTTGTGCTGATGAGGAAAGCTTTGGCACACCATCAGTTTGTTTACGTCAGCTATTAGCCTCCGATGGAAGCAAAAACATAAAGCAACGTATATTTCATGGTTATCTTTTTATCTACAAAATGCTCAATTGCAAAAGGTATGAATTGCATAATCGTTAGCCAAATGATAGCATCATTGCCAATGTCATTTTTAGCTTACTACCACATTATCAATGAAAATTACCAATGTGTTTGCTAATACTTTTTTTTTTATATCCCGGTGTTATTTTGTTATATACGCACTAAAATTAGCTTCCTCTGTTTAGCTATCCAATGCTAACTTGGCTTCGATTGTGTCCGATTACGTTTGACAATAACGTTTTCATTTTAGATTTAAATTAGATTTGTCACATTGACAAGTTATTCAGGGGGGCTGAAAAGGTCAAGCACATAAAAGTTACTCCCTGCCAAATGCGAAAATTTTCTTTCAGTCTGTAACTTTATTTTTTATTTTTTTGTCAATGTTGAAATGAAACCATCACAGTCCGAACTTTCTCAAACCTCCAAAACAAAAACATGAACTTTGCTGATCTCTGCAGAGTATTTATAGACACTTGGCAGATATGCGAGTACAGTATACCCACGAGAGCTACAATGTCACACCATTCAACAGTGGCAGCTAAATTACTCCTCATCCCAAATATTGGGTTAATCCATGTTTAATGATTAAAATAGATGGGTTGCATTTGTGTTCAAATATCCATTGCTTGAACGTTAGAACCCTGCCACATCAATGCTGTTCGTTCTGTGGTAATTTGCATGCAAGTAGGAATAAAACGTCAGTCTTATTCACAAACACGTAAATCTTGAGAAACAGTGCTGCCCGATTCAAATCTAATAAATGAAAACAAGAGTCAGTGTACCTTCCTCTCTTATCTGCTTGGACTCTTCACACCTTTTCCCTTCCTGTTGCTTTGTTGATGTTCTCATTAATTCCTTACTGCTCAGTCCCCCTGTCACTCAACCACGGTGCTGTGTTGTGTCAATGTGTTGGTCCATGTCGCATGGTCCAAACTACAGTTGTGACGTAAGTTTCAAGCCCCCCAACGCATGTCCCCCTGACAGCAGTATCTCCTTGAGAGTACATCGAACCACCTCCATGTCCAAATAGAGGCACCCACAGCAGCCACCCTGCCAGAAATAACCCATAAGAGGCCCGCTTGGCAGACCCAACACCAAGAGACTTCAGCATTAGTTGATTTGACTGTTCAAAGTGAAAGTTCTGATGTTTGTCAGGAAAAAAAATATCGAAACGACTTGGTGACATCTAGAATTTGTCACTCATTTCCTTTCAGCTCAAATTTGGCCCTTTCTGCTCAAAATAAAAACTTGTCTCACTGAAGTATATCTGCTGCCCCCAAGTGGTCAGGTATGTTACTGGTGAGCGTAATCAAAATAAACTTAACTCGCGTAAAAAAAGTCAAAACACGATTATCTGTATTATTAAGGACTGTTTTTTTTGTTTTGGATTTTTTTAACAATTACGTTTTTTAAGTTCTCTTATAACAGCCATATTTAAATCAAATAAATATTCAAATAAATGACCCATTAAAAATAACACGCATGCCCACGTAAACGGGAAAGCGCTCAGCTGCTGTGACCTACTTCCGTTTTCCGTGACCAATCTGTGAATGTTTAATATTCCCCCTATTTTTAGTTTAAGAATATAGATTGCATAGTTTCGCTGCCTTTACTTATTCACATTTTGAAAATTAAAAATTTCATATTTGTGTTTCAAACGCCGTGTTGAGGTAGCGGAAACTTCGCTTCCCCGCTGCCATTGAGATGAAGCCGCTTCCGGGGCCAGCATTTGCCACCAGTTAACATGGCGGATGAGCTGCTGGAAACAGTGGACAGACTTCAGTCCCGGCTCATGGAGAGCCCTGAGCCGCGAAAGGTAACACATGTGCGGTGTGAGCGAGGGTTTCGGCAAAGTGTTTAACGGCGTCCTTTTGCCACCCCGAGGCCGTTTGTCACCAGAACCCCAAACGAAGCGGAGGCCTTGGCAGGTCCCGCAATGGGTCTGAAAGGATGCGTTCATAAACATCGGGATCCCTAGACTTTTATGGAGGGCGCACAAATTATTTGAGTTAAGCAGAGTTGGATTCTTAGTTCATTCATCTTCACTTCTTACGTTTATATTAATTTGAAATAACAACCCTTTCGTTTGAATACCAGACGGTGACTTGAAATGACAGCATTTTGTCTAATTAAAAAAAAAAATCATTTACTACTCAAATTGGCCAGATATACGCGTACCGAATCCAAATTGGGGCATGTTGGAACTGTCAAATAACAAACGCATGGTAAATAAGTTGATGTTTGGCTTTTTGTAGTGTAACACCACGACATGCAATTTTTCATTTGTATTCTTGTTTGATGTGTTTATTACTATCCCTTATCTCACACCAATATTGGGAAGACAGTATATGACTGCATAATAAATCATATTTTCTCTTATGTATACATCTTTGAATATTACTGGAGCTATTTGTCAACAATCACACCTATGGAGGTGCTTTTGTTCAGCTGACTGATACAGTTGTTTATTTCCGACGGCCGACGAACGCATCGTATGAGACGTCACGGTACATAGATGTTTTTAAACTTTGCCCATTTAAATAGGAAAACAAACGCAATTGTCTCGAGCAGAGCGATTATTAGGTTTACACATATGCTTCTTTTATTCCGGAAAACCCTCTACGAATCGTTTGATTTGATGTCGGGACCAGTGTGGACAATTGTGGGCCATTGTCGCCGCTAGCCGACCTGCTAACGCACGCTGACATTTAAAAAAACGCCATTCCGGGTCGAAACAACCAAAAACTCGCAGTGTCGACTTCACTTTGGGCTGGTTATGTTTGTTCCTGTAGCTGAGAAAAACAAAGAAAATAGAAATGAGAGTACATTCCCTTTGTTAAAGCAGAAATGTGTCCGATTTGCCAAAACAGTCATATTTCCTAGCAGCAGAGTGACACAAGAACCGAAAAGAGGGACATGAGTTTGTCGCAATCCATTTTTAAATTTGTAAAGGAGTCTAGAATGGAATCCTTAAGACATAATTTGATTGTGTGTATGTGTATTTCAGGTAGCCGTTATTTGCGTGCTTATTGTATAGTCCAGGAGCTTCAGGTTGTCAACTGCAAACTTGTAAGTTGTGATGCTCTTCTGTGTCCTTTGTCTTAGCTCCTCAAGACACTCAAAAGACTCGGCGAACTGCCGATGACCGTCGACATCCTGGTGGTGAGCTTGTCCCCGGTTTGTTTGTCTAATATGTTCATCTCACTTTGGATTTCAAGCAACGATTTGTGTTCGCAAGGAAACTGGAGTGGGAAAGACCGTGAACTCCTTTCGGAAACATGAAGTAGCTGCAGAGGTGGCAAGAAACCTTGTAGCCAAGTGGAAGAAACTGGTTCCCCAGTCGGCTGACAGGTGCGCTCGTCCATATCAATTGACATGAGATCCACACGCCATTGGCTGACATCCCTTGCATCCTCTTTGAATGTAAAACATTATCTTGCTCCCTGCCTATGTTTTCTTTGGAGTGAAACGCCGACTGGTTTGGTAGAGGTACACCTTGTATGTTCATCCTTTTTGGCCACACCCACACAAACACAAGTATTTTGTTGTTGTCGGGGTTGTTTTGCATTGTTACGTTAACTTTGAACACATCTATGCTTTGAGGTAGCATGAAAATCAATAAAAGACAGGTGACTTAAAAAAGAGCCTTGTAGAACACCACTTTCAATGCCTTTTTTGGGATGTTGAATTATGATGAGACGTGCAAAGATCGATGCACTATTAGGAAGCATATTATGTCGTGCCTCCTTAACTAGTCTTTTAATATTTAAAAAAAAAAAAAAAAAACCTCACATCTTCATTGGCTGTCTTGTTACTTTCTACGAAGCCATGAGCTGGTTGACTTGTCCGTCGTACTAGTTGAATGAAAAAAAAAACTTTTTTTTTTCTCTGTTGTATTTATCGCCAGTCGAAGCAGCAACAGTCACATGAAAGAGGCACCGCGGTCACATTCTCGAAGCGCTGATGTGGCCCTCCATAGACGCCAGCGTGAACCATCCCCCAAGGAAGAGGAGCATACCTACCCTGAAGAAGAAGAGGAAGACGAGCGAGGCTATCGCACCAACTACTCCCCCTCACCACCTCAGCGACAGCAGTACAGCCCCCCGCAGCCTGGGAGTGACCAATCCGACAAATATGACAGCCCCGGTCCGGAGCTTGAGCCCGAGCCCGAGCCCAGCCCAACTCCTCCTCCTCCTCCTTCCCGCCGGTCACCGCTTCCCCACAAACACGGCAAGCCCAGCAGAGCTCCCAAGAACCCGCACCACCACCATCACGGCGACCACTCCAACCGCAGCAGAGACAGCGAGACGGTGTCGCGCCACGTTCCCACAAGCCGCGGCGACGGGAAGAAGCGCAACGCCGAAAGGGAATGCAGCCCAGCCACAAAGCCCGCCAAGCACGGCAGGAAGTCTGACGGTAGCAAGCGGGAGGAGACCAGGAAGGGAGGAGATGAAGGTGAGACTTTGGTCTGGGCAGCTAACATCATGAATGGAATTCCACGTTTGACACAGAAAAAAAAAAACAATTAAATGAATTAAACTTTTCAGAACGTCATGTTTCCATAATTCCACAGGTTTCACATTAAAAGTGTCCAGTTTAAGAGAGAGTTTCCATTTTCACCTCCTAGCGCATTTTTTTCACTCATTCAAACCATTGCAGCTTAAAGAAAATATTCACCATTTTAAAACGGGGAACTATTGAGACGCCGCCAAATTTTTACGATAAAGTTCCCCAATGTAGAGACATTTGGCATATTTTGCATCTTAATTCCACATTTCTTGACTGATTTAAACCATCGTCTACATTTCAACTATTCAATTAATTCCACAGCGCTTCAGTGCGGCTTCAATAATTACTATAGAAATTGCAGTTTGTAGTTAGTCAATACTGGATTAATCGGCGACCATGTTTTGTTTTTTTTCATCTACACAATGTGTAATTCCCTTTGTTTTATGTTTAGTTTTACAGTAAACTTCAACTAGGAGCTGACACTTTTTAAAAATGGACTAGATTGCCCAAATAAATTTGTAATGCATTTGGATCACTTGACAGGGCGACCCCAAACACAGAAAGACTCACTCGGCAGCGAGGAGGACAACGACGACTTTGAGACGCCCACCATGTCCTTCGAGTCCTTCCTCACCTACGACGCACCGACGTCCTCCGTTAAGAAGAAGAAGAAGACCGCAGCGGCGTCCTTGTCCTCGCACGTTCGCCCTTCTCGCTCGACCTCGACCGCGACTCCGACGACGAAGCCGACGTCCTCTCGTCGCGACGCTCCGCCTGCCGCCTCCTCGTCCTCGTCTTCATCCTCCAAAGGGAGTAAAGCAAACGGCCTGGAGCGCACAAAGAGGTCTCGCTCGGGCTCCTCTTCAACCGTCCCGGAAAAACGCAAAAGGGTAAGGAAGCAGAGGCGTAAATGAGTCATGCGTGTGTAAAAGTAAGTCAGAACCTATAAGTTTCATGGTTAATATCCATTTTTTTTTACAAGGTCTTTTTCCCCATTTATGATTATTTTTAAACAATAATATGATACTGTATAGCCAAAGTGACACTGTCTCCATGCCAGGTGGTGGAGGCCGTCCCGTCACTTCCCGAAATCCCCCTGCCGGCCATCCAGCCCGATTACAGACCGCTGCCCTCCATCGACATCACGCCGTTGTCCCCTCAGAGGCGGAAAGGTAACTCAGAGGCGTTCTCCGCCAACGTGGAAATAAGAGAAAGTTCACCTGTCCTTGAATCGATCCAAATGCATTTAAAGCAGGCGCGAGGGGGATAGTTAACGAAATACCTAAAACTGAAATTGGAAAAATATTTTCATGAACAAAATGAAAAAAAAAATTGAAGTTCATGATATCATTTTCAGCGACAGCAGGCTCAACCGGAACATATCCCCCACTGCAGTATACGGGGAGTTGACCGCATCAGGGATGTCGTTTCCTGTTTCCCCCACACTTGAAAGCAACACCCTATGAGGAACATGCGTCTTGACTTTCCCTCGCAGGTCCCGTCTTCAACGACGAGGAAGACGCCGGCTTCACGGGCAAGCGCTTCAACTCCAAGATGGTGGTCTACTCTGGATCCAAGAGCGCCTACCTGCCGCGGATGATGACGCTGTACGAGCAGTGCATCCGCGTGCTCCAGAATAACATCGACTGTGAGTTGAACCCCCAAATTTTCGTATTTCCTTCCATCAATTTAAAAGTCTCACTGTATCGCCGCTCTTTCAGCCATCGATGAGGTGGGAGGTGTCCCCTTTGAGATTCTCGGGCCGGTCCTGGAGCGCTGCACTCCAGAGCAGCTGTACCGCATTGAGCAGAGCAATCAGGTCTCGCACATTTGCACAGATTTTGATTCTTGTTGATTCCTATAGCCATTTTTTTGGGGGGGGGGGGTGTAAATTGGTTCACTAAAATGTGTTTATTGATTTAATTTTCTTTTTCATTCATTTATCCCATGAAGTAATTGGATTATATATTTATCAGTAAGGCGGCCCGGTAGTCCAGTGGTTAGCACGTCGACTTCACAGTGCAGAGGTGCCGGGTTCAATTCCAGCTCTGGCCTCCCTGTGTGGAGTTTGCATGTTCTCCCCGGGCCTGCGTGGGTTTTCTCCGGGTGCTCCGGTTTCCTCCCACATTCCAAAAACATGCATGGCAGGCTGATTGAACGCTCTAAATTGTCCCTAGGTGTGAATGTGGGCGTGGATGGTTGTTCGTCTCTGTGTGCCCTGCGATTGGCTGGCAACCGATTCAGGGTGTCCCCCGCCTACTGCCCGAAGACAGCTGGGATAGGCTCCAGCACCCCCCGCGACCCTAATGAGGATCAAGCGGTTCGGAAAATGGATGGATGGATTTATCAGTAAAACTAAGCATTTACATGTACAGGGGAAGCATTGAAGTTAATAAGAATGCAATGAATCCATTCCAGCACCAGACCAAAGTTGTTTACATTTTTTTTGGGGGGGGGGGGGGTCGTTAAAAATAAATACAGAGCAACCGAAAAAAAAAAAAAGTGCAATGCAACACTTTTTCACATCCAGTACATTAGGCTTCGCCACCCGCATTGCATTCTGGGAAGGGGCAGCCATTTTTGGACCGCGGTCTCCGTGGTGAACATCAACAAGGCCGTGTCGTCGCACATAGTGACAGACGGCTCGTGAAGATGCAAGAAAGACAAGGGGATTCACAGGGAACCGCTACACCTCGACGCCCCGCCAACACAACCCCCAGTGAGATCTCGAACTGTGGCCGCCGGTGGAACCCCGGCAGGCTTTCTTCCCCTTCGGTGCTTTTAAAACACCCTGGTTGCGACCTCCCCCTGCTAGATTCGCTGCCCCTTCGTTACATCCGCTAAGGCTTATTTTACTTGTCTCTTGTTTTGTGTGCACTTACATTCAGCATTTGTTTTTGTTTTTTTGAAGAGGGGGGATTGAGAAACAAATTTTGAGATTTTTCTTTTTACACTGAGACAATGATGTTTCTGCTGCGCAAGAAAAAGGACGACTAAGGGTGTGGACTGAAAATGGTTAACGTTCAGGGTGTTGTGTGTGTGTTTGCTCAGTGGTTCACAGAGGACTCAAACGAGCTGTGGATGCGCCACTGTCAGCGTGATTTCAAGCGGGAGACGCCCCAGGAGTACGAGTCCTGGCGTGAGATGTACCTGCGGCTGCACGACGAGCGGGAGGTGCGCCTGCGCAGGCTCACGCAAAATATCAGCATGGCGCATGCCAACAAGCCCAAAGGTGATTTCACTGGTTGTAATATCACTTTTTTCTCTCCCCAAACTTCACCGTCGCCACAGTTGGGATACTATTTAAAAGTAACTAAATTAGATTCCAAGTTACTGTATTAATGGCATTCAACAGATGCCGACAACCTTGTGTAACAAAACTGACAGCTAGTTTTGCCAATACTTAATTTCAAGTATAAGAGCAAAGTTTCTTTTTCTTTAAAAATCAAATGAAGACAATTTTTTTTGACTACATTAGGACTTTTATTTTAAAAATCAGTCTGTGGATTCCACAAACGGTCTTCTTGTTTTATTTTTATTTTTTTTAAAAGCACAACACGCTACTTTCACGCGTTGCCGGCCTCAATGTTACGTTTTAGAGTGTCAGAATCTTGAGTGTGGTCTCCCTTTGTCTGGCAGAGCGGCAAGTCAAAATGGCGTACGTCAACTCCGTGGCCAAGCCGCCTCGGGATGTCCGCCGCCGGCAAGAAAGATTTGGGACCACTAACGGTTCCACTGTGGCCTCCACTGCCGCTGCCACCACACCCATCAAGTCAGTCACCAGAAAATAAATCTGAAATCTTGTCATATCTGGGGAGGCAGGGGGGGAGTTAATATCATATTGGTCCAAATCATTTTATAATACGTTGGGCCTTCTTTTCCTCTTCTTCTCACTCTTAGTCACATTGCATCCCTTTCAGTAGAGCTCAATACTGCCGGGCATGTTGTGGCACAATGTGGTATTGCACTAAAGGCATGCAACTCTGAATTATGACTTTAATTGAATTGAATTGAATACGCCAGGCGGCCCGGTAGTCCAGTGGTTAGCACGTCGGCTTCACAGTGCGGAGGTACCGGGTTCGATTCCAGCTCCGGCCTCCCTGTGTGGAGTTTGCATGTTCTCCCCGGGCCTGCGTGGGTTTTCTCCGGGTGCTCCGGTTTCCTCCCACATTCCAAAAACATGCATGGCAGGCTGATTGGACGCTCTAAATTGTCCCTAGGTGTGAGTGTGGGTGTGGATGGTTGTTCGTCTCTGTGTGCCCTGTGATTGGCTGGCAACTGATTCAGGGTGTCCCCCGCCTACTGCCCGGAGACGGCTGGGATAGGCTCCAGCACCCCCCGCGACCCTAGTGAGGATCAAGCGGTTCAGAAAATGGATGGATGGATGGATGGATGAATACGCTTGTGTGTTGTGAAAATGCGAACGCTTAAAAATCTGTGTTGACATCAGAGCTGCCTCCAACCTTCTTCCAGAATAAGACCGGCCATCATCGACTACTCCGGTGAGTCCAGTCAGTCGTCGTCCTCCTCGTCTCTCGTCAGCCCTTCTCCCGGATCGTCACGATCCTTGGCATCGAACGCGGGAGCCTTAGGAGGACCACACGCCTCCCGGGAAAAGCCGCAAGGCAAAAGTAAGCTATTAATTGTTCAAATGTTGCTTGTTGAGTCATTTGAATGTCTCATTGTCTTTTTTTTTTTCTTCACCTTCAGAAATCGCCCCCATGATGGCCAAAACTATCAAAGCTTTCAAGAACAGATTCTCCCGCCGATAATTGCTTTTAATTGAAACCTTTTATCCAAGGCAGTGTCCTAAAAACACATTTCCGACTCAACATGACCTTTGTGGGGTTGGTAGGGGAAAAGGACAGAACTTTTATTTAATTTGGGCTGTTTTTTAAAAAATAGATATTTAAATGATGGCTCTGTCAGTGTGGAAACAAAAAGGTTATTTTAGGAAGCAATGCACAAAATTACACCAGACATGATATGCGGGGGGGGGGGGGATTGTCTGTCACCACAATGAACATGCAAAATAGTATTTGTGGCCATGAAATAAGAAATTTTTGGTGCAAATACTAATTTGTGGCTATTACATATAAGCGTGTGGACAAATTATTTATTAAAATGACTATTCTTGGACAATTGGGTGAGCAAATGCATTGAACCCTCACGAGGAATTGTACAAGGTACGCTCCATTTGTTCACCCAAACGTCCAATTTGTTCATAGGACTGAGGTTCAACCTACAAATTAGTATTTCATGCAAACGTTATGTTGTGCCCACAATTGAATATTTTTTCCCCCTTGTCATGTCTGGAGCTCTGTACACAACAACATTGTTTTGGAAAAAAAGATGGAAGAAATGGGTCATTTGTTTTTTTGTAGTCATGTACGCCTTTGGATGAAAACATGATGCGTTGTGTCTTTTAAAGTGAGTGCATGTCGCAAAGCATTCAGAGACTGCTCTGTTTGACTTTCTTGGTGAGGACTAAAAAGGATCAATTAGCTCCTCTTGTTAAAGTCTTCTTTCCTGCTGTCCACTGTATGTGCGTCCTCCCGTGTGTAAATATCCACTTTATCTGCTTCACTGTGACAAACCAGAAGATGAGGAAAACACCCACCTTGAACTTGTTTTAAGAGATGTATTTATGACACTATTAATGACGTTAACCCGGATGCCCCTGCTTGTCTTTGGCACACAAAAAGGAAGTAGATGGAAAACCTGTAATTTTATTAAATTTTAATAAATGTTCTATGGTCTTTTTTTTTTTTTTAATTAAATTCGACTTTTTGCCCAAACTGTGCTCCTGTTGTCACACACATATATATATATATATATATATATATATAAAATCTGATGTGAACCATACCTCGCACATGAAAGCTCTTAGAAGACCTACGAACACAGCCAGTTTTCTGAGCGGGCTGGATTGATAGTTCGTGAAATTGGTGTCCGTAGGCATGATAGTTCGTGAAATTGGTGTCCGTAGGCACTTTGTGTTGTCTGACTGTACAGAAGGTGGCCGTGTTGCTATAAAAACACTGTTGAGATAAAATAGCCTGTGAAGAAAATACAGTGTTTGGCAACACTTTGGTCTTGTTCTTATGCCTCCCGACCCCAAATACTTAACGATGCTGTGGACGATTAAAGGAACGGACGAAAACATCCTTGCTTAATCAGTCCTTTCAAAAAAACTTCCATCCATCTCAGTGGCATCGGGATAGACAATACATTTGAATATGTAGATAATGGTTCCAATAATTGTGATTTACTTAATTGTATAATTTATCCAATCTGTATTACAATAAAACTACAAATAAGTATTTTTTCTCGTTAAAATGTAACAATAATGCAATAAAAATAAAATATAATTAATCCGTGTTATTAAATAATAAAATGCATTATAAATAAGTGATATTTTATTAATAAATAACTATTTACTTTACTTAGATGTACGAATGGATGAATGAATAACAAAGTTTGGTCCGCCACTGATTGAAAGGTCTGACGAATCACTGAAAGCAAAGCATGACCCGGAAGTAAATATCAACCTCGCGTTGTTTTGAAGTTGGCGTGGCCCGCATCTGATATTGAAACTTGTTTGCCGTCCGGAGGATTCCTCCGCACCCGCGTCTCCAGAGCTCCCCAACTTTGTGGCTCTTCAGCGGACGCTTACTTAGGACGCGAAGGCTCCGCGTCTGTTGCCTCCATGTCCGGCCACCACCACGACCACGGCTGCGGCTGCGAGGGCGCCCACGAACCCGCCGAGAGGGGCGTCGAATACGGACTATATCGCCGCATCGACACCGACAAGCTGCAGTGTCTGAACGAGAGCAGAGACGGGGACGGCAAGCTGGTGTTCAAGCCGTGGGACCAGCGGAACGATCGCGACAAGGTAAACGCCATCGCCTCCGTGAGCAAGACTTCTTACTTCGGTAACAGGGAAGTCAATTATTTTAAGTATGTCCTGTCCCAAACAGCATCAGTCAGCAAAAGAACCACGCATTGGTAGGTAGGTAACATTTTATTTGCAGTGGTGCAAATCACCTTTGCTCACAGAACTGTATGGAAATGCCACGAATCCCTTCCAGCCCCACCAAAAACACCATAATGTTTTTTTAAATGAAAAATAGCACTCATACGGTAAGAACATGAATCAAATGTCGAGCTGCAGTGATGAATCGAAAACTAATTGATTATCAAATTCCTCGATAAATATTTTGGTAATTTTTTTGCGGATTTTGTTTAATTTAAAATTGTCCATGTCCTTGCAATTGCAGTCACTGAACAGTAAATAATTCTGTAGTTTCTGTGGTCTTTCATGAAAGCAGACTGATTATCTTTGTGCTGAATTGAACTAAAACATTTACGAACATTTGTTTTTATTTGGGAAAACAATTATCAACGTGTTTGTCTTTTTTCTGACATGTTTGGGACCAAACTGAATCATAATTCATTTTTTTGCGTTTTCTGCACCGTCAATTTGGAATAATGCCCTATTTCGGTATAAAATTGAATTGAAATGTATTTTATACTTCAAATCACGACAGTGTTTCTTCTGGTGTAACCGCTTTGGCCATCAGAGGGCGGTATTATACGGACAAATAAGGGACTCGGTAAACTGCGGTAACAAGAAAACCTTTATTATTATTATTATTACCGGTAGTAGTTTCTTGCACAGGATAAGAATATATTCTTTTATTGTTATTTACTGCCTTTGTGTTTGTGTGTATTGTATGTTATATCTGTTGCTTAAATGTTAATTAGTGCCACGAAAATGGATGCAGTTTAGAATTTTCTATAATGTGTTTTTTTTTTCTCTCCCATGCAGTTTGTCGAGAGTGACGCCGACGAAGAGCTCTTGTTCAATATCCCGTAAGTGCTCCACAGTTTTCCCGTTTTGATGATCGGTCACCACACACCGGAGAGCATGTATCCAATTCCACCACTTTGCAAGCATCACAGATTTGCGCTACTGCTATCGCCGCGTCGCGTTTTGTTTTGCTTTTCATTTCTTTCTGTTCTCAGGTTTACTGGCAGCGTCAAGCTGAAAGGGATCATCATCTCCGGAGAGGATGACGACTCGCATCCGGCAGAGATACGATTGTGTGTGTCAATGTGAATCACGTGCAGTCAAATGTTTTAGTGTTTTGCAATACTTTGTCTTTTCGTGATTGTTAAACATTTCCAGCACAGAGCAAAAAAAAAAAAAAAAAAAAAGCATGAAGTGATGCATATCGCAGATTGCTGAAAATCTTGTGTAATATCTTGAGATTCATTATGCAGAGACATTCCTCCCAGGTACAAAAACATCCCTCAGATGTCCTTTGATGACACCGGCAAAGAACCAGAGCAAGCTTTCAGACTCAACAGAGACCCCAGCGCTCAGCTGGAGTACCCCACCAAGTGAATTTCCTTCAATGAGTTTCTGTCACAAACTCCGTCTGCGGCTGAGCGTTCCGTTTTTCTTCCTTTGACTTGCAGGATCGCCCGTTTTTCCAACGTCCAGCACCTCTCCATCCACATCTCGAAGAACTTTGGTGCAGAGAACACCCGGATCTACTACATCGGCCTTAGGGGAGAATACTCGGAGGTCAATATTGATCGAAACAAAAGCTTCAATCTTTTTCCATAAATGCTTTTAAATTAAACAATTGATTAATTCATTTAAAACTGCCAAATCGCCAAAAGAAAGTTCCCAACGAGCTTAATGCGAATGAGCATCAATGTTGTGGTGCTTTAATGCTTTTATCTGATTGTATTTTTTTCCTGATTCAATATCACGTCAAAAAAAAAAATCGAGAATAGAGTGCGGCTGACTATTGTTTCTGTTCTGTGAAGGCTCACCGACACGAAGTGACAATCTGCAACTACGAGGCGGCGGCGAACCCCGCCGATCACAAGGTGGAGAGCATTGTCCCTCAAACCAACTTTATTTCCTGAAGCCTCACTCTGAAGGAGGAAAACGAGCCTGTCATTAATGCGGATCAAACCAAGGCAACGACGCATTTGTGGCCGCGTCCTGTTGGCAAGCTCGCCAAGCGCGACGCGGATGCCGAGCGCTCAAGTCTGACGAGCTTTCCAAAATGCACTGGGGCATCACGGGTTTGCACTGGAGTTCGAATTCACGAAGGTTTGTAATGTGCTTCAAATAAAATCTTGAGATTTGACAATCTCGTGAGGAGTTGTCGTCTTACTTTCCCAATAAAGGTGCTTGAAAAGTTACGATTCTGCGTTCTAACACTGAGCATTTGAATTGTTGAGCGACTTTTCTGACACTTCGCAAATCGTTTTCATTTCATTGACAATCCTATTCACATAAATTTTGATAAGAGATTTTTTGTCATTGAGGATTGTTTTATAAACTCTGTGGGGGGGATATTTCATAATGCCTTCTAAGGCCTTCAAGGACACTAAACAATAAAAAATTTATATTAAAAAAATCTGTTTCTTGTCATTTAATTTTCTTGTTAGCATGATTTATTACATCAGTCAACAATTTTTTACAATCATAAATGCAAATAAACTTCTATGATTTTTTTTCACTGATTCCAAAACTTACCTCATTTTTTTTCTCAACCAGATTAGGTTTGAATATTCATAGTAAAACAATATACAGGTTTGTAATATAGTAATTTAGTTTGTAAAATTATGAATAAACACGTTTTTTTCTGAAACGTCATAGCTATAAATTACCACGTATGGTACTGTATGGCCACGCGCAAGATATTATAGATAAAACTTAAAACAAAAAAAACATATCTTCAAAGCCTGATATGCTGGAAAAGAATTAAAGATGTTTTAAATTGGCGTCAAAAATATGATACCAATTTGCTGTTGCTATTTTTGAATATCATGATCAGTTATGGGCGTGGTTATTTCTGACGTCCCAGCCTTTCGTTTGTGCGGACGCCAACCGGAAGTTGCGCTCGGGAGTGACCTAGGACAACAGCGAGTGGTGAGTGGAATAATTTATGTCAGCTACTAGCGGGCCGCGGCTTCACCGCCTTCTCCCCTCTGTGTACTCTCCTCCGCGTTTTACTCGCGGACATATCTTTTTTAAAACCTTTTCGGAACCTTCTTTGGCTCCCTCCTGAAGTTCCCCCTCGGTGCAGGGTGGCCATTTTGTGACGTTAGAGCTCCCCATCGTCGCGGACGGACACACGGATTGAGACGCCGGTAGCAGACAATTACACTCATTGTGTTAGCACATGCTAACAATTTGTGTGTGTGTGTGTAGCGCGTGTGTGTAAAGGGGGGGGGGGGGATTAACCAGGATTTAATCCGTGTCAAAAGGATGGTGGGACAGTCGCCTTGTGACTTTTATTGTACCGCCGAATGCCATCACGAGGGATGAAAGAAGAATCTATTTCATTGTCGTGCCCTGCCGCCCCGCTTCCGCCTCCGCGCCGGTCGTCACATTTGCCGGTCAGGTCAGGTTGTTGGAGCTCCATCCAAGCGGGCTACCCACGGGATGGTTACCCAGAATAGTGAGCTCGTTTGTGGTGGTTCTTGGTCGGAGAGTGTGTGAGTGTGGGAAGGTAGGATCGGGAAGAGGCGAGGGGGTCACTCACTGCCGCATTTGATCGTTCGGTTGTTTGGCAGGCATCTGAACCCTGTGCCTTTGTGTGAGTTTGTTGTTTTCTCTATGTTTTAGTGTGGCATCCCACCAGTCGTACAGTAATCTACTCCCGATCAAAATTCTAATCTAAAATTGCATGAATTGGCATTTTGCACTGTTGCCGTGTATGCGTGCTTTATTGTCTGTCGTTGTTTAGAAGACCACCTGCACAGTTATGGGCATTTGTCTCATTTTGGTTGAAAACTTGCTATGATTCATTCAGATCAAGGGTGTCAAACTCACATTTCCCAAATCGTAGTTATTGTTTCCCTTGAAGGGCCGTGATCACTGTCAACACGTGGATTCATGACTTTATTACATTTACACAGCAAATTTATGGATAACTAGTTTTGAAATCAGGAGCCACTTGGTTGTCCAACTATATTTTTTCAATTGATTTTAAAGGAATTGGTAGCAAAAATAAATAAATTAAGATATCTCATAACTCAGTGTTGTTTAAAGTGAAGACGATTTTATTTGTCTTTGCAGGCCATGTAAAATGATGTCGCAGGCTAGATCTGGCCCCCGGGCCTTGAGTTTGACACCAATGATGTAGACTGTGTTTCTGAGAGGCCCTTTGGACATACAGTGCAAGTCAATTTGTTTAAAAATATGAAATACCGTTTGACCACATATGTTTTCAAAAGCTATTTCATGATGGTGATATGATTTTTAAAACAAAAAAATTTAAGTGTTGCACTTGCTGTATATAGTATGAGAACCACTGCTTTAGACTTGTTTTTTTTGCCAGGCAGACCAAGCACCAAACCTCGATAATACTACTACTTCATGCAGAAATGACCTTCATTTAGCAAACATGCTAAGACCAGCGGACGGATCAGTCACACAGTTGTTAGTTGGCCCGGACTGGATGCCGCTGTAATTGTAACTTTTCAAGTCAAGGATTATCCAGCTTGAGGTTTACACATTAACCCCCTCGCGTTGCTTCTAGCCAAACAGGCCCCGCCTGGGCCTGCATCATCATATAGGCAAAGGGCGTCAAGGAGAGACTTTTATGACTCTGCGGCCGATTAACCAGGTGCCCCAATGCTGTTATCTGTGCTTATCTGTGCATGGTTCCAGCCGGGTCAATGGGTGCATTTTGATAGAATTGGCAAGTTGGCCTGACTGAAACCAGAATTCATAGACTGTGTATGGAATGAAAATTTTCCAGGTTTGGAAAATGGCAATTGTTGTCTGGGGGGGGAAGAAAAATAATTTGTTTCCAAGATTTTCTTTTGACATGCATTGAGCTTTTGTGGATTTGGTCTTTATTTACACACAGCATCTGTACTCTTTTTTTTTTTCCCAACTGTGCGTGTAAAACAAATATTTTGTGTGATCATATTTCAATTTGCTGTCTTCTCCTGTGTTGACAGACTCTCACGGTGTATGTGTGGCAACAACATGTCTGTGCCGCTGCTTGCCGATGCTGTGACGGTGTCCGGGAAGGAGAAGGAGACCGCGGCAGTGAGTTCAAAGCCGCCCCCCTCCCCCCACCCTGATCGCCCGCATCCTTAACCGATGGCAATACATGATCTGTACAGTATCTCATGTCAATGGCGTCTCATAATTCAGTTTGCCTTGCGTTGCGATTGGACATTTCATAAATGTCGTTGCCATTTGGAATGCGGAATGGACATTTTAAATTATTTTATTCATAAGGTTTAGTGTAATTGCCTCTCTCTCTCTCTCTCTCTCTCTTCGTCACAGGTGATTTTCCTTCATGGATTGGGAGACACAGGGTAAGTTTTGGGCTAAAAATGAATCCAATTTCCCTTGGTGTATTTAAACTGGGACATGTTTAACTGGAGTAATCCCACTGCGGCATTATAAATTCAATAAGGAAAAGGAAACTGGCGTTGGGACAACAATGGAAGGACATCTTTCTTCTTTTGACATCCGGCTCTTTACAAGTACCAAGACCAGCTTTGTTTGCGCAAAAAGGACGCCTTTTGTCTTTTGTCCACGTTGTCACGCACACATTGAGAATTGATTCATTCGCCTGGATGTTGATACTTTTGAGTCCACGGAGATGGCGGATTATTTTGAGCATGGGAACGAACCAAAAAGATGTGCGTTAGTAATATTCTTATTTTATTGTGTCCTCTTTTTGTTCTTCAGGCACGGTTGGGCCGACACCTTGACGGGCATCCAGCTGCCTCACGTCAAGTTCATCTGCCCTCACGCGTGAGTATCAATAGGAGGAGTTGTTCGATTGAGTGATTAACTTTCTTCTTTCCCGTTCTTTTGTTAAAACAAGTCAAGATGGTCAGCTCCCTTGCCACACATGTAATTTGTTCTTCTCCAACAGGCCAAAGATCCCTGTCACCCTCAACATGAACGTCATGATGCCCGCCTGGTGAGACGTGTAGTTTCCAGGACGAGCATCACAAGACAAACGGCAATATTGAGACTGGTTGCTTTGTGTTTCTGCAACAGGTTTGACCTCATGGGCCTCAGCCCCGAAACTCCCGAGGACGAATCCGGAATCAAAAAAGCGGCTGATCACAGTGAGATTTACGTTAGTTAGGAGATTGGCGTGACTGCTTTGATGACTTGTCAAAAATTGAAAGACATATCTGTTAAAAACAAAATAGTGCATGGGAAAAGAATGATTTGAAAATGCGAGTTCAAAACTATATGCGAGGAGTATGATTTGAAATTTTAAGTAAATTTAAGATTAAAAGAATACATGGTTTAAATTTTTTTTTCTGACAGAATGAGATCAATAACATTGAATTACAGAAGTCTCACTAGACCCTTTGGTATTTCAATGTATTGAGATAATAGTTGTGGTGTATTCACTCTTTCAATTATTAATGTGGGCAATTCAAATACTTTTGTGGGCAATTTCTGTAGATCCACAAGAGTGCACGACTAAGCATTAAAGGTGGAGACACCAGATTTTTCTAAAAATACATGTACCAAGCTGTGACTACACCGGTTTATAGCTTCACCTAGTGGTCAAAATGTAGTACTGAATCAGGAAGTGTGAAAGCAAAATATGGAGGTCATTTCAAATTGGTCAGCATTGTGTTCCGTGTTTCATTTCTGCACGTTTGTCGCCTTCCGTTCAGTTAAAGCCATCATTGAACACGAGGCCAAAAACGGCATCCCTCCCAACCGCATCATGCTCGGCGGCTTCTCTCAGGTAGGAACCCGAAAAAGAGCAACTTCATGTTTCTTCTTCTCTTGGCGGTTCATCAAGAATGCCGTACATCGCTTTAGTCAAGGGTTCCGTTTGTTTTCTTTGCTTCCTCATTCAGGGTGGGGCCTTGTCCTTGTACACTGCCTTGACCTGCCAGCATCAGTTGGCCGGCGTGGTTGCCCTCAGCTGCTGGCTGCCGCTTCACAAGAGTTTCCCTTTGGTACTTCTATTCCATTTTGATCATTTGGAGTGCGTGATGATATGTTTGAATTATTTTAAAAGTATGATCGAAAGACCTGAGGTCAAATGAAGTGCTGCCAAGTGCACTAATGTGTGATGTGTCTGTGCCATACAGGCGTCAAGCGGCAACAAGAACCTGCCCATCCTGCAGTGCCACGGCGAGAAGGACGAAATGATCCCCGTGCAGTTTGGCGCCATGACGGCGGAGAAGCTTAAATACATTGTCAACCCGCAAATGATTACCTTCAAAACCTACCCAGGGGTCCCTCACTCGTCCTGCACTCAGGTGTCACATACAGCCGTGTTAAAAAAAAACAAAACAGAACAAGTTACATCATATGATTTTTTATTTTTTTTTTGTTCCTGATGGGCTTAAGAAATGTTGACTTTTTTGGTTGCAACATCGTTCTGACATGTCTTTTGCTCCACTGCAGGAAATGCTGGCAGTAAAGGAGTTCATTGAGAAGCACTTGCCTCGGATCTGACCTCACCTGATCCCTGCTGTGACTCCTCCTCGTCCCCCCACTCGTGACACTGACCTCTCAACCCCCACCCCACCCCAATTTGTCATTGCCCAAACAGGAAACAGCCATGAGCACCCCTTCTTCCTTCCACATGCGTGCAAATTGGGATTTAAAAACAAAAAATATTTCGGTGGTCGTCCTGGCAATTCGTAGCCTCAAAAGGGAGAAGATCAACTTACACGCAACATTCCTGTTGATTTTTTTTTTGTCGTTTCAAGTAATTTCATGTGTCCGGTTGCAACACGTTTTCCCTTTTGTTTTGCAGTCCACTTGTCACCCTCCAGCACCTCGTTCACCCTCATTTCAAGTGTTTATTATTATTATTTTTTGTCACCACAAAAAAACAAGAGAAGAACCCATGTTGAAAATGCTTATCATTGCAAATAAAGTCGATCTCCCTCATTTGGCAACTTAACTGTCCAAGCCATTCATCAAGCTCAAAGGTCTGACTTGTAAAATTTTCAGAAAGTGGCAATACACTGGGAGGGCTCTGGTAAGAAACGTAACTGAAGAGTGATTTTACAAATTACAAATGAAAGTTAATCTTCAACAACTTGATCCTTGGACAATGAAGTGTTGCTCCGAGGAGTCACGTGTGAGTAAAAAAAAAAATCTACATCTGTCAGGTGTTCTATGGTTTTTCCATTTCTGTGAATGTTGTTTTTATTCTCCATGTTCTTATTTTGGCACTCTTGTTTAGAAAAGCTTGGGTGAAAAGGAGGACAGACATCCGCTTTGATTGTTGTTGACAAATCAATGAATGTCTCACGTCACACAATAACGGTTGCTTTTCGTCCTCTTCGACTGCTGCCTCACTTTTTATTTTTTTTTGATTCGATGTGTGTCGAGTTGCACATTCTCATGTGATTTGTCCTGGGTTTAAACTTTTACATGTTTTTGTGTAACAACTTTTTTGTTTTTTTTTTCCACTGTTGTCATCTCATCCTTTTATGGTGTTATGTTTCTAATGATGGCCACTCAGTAACATGAGACTGGTGGTCTCTTTTTGTTTCCAAACACCTGTATGCAGAATAAATGACAAGAAAAACATTGTCTGACTTAAGTGTCCTACTGTACGGTGCAGTTGTAAATTCAGTACATTTGGATTGAATCATGAAGAACTGTTTAAAAACATTTTCGAGCTTTTGTCTGCAATACATTTGAGTCGTTTCGGTGTTTCTTTCGAATGTCTATAAGCACAACGTTCAAACTGGAAAGTGTTATTGTGGTTTAGAACATACTTTTAGAAATTTGCCTCATGATGAATACTTGAACCTTGTACCATATTAATTTGATGTTATAGTACTTGTTAATCATCATGATGGTACTTTGAGAAAAAGGCAATATTTTATTTTAATCAACAAATGGATAACATTTACATATTTTCTGCGCATATAACACGTAATGGCTCCCGGAAAAACGTGCTTATGGTCCCGCCTACTTTTCCAAATGAACCAATGAAGTCGTTAGTGTGGGGGAAATGACGTTCAGTAATAGAATAGGCCAATCAGGTGGCAGAGCAGATAAACTAACCAATTACATGTTTGGGCGGGGCTATTGTACCAGAGGAGGAGAGGAGGCTTTGAGCACAACCGACAATCGCCATTTTTGACACGTTTAGGTGAGCTCAAGATTGCGCGCTAACTTTACAACCTTTTTGAGCTATTTTGAATTATTGGATAATCACGAGAGATGTCTCGTTTTCATAATAACCGCGGCGGAATGGGGATGAATCAATTCCAGCCTCGCCGAGGTGGTGGAGTCGGCGGTCCGATGCGGGGTAGTATAATGGGAAGTCCCAATTTTAGAAACCACCCTTTTCAGAACCAGAATCGCCGGGGAGGCCACAATAACTTCAACCGAGGACAGCAGTCGAGTAACCAGAAGCCACAGACCAACCAGGGCTTGCCAGGCCTTCCACCGCCGACCCCAGGGCCTGCTCTCACTATGAAAGTCCCGATGGTCAAACAGGAGCCAGAAAAGCCGACAACACCAGCAAAGGAGGCGAACGATCAGCTCAAACAAGAAATCACATCTCCTCAGCCGAACCAGGCCAACAAGAACACACAGCTCAAGTCAACAACTCAAAATGCGAATGGCCCGCCACAGCAGCAGCAGCCGCAGAATCAGTCTACGCTTACAAGTCCCAAGCCTGGCCTTAAGCAAAACCAACAGAATCAGAAAGGAGGCCCGCAACCAAACCAACAGAATCAGAAAGGAGGCCCGCAACCAAACCAACAGAACCAGAAGACTGGACAGCAACAGAACCAGCGAGGAGGTCAACAACAAAATCAACAGAACCCGAGGGGAGGCAAACACCAAAATCAACAGAACCAGAGGATGGGCCCACAGCAGAACCAGAGGGCAGGTGTGCAGCAGCAAAACCAACAGAACCAGAGGATGGGCCAGCAGCAGCAGAACCAACTAAATCAGAGACCAGGTCCGAAGACGGGGGCCCACATGAATACGTTTAATAAAGCGGACCAAGTGAAAACGGAGCAGGAGGCCCCGAGCACAAGCTCGGATCAACGTGAGCCACAGGTTAGTTTTTGGTTTTTGTCCCACATTTTGAACAACAATCGTCGTTCGGATTACCTAAAAACGCGAAAGTAACCCATAAAAAGCGTAAATGTCGACGAAAATGCCTGTAGTTCTTTTGTCGATGTATTGTAGTGATGTGTTCAATTCTTATCGCCTAGCACTCCGACCGGGCGGTGCAACAGCAAAACATTCTCTAGTATTTTTACTGTCATTGTCTCGTGCAACCGCCTTAGGGTGGAATTTAAATCAAGCGCACCGACCGTGTTTGCCCCTTGCTATCCGCCATTTTGTGCTATAAAAATCATTCGTCACAGACTTACATAATTGTGTGTTTATGACCCATATATTTTCCCGTTATTTCGTAATTATTGTAAGCTACTGTGTTTGCTCCACAATTTTAAAAAAATAAACAATCCTGTAGATTTTAGGATGGTTGCACTCCATGGGGGAAAATAAACGAACTTTACAGTGGGAAACGTGAAAATGGCGACGAAGAAAATAAGTCATGACTGACTTATCTGTGCCCATATTTCGAAATTCGTCGTGTGCTGTTGCATTCTCAGTAATACAGTGGTTTTGATTTTATTTTCTCAAAATATTTGTGTTTAGCAGGAATTCAAGGCGACACTGTCCATGTTGCTGAAACCTGGCGAGAAATCATACACACAACGCTGTCGTCTGTTTATCGGCAATCTCCCTAATGACATCACAGAGGAGAATTTTAGGAAGATTTTCGCCAAGTATGGAGAGCCCAGTGAAGTCTTTATCAACAAAGGAAAAGGCTTTGGTTTCATCCGACTGGTAAGGATTAGCACGACTATCATGAAAGCAATCTGTATGTCGTTTACTTCATGAAAGAATTGTAACACATTCTTTACAGGAGTCCCGTGCACTTGCCGAGATAGCGAAAGGAGAATTGGACGACATTCCAATGAAAGGCAGAAACCTCCGCGTCCGCTTCGCCACACACTCAGCGGCCCTCTCTGTCAAGAACCTGTCACCATTTGTGTCCAACGAGCTCCTGGAGGAGGCCTTCTCCCAATTTGGAATGGTCGAGAGGGCCATCGTCATTGTTGATGACCGTGGGCGTTCCACCGGTAAGGGCATTGTTGAGTTTGCCTCCAAGCCCGCTGCCAGGAAGGCCCTGGACCGGTGTAACGAGGGGGTCTTTTTGCTTACCACGTAAGTTCTATCCCAAATGAATACTTCTGTTTTTGAACTGTACCTGACATCCATCTCGTACTAGAGTATATTAGCTGTTACTAAAGTCAATTCTTAATCTGTCTGCAAGATGGTTTCCACTTGGGCCCATAAAAAGGATACTGGTCAGAATATTGTAAGAGCGTGATGTCATTTTTGTTTTAGGTCACCAAGGCCCATAGTTGTGGAGCCTCTTGAACAGTGTGATGATGAAGACGGACTTCCTGAGAAGCTGGCCCAGAAGAATCCCAGATATCAAGTGTAAGCTTGTCATTTGTAATCTTTTTATCGTCAATTTGTATAATATCGTCAAACATTTTCTTTCCTTACTGTGTTTTCTTAACAGTGAGCGAGAGGAACCCCCGCGCTTTGCCCGCCCTGGCACCTTTGAATACGAGTACTCCAAACGTTGGAAGTCACTAGATGAGATGGAGAAGCAGCAGAGGCAGCAGGTGGAGAAAAACATGCGCGAGGCCCGCGAGAAGCTCGAGAGCGAGATGGAGGACGCATACCACGAGCACCAGGCTAACCTCCTCCGCCAAGGTAAAAGACCTTCGCCGCTATTTTACCTCTGATATTGATTGTTGTGGCCCCTCCACGCTAAATTTCACGTTCCTCTGCAGATCTACTGAGACGGCAGGAGGAACTGCGACGCATGGAAGAGATGCACAGTCAGGAGATGCAAAAGAGGAAGGAGATGCAGTTGAGGTACTGGCGTTGGTCTGATTGGAGCACCACATTCTTTTGTCCGAGTGCCTTTTACTGCTTGTCCTAATGGTGTACTCTCTTTTGTTGGCAGACAAGAGGAGGAGCGTCGCAGGCGAGAAGAGGAGATGCTTCGCAAGCGCGAAATGGAGGAACAGCTGCGTCGCCAGCGCGAGGAAAGCTACAGGATGGGCAACTTTATTGATGTGAGCTTAAAATTCGGCAAATCAGGAAAAAGCTGATGTTAAATGAATTATAACAGTTGTGAATTCTTTTTCCAGAGGGAGCGAGACATGAGAATGAGTTCTGGGGCTTCAGTGGGCATGGGAGGTAGGTTCTTTTTCTTTTGCGTTTTAATTATGTACAAGGAATCTATTTAATGGAAGAATCGGCATTGTTTCGGTGCACAGTATTTTGTGGTTGAAAAGGTAATTTTGAAAAGCTCCAATTCGATGATCCAAAAGAAATTGACATGAAATCATCTCAATTCAGGATGTTTTTCATGATGCGAGAAGAGTTGCTTGCCGGCCTGGAAGACTGTGGCTGAGAGTCCGCCACCTTTTCTCTTAACCTAATTGGCTCTAAAAAATACTCCGTAATGGCCTCAGTTCTGCAGTTTGTGTTTGACTCAATGTTTTCCAATCCAGATATGTCCTATGGCGCCGGGAACCCGACCTTCGCCATGAATGTGATGGGATTTGAGGGGCAGCAGGTAATGGGAGCATCTCCAGGATCCCAGATGAGCAACGATATGGTAATGCCCGTTTTTGGCCAAATCGTTCCTTGATGCAGTATATTGTGTCTGGCATTTCCCCTCCAGCGGTAGATGACTTGGAGCGGATAATAGTCGCCGTGAACGTTAATGACAGACAGGAAGAAGCGGGGGGGATGGTCCCCGGGTATTCTGTCCGCTCGCCGCTTGTTGATTATGGCAGATATGATTGTTACATAATACACATTTTAAAAAAAATACATAGATTATTAATATTGGTAAGCCGGTCCCCCTCAGTTTTATTCTCAGTGGTTAAGCGTAAAGATGACTGACAGCCTGCACTAAATTCGTAAACATTTGTGCTCTCACAATATTTTGTGCTGTGGATCGCTACTGCAAGCCCTGTCTCTTGTGAGCTGGACAGGCACTTTTTTTTCTTTCTTGGTGTCTACCAGTGTTTTTAAAGCCCTTAATTGTTGTTACATTGCTGTTTGCGAGCAGACTGAAGCGTAATCCGTCATGAGAAAAAAAATCCACTGGACCATTCTGTGTTTTTGTGCTTCCTTGACACAAGCAGGCATTTATTTCACTCTCGTGAACAGCGGTGTTACATTTTTAATATATATTTATCTATGTATAGTGTTTTTAGTGTAGGCTGGCGGCCAAACCACAAAAAAGTGATTTATGATAATTCGCTCCTGGGGGGGGGCAGGCAAAGCCTTGTGACTTGGGTGCTGTTTTTACTTTCAGGTGGCCAATTGCCATGTCAGTTGGCCTTATTCTTCTGACTTGTATGAAGTGACCAAAACCGCTGGAGAGTATCTGTAGTTGGCAACTCAAACATAATTTGTTTTAGGAGCATAGTTTAGAGTTGATGCAAAATTAGGTTGTGATTTAGCCGCTCTTCGCTCTTGTGACATTTTTGGCAGTTTGTGGAGTTGTCTTTTGAGACCCTCTGCCATGAATAATAATTTGCTGGTGTCGAGCCAAAACATCCTATGTTTCAAAATTTGCTACGTTTGATATTTGTTCACAAATCTTTGCGCGTATGTGTATTTATTATTATTATTATTATAAACTGGCCATTCTAAAGTGTTGATAATGGCTGGGTCAATCCGCCCGACGCAGGCGATTTGTAATCTACAGTGCTCAATTTTGAACGAGCAACGGCAACGCAAAGTAAGCCGTTTGCCCATTCTTTTATGAAAACAAGACTGATTGTCTGAACTTTGCAGAGGATTGCTCACCTGCGAAATTTTCAAATTTCAGACTTAGAACTGCTTTTCTCTGTATTGTTGAACTGCGTTTGCTACCCCAAAAATGACTTGCGTGTACTCTTTTCTCAATGTGATTTGCACTCAATGGCGCACATTTGTGCGAGTATTTTATAGTATGCCAAAGGAAACACTGATTGTGACCGGAAGACTTTTCTACAGCACACATGGCTTTTTAGCTGCAGTGTACAATCTGTCTTCTAACATTTAGACAGCAAATGAGCTGATTCATTTTCCACCCATCTTAAAATCTGAAAGAAACCAGCACATTGGTTACATATTCGTCTGGGGTTTAATCCTTTCTTAGTCCAGTTCCAATAGTTTTTTTGTGCTCCCCTAAGGATTTTCTAAATGTAGGACCCTATAAAATCTGACATTGTTTACACCGGTACCATTTAATCCGTCCATATTTCTCAACAGACGTCTGATCGAAATTGCAGCCATTCATTGAAGACCCTGTAAAGTGAATTCATCAAACTTTCTAAATACATTATTCATGCTTGAAAATGATCACTGAAAACCCGTGTGAGGGCTAAGAACTATTTAGTACTTGTGAAGATATAACGTTACGGTTTAATTCACTCGTTTGAATTTCCTGAATTATTTTTCAGGCATCTAAAACTGGGCATGAGGGAGTGCACTGAGACACTCCTCCCCGACAGAAGAGTGTCTTTATTTGCTGCCTGCATGCGTTTAGCTAGCTGGGCCGTGCCTCTTACCCCAAAAATGCATTTTGCCTTTGGATCCTAATCTGGCGTGGCTGCATTAGAGTGCCTCGTTGTTGGCCAGGAGTGCACGTATGTTACACAAAGAAAGGTGGAATAGTGAGCAGCCGGGATCTTAAATCTGACTTGTTGGCAGGTCGTTTGTGGGTTGGGGCTTTGTGCTGACATGGCTGCTTATATAGCACCAAGTGTCAGCGGGTGTACGGGGTGAAATCGTTTTTAAAAATCCAACATTACAGCCAACTTGGTGCTGGCTTGGCCACTTTCGCAGCATGGAAAAGCCCCGAACGACCCTGTTGTGGTTTGTCAAATGTGGAAGACATTTTCACTTTACAGGGTCTTCCCACGAGAATCGCGGGCCTTCGGGCAGCAGGTGGGGTACGCCCCAAACGAGTTGCCAGCCACTCGCAGGACAAGACAAACAACCATTTGGGCTACTTTTACATTTGCACAAAAACCTGGACTGACTTTACATTTGTCAATCAGCTACTTTAAAAAAAATTTTTTTTTCACTCGCTACATTGAATCAGCGTGAATTTATTTGACTACTTACTGCTTTTATGAAACCTGATGCACGTCACCATTCCCGTTTTTAAAATCCGTTTTGAGCTTTGCTACCGTTTTCTTCATTTAATTAGGCGGCGGATTTCATGGGGCCCTACCGTAGTGGCGTTGACAACTAAGCCTCGGCTTGGCATGCACTGCCGAGGGTGTGAGGGGAGGCATTGACTAACGAAAGCATTACCCTCTCTTCCTTTTCCGTATGTAACCTGTGGCACCTGTGGACCTTCATATTGGAACGAACTGTTTCTTCGGATGTGTGGCCTGCTGCTTTTGTTGATCAAAAAAAACTGAAAACATGCATATGACACACACACACTGCATATGTCTGCTTCCAACATGGACATGAACTGTGTGCTCGCCCACTTGGGCCCCCGCAACTCCTTTTGATCACGCCCCCTTCACGCCCGCCTCACTGGCACGTTGCCCCGCGCAGCGCGGCGAACGCTTCCCTCAGGGTGGTCCCCGAGGAATGGGGCCCGGTAACGGCTCTTACAACAGGGTCCGCGAAGAGTTTGAGCTTCCCACTAAAAAACCGCGTTTTTAAACGCTCCTCCCTTGACGCTCCTCGACGCAGCATTTTTGTACAAATTCTTCTAAAACAAGAAACACTCAGTTTGTATTTAAGTTCCAAATGTTTCAGCATTTTTGTCTTGAGACTTTTTATGACGAGTCAGTATACTCCCTTTTTTTTAATTTTGGATTGTCACTAGTACAGTAAGATTAGGTTTCCCTGTCGTAGTATTTGACCCCTGTATAATTATTTTCTAGTGTTATGTGCTTCGTCGTGCTCTGTAATTTTTCTTCTTAATTCTACATGGCTGTCACTTCCAAGAGCATGTCACAATAAAGATAAAAAAAATGGGTTCAATTTGGCCAAACCTAATAATTTATTCTCACCGCGTTGTTCAAAAACAACGAAGCTTGCAGCGTTTTGATTGTCAACTCTGTGTGTGTGTGTGTGTGTGTCGTCATAAAATGGGTAAAACGCGTGGTGCTTTAAATGCATCGCTCATACCCCGCAATCAAATCGTTCTAATGCGGTGGTAGTCGGCGGGAGTCCTTCTATCCAACATAATCCACACTTGAAGTGTAACATAGAGTATCAATTTTATTTTTGTATTGCCAGAATAGTCGTGGAATCTGGAGAATATTTTGATCCCTGGTGCTGATGATGCACTTAATGTCATCAAACTCCCGCCGAGTCAGGAATTGATCCTATAATTGGATGACTGATAGCAAAATTCCAATTTCTCATTTGTTCCTTGTGCACGCTATGCAACAAACGTGACTTGACGTGTCATTCAAAAGTGAGTTGTAGGTATAGTTGCACAACTTAATGGCCACCCAAAAGTATTTTTGCCTTCATCCGATCCGCGAACTTGACAAGGAGACTGGCCATGGAAAGCAGTTGTCGTTATAATGCTAGATGTCATAATTTTAGTTGACTGATTATCGTCCTTCAAGGCAAAATTAAATTTACAGCTCTGCTGTTGTGCGCGACACTTAGAACCAGATTTCACACATGCAGGCATTCAAGGACGATGCCTTGCTCCAGGGCACCTTGACTGAGCCGGCAAAGCAGGCTTGCATATCTCCCAATAACTAGTTGCCGTTGTTGCATTTGTTGTTGTTGTTGTTGTCCGCAGCGTGACCTCAACCCGTGACCCTTGTGCTCCAAAGCACAAGTCCGTACTCTTCGACATGCATTTATTTGTGTGGAGTGCTCACAAGCTTGAAAGACTTTCCGTATCGAGTCATGCTCCTTTTGACTTGCCAGATTTCAGAAGACAAGACGTTCTCCAAAGGAAGACAAAAGTCGCAAACGTTGTCTTGGTTGCCTAATCAGAAGATTGCACAATATGACAGCGGGAGTGAAATCTACCCAGTGATCTCTTTTACGCTTCTGCAATCTTAATTTAAGGTTTCGGATCGTGATGCGATCAATGTTGCACTCGAGCCGCTCATCACTCCTCCTTACCCGGACTGCCGTTGTATTGATCCCTTCGGTCTGATGACAAAATCAACAAACACGAATCTATATTGATTATATCCACCCAATGATATTTTACATACTTTTAAAAAGTTCAAGCAGTCTGAAGAGGACGTCTGTTCTGGCCGCACTTGAACACTCTCTGAAAAACCTGCATTGGTTGAGTCGCCATCCCAAGTTTACACAGGACAAGCCTGATCATGTGAATTGAGTTAAAGTTAAAAAAAAAAAAAATAGTGATTTAGGATGGAGGATGTCATCGGACAACTGACAAACCACACCGTCTGTTGACCAGATCAGCGCCGCTTTCTACATTCAAGGTTTGGTTGCTCCACTGTGTCTTATGCTTGTATAACTTGTGGCAAAGGTAATCGACCCTCCCACTGACATACTTGTACAGCCGTCATCGGCTGCCTTCGATCTCCAAAGCTCACCCAGTCAGAATCTTTAGGACGGTCAGCTTTACATGACGTAATAATTTGATATTCTTTTGAGCATCCTCTGTTTGATCTTTTCTTTTGCAAGCAACACATTTAATCTCGCGTCTTGTTTTTTTTAAGCACACTGTTATATTTTATCCTTCATTACATTTCCCCTAAATTGTTTAATGGGCCATCTGTATCTGGAGCTCATCCTCTGACCTCTTAGGTATTCCCCAATATTGAAATAAATTCACAGTTGGGTCCATAAATAGGATTTAAAGACATTGAAGGACTGTTAAGAATCTTAAACATTTTTATACCCAAGTACATTATAGTTGTATGCTTTAGCTGTTGGATATATGTAGCATATTCTGCATTGTTACTTTGATGTGCTCTTTACATTCTTTCTTTAACAGGTTTGACGGACTATAAAGATTTGGGACTGTGGATGGAAATTGAGGCGGTGTAGTGCTTTTAGCAAATCTATTAAAACCCCAAGCGAGATGCGATGGTGTAGATTGTGACGGGCTACATTTGGCTTTTAAGTCAGTGTAGCAACAATGGAAATTGGTAGGTAACTGCCCCCGTTTGGAACTTGCATGACAGATCTTAACGGTAACGTGTTGAATATCCAAGTGTCTGTTTTTCATTCAGTGGTCCTACACCGTTGAAAATCCTAACTGACAATGTGTATTAGTTGACGTGGATTTTACTTCTATCAAGCGCAGTTGTAAACTGCAATTTCTTTCTTTTTTTTTTAAATGGTAACGCCGGTAGACGCGGAACAATGGATCTCAACTGTTTTCGTCTTCTGGTTTTCACATTCTGCTTTTTAGGTCATTGGAGATCATTTAATTTGTGGTGTTTTGTAATGGTGCGGGATTTGCTTCCCCTATGAGTTTTATGGTGCATGGTGCGGAATCTACCAGCTACTAAAGTAAAACATAACTCTACCTTGCTGGTAACTCATACAAGCTGTGGGCTCAGCCAATTTTTGTCTTGAATCGCAGGCAAAAACCAGAGTTACGAGCGCTAATAGTGGCAGCCAACTTAATAACGGGCAGCGTTTTGGCCGATTGTAATTATTCAATAATAGGCCAAGTGCTTCCCTGAAACTGTTAATTGCCACTGCCAGTTATGGTTCTAAAACACAACATAAACAAATACAATGACGCTTTGCGTTAAACCAAACGCCATGAAACTCTCTGATGAAAGTCCGCTCAGCCTACTGTTTACTCACAAAGCATAACGCAATAGATGGGATAACAAACCCCAGTTTGACACCCCAGTGTCACTGTTATCAGCCATAAAGCAGCGGTTATTTGGACGCAAACAAGGCAGAGAAGCATGTTGACAGACAATATGAACAAGCAGCGTGTGTATACATACAGTATGTGTTATACTGCTCTCTAATGGCCAAGGCGTACACACCCGAATGAGCTGCACGATTGACGCGGCGAGACAGATTAATTTGCGAGTCAGATTAATTTATCTAGCAAATTTCATACACAAGGTATCTCAAAGTGCTTCCCACATTGGAAAGCATTTAAAAACAAGAACATTTAAAACAAACATGTAAACGCAAACCAGTAACTGAGTCCGTTGCAAAAAATGGGTAGTTCAACATCAATTCATCTCGTGTGATACTGCTTTTTATTTCTGCATGTTTTTCTAAAGTACAAGAACATAGAATGCTAATTTTCACACTTGAAAATATGCTCACAATTTTTTGTTGAGTTTTTCACGGTTGGCAGGAACTGATTAATGGCATTTCTATTCATTTCAATGGGGATGGATGCTTTGAAATACGAGGCACCTTCTCACGAGCTCTACCACTTTATACTTGAGCTTTTATTCATGTAGTGTTTGTTTCTTCCACACTTCTGGAAAACTCGGTATTTGTAACTGGGATGTTTTTAATGCCATTGATCATCAAAGTTGCAGGATCCATAACGTAGCAACATCATAAAAGGTTGTGGTGTTTTTTTTTTTTTTTTTTAATATGCATCCTTTTGTCTGTTAGACACTAGCATTTGAGCCAACTGTGCAATATCAGGAGAAAAAACAATATTGTCTGTGTGGTGTACCATTTGTTTTTTTGTTTTTTTAACAGGTTTGTCCATCTTTAAGGGTGAGAAGGAACAATCCAAAGCAAGCAATTCAAAGTCTGTGCTGGCTGCACATGAACTCGTTTTATCCGCCTCCGCCCCAAAAATACTTCTGCAATAGATTGTGTGTTGCACTCGATAGGGTGGTGTGGATTGAGAAGGTATGATTGTATTCTCTTTGAACAGGTGTTGCGAATGTGATGCGAGCTGTAAATGGCGGAAGATCCTTTTTGTCTCTTGAACACGTTTGAATTGACCGCATCGTGCGCGTGAATATTATGTAGTATTACCAGGCCTACCGCAGCTGAAGACTAAAAGTAACCACGCAGTGGAACCTCTGACACTATGGAGGAAACAAAATTGTCTTCAATGACTTACGGTGTAGGTCATTTTTGTTAACTGTGATAACATCACTTCTTGTGGCATCTGTGATTGAAATCAGTGTGCCATCATGCCTAGTTATTCGGAATTAATTTAGCAAAACTCATATTTTACATTTCCTGATCACCAGACGTGACTTGAACTGCTTTTGCATTGGAACGCAATCTCGATCGAGCATTCATTTAACAGATTGTGGCCGACATAACTAGAAGGTGGCTAGTTTATTTGATTTTGTGTGTGTTTTAATAAACACGCCCTCTTCACGGTCAGTTTCATTCTGACTCTCACGACTAGATTTTTATTTATTTATTTTTTTAATATTGCAAAGCTGAGTTTTGCATTGGCGTGTCCACCAATAGTTCCACGATCATACTAAATTGTGGGAATGAAATGTTGGGCTGGTTAATTGCGAATAAATAGCTTCATTAATCTCCATAGAATATAAATTTTGCAATGTTGCCACCCTATTTCTCTTCTCTTTTGCTGAGACTTGGTGGGGTGCCACGTCCTTCTATGTTACACGTTTCTTGCAAAAAATTAATTTTGCAAGGCCCCCAATCCCATTATATCATTTTGTACAAGGAATTATCCGTTGATATTTTTCACCCGAATACCATCAAAATGTATGGATGTAATTTTATGACCTCGCCGTCAACAACGCCAATTTTGAGAGCTTAACTACAATATGGTCTGTGACCCCCCCGCCCCCCCAAAAAAAGAGGGTGACAAACGGACTCCTTGCTACCAATTTTCTGCTCCGCATGATAAATAATAAATATCATAAAAACAAACGGTTGTTTCGAAAGAAGTCATGTAGCACTTGTCTCCCACTTGTATTCACCTCTATTTTTTATTTTTGGACAAAAACCTGGTCCACTGGAGACCTAAACCATATCCTCCCCCTCCCAAGCGATCCAACCAAGCAAGGCCCACCGTGCTTCAGTGTGTATGTATGTGTGTGTGTGCGTGTGTGTGTGTGTGTGTGTGTCATGTCTTTGGCAAAGCGAGCTGCGTTAGCCGCAAGTCAGCCAGCTTGTCAGAGACGGGCTGCCCCAGTCCGCAAGTTACATTTGCTCCATGACTAGTTCCGCAGCAGTCAGTGGACAGTAAAGCCTGGACTTGTTTGCGCTGCAGCCAGAGAGGTATGCTAACACGGCACGAGCAAGGTAAGTGCTCATCCATGTTTACCGTATCCAAGATGTACAGTTGTCCCATAACTCTCCTCTCTCTCTCTCTCCTTTTGCTCTCTCATTCACTCATGTCACGGTGACACTTTTGAAGGGCTTCTGGCATCACACTTGGGATCAAATGGCATCACAGTGCAGATCCTGTAACTCTCTGTGTACATTAAAAAAAAAGTGAATCAAAAAACAAGCCTGATGGACCTTGTAGTGTGTGTGAATGTGTGCTTGTAGTGCTGTGTTAGGTGATGACTTGAGTAGCTGAAACACTGGTCAACATTCTGGACCAAGACATCGAGTACTGTAATACCTTGGAAACTTTTACTTGTGTTGCCTTGTGACGTGGACGAAAGAGGTACACTGCTTACTGTGATCCCTGGGTAATGTTACCCAGGAGGCTTTGTGTCTAAAAGTTGTAGTTCCCGCGGCTTTTCTTACCAAAAGGTGCTACTCAGCAACCCAAACTGAATGTCTAGTTTTGCTTAGACCAAGCAAGAGCAGTTCCCGACCATAGTGTATTTTTTTATTTTTAATTATTATTTTCATCTTCAAGGGGCCTGTGCAATGCGCCAAATCCGAATGGTATTACTGTGATGCACTGGACGGCTTGTTGAAAACTGCGCTCTGTGAACCTATGAACAATATCTGCAGTACTTTTTTTTTGGCCCCTCCCCTATACTTAATATCTCAACTCGGAACATGACTTCGTTTTGTGGATTGCTTCTTGGACATAATGGGGTGGGAACGAAGGATATATTAAAAGAAAAAGTATCAACTGGATGGATATACAGTGATCCCTCGCTTATCGCGGTTAATGGGGACCAGAACCCCCCGTGAAAGAGGAAAATCCCGGAAACCGTACCCCCCCCCCCCCCCGCCCCGATGGATGTATAGGTGTATGAGTATATATATATATATATATATATATATATAAGGCCAAATTTAATGGTATACATGCATGTAGAAGTAAATGTTTGTAGTAATTAACATTACTTAATGCTATATACTAATATATGCATACATGCATAGGTTAGTGTATAAATAACAAAATACAGTAAACAAATGTAGTACTGTATATGTTGCTCGGTGTGACTCGCTGTTGTTTTGCTGCCTCTCGCGGACCTTTTGTGTCATTTTTTTAAATTAATATTTTTGAAAAAATCTGTGCTGCACTAAATCCACAATAAGTGAATCGCAAAGTAGCGAGGGATCAATGTAAACTCTTACATATTCACACTTTAACCCTTTGAGGGACAGCGGTTACTACAGTGGACAGTCTCTCATGTTATCAAGTGACAGGGTGCATGAAAGGGTGTTTTTTTAATTTTTTTATGACATACCAGGCATTGATATTATTTGTCTTAAACCACTGTTTCTCAACCTTCATTGAGCCATGGCAATTTCTTTCTTTTTTTTTTTTTCTACTTCTATTACACAAAACTCGAGGCACACTTGGCAAAACAAATGTCACAAAACGTGTGACTCCTGAGATGCTGGTAGAGTCACATCTTGACTTCATCTGAAAGTTGGGCCTCTTCACTTGATGCGACCAAGCATGATGTAATTGCGGCGTGTGAATGGCAACACATGGATACGCATCGTTTCTCCTACCTTCGCTTATCTAATTTGAGCATTACATTTTGACTTATGTCATGAAGTGAAATTGGATTCTTTCCCACAGCACTCATAGTCCCCCCCCCCCCCCCCAAAAAAAAAAAAATTCTGCCAGTGGATTGCAGTCATGACATGAGTCGCATAAACAAACATGAAAAACAGCATTCATGGTTTGTGCAACACAAATACACAAGACATTTGTACCAATAAAGCAATCATCTCTTGAGCTCATTTTTTATGCTAGCTCTTGTTGTGGGGTGGGCGTGCGTACCTGAATATATATATATTTTTTTGTCATTTTGAGATCTTCTCTTGTCTGGCATTCTCGCACCAACGGGGTGGCCGTTGTGATTGTCTGGTTTGAAAGGTACCGCGCTGTATTCGCTGTCGAGAACCTGTCACTCTGCACTGTGATCCATTTCCTTTCTCACAACTCGGCGCTCGAGACAGTCGTCGGGTGTCCTATGACTCAAAACACCAGTGTGATGCCAGAACTACCCTCGCGGCCACGGATGGCAAGCCAACCGTTATGCAAAAATGATCTAGCCTGTTGCGGGGGGGGGGGGGGGGTGGGGGGGGGGAGAGAAAAGCTCTGTTGCCACTTGGCGTGGTAGCGTAACTTGCACCATACCCGGGAGGGGTTCGGGGACCGTGGTCTGAACTTTGGTCACATATCCTTGCAGCTTGACATGTGAACAGCAGAGGCGAGGGAGGGGGGCTTAAGTCACATGACTTGACCTGGATTCAGACTTAAGTAATCAATTTTAAGACTTGGACCTCGTTTGGATGAAATTGAAAAGATTGTTTCAAAACTGACATGGTATTGAGACTCGACTGACGTAACCAACATGACTTTTGACAAGTGCCTTCTTTTTTTGTTTTTGACGTTTCTTTATGATGAAGCACGCACGAAGCTTCTGTTTTGACGTGCGGGGTGTGCTGCCCACCTCGTTTTGCAGGGCTCACTAAAAAGTAAAAAATAAATAAAAATACTACATCTAATGTCCATCTGTCACGATAAAACCCACAGCGATGGATAAAATATGTTGACCGTAGCTCATCGAAAGCTTGTCCAACATTAATTGGGCTTCAGGTCTGTTCTGCATCGATGACCGTAGTAGACATTACAGAAACTTTTTTTTTTAATATGTTGATTAAAAAAAAACAGTACAAGAAATTCAGGCAAGCACAGATGTTGAGTGCAAACTTGCCAATATCCAAATGAGGGAATGCATGCAGGACTTATGACTTGCCAGTAGGTGGAGTATTTATTTGTTGTTGAAACTGCAAACTCCACCTTTTTAACCCAAGTAAATACTTGACTATTCGCTTGTAAATTTAGTGAGGACTCCAAGCAATTTGCTTTGTTTTTGTCACAGTGACTTGAAGACCTGAGACTAAATGAGGACTTGTGTGACTGACTCCCACCTCTGATGAACGGTCGTGACACTCTCACGCCCCCATATGACACTTTGCAACTTTAGCCAAGGTCACACCGCACAATTTCAACAATTAGCAACAATCCCCGAAGCACTGTAAATGTTGATCAAGATATCCTTTATTTGTCCCACACTGGGGAAATTTACAGTCTACAGCAGCAAGATTGTGGGTCGAAAGAAGAAAGGATCAACCTTTGCATAAAAGGTTTCTTCTGGGGGGGGGTGTTTTTTCCTCATTCTTTCTACTGATGTGCCATTTTGAAGCAAATTACTTTTCCTTTGCCCAATGTGCATTTTCTCGCCTTACGTACATGTCAATTTTGTTCCCCCCCCAAAAAAAAAGTTCCTGCAGACTCAGGGACTTGTGTGGTGTGACCACGTGGCCGTCTCACATAGACGACATTAACAGTTCTCGTATAATGCATGTTCATATCGTAACCTTTTTACACTGATGTGCTGACACACACACACACAAAATATTCACAAGCTGCCATTTTTGTTTTTACTTTCCCTGTCAGCTTCTCACTGTGTGTGTGTGTCTCGCCACAGGAGCCTCCACTGGCCGACGGAGGGTGACCAGTGTCAACACTTCTCCGTGACGGTAAGTTCCCAGGATGTTATGACGCTATGTAATTGAAACGAACAGCTTATTTGTAGGATAATTTTTTTTCTGTGCTTCCCAGGGAAATATGGTCACTGGTAAAATGCAGAAACAACCACAGGGATAGCAACACCTTGCAGGGAGGCCCTGTGTTCACACTCACAACAAGGATGTCCCAATGAAAGCGGTGCGTGTAGCTAGAATACCCTACCTAATAAACTTAAAGCTCTTGCTAAGAGTGTTTTTCTTCCCTGGCAGAGGTGCATGCTGTGACACGTCGCTCCGCGAACGATGATGCAGTGGGACGCACAAATGGGTGGATGCTGGTGAAATACAAAAATAAAAACAAAAACTACACTTGAGACTTCAGTCTCCGCTCCTTTCTTTGATGTGTAAGTGTAACAACGGCGCTTGGAAGCAAAATACGTCTCCAGTATCTGCGCAAAGGTGTGTGTTTGGAAGGTGCCGCATTTCCCCAAAGGAGGTCCAGCCTAGAGAGACCAAAGCTAGGTGAGCCACAACCCCGGTGGCCAGATCGCATGTAGGTTCTCGGTCACGCTGACCTGACACCGAAACACGCGGTACTCAAACTGCACGGACGTGTCAAAAGACTTGACCTTCACGGTCATCTTATCTGCGATTAAAACCCAAACACCTTGAACTGGAGCTCCTGCAAGTTGGCTTTGCATTTTTAAACAGATTCCAGCCAAACCATAAATCCATGGGTTTTTTTTTTCTTCATACAGTCACTGCATCGAATCACGGTGTATTGCTACGGATACATTGCAGACCCACACACGAGGTGAAAATCCACGAGAGGGACGCGATATATATGTCTGATAGCTGAACACATTGTGCATCAATACATAAACAAAGAGGACCACAATACTCTCAGGCACGTATTTTCTCTGCCCTGTGTGAACAAATATAACTGGAGCTAAGAACCCATAGAGGGAAACTATTTGAGTACCGGCGGTGGACTGTACCTGACCACTGGCTGTCATCCATCTTTAATCGCGCTTGTGAATCATTGATGCTAGCAGCTGCCCACACAGGTGGAACACAACGATCGCATCTACGCTCACTTCCCTCTGGGCTCTGCGGAAGGAGGACCGTCACATCCATCCATGTTCTTGAAGCGATCCGTGTTAGGCAATAACGGTTGTGCATTCATGAGCGGCATTGCTGGTGCGCCCCCGCCGCCATCTGTCGCGCTCGATATGGGCATCAGTGGATCCTGGTACCCGAGATCCACCGCTACGCTACGCAGGAGTGAGAAGACCCCACTGAGGCTGCCGTCACTCTGCCTGCCCACCGCAGCATCTGGTGGCAAGCCTGGCATCAACATGACTAGACTCAGGTAAATTTAAAACACTGAGTGAGAATGGGAGTTGTGTTGATTGGCGTTCCCCCGCATTAACGTCATCCAAGAAGGCCTTGATGGATCTTGCAAAAAAAAAAAAATAAATACACTGCATCTTACACAGTTGGGAACATCTTCATGTGTGTGTGTTTTATGAATGGAGATATGTATGACCAACTCCAATCCCTGTGAAAGTGAGCTGACTCGGCACCCCGCGACGTTGAGCGCCATTGACCCCACCTTGTCTTTTCCATCGTGTCGGCGTTTGGTGTCAACAGAGGGCAAGTTTAGCGTATGGCTGGAATTACAGAGTCATTGTTAAGCACCCTTTGATAGCCTTGTCCCACCCCACACGTGCGGTGTGCCACTCAACAGGGTAAAGGACTCTGGACTTGAAATTGATATGGGGTCTGATGCGGCGCCCTGTGGTACACCCACACAAAAGAAAAAGCCCTCCGCGGAGGATTTGATGGGGAATTGAGCGAGTGGACAGCACATGAAGTACTTTTCACTCCTATTTAAGAGAAAGTGATGTTCCCTTTTGTTGTCATAATTGTGCATAATGTGCATTATTCATACAGATGTGCTCGCCACTACCCCACTGTCCTCCCCGCTCTGTTCATTTAACGAATTAAATCCTATCATAGTCGACGTTTTGTGTTTCCATAGCCTTAGCGAGCCATCCCTGCACCATACCAAGGACATCACCTCATTTGAAGCCTTTTGCTGTGTCCGCCCTCCTCACTCTAGCAAGTCTCGCACCCACTCCAAGGTCCACCCACCACCAGCAACCAGTCATACTCACCAAGATTTCCCCTCTTTCCAGCCCACCTACATCCACTTGTCCCAGCCCATCCGCCTCAACTCCAAGCCTCGTCCTGCCAGGCCTCGCTCGCACATGCTGGACCTCACCAGAGACTTGGGTCCTCTGGGACCCTTTGGACCACCGGGATCTTTCGGGCCTCTGGCTATGCGCAGCCACAAGACGGAGATGCTGTCCGTCATCGGGAAACCATGCGTTTTGAACTGCAACCAGCGTCCCGTCACGGGTCCGGTTCGCCCTCAGCTCCACGTGTTCCTGCCTGCAGAGGAGGAAACAGACACCAAGTCTTTAGACGAAGGCTTCATGGATGAGTCGGAGGCTAAAATGGCTTCGCTGAGGCTGAGAAAGGAAGATGCCAATCGGCTGGCAGATGTGCCTGCGGGTCGGGCTGACAGTGTCTTAGGCCTCCTCAACCACTAATTTTATCAAGAACTACAAAATCTATGTTTTTAAAAAAAAATCTTTTACATGTTAGCATAGATTCCTGAAAAATGTCAGTTATCGACTATAGTGATGTCAGTATGGATACAATAAATATACATTTTCAGTGATCTTGTTGAGTGTAATTATTAAATGTTAAGATTGGTGTAGAATATGTCACAAATAACCACCCAAGTGAAAACAATCAAAATTCGAAGCCTCATTTCATTGGGTAATTGGCATTCCTTGAGGGCAATGCCTTATCCTGGTAGTTGTGGTGAAGTGCACCAGTCCCCCTTTTTCACGCACAATAACTGTTGACACCATTCATAAAACCAACTTTTTATTTCATTTGACCAAAGCAGTGTGACTGAGAAATAAAAGACTAAATAGCATGAATGATGAGTTTAGTCTTCTGTCCACTAGGGGCTCTAATGAGCGATTTCCTTTTGCCAAAAACCAGAGGTAAACACGCAAAGAAGGAAGCGCCAGACAAGCTAGTAACATCCCCATCGTAGGATGGTGCTTTGGTTCTAATTGAAGCGTGCACCCGCTCTTTCAAATCAATTAAATGCTTTGAATTGTCTTTTTATGCACGACCCGAGCGTTCTGCATTGGCAGCGAACATGGAGGAAATGGAAATTGGCGATGGACGACGGCATCCGGCCGCCGATGAAGTGCCACTTGCGGTAATCGAGCTCCGGCACGTCGTCGCAAATGACCGATAACACGGTTGGAGTCAGAACGCATTTATCCAATGAATGCATTTGTCCATTTGTCTGTGTCTTCTTGGACTTTATGTTCAAGTTCATGTTTGTAAAGCTCGGCCACGCTTAGCTTGTAAAGCTCGTTAGCATCAAAGCGTACGTACACCTTGGCCAGGATGCTAGTATTAGCTTAGCATGAGCCGCGCTCGTCGCGCGGTCCACCAGTGGTTACGTCAGCGACAATAACAATGTTAGGTGCGCTTGAGTTTTTGTCAGGTGAAGTCTCGTTAAAGTGTCTTTTATTTGGAACTGTCAGCGGTGGTTGTATTTATATTTAACTAACAGTGGTAAAAAGCCGACATTTTTCCTACTACGTGTTCATATGTTCGGTGTTGGAGAATAACAACTTGTCGTAACTGACACTTTAAAATCCAACTGCATGTTTTTCTCAAACTGCTGCCACACATTTTAATTAAATGTAGCCTGTAATAAAAGGTATTTCACTGATATGTTCAGAGTCTGGACTTTTCGGGGCACGATGTAAAAGTTGTATATGCATTACAAGAGAGACGAGGAAGAAATAAGGGTGAGTTCATGCATTTCGCAGTCCTCAAAATTTTGGTATATGTTCTTGGTGGTGTACAGGAAACAGAGGACACGGGAACTGAAGCTCCAGCCAAAGGTGGAAGCTCCCTCCCAAACCAAAGTGAAGAGAGCAAGTTTGAACCTAAAGACATAGAGACCCCGCTAGTTCCGTGTCGCATGGAGCCCTTGAACGCCTCACCGTCCCACTCAGAAGACGAGACCGAGGAAGGAGGCCCAGCCAGCGAGAAAGATGATGATGACGTGGAGGATGTAGAGGAGATGGAAGCCACTCCTGTACAGGTGAAGGACTTGGACTCGGAGGAGACAATCAGCAAAGGCACTTGTTCCGCCTCGTTCAGCCTCGATGAGATGATGGACATCGGTACTGTGGACCAGCAAGAACAGGAAGCTCAGATGTGCACAGATGATAACAACAGCACCACAGGTATAAACATAATAATAATAATAATAATAATACATTTCATTTATAAGCGCCTTTCAAAACACTCAAAGACACTTTACAATCAAAACAAGAACAATAAAACCACACATCAAATTTTAAATAATAAAAGGAGAGATTAATTTAAACTGAATATGCGATTTTAAATAGTTGACACCGGCAACATCGCCGTCGCGAGGAGCACTAGCCGACCCAGCCAGGCTGGCCAACACGCCGTGGTCCACGGATCGGCCACCGCTTCTGCTGTGGCCGACGGTCCAAAACCACAACAAACCGCGACAGGAGGGCAGGGACTCCCCCATGATGAGAGCAAACCGCAGAAACGACAGCAAACCGCAAAAAAGAATAATTGCTAAAAAAAAAAAAAAAAAAAAAAAAGAAGAATTACGGGTGAGCAGCGGCAGCCAGACACGCCAGCGTTCACTCAACCCGGAAGTAACTCTTGCGGGTTTTAAACACAGATGTAAACTCCGATTTTTTTTGGGAAGAAGGCATGATTTAGACAGACCTAAAAGAAAATTATTTTGTTCAATTTTACCCCCTCCCTCACGCTTGAAACAACTTCAACATTTTGAAACACACAAGACACATTTAGCTTCTTAACCTGTTCTCACTATCTCACTCGCACACTTCTTCAAATTAGAGATGCAGCGTGCTTGCTTCAAACACGCAAACAGAGCATCCAACAATACTCACAGGCACATATTCGCCCAGGAGTGCTCAACACTCCTTGGCATGTGTGGTGGCATAACTGCAAATTCAGACTTTTGTGACATCTTTGAACATCTGTATTTTTCTCAAGATGAGTATTAACAATATTGTGTCGGAAAACTGTACGTGATTTTTATTTTTATTTTCCCAGTGTTGGAGGAGGAGGAGGAGGAGGAGGAAACGGCACAAAACGAGCTAGACGCTGACATGACACCTAATGTCGGAATGAAAGTGGATGAAGAAGTACCAAAAAAAGAGGAGAAGGAGGAGGAGAAAAAGGAAGATGGGAGTGTGGAGGAGGTGAAAGAGAAGGAGATGGAGGAGGTAACAGAGAAGGAGGTGATAGAGAAGGAGCGTGAGGAACTGAACGAGAAGGAGCGTGAGGAACTGAACGAGAAGGAGCGTGAGGAGGTGAACGAGAAGGAGCGTGAGGTGGTAAATGAGAAGGAGCGGGAGGAGGAGAACGAGAAGGTGGGGGAGGATGTGAAAGAGCAGCAGCAGCGGCGGCAGCAGCAGGAGGAGGAAGCTCTAAATGAGAATAATGAGGGGATAGAGGAGGAGAAGGGGGAGAAAGAAGAGGAGTCTGTGCCTTTCTACGCCACTCGCTCCAGAAGCAGAGCAGCCACAAGTAAGCCACACCCCAATGTTTCATCATGCAGCACCCCCGTTGGTTTGTAACAGGGGTGTAACTCATTGTGGATTTGTATTGTCCATTATTTCAGCAGTTCAATTGCCCAAAAAGTCAACACCAGGCACAGAGCAAAATCTTTCATGGTTGTATTATTATTATTTTTCCAAATATAGAATTTGGAGGATTCTAACTCTCAGACTACCAAAAATGCTGGAGATATAATGGTGTATGCTTTGACAATTTATCTGCTCAGCTTGGTGTGGTGCAGGGCTCTGTGCTAGGTCCACTTATGGTAGGTAAAAGAAAATCAAAGAAAAACAAGTAGCACAATCAATAAATATCCAAAGTGCTTGGTTCCTAAAAACAACCAATTTAATCTGTCATATATGATTGAAGTATTTCACTCACATTTTTTTTCTCGTCAAATTTGACAGTGTTTTCTTTTTCTCGCGTGTCAGCGTCCGCATCACCGTCAACGTCTGACATGACCAATGGGATGAAAGTGATCAAGCTCTCCGCCTCCAGTTCCTCTTCATCATCTTCACCGGCTCCCATCGCCGGCTCGCCGACTCCCATCAAAATCAAGGAAGAGCCCGAGGATGAGGAGTACGAGCTTGTGTCCGCCACGGCCACTGTAAAGGACGAGCCCGTTGCTGCTAAGGCAAGCTCGCTTTAGTTTCTTTCCAGTGGTGATTACCGACCACTGTGCTGCTTACACATACTGCAAAATATCTTATATGTAGCCCACGTTGACTGCTAAAACGACGCTGACGTCTTCACCCTTGTGTTCATAGGAGGAGGACTTGCAGATTGAATCCGTGTACTCCGTGATGCCGGACGGCAGCGGTCGAAGGCAACGAGGTCGACCGTCCTCATCCTCGTCCACGTTGAACATGTTGTGCGCGCACTGCCAGAAGGGGCTGCTCAAGGGGCAGACGGCATACCAGCGCAAAGGCTCCCCGGCGCTCTTCTGCTCCACCGGCTGCCTCTCCTCCTCGCTCAGCTCTTCCAAAACCGTCAAGACCTGTCACCGCTGCCAAAAGTGATTGTCGGCATTAGGGAAAGACCCATATGGATTTCTTTTTACACGAAAGGCCGTCTGTCCGTCTGTCTCTGTCCACTAGGCGCATATCCCGCCCCCAGGATGTCATCCTGGCTCCGGATGTGGACGGCTTGATGAGGGGCTTCTGCAGCGAACCGTGCCTGAGCGCATTCACCCTCAACAAAAACGCTGACGCCAAGGCGCTCGCTTCTTCCGACGTCAAACTGCAGTCGGCGTGCAGCATGTGCGCCAAATACGACATCGTAAGTCAATGCGGACACGCAAGAGCGGCACGGGAATAATGTGTTCAAAAAAAGGGAGCAATCCCACTTGGACGTCATGAAAATTCACCTTCATCGTAAAATGTACAAAAATAAATTTAAAAAATGATGGCCAAAAATCTAGATTTAGTACAGATGTGCTTTGAGATGCGAGTTCTTTTCGTGACCATGCTCAAAATTCCAAACGATTGCATCTCAAGTCATCTTTCCTCATTGAAATGAATAGAAAAGCCATTAATCCGTTTTTTGAAAATCAGAAAAATAACACTATAATATATTATAATATTTTAAAACTTTTTTGTTCATCGTACTGTGATTTAGTATTTACACCTGCTTTTATTCCTAATTAGTTTTATTGGTTTCCTTCCAAAAAAAAAAAAAAAAAAAAAACAAGAAGCAAACAAATAAAGAAACAATTACAAGAAAAAATTGTCCGGACCAACTTGATGAAATTGATAAACTCAATTCCCCCACCCCTAATTTCCCTTCATTCTGTAGGTGACCGTTTGAATATTATTTATTGAATTATTATTAAATGTTTTCCCCCACCAGAGCAAGCACGAGGTCGTCCTTAGCGGCATCGTCCACAAGATGTGTAGCGACTCCTGCTTCAAGCTCTTCCGCACCGCCAATCAGCTGACCATGACGGGCTGCGCCAACTGCGGCTCCATCTGCCACGTGAGGCCGCTGCTGCTCAAGATGGAGGGCAGCAGCAAGACACTGTGCAACCTCGACTGCCTCATCAAGTACAAAAAGGTACGCAGGAAAAGTGCGGCCATGTTCATAAGACACCCAGTAACCCATTTAAATTCAAAAGTCAACCATACTCAAATATATTTGTTCTTTTTTTTTTTTATGGTAAAAGAAAGTTAAGATGAATCTGCCGTGCGCCATGTGTCGCTCCCTGCGGCCGCTCGCCGACATGTTCCACAACAAAAGCAACACCGACGACTCCGTGAGCCTCTACTGCAGCAACAGCTGCATCATGGCCTTCATGGTCCAGAGTGTCAGCTCCTCAGGTATCAGATAGGACGGCAAAGCGTGATTTTTGTTGTTGTTGTCGAAATGATACGCACCTCAACTCACTTCAACATAGTTCTTCACCACCAAGTTGGTGTCAAAGCACCACTTAAGTCAAAATGCAGCTCCTTGACGGACTTCCACATTGTTCCTTGGCACAAAGATGCCACAGGTCGGCAGTGAAGTACTACTTTTGTTGAACGGAAGCTCCTCAACTCACATCAACATAGTGCATGGGCACCAATAATCATGACAGCGGTGTTTCCCTCGCCCACCAGGCACACACCTGAACTGCGAAAACTGCGGCAAGAATGCTCTGCCGGCGTACCACGTGGCCATGTCCGACACCACCATCAAAAATTTCTGCACACTGCCGTGCATGATGACCTTTCAGGTATCCACGGGGCGTGCGACCGACCGCTGAATATCTCATCGCCGTGTTTAATGTAAACGTGACGTGTGGTCGTAGGAGAAGTTCAAGATGAAACAGAAGCAGATGACCATCTTCCCAAAGATGACGGTGGCGTCCGGGCAGGAGCCGAGCACCACGCCGCCGCTGCCGCAAGCCGCTTCGGCCACGCTTGGCTGTGCCCAGTGTGCCCGCCAAATGACCTCCAAGCCTGATGTCATCCACGTCAAGGTGCTAAGACACACGCACACATAAGGGGATGGGAGAAGCTCTCTTTGCATGTTCTGAACTCCTGGTTTGAAGTTTGATGATTTTCATTCATGATCATGTCAGCTTGTCAAATTTTCAAAGTTTTTCTTCATACTTGAATTTTTATTGAATGAGCATCCTCTGTCGTTCGTAAGCCATTTAAGTCCTCCACCGACTGCGTGCGCAGGACAAGGTGGTGTTTGTCTGCAGCTGGAGCTGCGCCCTGGAGTTCAAAACGAGCAAAAACATCAGCGCCAAGTGCGAGTACTGCAAGATGGACAAGATCAGCCGAGAGGTGAAGCGCATCAACGGGAAGGACTGCTCCTTCTGTAGCCACGGTGAGTCACCGCCCGGCGTCTCGACCGCTGTCTCGCCTCGACTCCTCTTTATACGTTGGTCGCCCGCTCTCCGGCAGGCTGCAAGCTGCTGTACGAGCATGACCTGGACGCACACTGGGGCAAGCACTGCAAATGTTGCTCGTATTGCCAGTGCGTCTCCAAGAAAGTGGAGAAGGCGCTCTATGGCGAGTCCAGCGAGGAGTTCTGCTCCGAGGAGTGCAGGTCCAATTACACCATGCTCTTCTGCCATGTAAGTCTGATATAGACTGCATATTTATTGTCTATATCAGGGGTGGGACTGTATAAGAATTTTTAAAAAAAATCCTCCCAATTCATTTGAGGCTTTGTAACTTTGAGTTCTCTGCCACCCGCCAGGTTGCCAAGTGCACCTCGTGCGGCCGCAAAGGCAAGCTGAAGCACAGTCTTTTCGTGCTGGGAGAGTTGCGCAACTTCTGCGACCTGCCGTGTCTGTTCCACTTCTGCAACGGCCAGATCAAGACGCAGGGCGACGTCTTCCCGCCAGGTGGGCCGCCGTTGCCCTTCTTGCGCGCAAGCGCATTAAAAACGCTAGGATGCCTTGAACGCCGCCTGTGCTGTGGTTGCAGACTCGCCCGTCATCGCCAATGTTGTCTCGCTCGCGTGCCAGGACCAGGCAGGCCGTGCCACTCCCGACAAGCCCACCAAGCAAAGTACGCACCGCAAAAATTACACACCTCTACCGATGGTGAAACAGAAATGCTTGAGTTGGTTGATATGACACCGCAAAGAGAAATTGAGTTTGCCATCACCCGTGCTTAAAACGTGTTAAAAGACACTTAAAGTTTGAAAACCGATTTCAAACAGACTTCTTCGAGTGTTGCTTAGTGCCTGTTCTTATTCTCTTTCTTTCACGAAGTAGGAGACTATCAAATCAGTTTGAGGAAACGAAAAGAGGACTCGCGCACTTCCACAGGTCCCCGAACAAGAGGTAAAGTTATTTCTCAACACCAGTTGAAGTTTACTGTAAAATTGACATACAAAAAAACATTGTATATTTAACACTAAACCATAACAATATTTAACAATAACAAAAGCTTAATGCTAGCATATAATGTGAAACACCACTGACACGCTAATGTGAATTCAAGCAGTTAATTGACGCTTCCAATTGGCGTTGACTGTCAAACTAAACATAAAACAAAGACAATTCCATGTGTGTTGAAAGCAGCCACATAGCTTTAGCTTTGTCCGTTTAGCTCAATGCTAGCAGAAGTAGCCCAACACCTGTAGACAGACAGGATAACAATACTCACAATCATATATTCTTTGTCATCTGCAAAGAGTGCCTGAAATTACTCCAGTTTACATCGCAGTAGTGACAGGAAGAAATTTCATCTGTGCTGTATGTTACATATACAGCACAGATGAATGTGCTGTATGTGTACATACAGCACATTTGACAATAAAGTTGTATCCAATCATTTATGTATATTCCTATGTCTGTAAAATACTGCCCCCAAGTGGCCAGGACACACACACCAAAAGCGCAGCACAATGTCCTTTGAATTAGAGCATACAGTGGGCCAAATAAGTAATCGACACAGCCAGGGCAACAAAGGAGTGGCTTCGTAAGAAGCATTTCAAGGTCCTGGAGTGGCCTAGCCAGTCTCCAGATCTCAACCCCATAGAAAATCTGTGGAGGGAGTTGAAAATCCGTGTTGCCCAACGACAGCCCCAAAACATCACTGCTCTAGAGGAGATCTGGATGGAGGAATGGGCCAAAATACCAGCAACAGTGTGTGAAAAGCTTGTGAAGAGTTAAAGAAAACGTTTGGCCTCCGTTATTGCCAACAAAGGGTACATAACAAAGTATTGAGATGAACTTTTGGTATTGACCAAATACTTATTTTCCACCATGATTTGCAAATAAATTTTTAAAAAATCAAACAATGTAATTTTCTGAGGTTTTTTTTCCCACATTCTGTCGCTTGTGGTTGAGGTTTACCCATGTTGACAATTACAGGCCTCTCTAATCTTTTCAAGTAGGAGAACTTGCACAATTGGTGGTTGACTAAATACTTATTTGCCCCACTGTAGGTGTCAAACTCAGGTCCTTGAGGGCCGCTGTCCTGCACGTTTTCCTAGTCTCCCTGTTGCAGCACACCCGATTCAAATGTTCAGGTTCAATGTCAGGCTGATCATTTGAATCGGGTGTGTTGCAACAGGGAGACTTGGAAAACATGCAGGACAGCGGCCCTCCGGGACCAGAGTTTGACACCCCTGAATTAGAGCAAAAATAAAAAATAAAAACTGTTGAATCTTTATTTTTTTTTTTCCCCTGTCTGTAGGTTCTGACTCACAAACAGACCCTGATCTGGTAAGCAACCGCTCGACATTCTACTTAAAACGCAAATAAGTCCCCCTCGTGAGTTTTATTTATAACTCCCCCCCCCCCCCCCACCCCTCTGTCACCAGATCATTATTAATGACAGTCCAGAGAGAAAGAGGCCGTCTCCTTCCACGCCAACGCCCGCGCCTATTTCTATCAGCACTTCGAGAAGCATGAAGAACAAGGCCCTGCTGTGCAAGCCGCTGGTGCAGAACAAGGGTGTCTCCTGTCGGACGCAGACGGTCAATGTCGAGGCGCAGACAGGTCCGCTTACAGTCGCAACGGATCACACTTGCAATTTTGGAAGGGGGGGGTGCGATTAGGATGATGTGTCGGAAAATCGTACAGCCTTATTTGCAAGACGAGCGGTACTTGTACCACACTTGAAGAAATGAAATGGCACATTTGCCTTCACTTGCTCTTGTCCCTATAGATTTGTCCATACCTAAGGTTATGGTCCTCCCCATTCCCGTGCCGGTGTACGTTCCCGTGCCCATGAACATGTACAGCCAGTGCACCCCCAATCCCGTGGGCGTGCCCCTGCCTGTACGTAAACGCTTCCGTGGTCAACAGGGGCAGGCGGCTTCGCTTTCCCCGTCCGTGACCCGCGTCCGTGTTGTCCCGCAGCTTCCCGTGCCCATGTTGCTGCCCGTCAACATTGACAACGCCGACCGCATCGTGGAGACCATCAAGAAGATCAAGGAAAAATTCCCGCAGGACCCGTTCGAGGCCGAGCTCATTGTCATGGCAGAGATGGTGTCCGAGACCAACGGAGGCGATGGCGGGACAGACGAAGAGGGGGAAATGCGACCGGCTGGCGGAGGTAGACGGGCCAGAATTTTGGACCGCGGGAACTTTTTGTTTTCAACCAAAAATTCCAGGGATTTATTATTATTATTTTTTTTATTGATTGCTTTTCTTGATTTTTCATTCAATCTCTGCTGCTTTTTGAAAAGATGCGGATGACCTGGGCAGCCTGGTCATCAGCTGGGACGAGCCAAATACTCCTTCACCTCCCATGGACGTTGAAACCGATTTCCCCATCGGTCAGTCACCCGATTTTGATGATGACGACGACGACTCGGCTCCCTTGAGGCTTGTTTCTGACGCCGTGCCGTACTTCCGCCCACCCCCCCTTAGAGACCTTGGAGAGGATGGCCCTGCAGCGAGAGTCTTCCACGCCACCGGCCAGCCCCACACCCACCGGCTCACGGAAACGTCAACCGTCACGGAAATCCAGAGAGACGAGGGTAAGAGTTGTCACATGTGCGGAGAGATAGCGGTTGCGCCCTAGTTATGAGCCATGAGTGTGGAACGAATGGAACAAATGAGCTCATTCACTCCCAAAGACGTTTTTAAACGTCTTTTTAGACTTGGTCCAGAATTGGTTGGTACTGAATGAGTTAGACTTGTTAGTAACTGCACCCCTATATTCATATCTCAAACGCTGTCAATTTTTTAAAAACCTTCAAAAGCGACAACTGCCGTATTGACTCTTTTCTCTTTGTGCTCACCAGGGTCGTAAAAAGTCAAACAAGGGCGCCGAGGTGTCGGGCAAAAAAGGGTCCACCGCCAAGAGCGCCGTCCCCAAAGTCCTGAAGCTTAAGAGTGAGTACGGCGTGGATGCTTGGAAGCGATGGATCCACTGGAGAGACACTCAGCCCGACACGGAGACGCCGCGTATCGGAAGTGAGTCAGCTCTTGAGAGGGAACAGGATTTGTGGCGAAGGCCGTGGGGGGGGGGGGGGGGGGTGTAGCCATCAAATGATTGAATTTTTTTTTTCCCTGTAATCACTGTCATCTTTGAAACCAATGAATCACCCAGACATTATTTCTTGGTTAAAAAAAACATGATCCTACCCCCTGACCAGTGCGCCCACTGGTGCCGAAACAAGACCTCCTCCGCTGCACCTCGGCCGAACTGAGCTACGGCCTGTGCCGCTTCATCGCCGAGGTCAAGCGGCCGTCCGGCGAGCCGTACGCGGCCGACAGCCTCTTCTACCTCTGCCTCGGCATCCAGCAGGCAAGACCGGCCGGACCTCCCGCTCTGTCCGAACTCCCGGCGGTGAGGCGCGCTTGTCACTCGCTTCACCACCCGTTGTTCCGTCGCCCCTCCGCAGCACCTGTTTGAGAACGGCCGCGTGGAGAACATTTTCACGGACAGCTTCTACTGCAAGTTCTCCACAGAGTTCACCAACATGCTCAGAGGCTTCCAACCGACCCTCACAACCGGGGGTGAGTCGGACGGAGTGAAGCGGGGGCCGCTTTCTGTTCCCGAGCGCCGTTCAGGAAACACTTTGCCCTTTCCACGGTCCCATATTTTCTCTGTCTCCCGTCGGCCGCCAGGTTACATCCACTCGCGTGTGGAGGAGGAGTTCCTGTGGGACTGCAAGCAGCTGGGCGTGTACTCGCCCATCGTGCTGCTCAACACGCTGCTTTACTTCTTCTGCAAGAACTTCGGCTTCACCACGGTCGAGCAGCACCGGCAGCTCTCCTTCGCCCACGTCATGCGCTGCACCAAGACCGCCCAGGGCAACGTCAAGACCACCTTCCTGCGCTTCTACCCGCCCATCGCGCCCATCGATGGTGAGTCCGGTCGGGCCGACGATTGACCGTCACATGCGGCGGATGGCGATTTCGTTTTCGTAACCCCGCTCGTGCGTCTTGAGATCCGGATGGCATTCCGGCCAAGAAGCGCAAGGAGGAGGAGGAGGAGGAGGAGGAGGTGAAAGGGGAGAAGATCCTTGAGATGAAGGAGAACACGGAAAATCCTCTGCGCTGTCCCGTGCGACTCTACGAATTCTACCTTTCAAAGTGGTAAGAATGTTGCAACCGGTCAACTAGTGGTTCGGACTATTGGATCAGATTTTATTCCGTTATGCCATTAAATATTTGGTTCATTGTTTATTTATTTCATACAATTGAAATCATACTCAAGTTCGACATTTTGCACATTTTTTTCCTCCATGATAGTAATTGTTGTCTCCCCTAATAATGATTGCAAGTGCCTGTGGATGCCACAAGATGGCGCCAGAGCACTATATATATTTTTAATTAAGCTCTTCCACTCAGTTCATAATACACTCTAAGTGTTTTTAAACTAACCCAATATGGGTTAGAAATAGGCCGATGTGGGTTGTTTTTACCCATCAAGTCAAAGGTTGTATTTTCCTTGCATTAAGATACTTTAAGATGGTGCCAAAGTGCTACTTTTGACTCGAAGCTGCTCCACTCACATCGACACATTTCCTTGGCATCAAGATTCCTGGCAAAACACTACTTTTGTCGAAATGACCTTGCTCAATTCACTTCAGCATGTTTCCTTGGCACCAAGATGTAGTAAAAGGGTGCCAAAGCATTCCTTTTGTCTAAGTGACGTTCCTCGGCGAAAAATTGTTTTCCCAGCGAAAAACAAAAGATAGGTTCCCAAAACAGTACCATTAAAATTGGGGAATAATTTTATCATCTTGGTTTGTTTTTTGTTCCCCCCCCCCCCCCCCCCCTCGAAATGTTGTATTTCCGTTCAGCTCGGAGACGGTCAAGCAGCGCACCGACGTGTTCTACCTGCTGCCCGAACGCTGCTGCGTGCCCAACAGCCCGCTGTGGTTCTCGGCCACCCCGCTGGACGAGGACACGAAGGAGGCCATGATCACTCGCATCCTCACCGTGCGGCAGCTGCACTTGGCCACCAGGGAGCGGACGCTTGCCCCCGAAGACGACGAGAGCGGCGGCAGAGGCGGAGGCGACGACGACGATGACGACGACTGGCCATGACGAGTCTGTGAACTCTTACCGAGGAGACGGAATCAAAAGTGTTTTGAAGGCAGCGGTTGAGTTACCACGTTTTAGATGAGGATGAGACGTTCTGTGACACTAAAGGGAGCACGGTTGAACCCTCCAAAAACTTGTTTTGAATCGAAGGAATCACAGTTGGAATTCCACGATCAGCATTTTTTTTTGTTTTGGACTATATTAATAATCTTTTCTTTATAAAGGTCCGACCAATGTCAATAGGCAGTGAGATGACGCTGTCCTCTTTTTGTTACCATTTTACCGCCTCTTTGCCTTCATGATGTAGATCAGTGTTTCCCAACCTGTATTGAGCCAATGTCCAAATTTTACCTTTTGAAAAAAATCTTACGGCACGCCGCCAAGCACAAAATGTCAGGGGAACGATATGGCATGATACTGAAATCATGCCGTCTTCTTCGTGTCCTCTCTAGTTTGCTCTGTGTGAAATTTTGGCCCGTTAAGCTTTTATTCTGATGTTAAATGACTGAACACTGGTTAATTACTACTTTCTGCTCCCGAGTGAAGGCGTATTTCATTGTTCATCTTTTTGCTATACATCGCCGGCATGGATAGATGGAAGATACATCATGTCGAAAAATCTTCTTTTTTTTTCGACCAGTTGCGGTTGGGAAAATCACTGCAGTTGATGATATCGAGTTCGTATAATTTAGAACAAACGGAACCATCTTGCCGAGTAAAACTACTTGAACCCATCCAAGTTGCGATTCAAAGCACCTTTTAAGACAAAACGTCACGGCCTTCCTCAATTGTTAGCAGTGTACAAATAAAAATGTATCCATTCATATATCCCTTGACAGACGTTTTGTATTGACCTTTTTGTTTAATAAAACTGTTAGTTAACTATTGAAGTTGGATTAATCACTTTTTTTTGATCTGCCGTTTGTTTCAGAAACTGTTTCAGAAAAAGAAAAGACACATCCACATCCACTACAGGTGAGGTGGTTATTATTAGCTAAAGTTAAGTATGAGCTTTTTTTTCTCCTCAAAATGTGTGAAAGAAGAATCTGAATATTGCATATATGTAAAAACAAAACTTTTTGCCACTTTATTTCCTGTCAAAAGTTTTACATTCAATAAGTCACTTCAGCTTCCAAGGATGGATGTCTACTTTTAGCTCTATTGTCTTTCAGTGGACGTTTTGCATCAAGGTGGGGGTCTCGTCAAAACTTTGTCGGTTTGCTTCATCCTCACTAGTCTAAAAATGCTAATCTGGATTGATATTAGATTGGCGGAATAAGAATTGAAACGGAAGAGGAAGAATCCATCCATCCCTTTTCAGCAATCCCAAGAAAACTGATATTTTGTGCAGCGCTGTCGACTGAAATTGATTTCAGAGGCTCGCCTGTTTTTCCGGGTAGGCCACCTAAGGTAACTTTGACCAAATTTTTGAGTTCGTGACGGGAAATTGTGGTCAGAGGAAATTGCAGTACGACCGTCCTCTCTGCGCCGTCTTCTCGCAGATGCTCTTTTGCAGGGCGTCACAGGCTTTGTCGAACCAGCACAGGAGGTCGTGAGCCCCATCCTTCTCGCCCATGCGGACGCAGTCCTCACCGCCCGCCCCCTGCCTTGACCAGTTGTCAGGCTCGTTCCTCCCCCAGAATTTCAAACTGAGCAAAATGCGCAACACGAATGATGAAATTTGCCGCCCCCCCCATAAAAATGGAAACCATTTTTTATCTATTCCTACCTCAGATTAAGAGGTGAGCCGTCCGCCCACAGCCATTGACCCTCCTCCTTGGAGTCCGTCAGGCCGATCCAGAACTTGTCCTCCGGGAAGACCATTTTGTCCCTCAGTTTCCTCTCCACGAAGCGCTAATCAGGTTAGAAAAAGTGTGGGTGTTAGCGGGGGTTTAAACAGCCACACCCCTTGAAAGTGTAATGAAAAGTGCAGGTGCTCAAATCACTTGCATAAGTGTTGTGCCCATTTATTAGGAAAAGTCTGGAACTTGAAACTTTTTCTGGAAAAACGTGGGTGCCGAAACACCCACATCTTTTGTGGGGGCAACACAAAGGGGATGGGTGTCGAATGCTTTGACTGGGAAATGTGCTTCCTGAAACAGTGACATTTCCCTGTGGGTGAGTTGAAAAGTGCTGGTCTTGATCCCTCTTACTGGGAATAAATCGGGTGTTCAAAACTTTCACTGGCAAAAGTGTGGGTGTAGAATCACTTACATCCCCTGTTGGTTCTTTCAGTCTGGGTGTTTGCTTTTATGTCAAAGTGTGGGTGTTGAAACGCCCACATCTGGAGTGATAGAAAGGGTTGGTGTTGACCGCTTTTCTTAGAAAAGTGTCGGCGTTGATCGCTTTTACCAGGGAAAGTGTGGATGTTGGCCTCTAAGTTTGGCAAAAGTGTGAGCGTTGAAATACCCACTCCCCTGAGGGTGCAATTAAAGGTGAGTTGTGAAACAAGTGAAGAATTTTAGCTTATTCCGGCATAGGGAGCAATTAAAGGTAAATTTGGCCACCGTGTTTGCAAAGGAATTGCTTGAGTCATTTGTTGCTAGGCAGAACTTGTCGACGAATTGACCTGTGCCAGGAACCCAAAACGGTGGCTACGGTGGCTGTGGCACCTGCTCATCATGGCTGTCGATCTTCACCAAGTCGCTACTTAGAGTCCGGCAATAGCGTCTGCTCAGTTCCCAGGTTGACGTGCTGGTCGAGAACCAGTAGCAGCTTTCTCCGTGAAGCTCCCAACCTGGGTCACATCTCCAGCAGACGCCATCTTGGAAGATACCACAGAGACTATTTGGTAAGTTGTGGTTAACTCGAAATGCTAACGCATACCAGTCATGCGAGGGATAAAAGGTGTGCTGTTGTACATTGAGTCATAAATTCGGGCGAGCACTCTCTGCTGCTGTTAGTATCGACAGGTTTTTACTCACTCATTGTCTCTGATTGACTGGCTTTCCACTCCTCGCTCTCAGCCTTCAGATTTTGGATTTTCTTCTTAATTTGAACATTCTGGTAAACTGCAAGAAATGAGGCAGCCATGATGAATAAATGATGTCCCTTAATATGCTAAATTGCTAAATAGAGCAACAACTCACAGACGTAACAAAGAGCGACAAGCGCCAGCACCAGGAAAACGCACAATGCCACTAAGGCCACTTTTTCCGACCTCAGTTTTGCCCTCACTGTCGTCTTACCTGTTTTGGGATATACAAAACACACACACACACATATACAGACATGTAAAATTGAACACACATTATAACATAATTAGGCAGTGATGGTGTACCACAGGGATCCATTCTAAATCTCCTTGTCTTTCATGTAAATCTCTATGTCCTGTATATAGAATATCTCTATTCTCATGAATTTGTAAAAATATATGATGCGAAAGACAACATCATCAATTTTAGAAATATTTCTATTAACTGCTGATCTCAAAAAAAAAATCTCCCCTGTCAACATTTGGTCAATTTAATATATATTTTTTGCACAAATCAATATTAATGGTCACCACGTTGGTCTACTCTATTATTTATACATAACCCCAGTGATTATACACAAATCCGCAATCAATTGTAGAACTGCATGACTGTCACACAGTGTAACATTTGGCAAAGATTGTGTTCCACGGGGGATCCGCTTGTCCTTCATGTGAAACGTTTCGTACTGAATATAATATTTCTATATCTCTTGTGCTTTCTGAGTGGTCTATTCATATATTTTTTTATCATTTTCAAAATGTTTTTTTAAAATTAAATACTGCTGCTAACTTTTGAAAGAAAAATGTCACGCACTTGACTGAAAGATTTACATTGACTATTCCTCTTTCTTCCTCTTTTTTTCTTTCACAGTTAACCGTCTCGCCACTGAGAATTTTGTCAGTTTAATTTATTCTGATAGATTATTATTTTTACGAAAATGAACATGACAGAATTTGAGGTGGTCACCGACCGTGCTGTGGCTCTAACTGCGTTTTTGTCTCCTTGACCAAGGCGTAGTTTGTTTCAGATGATGACAAGGCTGCATCTGTCCAACCAAATTCATCCAGTTTTACACATATCTAACAAATTAATCCACAAGAGATGTATTCATTGTTCAACACTCACCCTTACTGCCATTCCCCCGAGATTTTACAAATACCAAGTCCGAGTAGAGAACGTCACCCTCGGGCATTTTTGCAGCGTAAAGAAAGTATTTAGATCTTTACTTGACTGTCTTCCAGTTTCAGGCTTACATGAGGAAGGTGCATTAATCATCAAAATCAGATGATTTGTTGTCGTCTTGAGTACCACTTCCCTTTTTTGGTGCCAAAAGAGTCTTGCAAGCTCAGCAGAATTATACCCAAGAGGCGGGATGATGGCCAGTTGCCAGAAAACAGAAAGGGAAGAAAAAAACCCACTTCTTGTAACACTATTAAGTTAGTGGAGCGTGATCATGACCTCTGACAGGAAGCAAAAAATGGACTTCACCTATAAATTTCATAATAAGCAAAATAGACATTTTAAAAACACAGATAGAGGTGCTAAAATTGGGTGATGATCAAAGTATGACACAATTTAGAAAATTGTCCTGGAATAAACCAATTTGTGAGCGGGAATATATAATAGTGGTAATGATTTAGCTACTGCCCTAAAAAAAAATATATATATATATATATATATATATATACAGTGTATATATATACTGTATCGAGAGAGAGAGATTCACCACTATTTCTCACAAAATCTCACTTTTACAAGGAAGCAAAAAAAAAAAAAACAATAACAGGGCAATTAGATGAAAATGACTGCCTTTACATTACAGGATAATAAATACAAAAAATAATAATCTATGAAACTTGTAAATTACAAATAGGTTTGATATAATTTTTTAATCTTTAATCGAATTCATCAATTGACATTTTGTTACGTTAATAGCATTCGGTAGTTGCCGAATTTTTATTTCGGAAAACAAGGGGGAAAAAGAAATTGAAAAAAATGTCTTTTTTTAAATTGAGATCGACACAGTAAATTAAAAATGGTTAGGCAATTATACATTTCACATTAATTCATCCATGTAGTGCATTGGTTGACTTATTTAATTTTTGCTCCTAAATACTATAAAACTAACAGAAAGTGAGCTTTGCGTTCGAAAACTGGATAAACTTGAATTTTCGATTTAAAAAAAGGTGAGGCTCCATGAATAACGTCATTTTAGTTTTATCCAATCATCACATGCACTATTGAACAGGCAAAAGCCTGCACCAATCAGAAAATGGCCTTTTTTCTGAGAAGGGCCTTGCTTTTGTACTTTTCATCCAATAGAAAGCAAGGAGGCGTCCTTTTTCTTTGCTGACCTGTCAGCTGTTGAACGACGTCTGCCAGACTTGGGCCAAAGTTTCTCTTTTGGTCATCCGCCTCCTCTCGCTGATGGCTCCTAGCGTGCAGCTCAAAGAGGCGATGGCCGACGTGCACGAGGGCATCCGGGCCATCCTGCTCGGGCCGCCCGGTGCCGGCAAGGGGACCCAGGTGAGCGGGTGACGGCTAGCGTTAGCTTGTCACGGCTAGCTTGGACGCGTGGTAGTTGCTGGAGTTTAGCTGGCGGCTAACGCTAATTTAAAAACTCCTTCCGTGCGGTTTTCCCTCACCCAGTGGCACGATTTTGTTTATTTTCCGACGTGTGATACGGCTAATAGTCTTTTAGGCTTGCACAGTGGACAACTAAGAAATGTAAGGATTAAAAAAAAAAATTTTGCCCCAACTTTTTTAGTTTTAGAACCAATGTCGACTGATTTCATTTTGTTTATTAGAATTATCTATTAAATACAATTTCCAAAGTGCGTACCATGCTGCTACTAGTTTTTGTGAAATTCGTCAAAATTCAAATCTCGGGTGTATTCCGTTCAAATGTCACAGACGTTGCGGACAATTAAAAATGTCATGTCGTAACACATAAGCTTTTGCAAACAAAATTCTGCGGTTATGAAGCGATATACAGCTAAATGCGTGCTAGTATATGCGGTATTCATATATTATGTTCTACGGTAATACGTAAGTCTACTTATTTCATATGTGAATAAAACACTGTGTAGAGAGGCTCTGTCATTGAAATGGACAAGCACTTTCACAACAAAAAGTCTGTTTCCTTAAACAAAGATACCAAACGTTATGTTATAAAACTTACCTTTTTATCATTTAATAAAACGTAACTAACTTAAAAAAAAAGCAAAGCATGGAGAGTCAATCTTGCCATGTTGTATAAGATAAGAAAACCTTTATTAGTCTCGCAATGGAGAAATTCCCAATTCACAGCAGCAAAGTTATGAAAGGAAGAAGTAGAACAACAAAATATAGGAGTATGTGGTCCAATAAAAAAATAATTCTCTACACGTGGGGTCTCAGAACAATGTTTTCTGATCAGAAAGCAGTTTCTCTGATGCAAGTCGGAATGTATGCAAACGTCAGCTGTTTGGTGTGCGGTTGTGATTGTCCAGTTCAGTCATTCCCAATAGAGAACATAATACCCCTGTGCTTTTAGGGTTATTTTAAACAAGAGTATCGATAGTAGAACGTGGTGCATAGCTCCAGATTGCCAGCAAGTACTTATGTTCTACTTTTGTCCCAGTGGAGTGTCGTGTTTACAAAGTCAACACTGAACACCACTTGATGTTGCTGCAGTGTTTCCTCAGCTGGAACAGGAACACATACACACGAACAAAAAAGGACCAGTTTGCTGCCTAAACAGGATGCTGCAGAAATTAAAAAGTGACTCATCTTTAATGACCTGCCTCTTTTTTTGGGCGGAATAGACAATCAGTCAGGGGCACAATCACTTTGGCCATACTTTTCGAAAATTAAATGATTTTAATGACCCAATGCTCTTTCCGTCCCTGCAGGCCTCTCGATTAGCCGACCGCTACTGTGTATGTCACCTTTCCACCGGGGACATGTTGAGGGCCATGGTGGCATCAGGCTCGGAGTTGGGCAAAAAGCTCAAGCAGACGATGGACGCCGGAAAGCTGGTGAGCGCCGTTTGCGTCCATCGTGTGACTTCCTGGCTTTCCTGTCAAGCATGATCCATTACCCGCGCTTCAGGTGAGCGACGAGATGGTGGTGGAACTCATTGAGAACAACCTTGACACACCTCGCTGCAAGAAAGGCTTCCTATTGGACGGATTCCCCCGCACGGTGAAGCAAGCTGAGCTGGTGAGTGTCTGGTGGGTAAGCGTTGGACTTTGACGGACAGGGGTCGTCTTGCCTTGACATCCCACTTGGGTGCTGTTTCAGCTGGACGAGCTGCTGGACAAGCGGCATGAGCGACTGGACTCGGTCGTCGAGTTTTCCGTTGACGATTCGCTGCTCGTGCGCAGGATCTGTGGCAGGTAATTGTTGGGTATTGTTGTTTTACATGACACTGCTTGTCACTCATCAGGTTGATCATTTTGTTCGACTTTCTATACTTTTGCTGCTCTCTCTGATGTCTTTTCTGCCCTGGCAGATTGATACATCAGCCCAGCGGCCGCTCCTACCACGAGGAGTTCAACCCACCCAAAGAGCCCATGAAAGATGACGTAAGGCGCTCAGGGCCCCTTTTTATTTCTTTCTTCTTTGGTTGAGATGGGCTGCTGCAGGAAATCATAAAGGATTTTGCCTTTGCTTTGGCGGTAACCTGCCAAATGAGTTTAGTTTGCGGCCTAAAGGTCTGCTCTTAAACTGCAAATTAACTTTCAGACACCAAAGTGAAGTGTAGAGGGCTTGAATAGGACGGCAATCATTATTCAACTCCTGTTTGTTTGTTGCCGAAATGGGCTGGTGTTTACAAAAAAAATAAAATTGTGTAGGGTATGAGTCCGAACATAAGCACAACCAAGATGTCTGCCATCTAGTGGTGATCTGCGTTATTACAACTTCAATCTACAGTTGCCCCCCGCCCCCGCATATTTGGCACCCACGGATTTGCTTGGTTCTCAGAAAGTGTGGCCCAAGAGTGCTTAATGAGAGCATAAAAGTAAAGGAGATGTCCCGAAAATACAAATCTAATCTTTTCTACTTTTTTGGGTTGTGGGTCGGGGGGGCGGTTCTTCCATCCAGGTGACCGGCGAGCCCCTGATCCGCCGCAGTGACGACAACGAGACAACCCTGCGCTCTCGGCTGGACGCGTACCACCGCCAGACGGCGCCTCTGGTCCAGTACTACAGCGCCAGGGGTATCCACAGCAACGTGGATGCCGCCAAGAGCCCCGACGTGGTCTTCGCCTCCATTGTGGCCGCGTTCACCTCCGCCACACGGGCCTTGCCGGCCCGCGCCGCCTCCTGTAACGTGTCCTCTTCGTACCGTTTCTTTGCACTCTTTACATCGGTCATGATGTCATTCCTCAGGTGCAGTTTTGTCATAGCCAAAAGTCGGGAAACGCCTTTTTTTTTGTTTTGTTTATGACCCAACTAAACTTTTACAAGCCGATGCCTGCAGCGCCTCTGCGGACCTCTGACATCATTGACTGCAAATGTGATACTGAAACAATTAGGTGGTTTCCTTCAAGGAAATGGTTGTCATTTACCAGTTTATATCCAGATTCTCCTTGACCTCATCATGCTGTGGCTTTTTGAGTCCAGCTGGTTCATTCACAAGTTTCCTACGTACTGAGGAGGGGGCGGGGGTGGGAGTAATAACAGATGTTTATCGCGTTCCCAAGTAAAAATCTTTAATTGAGCTCTGCCAGCCACTTTGATTGCTAATTCCCCCCCAAAATGAAATATGAGCTCATGTCTAAGCCACTTCCCAGAATGCCCCTGTGATGACTGGCTTTTAGTCTGCTCTTTAAACAAACACACCCTTTTGTTTTATTTTTTTTCTTCCTCTCCAGCCGCTTGAATCCCGGGGATGCGCTCACATCAAGGACTGCAGGAATGCTGTGAGAGACAGACGGATGGGCTGGTGGTTGGTTTGTTTGGCTGGATGAAGGAATAGAACTCCTCACGGTGATGGGGCTTTGATGCCGGGCTTCAAATTGTGGCGGATTTTCAGAGCAAGACACGCATCTTCTTGATCATTCCCCATTCTTGGTCTTCCAATAAACCTCAGTTTTTTTCTATCACTGACATATATTGTCTCTTTTTGTCAATTGACTTTTATGCTGCACAGGCGCTGGAAACAAATACGACAGCACGGGCTATGCCCCCCCCCCCAAGCCGCCAATAAAAGTAATATCAAAACAAAAACCTGCACCTTCCTGTATTAGTGTATCTTGTAAGACTCCACCAAAATGAAGTTTTATTTGTTGAGCCACACCACAAACCCACAAATTGGTGGATATCTTTCTCACAAACGAAATGTACAAAAATTGCATTCGTCAGCTACCCTTATTCACTGTTACAACACCTCCATTTAAATCTAATGGTTTATGTCTTAACCCAAGTCCCAAACCCAAGCACGTTTATATATATGGTTAAATGTTTTCCCCAAAAGCCTACTAATAACAGGTAATTAATCGGCGCTGGAAACAAGATCGTGAGCCTGCGGGAAAGTTACAAGTTCGGGCAATTAAATAGACGCCTCCGTTATTTATTTGCACCCAAGTGCTCTCTTGCGGCGGCGTGGTTCGAGTCAGGTCGACGCGTTGACGTCACTGGTCGGGCTTTCCTCCATGACGTCACGCACCGGAGTGGGTGGAGAAAGAGAGAGACAGCTGCAGCTATCACACAACACCAGAAGATCGTGCTAAAACACCGGGGCGCAGCGATTTTTCACGCCACCTTCAGCTCCCGAGAGGGGGATTCGCTCAGCAGGAAGAGTCTGTTGGTCGCGGAGCTTTTTTTTTTAATTTGTTTTTTCGCGTCGGGAGCGGACGATACAACCGAAGGAGGAAGCCCGCGAGAGACGCCTTCTTCTCCGCATCGAGGGCGAAAAGCTGGTAGGTGAAGTCTCTCTGTTGTTCCTGTGGAAGTACAAGAAGTGAAAAGGCATTTTTCCCTTCGGGGACGATGCGCGAAATATCCCCGAGTCATGCGTCAGCGGGCGAGCACGGCGGGCACGTCTTAGCAGAGCGAACACGAGTAGCCAGGATGCGAAGAAGACTTCTTACCGATTCGTGTCTCGACATGCCCTTACTGGAAAGCCAACCTCGTTAGACAGCGCATATTCGCCGTCAACGCGCTTAAATGGGCATGTCGCCACTGAGTGACATGATGAAAAAGATGGGCAAGTTCTCCTTGGAGATACATCGCTAAGAGTGCACATAACATCAGTCTACGCATCGTTAGAGACGTGTCCTCTGGGGAGACAACTCTATCGAGACCCTATTACCTCACTCGACGCACTTTTTACAGACACTCCACTCTTTGAAATAATCTATTTTTCTGGAGATACACAGTGTCCTCATTGCAGAGATATGTCTTCAATGCAGAGACACATTTTGTCTTCAGCGTTCGGAGACGATATGACAAGAGACAACATGTCTCCAGTGTGCAGAGACATGACTACAGACAACAGTCCTCGGTGTCATGACATGACTTCATGCAGCATTGTGGTGAAACACACAATGAAATGATCAAACACCGAGTGGCTTCTCCAGTGAGACAAGACGGCAGAGAAAAAGCTCATTTTCACGAAAAAACATAACTGGAGACAACATGTCCTCATCGGAGAGATGATGCCGTCTCCCAAGTGTGGAGAGCCTGCTAACATTACAGGCAACATGGACATGACTAGATACATGTCTTTTTCACAACATGACTAGAGATGACTCTAGGCAACATATGCTTCATTGTATAGGGAGACATAGGAGAGACATGTCCACAGTGTCGAGGCTCCTCGACTTCCGTGCGATGAGACGCCATGACTCAAGACGACATGCCTTGCGTGTAGTTCCATCCAGCTACAACTTCCCTCATTTTCCCTTTCCAAGCTTTTCCAAACGTGTTGCCACTCCCAAAATACTCTCCCGTCCTCGCATTCCCTCCCCGTGTGTGTTTTTCCAGGGAAGGAGACACAATACATAATTCACAGGCGGAATCAGCAGCACAGCTGGACTGGGGGTGTGTGTGGGGGGCAGCAGCAAACATTTTCGAGTTCAGACGTATGTTGTGGGTGTACATTCGGGAGTCCTTAAAATCTAAATTTGAATGAATACTTAAAAAGGTTAGCTTAGCATGTCAAGTGTGTTTGTGAATTGAAGTTTAAAGTGTATTTTTAACTTGACAACTGAAGCATAACAGAAAAGAGAATGAAATCTCAAAATACAGTTTAGTCTTGCAAAAGTCCATTAGCTTAATGCTGACATGTAATGGAAAATGTCATACTTGGCTAATGAAAATTAGCATCGAATTATGAACCTTCAAGCAACTTCTATTTAATCACACAACACATATAAGCACTTGGGACACTCGTAAATTTTTTGCGGCTGCCCACAAAACCGGCAATTATTTGTCCAGATTTGTTCATCGCTGCACCTTCTTTGAAACTAAACTTCACTTGTGCTTTGAAATGCGACCCTACAAACCATGTATTGCCTGTATTCACAATTTGAAGGTGCATTTTTGTTGTCGTTGCCCTTAAAAACAACAGAACTGATCATCAGAATTTGGTGAGCTGTCTGCCGCTACTTTGAAGTTGTTGTTTTTTTTTGTTGAAGTTTCAGGCTTATTGTTCAGACTTGGCTGAGGTCTGCTCTCTCTCAGTTGTTATTTGCTTCCTGACAAGTTCCTTTCCTCCCTAACCTCTCACCCCCCACGAAACATCAGAGCAGTGACCTCATGCAGAAGTGCTTCGGGTTCCCACCATGGCATGGGTCACGTTACACGCAGTAGAGGATAATTACACACTCGGTTGTCGTCCGCTTTGTGTGTGTGTGTGTGTGTGTGTGTGTGTCTGTCTGTGTGTGCGTGTCCGTTCTTTGTGCTGTCATTTCCTACTCAGGATAGAAAAACCATGTAGCTCATTTGGTCTGGCCGCAATCGGTTTACAGACTTCTGCCTCTTGTGTTCCTGGGAAGATCTGATAATATTGCCAGTAGGAAGCAATTCTCCACCGTCTAATATGGGCGTCAAAGTTTGATGATTTCCTTTCCTGGATTGACAGTAAAAAAGCAGCTGCGAGGGCCTGTTTGTCATTTTACTCACCAAAATCTCCTCGCCGCTGCCAGGGGAAAAACTATTAACCACATGCCTCATAATGCTTGCCAGCTACTTGCCTAATTAGTTTTATTATTTTTTTCTTTTTTATTATTATTACTATTTTTTAATAGCCAATGCAGTGCTGGCTGCCCGAAGCCTCACTGATGGGAAACTGTAGTAAAGCAAAACAGCCAAGAACACAATTTAAAATTGCATAAAATGAAGCGAGTGTGCAAGTTTCAATCAGCAACTTGTGACGACTTTTATCGTGTCGTCGTCATTGGGACATCTGAAAGAAAAATGGCTCCAGACGCAACCCCTGGGGTACGCCCCACCACTTGTTTCAGCCGGTAAGTGTTTCTGGAAGAAAATTCTCAAACACAGTCAGAAGTGTGTGTGTGTGTGTGTGTGTGTGTGTGTGCTGGGTTAGCGCAATTAGCTCGCCTCCACACACACACACACACATACACACAGCGGCATACACACAAGCGAAATTTTGAGGACTTTGCATGCATGTTTACTGCATTCAGTGTGGGCGCTGCTTTGCTTGCAGGCATTTGCAATGTTGATGGTGAACGTGATCTATTCCCCACCTGAAAGTAGTTTCAACTGGAGAGAAAAATCGATTAATTGATTGCGTGATAGTGTGCATCAAGATGTACAAAAAAAAGATTCATTCAGCGTAAAAAAAATTGTCCTCTCCCATGATCAAAGAATTTTCTTCAAATTTGATTAAATTCCTTCTTAATCAATTTTCATAGTTTCAGCGACCGGGCCCCAAAAAAACCCATCTTCATGATGTGTTTAACAAGTGAAATCTTGTCATAGTTTCATCTGTTCTCTTAAAAAAAAAAAAAAAAAGACGGAAGGTAAATTGCATAAAAATGGCGCAACATTTTGCTTTTGTAAATTTTTTTCCTCAAGTATTTTTTTTCCCTAATTGGTGAGGGGAAAAAAATAAAAGAAATAATAAAACATGTTTAATGGCTAATTTGGGGTTTTCCAGATTAGTCATGTTTCTGCTCATGGAGGACGTTCACTCGTAACACTCAGATGACTTCTGGGAACACTTTATCGGCTCATTCCAGTTGTTTTGGCGGGGAGAAAAAAGGATGGATGAAAAAGCAGTTTGGGACATTTGCCAGCACACTAAGTATGGGAATGAATTCAGCCGAGCCGGAGACACGAGGATGGCAACGGCGTCCAACTCTTGAGTGTCTCGAGTGATTTTCGTAGGAAGAGTTTTGACTTTTTTTTTTTTTTTTTTTTAGTTCCGTTCATGCTAAAGCTAAAGCTCAAAACTTCCTCATTTGGATTCTTCACTGGCGTGATTAAAGGAAGAAGTAAAATCCTCCCGATGGAACCAATCAGCAGCTTTGAGTGATGTTACGCCAACTTCCTGTCAACGTCCCATTTTACCTTTTGCGGGACGGAGGAGGCGGGAGGTTGCAGAAAACACCTGAATTATTGATCCGAACAACCGGTTCTTCTACGTCTTCGTGACCCACTTCAGGATCCTCGCTGCCATCCTCTAAAAGGGACACTTCATCCGGGGCGCTGGCCTTTTGACAATTTTTTTGTGGTCCATTAGAAACGATCGCATCCAGGCTGACGATGGAAGAAAGTCTACTTTAGTGACAATAAAAGCCACCATTTTGTCCTTTAACGGTGAACCAGTTACTTTTGAAACCCTTTTCCGAATTTCCTCGTGGAGGTCTGTCGGATGGCGTGTTTGAACGTCATATGCTGTAATGTTATTAATATACAAAGACAAAAAAAAATCTGCCAAATTTTTGCTCATATCGGCCGGCCGATTCATCGATCGGGCACTAGTCGGTATCGACAAACACGCATTTACACTGACGTTCAAACTTTTTGATGAGTCACAAACGGGCGCAGGATTTTTTAGGATTGTTCATACAGTGCGAATGGCGAGACGTCTCGCTGCTCTGATGCAATTCGATTGCAAACATGTCACGCAGAATGTTTGGGAAATGTTTCTGGTTTTGGTTTAGCGAAAGTGACGTCGTCCATTAGATAAGCGTGTGTGCGTGTGTGTGTGTGTTGCTGAGAGCAGCCGTGGCGTGGGAGGACGATTGTGTGGAACAAAATGTTGATCTCAACCTGTTCAGACCCATCTGCCACACACACACACACACACATTAACACTCACACACAGCTGCCGTACGATTTATTAGCGTACATTATATTCCAAAGAACAGAGCGATTCCTGCGCACGTTCACTCACCCGTGCACGTTTTGCACCACATGAAGCTCCAAGCTTTCAACCACAATATCGTTCCCAATCACTGGATTGGAAAATGATCCAATTTCACTTAATTGCTCAGAAAATTATTCAGTTTGGCATTAGATTTTTTTTTTCTGTCCTTTGTATTCGCTGAAAACTCCGCTATTGGCTGTTTTGTCTTCAGTGCTAAAGCAATTAATTACTCTGGTGCCATCTGGTGGAATCGCGGTGCGGTTGTTCGATTTAATTTATTGATATAAAAAAAAAATTTGGCGGCGTTTCCAATGTCCTGTTTTGTTGGAGGTTGACTTCATATGTTTTGCGTAACGAGCTAGTGCATTTGTTTGCAGGTGTGGGATGTCATGTGAGTTTGTGCTCATGGTTTTGTTTTTTTAGGCTAGCATGCTAACTGCTACTTTTTATGAGACTCGGGTGACCGTTTTTTTTTTTTGTGTTGAGTAATTTATGTGGTTCATGCTCACGTTCAGGTTTAGAAACGCTGCTCTAAACAAGCGCTTGTTTGTTGGTATGAGTCGTGCGAAGAAAATCCATTCAAAAAAGTGAAACCGACACAAAATGGTGACCGGTCGTGTGATTTTTGCTAATTGTCCACACATTGACAGCTTGTTGTTGTCATGATAGAAAGCAATTTGACTTTGGTACTTGACACTTGTTGTTTCATCGTTTGTGTGTGTGTGTGTGCGGTCATACACACCTGTTGAATTTCAACGACAGCAGATTAAAAAGGAAAAATAGCAGCAGTTTGAGGCCTGTTATCTGTCGAGAGGACGCCCGCTGAGAGGTTTTGATCAGCCTGCCAAATGGAATCCAAAAGCATCACGTACGCACACACAAGTACAAAGAGAATCAAAGCACAAATGGTGTCATTTCTTTTTTTTTTTTTTTTAAATCACAGATGGCAGGCAGCCTGCGCGTCTATGTGTGTATTTATTTGGCTTTATGGAGGACGACTGGGCTTTTGTTGGACGGCGAACCCCACGGTTCGACCTTGAGAAGGCGATGGGTTGTTGCCACGGCAACCGCCGACGGCCACGTTGTTGTTATTTTCGGCGTGTGTCTGTCTAGCCCCGGTGTCGCCAAACTCGTTTGTTGAAAGGAATTCCGCATGTTATTAATCCTTTTCATTTGCCCATTAAGTGTCAATCGATGAGCCAGTCGTTTCATACAACAATTGAAAACAAGGTCAAAAGTATTGATCAAAGAGTTTGTTTTACTATTTGACACTGTCTAGAGTCGATCAAGCCTCCAGTTGTTTTGTCAAATTGAATGTAAATGTGACCGTGTTTATTTATTCTAAACCTGCAAGTGTGTGTGCATGTGTGTGTTTGCAGTGGGGGGGGGGGGGGGGGGGGTTACACGCATGTTTTTGGCGCGTGCATGTTGAAGTGCCAGAGTCACAGCGAGGCCTGCTGTTTGCCTGGCTCATGGCGGCGTCGCCGTGGCAACAGCTCGGGCAGCGCCGCGTGAAGTGGAAGGAAGAAAGTCGCCTCCCCCCTCCCCATGAATACTTGATTGGATGATGTCACGCGTTTAATTGAGGCTTTAATTGTCTGGCTGCTGAAGAAGAGCAGTCGGTTAGTCTGCACCAGAGTTCTTTTTAGGAATTAAAAAAAAAAAAGTACCTCCACATTTCTCAACTGACTCCAACCCGCTTTTAAATCATCTACAATTTGTTATTGTGGCGCTGGAACATTATTAAGTTGAACATGAACACCGGGCTTGAATATAGAAAAGAATCGAGAAAGCTGCGTCGATATTCAAATCTTTGTTTTTGTAAACATTAAGAGACCAAAAATAGATTAGATTCATTTTTTTAAAACAAATCGGCCAATTAATCAGTGATCGGAACTCTACGCTGTCAAATGATTCTTTTGCATGGCGCCTGTGCATCTACTCGATCGGCGTTGTGCACACACTTGTGTGCGTTGATATGAAAAATGAATCACTGTCACAGGCAGGAATTCCGAGGGAGAGAGCGAGTGTGTGTTGCAGCGAGCGTGCTCTTTATTGAACTTTGTCTTCTCGTCTTCCTCACGCAGAGCCCAGCGCCTGGGAGGACCAAGGATCTCCTCTGCTCTCAAGTTGTGGATTCTTTTGCCTTTTTTGGGTAGGCTTGGGGGGGGGGGGTGCTTTTTGAAGAGTACCGCACTGAAAGAGAGACAAATCATCAACAAGGGAAATGAAGATGTTCAAAGTCAGAGAAAAAGTCTTCACTTGGCTTTTATTTTCATTCTGAAAGCTCCCGAAAGGAAGTCTCTCGTGTATGGTACTCAAATGTTCATGCTCCGCCCAGGACATGTAAAATGTTCAAAGTCTTGAGTTGTCTGGTTTCCCGCTAAACGGAGGCTTTCAAAAGGAGGCTCTCGTTTCCTCATCTCCGACTGTGACTGTTTCGAGCTCCCAAAAAAAAATGGGCTCGGAGAAGGACTCTGAGTCACCGCACTCCTCACTGAGCGGCGTCCCTAACCCAAAGTGCCGGGCGGCTGGAAAACGTAGACGCCGCATCTCCTTTCAGAGCCTCTTCCACGGCAAGCGGGGCTCCCGGGCGGCCAAGGGCCCCAAAGGAGGGGCCGCCACGCCGCAATCCCACCTGCCCCACGCTCAGCAGCAGCTTCTTCCATCGAGCGCCTTGAGCCCGGCCCCGCCGGTGCCGCCCGCGCCCGCTCCCACAGCCGACGCCCCCGAGGATGCCGCCCCGAGCACCCCCTCCATGCGGCTCTCTTCCAGCCAGGCCTCCCTGGGCGGCGAAGCTCCATCTGAGGACGCCGAGCTCTTGGAGTGCCCCCTGTGCCTGGTGCGCCAGCCGGCCGAGCAGCTGCCCGAGCTGTTGGGCTGCAGCCACCGCTCCTGCCTGTGCTGCCTTCGCCAGTACCTGCGCATCGAGATCACCGAGAGCCGCGTCCAGCTCAGCTGCCCCGAGTGCGCGGAGCGCCTGGCGCCCCGGCAGGTGGCCGACATCTTGGACGACGCCGCGCTCCTGGACAAGTACGAGGAGTTCTTGCTGCGCCGATGCCTCGCCTCGGACCCCGACTGCAGGTGGTGCCCGGCACCCGATTGCGGGTAAGGGATACACTCAACAGCTCAGGTAACTCAGGCTGGCCTTTATGGCTTCAAAGGGTTAGCTGTGCTAGCATGCCAGCTAGCTCGTAGCCGATGCGAAAGTAGTTTAGCACTTAGTATTTAAACCAGGAGTGTCAAACTCAGTTTAGTCGCGGGCTGATTTGGAGTTTTGTCTTCCCTGGCCGGGCCACTATGACAGTGAAACCACAAATATATTACTTGCACACAAGAAATTAAGAGATTACTAGTTTGGAAATCAGTCTAGTTAATTATAATCAATCCATCCATTTTCCGATCCGCTTATCCTCACAAGGGTCGGGGGGGGGTGCTGGAGCCTATCCCAGCTGTCTTCAGGCAGTAGGCGGGGGACACCCTGAACCGGTTGCCAGCCAATCGCAGGTCACACAGAAACAAACAAGCATTCGCGCTCACACTCACACCTCGGGACAATTTGGAGTGTTCGATCTGCCTGCCAGGCATGTTTTTGGAATGTGGGAGGAAACCGGAGTACCCGAAGAAAACCCATGCAAACTCCACATAGGGAGGCCGCAATTGGAATTGAATCCGGTACCTCTGCACTGTGAGGTTGACGCGCTATAACCATTGGACCACCAGGCCACCCCATCAACTATAATAGTTTGTTCAATTATTGTTTAACTGAGTATAAACCGGGTAACAAAATTATTGCAAAATCTCAACGTTATTTCTGACACAAGACAATTTGACATTTCGGGACAGATTTTAGCAAGTTGACACACATGATTTGCTTTCGGGGCGAAACAAAATTACCTGGCGGGCCGGATCTGGACGCCAGACCTTGAGTTTGACACCCACAATTTAAACCATTAAAAATTCATGACTGTCTGACATTTTTTTCAATAATTTTACCCCTTCCACCCACAAAAACTTGCACTTGCCTTTGTGGCTTTCGGTTTGTCTCATACATTTTTTTTTCTTCCCCCGAGACAGCTTTTGTATTGGTTCTCATTATATAGTGCGAAGTGTTGCGTGAGTGTGTCAGACGCATGTAAAGTCCCAATGAGCACACAGGAAGTTGAGGAAATGACGGCACACTTTGTGGGTGTGAAATTTGACATTGTTCCCGTCAATCACCTTCCCCTTTCTGCCGTAATCTGGAATCGAGACGATTTCACACAGCGCTGTTGCTTCAGGTCAGCCGCCGTCCACATGGCTGGCCCTGATAAGGACCAGAGGTTGCAAACGTTGCTCCTATTATCTACTTATTTAAAAAAAAAAAAAAAAAGACTGAACTCCATGTTGCGAAAGTGGAAATTGGAGGTGTAGGAGAAAGAGGGGGTGTCATGTTGGCTTTGGTGAGGCTGACTGGAATAAGTGAGAGGCGATTGTTTCATCTCAAAAGGCTGCGTGGATGTGTACAGTAGGGGTGGGCAAAGTGTGGCCCGTGGGCCACCTAAGACCCACCCAGCATTTACACCATGATTATTTCAGCATTTCCAATCGTCTCCCATTTTAAAAGTAACACGTGGCCCTTGAGGATGAACGTTTCCCCACCCTTGTGTGTTGCAGAAAGGAGACTAAAGGTTACGTAGATATGCACAAGTACGCAATCCTTTTCCCTGATAAACACCTCAAATCAAGGCTTGTGTGCGTGCGTGCGTCAGCAGTATCACGGCGAGCCCACCTGCTGACCTCAATACTCTGAAGGATGGGGCCGCGTCTGACGCCAGTGCTGACTCACCTCTCTCCAAACCGTGCGCAACTAATTCCACGGCGGCTCACAAACAGAAGCTGCGGCGACACACAACACATGCCGTGCACCAGGGTGGCACCTTTCTCCGTCGCGGGGGCCCTCGTCGACGGGAATTCCATCTTTGGTTATGTGTCGACTGCTGTTTGTTGACTCAACGGATGTGGGAGTAGAAATGAAATTGGTCCCCAACTGTACAAGTGAAACAACCCAATTAATGACTCGGACACTTCCCGATGTTGTCGGAAGGACTCAAGTGAAACGGTCTCGGGGAAAGTGGTTCTCCCCACTTTGGTCATCGCCACCTTGCCTCCTCTCCAAGCGGGGGGGGAGGAGAGGAGAAGTGGCAGTAAAACAGGCCAAAATCCAAAATGTTGTGATAGAAGTACAATTTTTTTTTTCCCTGTGTCACGATCCATTCTGAAGTTAGTTCCAATTGTAACAGCCAAAACTGGCCAAGTCCTCCATTAGACACTTTCTCACATCGACTCTGGTTGGTCGGTGATAAACTCACTTACTTGTAACTGAATCAATCCATGGACTGTGGAAATTGCCAAAAGTTGGTACATCTATGGTTCATTTGCATTTTGCTCAAGTGGGACAGGGACAGTGGAAAACCAAAACAGCACACAAAAAAAATCCTTTCTGTCACTTTGTAATGCACATTACTGCCACCTGCAAGACTGGAGTGCATAGGTTTCACCTGACATGACCTTGTTTCAGGCTGCGGTTTGGTTTTTAGCCTTTTGTGGAGGTGTGCACTCTCCAATCTACTCGTGACTTGCCGTCGTGTCTTTAATACTTTTTTGTTTTCTTGTAGTGTTTAATGTGGTGGGGGAAACTGGGAACAGTCACAATTGTAGCACAGGTGGAGGTAATCGGAGCATCTGGAACATTCCGTATGCGAACACATGGATCTCGCTGGATGTTCCGAGCTGTGAATCTGCTGCGCATCAGCGTGCGTGTGTGTGTCTGGAAATGTGTGTGCTGACTGGCCTATCGAGAGAGTGTTGGGCCCTCTGCTGCGGCTGTCAGTTGCCATGACGATGGTGGATGCGAAAGAGAGGCAGCGTTGCCAAGGGTAACGGGACTTCATTGAACACATCAGCGCGCACCGTGACCGGGACGTTGTTTTTGTGTGTGTGTGTGTGTGTGTGTTTGCACTTGAGCTGGCTGTGATGCGTGTGCGCTGCATCCTGGTGTGAAATTCATCATTCTTTTCGCGTGCAGGCTCAGCAGCATTCCCGCACACAACAATGACATGTTTGCGTTTATAAATATCTTCCGTGTAGCTTACTTGTACCAGGCTGTGTCTTCTTGTACGCCCAAATTAATGGTGGAAAAAAATCTTTCAATGATTTATCCTTTTTAAAATTTAAATCTGCAAAAACATAGCCTTTTGAACAGGGGTGTGTAGACTTTTTCTCCGCACTGCTGTATTTTTATTTTAGTGTTGGTCACCGCCCACATTTTTTTTTTTGTCTTCAGGTTTGCCGTCATCGCTTCCGGTTGTGCCAGCTGCCCCCGGCTGGTGTGCCGGCGCGAGGGCTGTGGCGCCGAGTTCTGCTACCACTGCAAACAGGCCTGGCACCCCAACCAGACCTGTGACTCGGCCCGCCAGCAGAGGGCGCAGTCACTGCACACGCACAGTACCCACTCGCCAAGCTACACCCAAGAGCAGGGACCAGGTGACGAACGCTTTGAACCGGTGGTTCTCAAACAGCAATCCGTACTTTAGAGATGCGCAAAAAGGATCTCAAACTCAAACTTTGCCGAATTACCCGAGTCATGGGTCAGCCTTTTTGGGCAAACAAGAAAAGTATACAACAAATTCAGTGTCCAGTTGTCTCGAGTGCCAGAGTGTCGACAAAAACAAGACAAGCAAAGACACACACACACACACACACACACATGCACGTCAACTTTGAGCTACAAGGCCAAAATGACCTTTAAAGGGCAGCAGGTGTGTTTCCAGTATCCTCATTTCAAACAAACACACTTGACATGCTAAGCTAACCGGCTACTTGCTGAATCATCTTGCATTACCTCCACCAAGGAGCTCTTGTTTTCAATTCGATTCATTTTTGTGGACAATTTTTGGTCAAATTCCAGATCAGACTTGAATTGAATTCTTCATGCCATGGTCACAAATTCAATCCAGCTATTCATAATGATGTATTTTATGCAGAGGTGCCTTTTTGGCCTCTGAAGGACACCGGTACAATGTGTAAATGCAACTACTGAATAAAAATATCAAATCACAACATTCATAAAAATTTGACGTCTGATTTAGATTGAACATATTCCTTTGAATTTGTTGTCAGTCGTATTCAGATGGTGCATTCGGTTGACCGATTTGTCTCATGCGTGATGTGTGTGTGTGTAGCGGACGACATCAAGCCGTGCCCGCGCTGCGGCGCCTACATCATCAAGATGAACGACGGCAGCTGCAATCACATGACATGCGCCGTGTGCGGCTGCGAGTTCTGCTGGCTGTGCATGAAGGAGATCTCGGACCTGCACTACCTGAGGTAAGGTAGCCGCAGTTTCGCCATCCTCATCCATATGACAATACAGAAATAAATGCGTCGGTTGGGTCACAAATTTAATCTGGATTTGATCTAGATTGCCCATTTAATGATAGCTTTTACCCAAAGACACCTTTCTGGTAAAATGCTTCACCAAACCATATTGGTTTTGTATCTAAAGTCCACTAGCTTAATACGAACCTAATGCAAAGCATGAGAGACAGGCTAATGGAAATTAGCACGTGCAAGTTACCCTTGCATGTATAAACTAACCCCGGTGATCTTATTGGTAAATAATGTTTTGAAGTGTCACATTCACTCTAATGATTTTTCTTTGAACCTAAAAAACATGGTGCGATTGTCAAAGAAGAAGCAAATTGCCTTAGGCCTTGTAATTTTTTCATCCATGGGTAGATTTGAAATTCTATTTTAGTATTTAGTATTCACAGGTTCAAGGCTTGACTGTATATGTTTTACACCCCCACCCCAACACCCCTCCCCCCACACACACACCTCCATCCTCATCCTGCTTCTTCCGCCGCAGCCCGTCTGGCTGCACCTTCTGGGGCAAGAAGCCGTGGAGCAGGAAGAAGAAAATTCTGTGGCAGCTGGGCACACTCATCGGTGCCCCCGTGGGCATCACGCTCATCGCCGGCATCGCCATCCCTGCCATGGTCATCGGCATCCCCGTCTATGTTGGCCGCAAGGTGAGAAGCACATACAGTAGACCTCATGAGCAGCTTAAGAGGCAGTCAATTGTGGAATTGCTTTGAGTCTCCAAAATGAGGCCTCATTCATCCCTAAAAGTGAATAAATCCGCCATTCAGAGTTCTTAAAAATTCCACAAACACAATGAACGCTCTATTTTATTTGGAGACGGCACTGATTATGCGCTCCGCAGATCCACGCTCACTACGAAGTGAAGAAGACGTCTCGCCACCGCAGGAACTTGGCCATCACGGGCGGCGTGACCTTGTCCATCCTCACCGCGCCCGTCATCGCCGCCGTCAGCGTGGGTGAGCAATTCGGCAGAAAACCGAACCGCGACAACACTTTTGGTCTAATTCGAAGGTTAACATTCAAAACGTGGCCGCGGTCGTGTACTCATCTTTTGGTCGCTCATCAGGCATCGGCGTGCCCATCATGTTGGCATACGTTTACGGTGTGGTGCCCATCTCGCTGTGCCGAGGAGGCGGCTGCGGCGTGAGCAGAGGGAAGGGCCGCGGGGTGCGTATCGACTTTGACGAGGACGATGGGCCGATCACAGGTGAGGAGGACCTCCGCCTGGTGCAAAGCCCTTTGAGCCTTTCTTTGATCCTTCCATCCATGATAACCAATTTAAGTTGTGTGTGTACGAGTATGCGCTTTGTCCTTACTAGTAGGGCAACTTTAAATAAAACAAATACCACATTGGCCCGAATATAAGACAGCGTTTTTTGCATTGAAATCTGACTGAAAAAGTGGGGGTTCGTCTTATATTCAGGGTCCAGACATTATACCCATTCACGACGCTAGATGGCGCCAGATACCATTGAAGCGAATGCTGAACTTGACTCCGCAGGCCAAAGCGAACCCCTGTCACGAAGAATAAAAATAAAAATAGCGGTTGCACGAAGAAGAAAAATAAAAAATAGCGGTAAGAAAGAAAAGAGAAGAAAATAATAGAAGAGATAACAAAATGGAGAAACGTAGCGACAATCTGGAGAAAAGTGGGTCGAAGATCGACAGCTGAGGAGGAGTTATGATGTAATTTACATTTCAAAAACCAGAAGCCATTCATTTATGAATGTGATTGCACTTTAGTTTACATATTTAAATGTTCTGATATTAAGATTTGAATGAGGCAAAATAACATGCTTTTTCTCTCAAATACAGTATATTGTTATAATCATTTGTTTCAGATGTACTGTCATTATTTTCTGGATAAAAATTAATTTGGTGTTCAAAAAGTCTTTTTTTCAAACTTGAGTCTTGAAAAAGAGTCTTATAATCAGGGCCGTCTTATATTCGGTCCAATACGGTACGATGATAGTAATTATTATATTAATGTAGAATATTGTCTGACTCAGTGGCGGATGCGTGGCGAGCGCTCAAGTCGCCAAGCTTCGGCGAGAGCAGCCTGGACGGTGCGGTGAGCGGTCTAAGCACCACCTCCCCCAGTGAGGGGCTTTCAATGGTGCCGGGGACCGTCGGGGAAGCGCCCCACTTCAACACCCTGGCCGGCGGCGCGTTGGGGACCCGCGCCGGCAAATACAGCAGGTGAGGAGGACGGCGCTTAAGACGGTTTCGAATGACGTCAGAGTGACATGCGAGGTGTTTGCGTGCCGCTCCAGGCTGGAAGTGCAGGCGGGAGAGCTGGCCAAGGAGTCGGCCCAGAAGGAGACGGGGAGCTTGGGGGCGGGGAGCGACTGTGCCAGTACGCGCGGGATGGCCGGCTCCATCATCTCCTCCTACACGCTGCCTGACAGGTACATTCTTTTTCCTGTCAAACCCTTTTTTTTTTCTGTTTGGGTCTTGTGGTTGCCCACCTCTGATCATGAAGATCCTCACTTTGGCTTCTTCTGTTGTGGTGGGTGACGCCCCTCAGGGAGTGCACCAACCTGGAAATCCAAGTGGACATTGAGACCAAACCCAGCCACCTCTGCCTGACCAGCGAGGAGGACCTTGCTCCAGCCGCCCCCGCGAGCGCCACGGTAGGGGAGGAGCCCCTGGACTGCAGTTCCAGACGGGGCGGCGCTGCGGGCCTGTCGCCGGGCGGCTCGGTGCGGGACAAGGACGAGGGCCTCCACGACGTCACTCTGGCTCAGCCCGAAAGCATCCGCAGCGACTTGGAGATGTCCGACACGCAGTCGGACGACATCGCCGAGCTGACGTCGGATGACTGCGACTCGCCCCGCCGGCCCATGGGACCGCTGCCCGCGCAAGCCGCCTCGTGCCGGGCCATGAGCACCCCCACTGAAGGCCTTCACTGTCCCCCCGACGCCAACGTCGTCCTGTACGTGTGAGATGCCGGAAGATTTGAAAAGCTTTTTGAGCATTTCTTCCATATCCTGGATATCCATCTTGAGATCTACTAGTCCAAGTCTTTGTCCTCACTGGTAAGACAATTTGGCGCGCTAGTAGACCGACTGAATATCAAGCATATTCAATAAACGCTCAAATGTCTTTTCAAAGACAGCAGCTCTCAGGAACACACAACAAACATTCTGACTTCCCTTAATGTTGTTTTTTTTTTTTCCCTGTTTGTTTTATTTCCTGCTTTTTTGCCTCCAGTAGACGCGCCACCCTGGCGACTGGCTGACAATCTTCTCATTGTCAGAGTTCTACCTCTGAGATTTATATGTGCGTGTTTACTCCCTGGGATAAAATGCCTTGGCTGCTACTTAATTTGGGGGGGGGGGGGGGAAGAGGTACAAGTTTTCCACACAAGCAGGTGAAACCTGGCGCACAGCCCCAGCGGCAGTCAACAGTTGTCACGCGATGTAACGTGTGTGTGTGAGAGAATGAAAGAAAAACTGTGGCTTTGTTTTCCTCCTCCCGCTCTGTTCAACTCGTCGCTTGCTGTGTGCGCATGAGCCTGGTGTGGAAGGTTTACCAACGTTAATGCACAGCAAATACACAAAAGAAATTCTGTAGATAAGTACTACACTGTTTATTGAGTAAGTAACATTTTGACACCTATGAGAGCCACACAGACTTTTGGGAGGTGCAAGCGCAATGCAGTGGCGCCTCGAGAATCAAGTGACCCGACTTAAATTTTTGAGATCCCAGCTGTCGTTTGACTATTTTCAATTTTATTTATTTTTTTGCATTAACCCGAGTTAAATTCTGAGATACGAGTGCCATATCTCGGAATACTCACGGGCTAATATTTTTTTTTTATTCTCTGCAATCAGTGCAGTTCACAGACTCACAGTAGCTGTGAAACTATTATACTGCCCCCAAGTGGCCAAATCCCGCACAGCTGAACGAGACACAATGAAAGCGTTACGATAGCCAAACTAGGTCATGCTTCACATTTTATTTAATTATTAATGAAAGTATTATTTTAATTATTTTGTCGATTGATGAATCTGATTTTCAATATGTTTTTAATTTCTACACGATTGTTTAAAAAAAGCGGGTTATTATGTCAAATTGATAGTGTAGAAAATGCACCAAAAAACATGATCATTCATTTCCTGGTTTGGTCCGCAAGATGTCAGGAAATAGGCCAAAATGTTTCGTATTCTTTTCCAAAGTAAGAGCAAATGTTTTTATTTTGATCCAACGCAAAGATCAGTCTCCTTTCATTCTCAAGGCACCACTGTATTCGTATCTGTTGACAACAACAAAATGATGTTGACGGATGTTTGCACATACCTGAAGTTGTCACTTTGTGTGTGTGTATTTAACTGGTTAGCTGGTTTTGAATGCGCACTTTTGCACTTTAACCAAGCTTGTCTTTTTTTCCGTTGGTGGGGCTACTCACCATCGTCTTGATTATCATCATCATCATCATGCGTTTGCATTTAAAGGAGACGTATGTGTCGTCGCCCCCCCCCCCCCCCCCCCACTACACACAATTCAAAATGGTTTGCAATTATCTTATGACTGCTGTGACATTCTTTGGTCAAGAAAGCCCAAAGATTAAAAAAAAATAAAACACACTTTTGACACATTACATAGAGTGTGGAGGGGAAAAAGGCCATTGACAAGTGGAACATTTTCACTCATGGAGTCATCACTTAACACACTATCCTGTGTGTATGTGGCACATTGGCATGTTGTTTTTTTGTGTTTTTTTTGTTTTGTTTTTATCAATATCTCCCCTGAAGTTACATGCAACCAAATTCAAGATCACACCAGGATGCCTTTTATGTTGGACGTGACTGAAGTGTTAACCTCCAAAACCTTTTTTTTGTGGTTCACTGATATTTTGTGCGTGTGTGTATGTATATAGAATGCTTTTAATTGTGATTTTGGAGGTAAACACTGATGGTCGTCTTAATCATTCTCACTGGCCTGAATTGTTTCTCAGCTTTGTGCTTGCCAATGAGCTGGGGTGGGGGGGGGTGACACGCTTCCTGGAGTCTGCGTGGAATGTTCCTCATGTCCGACGTGCAACTTTTCGTCTTCGGCTGCTTGTTTCATTTGCTGCACTTTTTACTCATTTTTCTCCCTGCCTGAGATAAAGCACTCGAATGTACCACGGGCCTGTACCTTACTGACCAAGCGTCTATTGGAGATATTTGAGTGAAAACAAGATAGATTTAGCAATATTTGAGTGTAACTAAACCGCTCTTCTACTTCCTGTCACTGTCAAAGTCTCACCCTGGCGTGAGGATGCAATTGCAGGACTGTGAATGACCTTTTTTTGGGGGGGGGGGGGCGAAATAAACACAATCGGGTGTTTACCAAAGCAGTGTTTCATTATTGACTCTGTATTCATTTTTAATCAGTGCTTCACTTTTTCCACATTCCAAAATGGAATACAGTCATCCCCGACCCGCATAAAATTCGACACAGAGCATCCTCTAACTTGTTTTGCGCAAACTTATGACAAGTAAAAATAATAATCATAATAATCAAAATTATAAAAATCGCTTTTTTGACTGGCTAATTATTCGATTCGTTTATTCAATTCATTCTATTTTTTTTTTTTAGGGGATTTGGGATCTAAATGAACCTCCAGCACTGAACAGTCAAACAATATTCTACATGGCTCACTGGACGAAAAGAATATGGTCGGATATATTGAGCGAATTAACTAAACTAACAACGAGCGATCTCACAGTTTCGTTTTAAACTATTTTGTACTTGTGACGTGCATTCTGCTTGACCCATTTTTGTCCACTAGGTAGCAGTAGCGTACGACTATCGCGACATATATTTCACTTTACGACAGTCGCAAAGCAAAACGGTACATCCGGGGGAAGGTTAAATTGACGCCTATCATACACGGTAATAAGATTTCATTCCCTTTTATGATGATATTGTAATGTTAAGTCCGAGTTTTCGATTGGAATTTGACTTTAAGTTGAGCTATTACTTTCTGTCAACGTACAAAATGTACTGAGTCGCTATTCGCACGACATGTCATTGACGGGGGACTGTTTGGCTAGCTGTCGTGCTCACATACTTGCTAGCCGACATTTTTGAAACTATCATTCATATTTTTGTGCATAAAGTGGTTGTAATAGACAATGAATGATAATTGGACCTTACCTTGAGAGTCTTAAACCATAAAATTGACTTAACCCTTTCGGCGGAGGAGGTTTTTACAATAAAATATTCGTCGTTGTGAGTTTACCGTGACCGGCAACTCGCCACCTCGCGTTCTATCGCGCGAGAAACTGGAATTGTATTCTTTACGCGTTAAATTTTCTACATTTACACAAGTTGAACGCGCAATTTCTACACTTGAAAAACGTAAAGTGTCTTCTGCTGGCGTATAGACACGCGAACATTTAAAGCACTCCAGAAATGTGTCAGGGTTATAGTTAGTGTTTGGGTTAGGTTTGTAATGCCGACAACAGCCCATTTTTAGTGACAAAACACATTTTAGAATTTTATGTAAATAGACAGAAAGGGTTGAAAGGAGGCAGGAACCACGCACCGTGCAGAACTCACTGCAGAATAACTGACGGCAAAATAGCATGATTCCTCCGCCCGGCCAATCAGTCATTCATGGCTTAATAACGCTTGGAGGACAGTTGGCTGTCACGGTAAAATAACCACTGGTGAAATAATTTTTATCTCTTGGACCAAATCAGCAATGTTTTTTTCCCCTAAACAACTCACATTGTCATCCCCAGAAATAACAAACATTTTTACTTATATTTCTTTCCAGATAATCCCCCCCAAAATGTTTCTCTTGGGAAGTGGGTTTTTTTTTAAATCTAACCTTAAAGTGGGCTATTTCGTTTCTCAGTACGATGCCGTTCGTGGACCTGCAGTCGCGCCTGGGCGTGGACGTGGACCGCTGGCTGCTGCTGCAGAGCGGGCCCCAGCCTAACCAGCGGGCTGCGCGCTGCCACGCCTTTGAGAAGGAGTTGGTCGAGTGTTCCCACGGCATCGGGGCGACCCGTGCCAAGCGAGAGTGCCGGCTGGAGTTTGAGGACTTCTACGAGTGCATGCACAGGCAGAAGATGGTAGTTATTGATGCCTTGCTTTGTTTTTTACCAACTGCAGAGGGTAGAATGAAAAAAAAAAATTCGGAATCTGTCCTTGTTTTCTTGCCGTTGCAGCACAAGCGTTTGTACACCATCCGCCAGCAACGTGACAAGATGATTAAGGAGGGCACCTACACACCGCCTGCTCACCACACAGGCCAGAGTGGCCAGTCCGACCCGTGAACTTCGGGTCACCACTCACCTACCTGCCCCTCAATTGTCATCGTGTACAGTAAAAATCTTCCTCTCTCAGTTAATAAAAATAAGTCTTTCCTTCTACTCTTCATTTTCTCTCTTTGAATGTTTCTATGGCAAGGCAGACAATTTTTATAATCAGTCTTGTTACTTAAAGGGGAAAACACTCCTGTTTAGAATAACTCTGGTCAACATTTCTTTTTTTAATCAGAGATGCAGGTAAAGTAAACTGTTAATGTTTTTTTACTGATTCTTAATCTGCCCTCAGGTTTCATAATAATAATATAACAACAAAATAATATGTAATATAGTAATAGATTTATCAATGAAGTGTTCGGTTCAGCAACAGGTGGTAGCCATAAATTAAAACATGGCAAAATAAGTCTTGTGCAAGCTTTTTTAGGCCAAACTTCAAAATAAATATATCTCAAAAACATGATGTGATAGAAACAAAGGGCATTTTTGTACTGTAATCAATATTAACGACGTTTCGAGACCATCAGATTAAAATTGACTGTTGACCAATGTAATTCTTTCATAACTTCTACAATACATTTTTATTTATATAGTGCTTAAATGATTCTTTCAAATGTTATTCTAAATACTGCTACCACGACTACTATATTAATCAAACAGAATTACTCATTTTGGTTATTATAGAATGGTACAAAATTTAATGGCAAATTCATTACCTGTTCAATTGTTACAAAAAAAATCATTTCGACGAACGCCACAAGATGGCGCCAGAAGCAAGCACTTTTTGTGCATCTTTCGTGATTTCCATTCATGTTTGACCCCAACTGCTTTTCCTCGGTTTTGACAGAAATATTACATTAGGTTAAATTACATCATTGGAGTACACATTTTTACTAGTTAACTTGATGACGTTGTCCTCTCTATCCGTTTTTTTCTCGTAATTTTGGACTCTCCTTTTGATCTGGGAATTTCAGGAATGTTTTTGAGGCAGGTGGCGCCTGGTTCCATGGACGTGGCCAACTTGGAAACTCTTGCCAATTCTTGGCAATACTGTAGTCGGAATCATGCTGAGTGCAACAAAGAACTGCCCACTAGATGCAACAATTGCAATTTAAATTAGAATTTGAGCATGGTTTGTTTTGGTGTTCTCTTCTGCACTGACACATGCCCCCAAAGAAAATGTATAAACTAACATTACTTTCGCTACGACTGAAGAAAAATGAAGTCGCCCCAAGTGTACCGAGTATAGTGGCCAAAATAAACACGCACACAGCGGTGTGTGTGGTGGTGACGTCATATCGATGTGAATGATGAGTAACTGCTGCAAATATCTCAAGAAGTCCAACGCCTTGTGTCTTTGAGAGAAGCTTAACCAAATCATTTTGGATTGCCTCTCACACACAACTGTGAAATGCTCCCACACACTTTTTTGAAACTCGCATATATTTGTGAAACTCACGCTTTCACACATCGTCCAGGAATGTGCTCAGAAATCTTGAAAAACTATGGACTGAAAGAGCATTTCACGGGTGTGCGTGCGCGCGCATTCGTGTTTTTGCGCGCGTGTGTGTGTGTGTGCGTGTGTGTATTTGAACGCTCTACTGTCATATTTAAAATTGTCCCACATGTTTACGTCCTAAAGGATCTAAACACCTCCACTGCAAGCATCATCCCGACATAAAGAACGCGACGACTTGTGGAGGTGAGCAAACAAAATGTCACTTTTGCTCATGAGAGCGTTTCACTTGTGTATGTGAGTGGAAAAAAATGTCAAGTTATGTATGAAAGCGTTTCACTTGTGTCCGTAAAAGCGCCAAATCTATATGGCGTGTATAACTCACTTGTGCTGATAAAAACATTTCACTTTGTGACCCCCCCCCCTGCCGACCCCCACCTAAACAGTAATGTGTGAGAGGTGATCCTGAATGACAGTACAGTCTGTCCCTGACGACTCTTCGTCATTTTTTACCCCTTTCACAGAGATTCGACGGGAAGACGTCGAGCGTCCGTGAGCGAGTTTCGTCCGCGTTCACGCGAACAGGGTCACGCAAGATGACGCGGCAGGAGGAGCCCCGGCAAACCCACTCCAGCACCAGGACCACCCCACAAATCCCCGTGACGACATGTCCGCCGCCAGCAGCCCCGAAAAAGCAGCCGCCGCCCGGCCGCTGCGAGCCATGGGTTAACCCCCGAATGGAAAGCAGCCTAGCCGGTCGACTGTGCGCGTGACCGGGAGAGGGCGAGAGAGCTCTAGAGGAGGTGGTAGTGGATGAGGAGGAGGAGGAAGTGGACCATTAGCACCATCACCCACTTTCGCTTTTTTTTTTTAATTCTTCCGCACAGCACGTCCGATCCAGCCGAGAAGCGGAAGGCATTTTTCTTCAGCCATTCGGAACCGGAGGAGGAGGAGGGGAGCAGCGGCGACGGCAGCAGTTCTACCGGCCTTCCACGCTCGCAACCCGGCTAGGCTGTAGACCATCGCTGCCCGCTGAAGGTAAGCCGCTCACGGAGCTCACTCGGACCACTTTCAAAGCAACCAGCTCCCGTTCTTAGCGTCACCGGAAGATGAATTCTAATGGCTCTGGAGCCATTTAAATGACATTTGGATTCAATTAGGGCTGAAGACATTATCAGTCGTGGCGTGTTGATGAAGTGGCCTTTAATTTGAAGCATTCTGTTGATCATTTTAACAATCACTCATCTTCATCAGTGTCACAACATGATGCTTTCTGGCTGTCGTGGAATTGTACCCAAGGACTGCGTAGTCGATTGTTTTGCAGAAACTGCACCCATACACAGCCTTGACATTGCACACATACACAGCTCCATAAATTGCGAGTCCTAAACTGAATGAAGGGAGCAATTCCACAACACTTGGGTTATGAAGGCATTTGAGCACATGTCCAGCACAAATGGATAAATCCAATCCGCGGCGTGGACAAAAGAGACGACAGTCAGACATGCACTGTGTCTCCCTCGCTGTCTGTCTCCGTGTCCACTCATGCAAAGCACATTCACATTCGAGAGTGGAATGTGTCCACCGCAAGCGAGACTCGTTGGCTTGCATGACAGAGCATCCGGCTAGGCGGCCATGCCACATAGGTGGCAAGAGGAACTCAAATCCTCCTGACAAACATCAACGCTTCCGACTGCTTGGTGACACAGAGAGATGCTGAGCTCCTGCAGCTTGGTAGCAGATGGTCAAAAACAAGCCCAAAAGTAGACACACACCATCACCAGTATAACTGGAGCACAAACCGATGCTGTGGAGGTTAATTTGACTTTGGAACACCTCCTAATTGCTCATATTTGCATTTTCCCCACCATTGGGAAGAATGGAGAGAAAAAAAACGTTAACAAATGTCATTAAAATAATTGAAATAAAAATGAAAAAAAATTGCATTTCCCAAAGAAAATTGGAATATTTTTTCACATGAATTGAAATACATAATTGTGGATTCAACATCAGAATCAGAATCAGAATCATCTTTATTGGCCAAGTATGTAGAACACACAAGGAATTTGTCTCCGGTATAACACGCTGCATTAGTAATTAGGAAATATAATTAAAATAAGATTTTAGAAAATAATTTCTGCATTTCAAAAAATAAATTTCATTAAAGTATGAAGAAATTCAATGTTAGTACCTTTTTACAAAACAGAAATATTTACCAAAAAATTAATTTAGTCCAACATTTTTTTAAAATAAATAAAATTAAATGAAAATGTTGAAATGTGCCTTTCCCTCATTTGAAAAAAACCCCCAATCTAAACTAAATCACATCAGTGAGTAGAATACATATTTGTTGTCCTTCTTAATTAAAAAAACATCACCATAAATTAAACATAATCTAGAAGATGCAGACATGTTGCTAAACAGACACAAATACTTCTTCCTAGTGAGATCGATAGGGTCACATGTTGCTAGGCAGAATTTACGGGGCAAGATAGGATGCCGTTTTCCCCACAATTTGGGTTAAGATGTGGCAGGAAATAGCCTCGCAAAGTCAAAATAGACACATGCTAACGGAGTACATTGAAAGGTCATTTCTACAAGTTGCACGGTGTAGAATGTGCTGGGAATAAGCTGGAGACAGACAACAAGTGATGTCACTGTGGCGGTCCCCGACCAGTAGAACTTTAATGACAGGGTTCGGGTTATGAAGTTTCCCAACCGCGTCGCTATATTTACACTGACGTTGACTCACTCTTTTTTTACACCCAGAAACTCACACACCAAACACAGAATTTAGAAAATGAAACACACAAAACCAGAACTAAGATACCAAAAATTCAGGATTTTTTACTATGATGTCATAGAGACCTAAACACACACCAGAACTAAATACCTGAACACGCTCCAGAAACCCAAATCCAAGTACAAAAATTCCCAGGCTGCAGATCACCACCAAACTTGGTGATCCTCTTAGTACCATCACCTTGGTGACGGTCTTTCAGGAAGTGGTGCTCAAACCATGTTTTATCCAAAAACCTCCATGTTTAGTCTACGACTTCACCATGTACACAACGACTACCTTTAAAGTCTCTTTGGAAGCATGACAAATCTTTCAAACGCGCTAAACATTAGCACGCGTTAGCATATTTACTGCTGCTAACCTCATTTAAGCACTTTAATAGCCACCTCCCGACAGATTAGCATATTAGCAATCTGACACGGAAGAGACCGGGGACGCAAAAGCTCTTCAAGAAGCTCTTTCATTGACTTGATGGGATACAATTTCACTGGCTATTCATTGTCATTGATTTCTTTCCACAATTGATTGGCTGATGCGAGGATGGCGCCTCAGAGTATTCACACACACACACACACACACACACACACACTGGACACGTATTTATTGTACAGCGCTTGACGTGTGACAGCCTTACTTTAGAATGGATTAACTTCAATTATCCCTTTAGAATTTGACTCAAATATCAGATTTTTTTTTCCAACTCTCACTTGTTACAAGACCTAAAGCTTGTGAGCTAATTACTTGCTAGCACCTATCGATGCTAGCAACAAGTGACATATATTGACATATATGACGAGGATTTATATATATATATATATATATATATATATATATATATATATATATATATATATAAATCCGGCCTCCCTGTGTGGAGTTTGCATGTTCTCCCCGGGCCTGCGTGGGTTTTCTCCGGGTGCTCCGGTTTCCTCCCACATTCCAAAAACATGCATGGCAGGTTGATTGGACGCTCTAAATTGTCCCTAGGTGTGAGTGTGGGCGTGGATGGTTGTTCGTCTCTGTGTGCCCTGCGATTGGCTGGCAACTGATTCAGGGTGTCCCCCGCCTACTGCCCGAAGACGGCTGGGATAGGCTCCAGCACCCCCGCGACCCTAGTGAGGATCAAGCGGTTCGGAAAATGGATGGATGGATATATATATATGTATTTTTTTAACCAGCTGTGTTGATGGGACAAGCTAAGGCCAACTATACTATCAGACTGGGAAAAAAATGTCACAATACACATTGTGTTGATTTTGGATGTAATTTCCTTAGTATGTATCGATTCTGACCGGGAAATTATTTTTTCCTGAAATAATTCTGTTCTTCTTCTTGTCGCATATACAAGCTCACAAAGGGTGACTCTTTGCTCTCCTTTTCCTCCCCCAGCAGGCCCGACACTCCCATGGAGTCATCGGACGACGACACCCTCAGCGAGCGCTCGTGCGTGAGCGAGCCGTCCTTCCGCAGCGAGCGCTCGGAGGGCTCGCTTTCACCGTGCCCCTCGTCTCTGTACGCCAGCGCCCCAGGAGATACGCTGCCTTGGAACCTGTCCAAACACGAGCGACGCAAGCGCAGGAGCCAGGACTCTGTGTTGGACCCCGCGGAGAGGGCGGTGGTCCGCGTGGCAGGTAAGGAGACTCCTGTTGGAATCTTGTCGTGTCGGATTTGCAAGAACATCTGACAGGGCAACAACATTGCTAAGTGAACCCCATGAAAAGCAATTTTCTTGAATTCCTTGTTATTTATTGGATTCTGCCATGCAAGTTCGGAATTTCATCCTCGACGATGAGTATCAATCTCATTTTTTTCACTGGTCACATCGTAGTGCTGGTTTCTTTCAGAGGACAGTTATGCCTGTGAACCCAAATAAATGCACACTTGCCTCATACTACGCAGACACAACAAACTGAGTTTTAAAAAATCAGAGACCAGTAAAAACTTTAATATATAATTGCATTTATTTTAAAAAGGGGAATGGGTAAACAATTTGCAATTTTGGTATTTTAGCAGGAAACATGAAGTTGATGCACATATTTTGCTTTCGTGGGCCGCATGAAATGATGTGGCGGGCCAGATCTTGCCAGCGGGTCTGGAGTTTGACACATGCGTAGTTGACTCAACACTTGAATTTTTTTTTTTTTTTTTTTTTTTACCCGATTGTAAAAATTCTCTTTTTTTTCTCGATAAGGGAGCAATTTCATATTGTTAGTTTCCAAAAGAGCCATTTATTGGCTAACTGCACTCCACTGGAGCAAATGAATGACACAAATTTGATTTTACGAAGTGGAGCGACCCTCAATCCGGAGCCTCCTGAACATGACCTAGCAGTCCCATGATGCAGAATTATCCCGACTAGTGGTCCTAACGTGTCAGGATTGTTGAGCTCACTCAGGCTTGAAGCTCCGTTGTGTCTCCCTATTTGCATCTGACCGTATCATGGGCGATCGGGGCGCATTTGCGCTGACCCCGATGCCCGTGAGGACAATGGCTGGAATGCGGACCAGGAATCCTTTAGCAGGCCACGTGATTGACAGCTCAGATATTTACACGGAGACACAGCAAATTACCAGGACCCCGCACGTCGACGCCGGCTTGTCATTTAGGCGTCCTCCGTCCCGCCTGCAGTGTTTCTTTCTCAACAGGCAGCCTCTGTAGTCCCCTGTTGTCATGGTGACATAGTGTCCCTTTCCCTCCCCGCTCCGCCTGTTGCCATGGTGATGAAAGCATTGGTGGCGGGGGAGGACGAGGGTGACAACGGGTATTAAAAGGGGGCACAGAAAAGTGAATGAGTAGGGAAGGCGAAGGAGGATGTGGAGGAGTTAATGACTTTTTTAAGGCAAAGTTGAGGAGAAAGATTGATGAAGTGAACCTTGGAAGGGAGGAAAGCTTGGATAAGAGTTGGGAGAAAGACCTTGTGGGAGGTTTTGTCGTTGGGAATGTGGTACAGAAAGCAAGGTTTGGTTGACTCTTGTTGTCGTTTTACTCTGAAATATGTTAGGAATGCTCGTGAAGAGTTCACATTTTGTGGTTATGGTGGTTTGGGTGAATTTCTCTCCCTCTAGTTTGCATTTCGATCCGATCGTCTCCAACTCCCGCACATCAAACTATCAATCAGCTGCACTTTATGACAGATGGATGTGATTATATGAGCGCCACCTACTGGCCAGCCGCGACTGACAAAAGACGTTATGCTCATGTTGATCATAATAATGACAGTGACAGGTGTGTAAAAAAAAAAACCTCAAGACAATCTACTTTTTGTTTTGTAATAAAACATACAACACCTTGTAAATATAAGGTTAATTAAGTCTAAATGGTTAATAATAATATTTTTTTTCCCACATCTCTGGCATAGTATATGACACACTTCTCAATGCACGGTGACGACAATGCGCCTTATGTATGAATCTTTACGTTAATTGCTTTTGGATTAATGACATAATCTCTGTGTTGATCACTGTCGAAGCTGCTTTATGGAGATTATCCGTTGCTGGTATAAAGGACAGGACAGAAAGCCATACAGTTCAGGAGGCAACGGAATAGCAAATAGGTCACCAAGTCAAATATAGCAGGATGCATATGGATTTAGAGTTCAGTTCCGTCATTTAGGCTTTAGGTGGCGGTATATACCGTCAATTCAATTTGTAGCCTGGTGTTGCCTTCAATGTCAATCGGAATCACGAGATTCCTCAGAGCAACCCAGCCAAAGTTTTTAAATGTTCACCCATCCATCCATCCATCCATCCATCCATCCTCCCTCCTATTGTTGAGTCTTGATGGGCATGCAATACCGCTGTTGGCCTTGTGGGGGGCACTACAGCTCCATCTTTCCTCGGATCCTTTTTAGCAAGCCGGCTAGTTTGGCGTGCTAGTTAGACACATTTGGCCGGCGGGCTTAGAGATTCTTGCGGCGGCGTCGGCGCTTCCTGACGTGGCCGGCAGAGAGGGATGGAAGACAGCTACGGCAAGCCGAGCCGAGTCCCAGCACGCAGTGGAAGAAAGAGACTCTCTCAAAGGCGGGCGGAGAATTCCGAGGTCGGCGTGTGAAGCAGCCATTTGCGGCCGGGAAGAAGCCCCAGGAAGCACTGGAGCGGCTCGCTGACGTACGCAGCCGGTGAGAGGAAGCGCGGGTCCGGATACAATTTAGCCCGAGAAATCCCCCCTCGCCCCCCACCGCTTTACCGGGTTGGAAACGGACACTCTCCCAGTTCGACGTGTCTTATTTGCGGCGTGTGGGCTGCAGCTGCGTCCCCTCAGCGTCCGAACAGCTGTCGCCGGTTGGATGGTGATATATTTCAGGAGGGACTCCTCGCCTCGCAGGGAGACTGTGCGCGTGTGTCGGCGCGCACCAACCAGCTCGCTGGTGATGGATAGATAACATTTATGTAACCTCCATTGTACATTTTCCACCCCCCGAAGACTTTTTTTGTGCTTTTATTGACTATTTGACGGGATTATACCGGGCCGAATGCAACGAGCCCGCTCGTAATTCGGACGCCGAGGAGAGGGAGACGTTTTGCCAGCAAGTCAACCGGCGGTGCGGAGCCACTGCGGTAGTCCGACCCTCAAAGCACCATGGCTGGATTCATACCCGGCCTGCTACCGTCCAATCACTCCCAGGAGAAGCAGTTTGCCCAGGCCTACGAAGATGTCCTGGAACGGTATAAAGGTAACATTATGGCAGGAGGAGACATGGGTTACTTAATTAGATAGATCTTCACTGAGTTTTGGGAGCAATTTTGCCTTGACGCACTACTGAGCTGTGTTCATTTTTTTGTCGTTTTGCAGGAGGGTGATTTCAAAGTTTTATATCTTGTTGAATAGTATAAATATGATTGAGTGCTTGTTTTAACAGAAATTGAAGTTTGAGTTTGGTGTTTTGGCCAAATGTAATGATTTTGATCATACTGCATATTTGATATTGGATCATACTGCTTAGAGTTTTTCATGCAACTGAGGTGCTGTCAACATATTCTGTCAGTATCATTGCATGGCGGACAAGGAACAATCTGAGATTCGGAAAAAAGTTTGGTGCAATATAAAGACGTGCGTAATTTGCACAGGCTCTCGCACCCAAGCTTAAATCTCAACAGAACTTGAGTTCCTTTGATGTTTTTGCAGAAACTGAAAACCAGGGCCTTTTTGAACTCTTTGAATCTCGTTTCTGCTTTGGAAGTTCTCTTTCGTTCTTTCCCTCACGGCAGTAACATTTAAAACAACGTGGTTGACAGATTTCCCGAAGATGCTTGAGTCATACCCTTAAAAAACAGTCATTTAAAAAAATAGTCATAAAATTAAAATTTTCTCCCAAGTAAAGAAATATTCATTCAAAGCAAAAGGAAAGGCACACAAACTGAAATAAAATAATAAACTTTCCATAATTTTTCAGAGACCGGGGTAGAGCCTCAGCAATACTCGCCGTTGCGTGACAAAGTCAGTTAAGAAAAGCGGAGTCGAATTCATTTGAAACAGCGCTGACCCTTCCTGTGGTGGAAAGGAAATAGCTTTTTCATCTCTGCTGAACCCGATGATGTAATCCAACAAAGGAGAAGGAAAGTTGGCAAAAAGGTTCGGAGATTTGACTTTCTGAACGCGATGTTGTGGGTGCAGCCATCTTGGAAATGGGAGTTGGCCCAGTGTGGCGTAGATGAATTAAGGAGTGAATCTCGATTGCATGAACTTAAAATGACAAAAATGGAGCTAACATGATAATGCTCAGTTTGGCAGTATTGGTGGCGGGTATGAAATGAAATATGAATGTCAAAATATCATTTGACAGAGTCAATTCTTTGCTGAAGTGCCTAATGTGACCCATGGTCCACTCTTCAAGATGAAATGAGAATATCGAAAAATCAATGGACTGAAGTTGCATGTTAGTGGTCATTCCAGCGCAAAAGAGATTTTTTTTCCCCCCTCCTGCCATTGTGCATATTTTTGGATAAACACCCTCCCAGTACTGTCTAGCTCCGCTTTGGCTGCCCCTTTCTTCCTTTTCTTAATCACTTGTGTACTTTTGGATCCACTGGAGGAAGCACTTTGACGGAGTCTCCCCCGCCCTGGCTAACATTCGTCACCTTGTGTTTGTGCTGTAAATATCAATGCCGCTGCCGTGCACGCCAGGATAAATGTCCAGTGCTGAGAATTCCTTGTCAGGGGGGGGGGGGGCACCTCTGCTTCAATTGACAGCCAGTAGGCTCGGGTCACATGTGTGATGAAATGCAACCAGGCGTTTGAATTATTGAGTACCGGTATGCTAATGGGATAGAACTCCTCAATGTTTTACACGTGTGTGTTTCTCTGACTTTTAGATTGCTGTTTGAGCACCCTGGCAACACTTTGCTTGTCCTTTGGTGAAGTTTTCTGTTCAGGAAAAGTATTTTTTGGGAGTGGGGGGGGGGAGCAGAATGTTTTCTCCATTAGTTTCATATCGTAAAGTTGCGATTCTCAAAGTGGATGTTACGGTGGCTTCAAGTTTTTAGAATCCAATACCGTTCAATTGTATTTGAGTTTTAGGCACAGTCTATTTGCATTTTAATCCTTTATTCAGCTAAAGTTTTTGAACTTTTATTTCCAATACATTTTAATTGACTCATAAGGTACTGATAGGCTGCGCATCTTTTATTTAAAAAATATATTTTAGTGCAATAGTAATGTTCAAAAGGTACATAATGGTACAGTGGCAAGTTTTTCGACCAAACATGAAGAAGCTTTTAGTTTAGCCATGTCATCATCGTAACTTTTCATCAATCAAAGAACAACCAATCCCCCCCAAAATCCTTAATTGTGGTAATACCAGTACAGTAATTTGGTGATGACATGTTTTCTTCCTGCGCACTTTGAACTTGAACTCGTGCATGCACCCTGATTTTACCCCTGTCAGAGTGAGTGTGTGTCAGCTGTTTGTGTGTCGGGACAAATGTGAACTTGGCTTGTGGAGCATGTGGCATGGCTCGAGCGAAACCGGAGGAGGGACATGGGATATGTCTTAAATCATTCACAGCAGTGTGTGTGTGCGTGTGTGGTGTGTGTGTTGACGTGTGCTGCCGAGGCACAACAATGCCAGGATGTCTACAGTCATAGCGTCAGGGTCGCTGGTGGAAAAACACCGGGTGGGACGCCAGTCAAGCACATAACTGAGTCAGTGGAAAAGCAGGCCGTCACGTGATTTTTATTTTTTTACCCATATTCACCCTGCCTTCATAAAAAAGAAAATCTCCTCTATAAATGGCATTTTTCCTTCTAGATCAAGTGTGTGCGTGTGTGTGTGTGTATGTGTGTGCGCGCGCATTGAAGCTGCAGCGTCAGCCGGCTGAAATCCACCCAGAGAAACGGCGGAAGTTTGACAGGAAAGCCAACAATTGGAAGCCAATAGAAAAAAGAATTACAATGCAGTACTGCTGATGCCCTTTATAAATGTGTGTGTGTGTGTGTGTGTGTGTGTGTGTGATTTTGTTTTTATTTATGTTTTTCCCAGGTTGTGGTGTGTGTGCATAATCAACATGTATAAGTGTGTCTATTAGTATCAGTGTCTGTGTATCCACGTGCTTGTCTTATCAAGTGTCGGCATGCGTCTGTGTGGGTGTTTGTGTGTGTGTGTGTTTGTTGATGTTAGTATGTGGGGCCTAATGTGTAAATGGGTCGTTTTGTGTGTCGCTGTTAGCATTTTCAATGTAGTTGGTTGGTTCCTCATCAGCTCTGATTGCAATCTCGATCGTTTTTTTTTTTTTTTTTTTTTTTTTGTTAATCGCGGGAACGCTGACTTGTCCAATCCTGCGCTGCGTACGTGCGAGAGTGTAAGGCTTTGATTCTTTGTGTGTGTGTGTTTGTGTGTGTGTGTGTGTGTGTGTGTGTGTGTGTTTGGCTTGCAAATCGGCTGTATTACAATACTCTCCCCACTGTCTATTTAACACCTCAGACTCATCGGTCCTTCCTTTGCACAGCCAGCGTTTGGCAGTCTGTGTGTGTGTGTGTGTTTGTGTGTGTGCGCGCGCGCCGACCCTCTCTTGAAGTGAAAGTGGCAAATTGTGGACCCCCCCAACCCCCCTCTCTGACCATATGTGCTGCTGGAAGCTACAGGAAAGACTTTGGCTAACAAATTGTCCTATGTGCATTCATAAGTTTTGATTGAGTAGAGCAGGGGTGCTCAAAGGCGAGAATCTTTTTCTACAATCTGAAGGAAGATTGATTGGTCGACGTAAAAAAACATCAGTTGTTTTCTTGATAGTTACACTTAAATAGGAGGACACTCAAAGTAGCGACTTCTCTCCAACATCAGAGCTCAAACAACCCGTTAGCCACGCTAATTAGCTAACCTCATTGCAACTTAGCATGCGCACCTAGGTGGCGCTCTCACCAATGTGATATTCTTTCTCGAAAAATTGCCGCGCCACCCTCACTGTCGGCCTGAAAGCAACATCTCACGATTGCGCGGTTTCCCTATTTTAAAGCCATCGCAGCAGACAAGACAAACGTCCGCTTTTTTGAGGAATTGTTGCGTTCTGCTTGTGTAGCAGGCCGGCGACGATTGATAAAAATAGAATGCATGGCCAAGTAGTTTGTGGCGATGGCAGTCTTGTTCTGGATTCGCGAGAGAGGACTTCCTGGATGAGCGCCAGAGAGATGTGGGAGTGTTCCTATTTTTCCACGTGGCCTACTTCTTTCCTTCACCTCGTCTCGCCGACTCCCCTCCACCACCGTGGCTCGGTCGTCACCCGCCATGTTTGCGACTCGACCGCGACCTCCCACCAACATGTGTGGTCGGCCTTTGGCAGCAGGATTACGATAGAACCACTTGAGGGATTTTGTTGATGTTGTGAGATGGAGCCAAATGGGTGTAGGTGATTTTAGCGTTTGTTTTCTTGGTGAATAATTCATGAATTCAGTGAAATGTAAGTGGCTTACAATTTTTGTGGTCAAAACAAATTTGGCGATCCTCTTAACTCATTCACTCCCAAAGACGTTTTTGAATGTCTTTTCAGACTTAATCAAGAATTGGCTGGTACTGAATGAGTTTATGTGCTAATGTAAGAATTTAAAAAAAAAATTTTCATCCCATTCTTTTTTTTTTCTTTCTTCACCTATAGTATTAAATATTTTTTAGGTTTTATATTTGTTTCATGTGATTTTTTTTGTAATATTTGATATTTAGAATTTTATTTCACATTTTATTTGTATTGTATTTTCTGCTAAATCCAAAATATTTTTTTGTTTTACGATTATTTAAGTTAAAACGTATTCATTCTTGTGACTTAAATTATTTATTTTAACATTCTTTGTGTATTACTTTTTTATTTTTCAATAGTTTACTTTTTGTATTTCGGATTTCTGTCTTTTGTATTTTTAGCACTTTTTTTAGAATATTTTTTCATTAATTTTTATCTTTACATTCTAAAACGTTTCAGGTATTTTTTTGTTTTTGAATATTATAGAAGTATTTAATCATTCAGTACTTAAATTGTTTTTATTCAATTGTTTTTTTAAAAGTATTTATCTTAGGTCAAATTTTTCTTCATTTTTTTCCCTTGCATTTTATGAACTCGAATTTTCCTTGTGCCGCAGCATCCTCGGGGAAAAACAAACGCTCGCCAAGCTTTGTCTTTGCATTGCTCCTGGCAGAGTCTGATGAGGCAGGGTCCGAAGCCCCCAGAAGAATTGATGTCATTTGGGATGGGCAGGGGGCTGTCGTGCTTGTGACGAAAGCAATGAAAGGAGTCCAAGTTGATGTTTGTTTGTTTGTTTATTGAACATAAAACATATATACAGTAATAATTTGACAGAAAATAAGGTAGATAAAAAAAGAAAGAAATCAATCTTCATACAACACAGTTATTATGTTCAAGGGAGTAGGAAGAAGTAAAAAACTTATCTAGTCCTACCCCGTTATGTGATTGTATCTAATAAATCATTTTTATATCAATCAGAAAAGAAAAAAGTAAGAAGAAAGAAGTCTCCATTAAGGCTCATACTTTACCCTTAACCGTGATATTTTTACAACTTTTGGTTTGTATCGGGATTATATACTTCCACACCCTGACACTCTTGTGTCAATTTTCTCTTGTATTCATAATGGATATTTATATACCTTTCTCTATTTATCAACTTAGTTCTGATTTATCATTATATTTAATGTCAGACGCATGAAAACTGTTTGACCTATCCAGATTTCTTGCATAACAAGCACCCAGCTGATTTTGTGTGTGCTGGTGGAGCGCGATCGATCAATGAGGCCCATTGTCCGCGTGACGCCTGATATTTGGCCGCGAGGATTTGTCAGTAGTTTGTTTTTGACTGCGCCGTTTTGACAGTTAGCACAGCACCTACGCCGTCACGTTTCTTTTGTCCTGTGCCCTTCCTGATTTGTTGGCTATCGGACACATTTGCCCGGCGAAAAAGATAAGGAGGCCCTTTGGATGCCAGGGCATGCGTGAAGAAGAAAGTAGGTCAAGTTAGATGTCAAGATGGCAGATATGCATGCGTGTGTGCGTGTGTGTGTGTGTGTGTGTCTCTGTGTCTCTGCGTCCGCGCTCGTATGTATGTATGTATGCAGACTTGTCCTCTTAGCCTTCACTTTAGTCAATAACAAGACTCCAGAAGGAAACACAAGACAAAATACAACTGTGTGACCTCGACGTGCACACACAGCTGATTTAACAACATGAGAATTGGTCCAAATATTAGAAGCGTTCACTTTGAGATCGATATCACAAAATAGCGACTTACTCCTTACGTTGCATCCAAGCAGAGCGCTTAATCATCATCCAATCAGAGCGCGCGGGTGTTGTCATGTGACCAATACTGCCCACAGCCACTAGGGGCACATAACTAGCATTATCATCCTGGATCTGTATTTTTTTTTTTTGTGGTTATTTTGTCTCTGACATAATTCGGGTACAATTTCGGGACGATGGGCCACTTCTGGATCAATTCTTACAAAATGGCGACAGCAGAAATGCGAACACTGGCGGCCATGTTCGCTAGTGACTCGGGAGGGGATGCGGTGAGCATTGACCTCGTGTGTGTGTGTGTGTGTGTGTGTGTGTGTGTGTGTGTGTGTGTGTGTGAGCGCGCAGCACACATGACTTTTCATCTGCTCCAATTCCTTCAGAGTAACATTCTCGCATGAATGCACACACTGCCGAGCCGGGCCAGGTCACCAGGTACTCCAGTCAATATTGCAAAGCCACTGAAACCCGAGACGTAATGCTAGCGAACCATTTTTAGTTTCTATTTTAATCTATTAAGCAGTGTTAGTTCAAGTTGGGGGTGAGGCATGAGTCACTCCCTCCCTCAGTATCTCAGAACTTAAGCGCCTTTCTTCGCATCACCGTTTCTTCAGCGCAATTGTGAGGCCGTTAGCTAGCTAGATTTAGCTACACCTAAAAAAAACAAAAATCATGCATCTTTGTATTGTCTATTGGTTAGGCCCCCTTAGAGTGCCTCGTTGTCGCCCCGGAGTGCAGAGTCGCAGCGAGATGGCGAAAGAGCTCATTTTTGGGTGATATTTGGGGTAATTTTCCTTCAAAGACGAACCGGCAGTAAAAATTGTCGACTTGCCATCAAACACGAAGCCAGTTTCACTGAACACCATGAAATTTGGGAGACCCACAAAAAAAGGCTCAAGAAGCCTAAAAACACATCACTTGACTCTTGAAGAAATTAATCATCATCCCCCTACTGGCAGAAGCGTGCAGATACAATAACTACTCTTTCGACGCCTGAACTTCATAGCTGCTCGCAACCTACGTTACGATGATTATGCTTGCCTTCTCACATCTTTCGTTTCCACAGCGAGATGGAGAAACACTGGCCACGGCTTGTCTTTTCTCCCGCCGGGCTCCATCGTTACTGGGTCACTAGTTGTTAAGCTGGAGCTACTTCTCTTAACAGGCTTTGTTCCTAATTGAGATGCACTATAATTATCATCCAGCAGGCATCCGCAGTGCACAATCACCCACAATGTGACTCAACCCGTGAACGCTGCAGTTGTTGCAGTCTTGCACGACTGAATAATTCATCCTTTGCCTCATATCCCGTTCCCCTCGTGCGTATCATTTACGGCTGATGTATCGCTGTCTGCGATCCTACTTAAAGATATCATTGATTGTGTTATATTGTGTCTGGAAAATTGGACTGTGTAGGTCTCTGAGGAGTTTTTGCCAATTACTATTAGAAGGTCCGAGACAACGAGGGAGCTTGAACGCAAGGTACGATGGATCACAAAATATGACCAACCGAGTACGCCCCAAACATCTAAAGTGAGCTTCTTGATGCCAAACGTCAATCAAAAGTACATTTGAATTAATTGAACATGAAATCGCTTTTGTACCTACTCATGCGGACTAATAAGATGCAAAACAAATTTAGCATTGGGCTTTGGCTGACAGCTGGACACCGAGATGAATCGATGACAACGGCGCCCCCCTGTGGATGAGTGAGCGACAGATCGATGGCGGCGGTCGACGCCCCCCTCCCCCTCACTAACTAATAGTCACACATCAGTGTGAGTGTGTGTGTGTGTGTGTGTGTCTACCATCTGTCAAAGGACCCTTAAATAAGCACCCACCACTTAATTCCTAAAAAACCCCAACAACAACTGTATAACAATTAACAATGTGGCCATATTGACCATAATTAGTTCAAGATGCTAAACGCTATCATATGTTTTTGTTGATGCAACAGCGACCACGAAGGATCATAAAAACGAATCGGGGGGGAGGGTCCAATTCAAGCACCCCCTCCACACTAGCAGGTCCCTTCTGTCACCCTACCACCCCTCCACCCTCCGCTAATCCCGTCCTGTCTTCGTCCCCCCCGTCTGTAGTTGCCATACTCTGTTGCTTACCCCCATATATATACCCATATCTATAGGTATAGATATAGATATATTTTTTGGCTAAATCTGACCATGTAATCGCTCAATAGAATTCCAATAGGGTTGGTGTATGGTACCGGCAGTGTGGTTCCTAAAGGTGTAAAGTGGTCTTAAAAGAAGGGGCGGGTGAAGATGAAGGACTGCCTTAATGGAAGGTGGGGCGGAGGGTTGGGGGGGGGGGGGTACACGAATGGTGACAGCTGAAGGTTCCAAGAGCGCTACTATGAAACCAAAGTGTTCCCCAAATGCGGAGACTACCGGTACTCTTGAAAATAAAATGTTTACATCTGTGTAGATTTCTCAACCATCCAATTCATGCGAATCAAGACAGCTTCTTGTTTGTAGAATCCTCCCCGCCCCCCCCCCCCCTGTTTAGAATGTCAAAAATGACATTATGCTAGTCAGTTATGCTAGTAGCGTTGCATGATCTTGCATCATACTGGTTTTCTCTGTCCACCGACAAGTTTTTTTTTTGGGGGGGGGGGGCGCACACCACACATTTGATAACGTGTGTGCCTGATGTCGTGCTGCTGTGTGACTGCACAAAAACTTGGCCGAGTTTGGCGGGGTCGCTGCTCGAGCGAATTTTTTTTTCTTTTTTTCTTTTTTTTTTTTTCCTCGACGCAAAGAAACACTTTCACTCGGACTGCGACTGACTTGTGTGTACGTGTGTGTAGAACATTCCTGACATAACAAAATGATGGAGGGAGGGGTGGAGGTGTGTTTCGTCTGCAAGTTGTTAAAGCGGCAGGCGCAGACTCCTTCTGCTTCGCGTCGCCTCAACGTAATCCGGTCTGAACCTGAAATGTGCGAACCGCTCTGACCTAAAAGTCGAGTCTCGAGAGCTAAATAATTCATGCTTTCCGTCTAAAAATGTGGGGGAATATGCGCAGGGCCCGCTGGTCTCCCTGGAGTTCTGCATCCGCTTCTCACTGAGGCCCAGTGTTCAAGAAGGGGCGGTTCTGCTTGATATGTTAAAACAAGACGTTCCAGAGCCTTGTGATGGCCTCTGAAAATGTTTTTCCCCCCTTCTGTAATATTTCAGATGTTTGTCACTCATGTAACTCCCAAGCAGCTGTTGATTTGTCACCTCTGGTTGGGAAAATTTCCAGCCAGTTGAATTTTTGTCTTTTTGTTTGACGCTTTCATTTGAATATCCTGCTTTGACCCACTTTTTGAACTTCCTGCCGGTTTGTCCTCGGGAGACCTGCAGCGGACAAAGATGCTTTCTTATCGGCGCTGAAATGGACAAAAAAGTATTGGGACAATCAATCAACAAACGGTTCTCCCTGAATATCGATTGTTCATCTCAAGATGGCTGTTGAAAACATGCGTCTCATCTTTGTTGACGGTTGAGATCCAGTGACTTTGTGAACGATTTTCTGTCGTGTTTGAACCATTCGCAGTCTTTTATACGTTTCTTCTTGTCGTGTGTAAACACAAAAATCCAAAGATATTTCCTCTCGGATGGTCACGCTGTGTGCGCTGCAAAACAGCTGCGAGCGATTCAGCTGATTCTCGCTGCGGGACATTTCCAGATTCTTCTCGAACGTTATGTTCACGCTAGTTGGCTGTTCTCACATGACAGTCGTCTTGTTCTGAGCATTTGCCTCTCTGGCCAAGAGGTCTTCCATGAAACAAAAATGGAAGCTGTGCTAGTAGTTCGCGGAACAAAATATGAATCAGGCTCGCTGGCATTGTTGTTTTAATTCAAACCCGGAGACGGAATAACATTAGTAAACATTTCCGAGACTATAAAGCAATGATGTCATGGCATCACGCGGGGATCGTGACACATGACGACAATGCGAACAGGGTTGCTAGCGTTACTGTTTCCCCAGCAGCGACCGAATAAAATGACGATCCAAACATTGAGCGGAATATTCATACTTTTTCCCTCAAGAAGATTAAACTCAATATCATGTGGGGGGGATGCTAGCATCGCCTTGTGCTAAAAATGCTAACCATCAATAATAGTCAAAATGTGAACCAAAATAATGTAAAATACTAAAATTCAACTTTCTCATTGAGCGGTGTGTGCTTGCAAATGTAGCAGATTTGGGGTTTCATCAATGTTGGAGCCCTGTTGAAATGTACCTGTCCCCATATATTCATAAGTTTCAGTATTTCATATTTACTGTCTTTATACCATTTTATTTAAGCGTTTTTAAAGATATTAGTGCTGTGTAGTTAGTTGTTTTTCATGTTGAAAAGCAAGAATGTGTTGATTCGATTCTATTATCAACTTTGTACCGGATCAGCATCTGCAAGGTACGTGCTGACTTGTGACAGGGCCATTGGGCCGCCATTAATGTCACACCCTGACTTGGCAATTCTGCGATTAGCCTAACACCACATAACTTACTGAACTCATTTTCTGCCTCATATCGATATTCATTTAGAATTCTGTATTTTCGATCAGGCCATTTTTCCTTTCATGTGTTGACATCAATGGCAAAGTGGAACTGAGCTGGGGAGGAGGTCTGGGTGGGTGTCAACAAAGAGAGAATGGAGGAGGGCACCGAGTGGCGGCATTTGTGCGAGGCCGATGAATGAAATCTTTATCCCATGCGGAGGAGACGTGAATGTTTATCATCTGGTCTCCCCCTCCCCCCCACTCTTTTTATCAGTGTTTGTTCTCTCTTTTTTTTCGGCTTTTTGTCTTGACTTGTCTGCCTTCCCTCTCAAATCAGCCCACTTCCGCTCGGAACGCTCGGCCTGGGATTCTCTTCAGTCGCCCCCTGCTGGAGGCATACTTACCCCACAAAAACGGCAAAAAGTTACCACAAGAACCCAAAAATATTGGATAAGAATCAATTTCAGGATTGATACATTTCTGTCACCTTTTGACATGATCCTCATGAGTAAAATTCAGGTCTGACTGAACCGTGTGCAATAATATCACCCAGTCCTTTTTCTTCCCTCTGCAGACGATTTCTATTAGCATAACACATTAGCCACTGGATCATCTCAAATTCTAGAATTTAAAATCCATGAACCCTAAATGCCGCCTCATCAGAATACTTAATTAATCCCCGAGGGGGAATTCTAAGAGAGTTATGTAAGACTTTCAGTCTATGTTTCTGTCAAGAGGCGTTGAAATTTATCCCCCTTTGGTTCTGCTTCAAGCCGCAAACCGAACATCAGCTCTTTGCGAGTCTTGAATCAAGTGTTGAGGAATAACTGGACGCTCCTGCCCCTCGCTTTTTGGAAGCAAAATTTCCTGGTATTTGTCAGGGGGGGGGGGGGGGGGGGGAGACCGCATTGACTCCAAAAAGCAACTGATGGTGTCCTTGAATGTGTGACGTCCAGTTGTTGGCATTCTTGACGCGCACCTGTCATTCTGAAGTGTGGCACAAAATATTTGCTCGTATCTCAAGATACAGAAATTGGGAAGTTTATCGGTGAACCCTTCCATCACGAGATGCAACATATTTGTCTGACCGAATATGTTTCAATTATGTGTTCACTGCCATGTCTGGCAATCGCAACACTCTGCCCCCCCACAGTTTGCAGGTGGTACTGCAACTAATATTTGAGTGCATAAAACAGCCTTTGGACCTGCCACTTGTCCCCCGTCAGCTGCTGGGACGGGCGTGTCGGGGGTCTCCCAAACGAGCATATACATGTCATGCGTCCCGATGTTCGACAGTTGGTTACAGGGCGTGGACGCATTTCTCTCAACCGCGTCTTTGTGCTATTCAATCCCGATACGACAGGCCTGTCATGTGATTGATTTCCAATGACAAATGCATCTACATGCTTGAGATAGTTTGGATGCACATTAGCGTAGAAGAAGAAGAGGGAAGGCAGCAAGTAGCTTGTGCTTTGTGGCTGTTGCTAATTTTAGCTGAAGGGTGACGAGGCGCCTTGTTGTGACAATCACGGATGTGTCTATTCTCAGACGGGGAACTTCCCAAACCGCCAATTCATTGGGCTAAACCACCATGCGCATCCTGCCAACCCAAAAATAGATTTTCCCCATGCAAAGAACTCTCAAAATTGGTCAAATCCCAAGTTTGAAGTCTTTATCGCCTATTAGCATTCGCCGAATTAACTCGTAGACCAAAGGACATTCGCGCTTTGAGATCATTGCCCATGAACTCTCCTGTCAGGAGAGCGGCCATTTTCTTTGAAAGCGATTTGCTTTATTTTTGAATTGTCGTTGATTGTGCACATTCATCTGTTGAACCAGTATCAGCTGCCGTATTGTCAATATTTTGTTGGTTTATTTTCTTTTTGTGTGTTGTCTTTTGTCACATGAGTTCATGTCAATCTCACTTCACGGAGTGAACATCAGTCTGATGACTTGAAGTTTGTAAAAGACGACAAATCAAGATTTTTTTTCTTCTTCACAGGTAAATAAACACTTAAATTTCTTCTCATGCCCACATCATATCTTTTGCGGACTAGGTCAACCTTATCCCGGCAGCGTTTTGCTTGTAGTGTCTACACCTCGGGGTCACTTTACTGGCCCTTACCCAGCCCCCCGCCCCCCTTTTATAATCCTGAACTCTTGTTCTGTTGCCGTAGTGACCAGTCACACTACTGCCCTGTCTGTGTGTGTGTGTGTGTGTGTGTGTGTGTGTGTGTGTGTGTGTGTGTGTGTGTGTGTGTGTGTGTGTGTGTGGAGTGATTTTGGCATTGATGTGAGAGAAGAGGGTAGTGTTCAGCAGCGCTTGAAGTTTCAGTCTCTAAGTTTGTGCCTTTCAATGAGTGTGTGTGTGTGTGTGTGTGTGAATATTAAAATGTATCTAAATTTTCACTTCTTTTAATATATATTTTTTTATAATACAAATCATATAATTATAAATACAATTTATTAATCCTATGCGGGCACGAGAAATAGAATTTTATATCCGTAAAATTAAAAACAAAAATCCGTACTAGAAGCATATCTACCAAATTTTTACGGCGTGTTCTTACAGTAAATATCAGTTACTTGTACTCGGTCTTAAAAGTTGCATCGGCGCGTCCCTTGTACCTCCAATTTATTTACATTTCAAAAATCACAACAATATTTACAATACACGTTGTATGCAATCGTTAATTTTCATTCAAGGAAACCGCGATGTGTAAAAAGAGATAATTATTCATAACACTCAAATTGAGTGTTATATATTGCTCTTTTTAAAAATGCGCCTGTATTGTAAGCATCACCAATCTGACTCTTTTTTTTATTGCCCCTGGCTTAGCTTGTGCACCGAATGAAGTGACCAGCGAGCTTCCAGATTATTGACATGAACGCCTACAGTGTTGTGGTTAATTATTCATCACCGAGCGGAGCATTTAAGGAAAAATGAATCCCCTTAGATGTGTAATAGCTCATTGATGAAAGCTAGTTTGTGTTGTAAGGTGTTCCAAAAAAAAGTGGGCGTGTGCGCTGTCACACACGTGACAGTCCAAAACCTCCGACACACACACATACTCTCAGTATGTTACAATGCTAGTCTAGGTACACATGCGTTGTATGGCTATGACATCATCAGGCTGGTCAAAGTCCAGTTCCTCTATCCGGCTTAGAGCGGCAGACGCACATACACATACACACGCACACACACGTAGCCGGTGGATAGCTGTCAAGACTGACGGCTTATTGCGGACGTCTTCCCTTTGACAATGTGGATTTTTGGCGTCCCTCCTCTTCCTCGCACACCTTGCTGTCTCCACGTCGAATGCCTCTGACTGGCCCAGCGGGAGGGGGGGATGAGCGCGGCGGCGGCGTACAGACAGTTCCTCCAGGACTTGGAGGACAAACGAGGTAGACTCCTTTGGGATACCACCCGCATCCTAGTATTATTGTTTTTCGGTTGTTTAACTTTTGAGCAGGTTTTGTGTTGCGAAATGAGGAAACTGAGCACGCTGCTCATCAAGCGATGAGGGTGAATCAGTGTCAACTGAGGGTTGGGCAGGGAAAAAAATGATGTCGTACCTGCTCTTCAGGAGTTTGTCGAAATGTCACTCCGTTTTAGGTTAAGTATTGTGACTGTTTTGGCGCTTTGTGTTGTTTGGGTTGGGCGATATGAACTTCCATGTTTTACAATGATTAGAATTCGTAAAAATGAAATTATTTCTTTTGCATACGCACCAGTGGACCCTGATAAATATGTCATATCGGTACCAAGCCTGACTGCGGATAGCGACTGTTAGCATAATAGGATGATTGCAGAACCAATTTTTTTTAAACATTTCTGGAAAACAACAAAAACAGTTCAGTAGCTTTCAGATTTATATTTTTTGTTGAGACAGTGAAAGTAACTTCAAAATGAGTCAGGCATTTTATCTATATAACTTGTATATATTTTCTTTTCCTACATATTAGCTGGCCCATCTGTCCCTTTGTAGCCCTTGAGCTCCTTGAGCACCGACGCTAGTTAACGCCTGCAGTTAATTGTTTATGTTGGCCGTCTGCTTTGTGGTGGTGGACACCAGATCTTGCGCACACGATTTTCAACAAAAGATGGAGTAAGTTTGCTTTTCAGAGTCGAGTGATGCTATTAGCGCGGCAGCAGCTCAGCGCAGTGGAGTAGCTTTGAGTATCGGCTGCGCTCAAGTCCTTTTTTTGTGTGTTGAAAGTGAGTCCGGTATGGTGAATATGAACGCCTGAGCTCATACTCGTTACATATGCTAATCATACAACAGCTGTGTTACACCAGTTTTTTTGGGGCGGGGGTTTCAGTGTCCTCCCCCACTGGACACCTGCTTCATTCTTATGCATAATGCCCCACAAACATAAGCGACGATTTTTGTATTTCTGTTCCAAAAGATTTTAAAAAGGCACAAAAAACGTCTACATAAACCATGACATGTTAGCATCGTGTTATGTTTGATGTAGCCCAGGGCTCTACAATATTAAGCTAATGCTTACATCATAGCGCTCTCTCTCTGTCTCTCTCTCTCTCTCTCTAATATATATATTATGTCTTATCTGGTTATCAACAGCAGCCTGGCTCAGTTTGTTGTCCCATGTCAGAGGACGCACGTGTGTGCTCATGTTTGTGCGCTGTTTGTTTTCCAGGTTCATGTGCCGAAGACCATGTTAGCATAACCTGTAAGCATAGCGTAACATGTTTGAAGTTTGCTACATGTCATGCTCGGTTAAGACGGAACACGAAATGGCACTTTGAATTTTTGGCAGTCAATTGAGCCGCTACTGTTTTCGATACAATATTGACATTTTGCTAATAATTTATATGAGACTTACTGAAAATTGGACAGGATCACCTATTTGCCTGTTAACTCAATTTTAAATGTATGCATGTGTCTTGCATATATATACAGACACATTATCAACCTATTTAGAAGTAACTCGGTTTATTACAGTGCCAACACAATGTGTTTTGTCCAGCGGCTCAAGGCAGTCATATGAGGGATTTTTTGGACTTTTGCGGTTAAGCTAACATTAGCAGTATTGTTGCGGCCATGTCATGAGTTTGTTTTCTAGCAAACCGCCGTCACGCGGGTTCAAAGCCAGGTCCAATTGGATTAAGAGGGATATCGGGCTTCAATATTTGGATTGTGAAAAAGAAGAAAGGGGGGTGGGGGGCGGGGGAACAACAGCCCTGCATTATGCACTACATCTTGTTTGTTCATGGTCTGATGCAATTACGCTAACCGCGTATGACTGTGCTTGCGTGGTGGTGATGATTGGAGCAAGGCAGAACGTGACTGTTCGCATTGCTTCGCGTCTCGACTTTAAAAGCTGGTTGATCAGGTTATGTAAATGCTCTTCCAGCGCCAATATCGCCAGCTCGCTCCGTTTTTATACTTAGTTTCAAATTAGCGTGTCTGGCCAGGGTTCGGCTTGCTAGCCAGGATCAGGGTCTCAAATAAGAGTTTCAGGACTTTATTTTATTAACCCCAACAAGAAATCTTCTGTAAACTGCTCCGCAGCCCGTCGAGGAAGTCACTTGATGCCAGTCTGTGTTTTCCAAATCTGCCCTTTACTAACGTCCATCCTTTCATCCATTTTATTATCCGCTCATCCTCACAAGGGTTGCGTGCGTTCTGGAGCCTACCCCAGCCGTACCCACTGAACTGGTGGCCATCCAATCGCAGGGAACGCTTAAGAACAACCATTCGCGCTCACACTCACACAGAGGGAGAATTTCAAGTTTCGGGAATTTGGGAGGAAACTGGAGTAGCCGGAGAAAATCCATGCAATGGTTGATGATTCTTTTGACCATCACATGCTTTTCAAGTGGATCCCACTGATTTTAGCAGCAGTAAAATGTTTTATTGGGGTAGTGATGGTCGTCATAGCAACGCCACGTGAAATGCCCACCAGAGTCTAGATTCCATCGCTCCAATTTTCTGCTGAGCATCTGACTCTGCCCGAGGTAGAGTTTGTAATTCTGCCCCGATTTTTTTTTTCCATTGGTGTTTCGTGCATTTACATCATACTGGTTGGGAGATGGTTTCAAACCAGGGTTAGCGCTTCAAATTGTATATTCTTTGTGACTGGTTGATTTATCAGTGCACCTCTAGTTTCAAGCAAACTGTCGACTTTGTGTGTGTGTACATTGACGCTTGACAACTTGCTAGCATATTTCCACTAGCCTTGTAGCAGACATGTGTGCGCGTCACGATAAACGTGTTTGTGCTTTTCTGCTTATCAGCGGCGCGACACTTGTAGGCGTTACCAACACATTCTGTCACATTAGCAGCAATTACAGACCCTATGGCCCCCGCCCCATTGCCCGGCGCAGACTTTCATGTATGAATCCGGCACCGTGAGAACATTCTCAACTGTATTTATAGAGCACTTTAAAACAACCACCGCTGTACACTAAGTGCTGTACGTGGAGCAAAATCATTCAAACAACAACAAAAAATTAACAACAAAGACGGTAGACAGCACAAAAACGGTAAAACTAAAAATCAAGTCTCGTGCTGAGTCAAAAGCCAAAGAATCAAAGAATGTGTGTTTGTGCCCGAGCAGGGTGTGTGTGTTGTGTGAGTGAGCTCATTAAAATGGGATTACAGTCAAACATTTAACACAATTATGTCCTCCATCAATCTCTTTTCCTCATTATTCAGTTTTCAATCCACCGCAGCCCGTTAATCTTTTTTTTTGAAATAAAAGACTTGATTAAACTCTGCACAGCGCCAAACGTAACTCATGTCAACACGGTTTCAAATATACCCCAGACCATTTAGGCAGTCATTGGATACTACTCTATGTTTTATACACACACAACCTACAAACGTAATGCTCACATATTTACAAGAAAAGTGTTAAAAATGCTCAAGCACTCAATTTAAAAAATGATCTGCTTTCGCTTTCCATTTTCCAGCAGCGCATTCAGATGGTGAACTACAATGACAACTACACACAAACTCCCTGTGACACACATTGAGAGGAAGCTCGTCAAGCATGCGCAACCTCCAGCAAACATAAACAAACGCCGTTGAACCTGGCACACCAAACCAACGCGTTGAGTCAGCGAGGCTTCCTGATGGTTTTATTTATTTAACAAGACACTTTCACTAGCTAATGCACACTAAAGCAATGAAGAGAGTTGCCCTAGCGGTGTCAACATTCATCAGAGGGAGCTGGTGATCTCACGTGACTTGACGTCATGGCCTTCCCTGACAGCGCCGTAATTAACTGTTGTGTCCGGCGGCGGGGTCAAGTGGCGCAATAAAAGACCAGAGAACGAGACGGGACCTTAATGGATGCGCGTCCATGGCAACGACAACAGCTGTGGTTAAAATGAAGGGCTCAGTTGCCGCGGTGTTGTGTTCAGTTCTTGCGCATTTGTGTACACTTTTCACATTCTTTGCCCGTCTACACCCTTTCGTTGTGCCCCTCCTTCAGCCCCTTCACTTCGCCTTTTCCCATCGCTGACCTTCTCCGCCCGTTGTTTCTCTTCCTCTTCATCTTCGTCGCTCTCACGGCCCCCCCGAAAACATTTCTCGCTGTGACGCTGACACAAACGTGGCTTGAAGCAAGTGTTCTCAGCTCTGAACCTGTCTGTGTGACCTGTACGCAATCATTGTTGTCCCCTCTCCTATATACCGCAGCCCGTTAAGGCGGTCGCTTGACACCACTCCATGTTTTACTTATTTAAACAGGATTCACATTTACTGTACAAGAAACTTGTTCCAAATTGTCCCGCATCAAACTTTTCTCTTGTGGACTGTTTCAAATACCGCACCCCGTTTAGGCAGTTGCTTAATACAAATTGCATAGTCTTGCATAGATACATTGTAAAAAAAAACATACTGGAAAGGAAAATCAACTTTTTTTTAACTCCTTGTTTTGACTATACCGTTGTCAGGCAGTCCAATCTCTGCTGATTGCTCTGACGAGTGAAATTTTGAAGCCACAGACACCCGAAACAAATTATATATCACTATAAATTGCTCCCTAATCAAACATGGGTACATCAAACCACTCTCCTTCCGGAATGAAGCTTCTCTTTTCTCACGAGGTCATAAATCTCCGCTTTCCATGGTGGCCTCCCTCCTTTCCCACCGACCGTCTCCATTCATTGATTCTCAATGTGGTCCTACTTTGCTCCCCCCACCCCACCCCGCCACCTCCCCTCCCCTTTTCTCTTTGATGTTTGACTGATGAAACGAGAGCCGTGTCAATATCAACAATCTGACAGCTACGATCTTGTGTAGTAAAATTCAAGATGCGCACATACGCACCCGATTGCACGTCAATCAACGGGATGCGATCGGTTCAAACATTTGCTCTGTATTGAGCTGTCACTTCACTTGATTATAAGTGAAGGTGACCCTGAGGGGGAAGGAGCTGAACAAGGGCGTCACTATAAACTGCTTCTGTCTTGATTTGTGTTGTGCTGTGCAGGCTAAGACAAAGGAATCGGGTAATTAGAATTTGTTGACTGGAAACAAGAGCTCCAGCCTGCCGTAAAATTTTGCCGCTCTACTACTCCATCTTTCGAGTTTACTTCGGCCTGACAGATGCATCCATGCATTAAGCCTGAGCAAGATGGCCTAAAATACAATATCTTGAAGCAACGGATGTTATAACATACATGGGCCAACGATACACATTGACAGAAAATATAACTCTCATGCACATATTCTTTGTCCTCTGCGAAGAGAGACTATTATTCCAGTTTTTGGAGGAGCTACATTTGCAGTGTCTCCATCTGTGTGTAATCTACTGCCCCCAGGTGGCCAATGTGCACACTCCGGAAGGAGCAGCACAATGGCCATTGAATTATGCTAGTGTTGGAAAAGTTGCTAATTCTCCACCTCTGACTGCTTTTGAACACGAGCTCTTCTCTGATCGCAGCCTTGTTGTCAGTGTATTCCTTCTGAGCAATGAACTTGAATCTATTAATCGCCAAGCCCCAATGTTAGCATTTAGTTTTAGCTCCAAAGTCAGCGGGACTTGTCTGGAAGCTGTCTGGACGCTCCCTTATTTAGTGTGTGTGTGTGTGTGTTTCATGTTTATGTGTTGAGGTTTGTTAATCCGCACTTGTCAGTTTATACAGGGGTCATGCAACTTTGTAATCTCTTAATGGCCTCTCGGGGTGTCTTGTCTGTCTGCCTTCGCTCACTTCCTGTGTGCAGCTATCCGCTCAGATCAGCCTGTCAAAACAGAGCATCAGCGAACTGTCACTCACTCCTTCACTAATAGTTTATTTTCCAGCGCTATCTATTCAAGTGTCTTTGTAACAACGTGCGTGCATGTGAGATCAGCTGAGCCGACACTCCGAGCTTGAATGCTCATGCCCGTTTGACCCACTCGTGCCAAACTCATCGTCTGGGTGGTCACTCATCTGTCAATGTATGTTTTGGCATCATCAAATATTAACAGAGGAGGACGGCTTTTTTCGAGATGGATTAGATTGCCCCCTATGTGCTGGAAGTGGTACTGCATGGGGAGTTGTGGCAGGCTCCATAGTTGTCCAAATTGTTCTCCAGTTTTGGGCGCATGATGTTTCCGAGTGGTAAGTTTGAACACAAACAGTGCGGCAACACGAGAGACAATATAACACTCACAGGCGTATACTCTTTATCCTCTGCAAAAAGCGACAAATATGACTTTACTTTACCACTTTACTGAGTCAGATTGTTGTCATTGTATAGACAAAATGTTACTTTGCAGTTTCATTTTCGTGGATTAAATTGAAGATTGGATGATACGTTAGCCTTATTGTCTCATCTTGCTCATCTCGTTTCCTGCCATCCTCATCCTCCTGTCATACAGCTGTCATTTTAATATTAATTATTTTTCCTGCTGCCTCTCAGTTATTGTGTCGGTGTGACCTTGTTGCGCTGCGGCTGCGAAAGGACGCTGACTAGGACAATGTGGAGGGGGGTTGGAGGGTGATAAAAGGCACGCCGTCAGGATATGAGGCACTTTAATGTACAGTAGTTGCGTTGTTTTTACGCGGTGGAGAACGTGTCACAAAAGACGCCATTGTCTGTGCGGGGTGAGAAGCGGTGACATGTTTTCGTGCCGGACGAATGAAGGGAGCCATTCACTTCACGAGCCAATACGAAGCTTTTTAGCATGCTCTATTTCTGTGCATTCATGTCATTTTTACTCCTTTTTCTTTTAAATCCAAGCAAAAAATGTACTCATCTTCAACTGTAATGTAGTGGACATTAAATAAGGTTAAGAATGTCATAAGATCCCATTACAAGAAAAAAAATTGCGCTAACTTTGAGAGGTATTTATAGGCTAATATGTTTGTTATTGTGGAGTGCAGTGCAGTTTTTAACCAACACTGCTGTAGACAAGAGATAAGCTAGCAAAGTTGCTGCTTCCCAGTCTGGCTTTGGTTTCATTGGTCTCTCCTGCCACACTGTGGTGAGCGGTGGTGCAACATTTTACCACAGTTCTCGTCCTGCTCCTCACTATTTTTCTGTGCTCGTCTTCTGACTTGAGTATTCATGTAGTCCTCTTAAAAATGATTGTTTGCCAAAGATGGTGTATTGTCTATGTATTTCCCTAATAACAAGAGGAACGGTGTGAGCGCAGACCTCCACCAAGGCTTGCCACTTACGACTTCACCATCTTGAGCGCAATTGCGGAAAAAGAAATTCAGTTTCATACTTTTCGTGATTAAGATGATTGTTCAAAGCGCAGTGGCCATCTGAACCTGTCCACCCTCCTGTCCTCTGGGAGGCGCTATCAAAGATGTGGTGGGGGCTTATTCTAAAATGCAATCAACTTTACATTAGTTGAATAATTGTAATGATTTTTGGCTAATTTTTCGATGGGTTTTCTGGCCCTTTTCAAGGCACTACACAATTTATTTTAATTCAGTTGTTAGATAAGGTAGGATCTATTGATAGGCTGAGGGGAAGTTCGGGTGTTACAGCAGTTACATAAAATATGATGGAATTAATTTTATGAATAAATCTCTTTAATTAAAAACATAAAACGTTTTACCACCAAACTAATATATTGTTGGTTCCCGTCCCTAAAGTTCACGCACGCTTCTTTCCAAGGTGCGAGTAACAGGAGACGTCCAATCCGTCTCTCTGCCTGGCCAACTCAGTCTTTGGCAATCATACAGGCCCCCTCTCCACTGTACACTCAATCGCCTCCCTCGACGATCGCCGTCATAATCAGCTGATGTCCAAAAGGTAAAAATAAGATCAAAATATCACAGCCATGATGCGTCATGCTGCTCGTGGCAACACCGCCAAACACAAACACAGTTCAGGCAGTACTCCTTAACCCTCCTGTTGCTGTATATTTGTAGGTCATTGTCACTCACTGTAGGTTTAATCTTATTTTTAAATATAAAAAAGGAAAGGGAAAAAGCTCAGCAAAAAAAACTTCACCCCCAATTTTTCCTCATTAAAAAAAGAAAATCCAAGGTTGTGACTTGCATGGAGACAGTTATTCTCCAGTAAGCCGCGGTTATTTGTGGAGGATAAAGAATATATGCCTGTGAATATTGTTAGATTGTCGCCATGTGTTGCTCCACCACCACCCTGTGTATCACAGATTTAATTCAGAACCATTCAACACCAAACTTAACTCCTCTTAACTCAGTTTCCAATGTACCGCAACCCGTTTAGGAAATCCATTGAAACCAATTTTTGTTTTGCATATATACACGTACGAGAAACTTGATTCAGAACTATTGAATGCCACACCTAACTTTCATTACCTCAAGTTTATGATATACTGCGTACCCTCGAGGCAGTTACTTGACACCAATCTGTGTTACAACTGTACACCTTTCTATTGTATCGACAATAATGTATTAGAAATGGTACTGTACCAAACTTAACTATTAATTCAAGTTTCCAATATCCTGTAGCCCATTTAGGCAGTCACATGACATCAATCTTTGTTTTGCATATATAAACATTCTGTATTTACATATTTACAAGACCCTGTGGCAATCTTAACTCCTGTTAAGTAAAGTTTTCAATATACCACAGCCCATTTAGGCAGTCACAACAAGCATAGTTTGTGGCTTCCCGCTTTTGAATTTCATTTGCCCAAACACTCTGATTGGAGGAACTGGAATTCGCTGTCGAGGGTGAGTGAGCTTTAAAGGGAGGGAGAGAGGGAGGGCAACTCCACGGGGAGAAGCACTGTGCACTTGTTAAGCTGGCTAGTTCTGTGTTTGTGATCCCGTGGGATGCGTTCATCTTCCTTTGGATCCTAATTGGGAGTCTATTTTGGGTGGGGGTATGAACTTCCTGTATGACCCAGGTGTCCTGGCGCCCATCCTGATGGCGGCGGTGCACTTCCTCACCGCTGCCGGCGTTTGGTTCTACCACCGCCGCCGCCGTCGTCACCGTGTCCTCGCACCGCTCGTGTTTGAAAGAGGTAATAACTGCCTGCACAGGAAGGAAGTAGATCTTGTCATATTAGACATGACGCCATCATGCTTTCTGTGGAGGCTTCACCCACTTTTTATATCGGTTAAGCTTTGTGAGCATCCTTTTGGTATTAATTAGCCTTTCTGTGCATGTAGCCTCCTATTAGCTTTTGGTTCTTTCGGGAATGGACAGCTATTGCCTTGTGAGGTGTTAACATGTAGCATTAGCACTCCAGGCTTGCTAATATGCAAACATGGCACTGTTCTATTTTAAAGGCGCACACACGTTTCTCTTGTTACAGTGAAAGAACACACGTATGAGTATTTGATCGTGCTTTGAGTCCATATTTGGATCCAAAAGTGAGGCCATGCTTTATCAGAAGCTTTGTTAGACTGTTGGCTGCTTGCACCGTGAGCTCTTGATACAAGTGGACTTGCAGTAAGCCGCTCTACTGAGATCTAATATAAACAAAACAAAATAAAACAAAAAATCAAGTCCAATAGAGCTTTCCATGACTTTGATGCAGTTGCCTGTGCTCGAGCCTTTGTGCTTTGTCTCATCCTTGAATGTGTTTTTTTTTTTTTTGTTGTTCTTGTGATTTATAGACTTTATTGAGAATGTAAATGGCAATGGTAATTTGTTATGCTCTGTGATTGGCTGATGACCAGATTCTACATGTACTCTTGCTCAAAGTCAGCAGGGATAGAATCCAGCACACCCATGAGTCCGATACACTGATCAAATCTTTTGTCACATCTACCCTAGCTAAGGAGTTCCAGTCAAAAATAATCTGCCATTGCAAAAAAATAATAAGGCTCTGTTTTAATTAATTTGACACATTTTTTGTCTGCTTTGGTTCTGGTGTCCCTCAGGGCTGCATCCTTGGGCCCTCATTGATTTATCTTATTGTCAAAATCTTCTAATTTGCTGCTTTCTCTTGCTTGTGTAATACCAAATCCCACATTTAAACTTTGATTTTGTTTGTTTATATTTTCCACCATATCCCACAGTGGTCCAGAACTTGCAGCTGGGGTCACATTGCAGGCTTAGTGTCTTAAGCCCATTTAGGATTTGTTGGTTTGCTCGAGACACGCGACTTGTTTTGATCTGCTGTGATGTGGTTGGCTCAAATTGTGCCAGCTCAGGACCTTGGCGTGAGAGGTGAAACACGCTGAGCTCTCTGGGCTGATAGAGAGCTGGTTTAATATCTTGCACATTATTATTGTGCACGTGTACTTAATGTTGAGAGTCCACTCGTGAAAAGGGAAGGGTCAGGAAGTCACTCATCAGGAATTTGAAGGGCACATTTTTTTCCCTGCCCATAATTTAGCCATCCAGCCCCTTCTATGTCAACATTATCTCTGAGCAATCACGTGTGTGCCACTTACCAGAAGCGATCAATCATGTGTGCATTCACCAAAATGTAGTGTTTCAAGTGATTGTCGTGTTGTCCAGACTGCAAATGAATGGCACATGCCTGAAGCCACCTCTGTCTGATGTAACTGGACTCTAGCATCTTCAAAATGGCTTTTGTTCTTTGGCCAACCTAGCTGTCAGACCATTGATTTAGGAAACGTACAGTGTGACGAGTGCCATAGTTTCTTAACACAGGGTCAGAATAGGAAGATTGTTAGTTTTGTTATACACCGGATGAGTGGTCAGCGACTCCAGAGCTACAACTATTAATACACATGCTGTTAAAAGTAACTTTAAAACAAGGAGATCCCTCAAACTAAATGGAAAACTACAAAGGCCCCAAGGCGCAGCCCTGAGAGACACTAACATCACAACAGACAACATAATAGTCAAATTATCCCAAAGTGAGCCTAATTTACATTTTAAAGACCAACTTTTTTGTTTCCGGTGTAGTCTCCTATGAGTTTATTCGTCAATTATAATGTACTCTTGTGTTGATTTGTACAACAGGAAGTGCCCAGATTAATATAAATCTAAAATGCACTCACGTTTCTCCCATCTGGCCACACGGGGGCAGTGTGCGCTGCATGATCATTTGATGACTGGCTAATTTTAGGCTGCTTCGTCCTGTGGGCACTATGTGGGCGGCTTGATGTTCAGATCCACATGGGGTTCAACGACTGACAATTAAATAGAGTAAAACTGGAATGTGAAACTGAAAATGACATAATGCCAGGAAGAGTGGAAGAGGAAGGGCGAGTAAGGGAGATTAGAGCGAGAATGGCGCTAATCTGAGTTGCTCTGACATGCTTCATGTCAGACGTCAGACTGGAAGAGGCTAAAAAAAAATAAAATAAATGGGAGTCGCTCAAAGGAAACAGGATCCTGCGAGACTTGCGTGTGCACGCTAGAGCTATCACTTTCTGTTGTGGCTTTGCATCCACGGTCCTTAAATGTTTTGTAAAATTACACTAAACAGAACGTAAAGAATTCAACATTTTGTGCATCATGATTAATTCATTGTGGTGTGCATTCCTCGGCCACTTAGAGGATACTGATGCTATTGGTTAGCTCGTCTATGGTGTTAATCATTGTTTGTTAGCATTAAGCTTAGTGGACTTTCCTAAAGCAACGTTTTAAAATTAATTAATGTATTTACAGTATGTATGTTTGTAATTCTATGCATTTACTTCACTCGGCATTCACTGCTTGTGCCAACTCGCTGCTGCCGCCTCTCTCTACTCTACTTGGCTCTCTTTGGTTCAAACATGACACAGCAAGATTTTCTCAAGCTGGGAGAGGCACCGGGATGCAAGGAGGCAAGGCGGAGCTTCTGGGTTGAAGGGATTCAAGCTTCTAAAATTAGGAACAATTACAGACTTGACTGACTCGTGGGCTGTCCATAAAGGCTGAGAGCTACTTGACCAGGAAAATGAGACTTAAAAACAAAAAAGACTTAAAAGCTGACAGCCGGTGTAAAAATTGGACTTTGTTAGTGTCGTAGAGTGAGGCGCAATGATGAAGCACCCTGCAGAGCCTCGGCCAGCTGATCTCTGGTGAGGAAAGGAAGGCGGGGACAGTGAAGTCAGTGAGCTGAGAGGAGGGGCCAGAGCAGAGGAGGCACTCTGACACAACACGTGTGGAGAACGCAACGGAAGCACAGAGCCGATGGGCCGGGGCGACATGGCGGGAGAGGACGGCTGAGGGGGATTTACCGGGTGCCGGCCAGGGGGCGGATTAGGACGTCTTGTGGACACGCTTTTAGAGACTATGTGGCCTGACTACAGGAATGAATCTCACCTCAACGCGCACCTGTACTCGCGCATGTGCTGTGCAGGTCAGTCTGCGGGTGGCAGGATGTCTATCAGTGTGTGTCGAAGTGATTGATACCGCGCATGTGTAGGTGTGTGTGCGTGCGTTTATGAGCGAGGGTGAGTATTCAAGAAAGTTAGCATGTGAGTGCATGAGGGTGAGAATTTGTGTGCTTTCATGAGCACCTGTGTGTGTTTGTTTTTGTAAAAGCCTGTATGAGAGAGAGAGATTACTGTGTGTCTGCATTTGTTTGTGAGGGTGCAGGCGCTTGTGTCGCATGAGTGAGTTTTCATGAGTGACTGTATGATGATGTATGTGTGAGAATTAATGCGTGTGTGACAAATTCTGTGTTTTGTGTGTATTTGAGTCTGTCTGTGACACTGTGTCCATGTTTGTTGGCGAGTGCTTGTGTATGCATGTGTGAGAGTATGAGAGAGAGTTTGTGTGTGTGTGAGAGAGACTGAATGTGGGTGTCAACAATACTACTCTATTGTATCCTGAATGAGTGCCAATATGTGCCAGTTACCTCCACACTATGATGTAGTATACACACACAGTTATCCATTTCATGATATTTATCCACTTTACGATCACATAGTGTATGTGCATATCTGAGTGTGTATGCAAGCGTGAGATAGAAAGATGTGAAAAGTGTCTGAAAGCATATTTGCTCTCAGCTGAGCCACCCGGGCAGCAGGTTTGGGAAGCAAGACGTGTTGTTGCAGTGTCGTGAAACTATGTCGCAAGTGCCTGTTGAAATACACTGACTTTGCCTTCCTGCTTCTATTGTAAAATCTATTCCGTGTGCGTTTGTGCATGCATACTTTAATTAACTCTGGTACAGTCGAGATATTGAACATACAGTACTTAGTCCTCAATCTAACATCCTGGTCAGAAATCCTTTCTACTTTAGCAGTTGAATGTATTAAGAGGCATGTGTGCGCGTGCCCGTGCAGGAAATGATAACGTCCGTCTCCACGTGGCTTGGCACTCTGTCTCCGTGGCAACAGCTAAACACCTGTTAGGCCAACTGAGTCTTGTTGTTTCCATGCTGTTGCACTCCTCAAGCCAAGCATGGAAACATTGTCCAATATTTTTTTAAGTAGGAGACTCAGTTTGGAAGTCAATGTACCACTGTACATGTAAAACTCATTTCTGTTTTTCCTGAGTATCGAAAGTCCTCACTTTTTCCAAAAAGTCAGATTTTGGTGACTTAATTGGACAACGGTCCAAAGTAGACTCAAATATTTTTCGAAACAAGGTGTTATACACACTCAAGGAAGAAAGGCGAGTACATGAGTCTCTCCCAAGTGGCATGATGTCACATGGAGATGGAGGAGACAAAGATTGTTTCCAGCAGTGTGTGCGTGCGTGTGCGCGTGTGAGTGGTTGTTTGTGGTGGGAGAAAGGAGGCAGGAGATAAGACATTGGTGGCCCAGCATCAGCCCCTATTCCCAGAACAAATGCATCACCCCTTTGGAACACGATGGGTGTCTTGGAACACGATTGACAAGTGAGACAAAACAACGCAGACCTCCGCCAAGGCCCTAATTTGGATCAGTGGGAAACTGTACACTTTCACGGTTGTTTTACATCCTCACACTGATCTGCAAATTAGCTGGACTAATGGACGCATTTACAGATTGAACAATAGCGGTCCCAGGATTGACCCCTGGGGAACCCCACAGGTTTTAGCTATTTAGTCTGAGACAGTTAGAGCAAAGGCAAAATTGTACCCCTTCACAGTTTGTGTGTGTGTATGCGTGTGTGTGTGTAATATTACACATACACACAAAGTGTATGGCTCTGAAAGTACATGTACGAGGCATTAATCACGTTTTTCAAAGCTCATATAAAGAAACAGATAACCCCAAAGAGAATTAGACAGGAAATGAAAGTATTCATACTGAGAGATGAAATATATATCGTACACCTATGTGTTTTAGGGGCTTTACTACTTTGTTTCATTCATCCCCTCACAAACCAATTGATTCAGAAAATTTCCGTGGCTGAGGTCAGAAGCTTAAAAGCTGACTAATTTATAAGTGGTCACTAATGGACAGCGAACCTCATGTTATGCATGTGTCTAATTTATAACTTTGCAACACACACACGATATTGTGCTATTCAGTCGTGGGAACAAAAACAATTATTGTCCATTAGCCACAATGCTAGCTCGTTCCAAATCCTGCAAATTTACTGGAAAAGTGTGTGTGTGTCAACCGAGGGGAAATCCATCACGATGAAAATGAAAGTGAATATTTTTGGATGCTGTCATTAACTCTCCTTTCTCTCTCTCGATTCCCCGCAGACGAGCGTGACAGAGTTCAGAAGAAGACTTTCACAAAGTGGGTCAACAAGCATCTCATCAAGGTAAAGTCATTCAATTTTATAGAGCACCATTTTTCTTATTTATAAAAAAAAAAAAGGTCAAAAAGCAAACCCCACCGTATTGGTGATTCAAAATGTTTTCAATGATACCAAATGCTGGTTGTAGCAACACATCATGGCATGCTGTGCCGTTGGTGCTGCAGCTGTGAATTGCACTGGGTGATTGTGTGCTCTGCGTGCACAAGCACACGCACACACACACACACACACACGGGGGTTAGTGAGGAATGGAAAGCAGGGCATCAGTGTTACACGACTGAGGAACAAGGTGTCTGTCTGACCCCGTAACTGTAAACTGTGAGGCAACTGCGCTGACAGCGGCTGCTGGCACATGTGACTCTGTACCAGCAGTGTGGAAAATCTAGGTCACAAACCACTGAAGAGCATTTTTGGAGTATAGAAGTGCTGGGATGCTATACATTTAAAATATCTACATGCTGTATAGTCAGGCTCTGTGCACTAAAAAGAGGAAGAAAATGTAAATAAAGGATAGGTTAAGTGTCCTAGTACAGTTACAAGGCAGGAAAATTTAAAACATGTATGCAGGATGGGACTTATGATTACAGATACAGTAGAAGTAATAAAAATATATATTTCAAAGGAATAAATAAAGATAAATTCTGAAGTATGTAACGAAACAAATTAATTAAAATTGTTTTTTAAATACTTAAGTTATAAAGCAAACAATTGTAAAATTTCGGATTTATGTACCTGTATGTGTTTATAAATGAATAAAATCCACTTAAAATCGATGTATAAATAACTTGCAACTAAACTTAAATACAACTAACATAAAAAAAAGGTATATGTCAAAAATAAATGCATCAATAAAACCGTCAGTAAAGGTTTTGTATTTAAAAAAAAACTTATTTTAGAGGGGGCCCAGCAAAAAAATAGAAAAAATAATCAAATAAATACATATGTTGTAAATAAATAATTAAATCAAATTTTGGTGGGGCCTGGGTTGAATGCAGTCCTGAACTAGCATCCTCCACATTATGTCAAACATGACCCCTTGTGGCATAGCGGAGCAGCTGATTGGACGTTTTTTACCTTTTGACCTTATCCCCCCCCAAATACTTCTACTATGTGTAATTCAAAAGCATTGCGAAGAAAAAAAATATGCCAATGTCAAAAGTCTGCAGAAACTCATTCAAAGACTCCACAAGTTGACGCCAACAAGCGCTAAAGAGTGAAGAAAGCTGGCCGGCCTCCGCCGTCCTGCTGAGTGACATCATCCTCTCGGTTTGCTCAGTGCGTTGTAAACACACACACTTTGAATTGACTGTTTCGGCTGCACAGGTGTGTGTGTAGTGTACACACTCAAAGCTATTCGTCTGGTATGCGCACACACACCAATCCAGTAGATGGTGTTGAGAAAATAGTTTCAATCCTACTAGAATGATTTGACGGCAGAGTGACTAATCCGAGCTCATAAAAGTGACAACAGACACAGAAATAACATTTGCACAAAGCCATAAAGAGATCGTCGTATCCGTTTGAATGTCAAGTGGCACGTCTTAAAAATCATCCGCTTTTGTTAGCTGCAATGATGCCTGGGATTGCCGACATTATACTGTCAGTCCTGGCTATAAAATTCCTTTCACCTTATTATCAACAACAAAGTGGAGTTTAGGGCTGGAATAAGTCTAAATCCGTACAACCACCCACAACCTAATAAATGCCTGATTTATTTCTCTGCTTGGAGTACCCCTTATTTATGTGTTCGCTGCCAAGGAGGAGTCAAGCAAACCACATCAACAAGTGTTTATGCTGTACATGACCGGTAACAAGGCCAACTTCAAAAGAAACCTTACTTTACCAAATAATATATGTCCATCAACGCCTAGACGCTTTTATTTTGAAGTTTCCCTGGCAGCGCGTCGCGGCATAACGACCGACTTGACTCGGACTGACTTGAATGGTCTCATCTTCCAGACTCTGTTTTCGGTTTCTGGGCCTTCACGGGACTTTGCTAATTGAACAGACGGTTGGGAATGAAATGAATAGAATTCCAAGGAAGAAATATTCAAACTTACTGTAGGTTATAAATGACGACGAGGAATAGCAGCGCAATATTCTTCGCCCTTGCCTTACGTCCTCTCATTCCTGCAGGTGAGGAAGCACATCACTGACCTCTATGAGGATCTGAGAGATGGGCACAACCTCATCTCCTTGCTGGAGGTTCTCTCTGGCGTCACCCTGGTAGGCATCACACACTTCACTTTCTCATACTCTCTCATTACTTGTACTCTTGCTGTCAGACACGCCTGTAGTCTCAGTGTCACCCTCCTACTCTCTCGTGGTGTCACACTCCATATGGTCTCTCCGAACCATTTCACACTCAATTGCAAACGGTCACGCTTTTACTCAGTGTTTCCCTCTCACATTCAAGTCATAGTCTGCATGCACTCTTGCACACTCTTATACAATCATTTACTCTCACAGTCTCGTTCAGCCACATGTCCATATTCACTCACACAATACTTTCGCCCTTATCACACTCACACGCACTGCCCTTTCACATACCTTATACCTCATTCTCATGTTCTAACTGCTCACTCATGACCTCTCATGCTCTCTCGTTTATTCTCATAATTTGTCACTCTCCTCATCACTTTCACAATCATTCTCATGCTTTCTCATCATCTCACACCCTTTTCCTGCTTTTACTCTCCTACTCTTTCTCACGCTCTTACACTGTCACTTTTATTGGTCTCACACTATCGCTCTCTCACTGTCAAAGCCTCACTCTCGCATACTCTCTCATAACTACTCGCTTATTCTGTACTTTGAGTCCCATATTCTCTCACTCTTGTCTCTGCCACCCACTCTTGACACTCTTCTACTCTCACACTGCCTGAATCTCTCAGGCACATTTGCCTCTTGCTTCCCTGTGATCTCCGAGTGAGATCATGCCGAGTAAATCAGGTTACGTCTCAAAGATGCTGAGCGGTCAGGTGACTCTTTGCTTCCCATCATACCTTGTTGCTGTTAAGATGTTGACATCAGTCGCATCCAGTGCTGATGTCAGACCACCATCTGCTTCAGAATCAATTGTTCCATCCTCTCCCCTCCTTTTCTTTTCATCCCCCGTACCCCTCTCCTTTTACCCCCTTGCTGTTACCGTAGCAACCCAGAAGCACCCCATTCCTGAAAAGGGCGTTCCCCTTGCGTGCGCCTCCTCTCATCCTGCTTGCGGTGGAGGATGGTGATGGTGGTGATGATGATAATGAGGAGGAAGGAGCTCAGGGAGTACGTCCCCGATTGCCTCTGGTTGCCGCCCTCTAGGCGGCGCTGTGGGGCTGCATGAGTGTGGATAACAGCCAACGGCATATCACGAAGCGCCACTTGAATGACGCAAAGAATCACAATTAGGAAAAAAGCTGAATTTAAGCCCTCATTCGGAAAGCCTCATCGGTTATTTTTGATCACTTGAACGTACACTGGTGCCTTGAGATAAGTCACCCGACTTTTATTCATTTTTAGTTAGCAAGCTAAACAAAAAGCAAAGAGAATTTAGCATTGTGCGTATAAAAGAACCACATTGCTGAATAAAGTCAGCTTAGCTTCATGCCATGAAATAATGCAAAAGACGTGTAATGTAAAAATACTTGTATACATTTTTTATCATCTGCAAAGAGAGACCAATATTATTGCGGTAGACTGAGCTGATAACTTTTTTTCCCTTCATGTCAATATCGAAAGTGGTGATATTTGATCACTGATTATATTTAACAGATGTCATTATTTATTGATCGTTTTTTTGAAGTATTGTATTTAATGACTTTCATTTTAAGAAATCTTTTGATTGATTTTAAGACGAATTGAAATGGTTCTGATTTTGATATAAACTATTGTTGCCCACTGGCTTCAGGATAAAAAAAAAGAAGCTAGTAATGGAAAGTACTCATCTGATGCACGTAATCTTGTGTTAATTTACCTTTTGTCACCTTCTAATCAAGAACATATTTTGACCTATGTGCGGTTGTTGCAGTCCGCATGTCTTTTTAACTCTTTCCACAGCATCGAAGCTTTCACGTGCACTCTGCTTCAGTTGCACACTAAAACAACTCAATTCTTTCCTTTCTTCAGTACTTTTGTTCCTTCCGTACTCTCATTTTTCACTGTTTGAAAGTGCTCTATAAATACTGTTGACTTGACTTGACTTGACTTGACTTCCTTTGTGTGCTCCAGCCCAGAGAGAAAGGCCGCATGAGATTTCATCGACTGCAGAATGTCCAAATAGCCCTGGACTTCCTAAAACAAAGACAAGTACTTGGCCGTCTCCTCCTCACGGTCTTCAAAGTCTTTACACACAGGATACTTTTTAACAGTGTTTTCTTACTTGCCTCCAGGTTAAACTTGTCAACATCAGAAATGATGACATCACCGACGGAAACCCCAAACTTACACTGGGTCTCATCTGGACCATCATTCTCCACTTCCAGGTCTGTGCTGACTCTTTTGGCCTTCCTGTGCTGGCTCGATTCATTGTGCTTGATGATGTTAAAAGACTTAATCGCATTAATGACATACAGATCTCATCATTTCTCATAATGGTCGCTTATGATGACTTTATAATGAGATTATTTTTGAAAAATGTGCTTTTCAGAGCCTTAGAAAGCCACTAAGATGCAGCCAATAAAAAAGGCTTGTTTAATATGACAAATAATAATAATGTTTATTCAGGTAAACTTAATATTTAACTTTTTTTTATAACGAAAAAATGCATGGAATTGAAATATATTATACATAAACATAGAATAATAAAATGTACACGAGTATGCAATTTTTAAAGTTCTATATCCAAATGCATTGTGCTTTAAAAACGTCAATACAGCAGAATTGTACCTTCGTAGACCACCAGAGGGAGCCCATGCACAACTAGTGGTTGTAGTCTTTTTCCCGAAGCTCCTCAGTGGCCTCACTGTCCAGACATTGAAAGCATGAAGGTGAATGACAGCGGCCACGTTGCTACAGAAACACCCTGGCAAAGCAACGGCATGAACGTGACTCAGCGTGTTAGTGTGTGTGTGTGTTTTGTGTGTGTGTGTGTGTGTGTGTGTCCTACACTTGGAGGGGAGGGAGACCACAGAGGAGGCTTACATTTAGCTTGCACCACGATTGCCAGTCCGGTCATGGAAAGTATGAACAGCGCTTGTGTAGCAAGCTAATTATAAAAACATGTGGGTCGTAGCTGGTGCTTGTAATATTCCACTTAAGAATCAGGTTAAAAAATGAGGACTCCTCCTTCACTTTGTTTCTTTGGTGTGCGGAATATTGTTCATGGGTCACTGTGATTTAGGTGCTGCATGTTTAGTGGTTAAATGACGCATTCAATTAAAACAAATTATCTCTAATTGAAAGGAGAAAAGCACTACATTTTAGCGCTCACAAAGAAATGCGAAAAACAACTTTGCCAAAATGAATATTCATAAGGTCACAAGCCGGAATGATGACTCATGACTTCATTGTCACCAGTGCAGCCTTCTCATACACAATAGCGTCACATTTTGGACCCATTTGAAATACAAATGAAAGGTTACAATGTGCATCAGTCTTCATTATTGCCAAAACAGCATCTCAATAATTGATCAGTGTGTGTGTGCGTGTCAGCAAAGCTACTAGCATAGCTAATGGCACTGAAATGAAGGCGAGAAAGCCTCAGGAATCAATCAGTTCTGTTTTTCCTCATGTGTGTTTTACTCTCCTCTTTCTCTCTTGCTTTTGGCGCTTTTTGACATATCGTTGCTACTTAACGTGACCTGAGAATGTTGCGCCAGCGCTACCAATCCTCTTAGTGCCAGTCACTGATTCAATGAGTCACGTGTCGAAGGAGCAAAAGTGTGTTATTCAAAGCCTTAATCTGGCCTTTGAAAGAAGACAAAATGGAGTACAGTGAATCGATGCTTCCAGAACCACCGCATCTCTGCGATGTATAGAGAACCATATACGTACTGTACCTTCTCCTTGATATCATCAAATATGCCAGAGTTAGCATACAAGAGGTCGCGCGGATGCTCATTTTTGGTTCATTGTAGCATTCGGCTCCAGCATGCGGGTTTGGTCCGCGAACAGTTAAATGAACGAGCGAGGACAAGTGAGAGAGCAGCAACAAGGAAGTGGAAAAGAGGAGGAGGATGAGAGCCGTGTGAGCGAGCAAGGGAGAGAGGGAGGGTTGGTTTGTATGTGAGAAAGTGACAGTGTGGAGAAGAGAGCGAGAAAGGAAGCTGCAGCAGCAGCCGGGAGATAAAAAAGAAAGAAGGGAGAAAAAAAAGAAGCTTTTCCTCTGCTGGCGAGCTAGCGAGGGATAACGCAAGCAAGCAGGCAGTGGGAACCAGGCGAGGTGGTGGTGGGGGGGAAGACACGTCCAGGAGAGATTCTGGCACTGGAGCTACAGGAGGCCGAAAAACAGCATTGAATGCAGGAGGAGGAGGTGACGGCACAAAACATCAGGCAGTGACACCATCACGTCGCTCGGAACTAGCTTGTCTTGAGGAGGTGACGCCCTGTGAATGGGGTGAACTTCCAGACTTCCCTACGACGGATGCGGAATATCTACTTTTAAGTCTTGTTCACCGAATCTGGATTATCTCGGCGACATGACTTCTGTCCCGATGCCTCCTCATAATTAGATGCAGCGAGGGGCTGTTACCACAAATAAACCTCCCCTCCGGGCCGTAAGGACGGATCAAGACTCGTCGTCCTCCCCAAACTCTGGATTTATTGTGCCGTCGCACTGCGCCACCTGATGGAGGCTTTCCTGGCACATTGACAAATCTTTATGGCCGGGAATAATTCTTGCTGCTTGACCGAATGATACTTCTTGACATGGATGGCATCGGTCTTCAGAGTGGTGCCTGGGGTTGTTTCTCCACAGCTTCTGTCAAGCAGAGATGATTCCATAGGAACATGCCCGGCAGGAATTAGTTGCTGCGATGTTTTGACGCCTGTAAAACCGGCAGCTCACGTGACTGCTTGAAGCTGATGCCCACCTCTCCAGCAATCTGTGAAAAGATAGGCCGAGCCGGGCTGCATTCTGCGTCGACATTGGCTGGCTGCGCTCTGTGTGTCTCCCTCACAACCAATCCAGATGCGGTGCACTCGGAAATCAGAGCTTTCATTCACGACGCGAGACATCGACTGCATCCCCTTTTAATACCTCTTTCGCTAAGCCTACCGGATTGGAATTCCCCCCAGGGACGACCTACGCTTCTGCAGTAAAGCGGCGGGGGGGTGGGGGGGGGATCATTAATTCAAGGACTTGCAACATGTAATCCAAGTGTCATGAGCGAGGAAGAACACTTTGAAATATTGCGGGTCTCCGTAATGCTTTGACGCCCCGGACGATGCTGCACTTTTCTGATGACATATGGCTCGCATGCCGTTCATCACCTCGCTTGCCAAGTCGCCCTTTTGATAAATCACTCGCTGAAATCCCCCGCAGATTTTCCTTTATCCTCCGCATGTTTCTGGTGTCCGTGTCCTTGAACCCTCACAGAAGTCTTCCGGGAAGTAAAATAAAGAAGAAAATTGAGCAGTTCCCTTGTGTATACTCGGTCTCTGACTGCAGCTTGAGAGCACAGGTACTCTGACTCGATGACCATGTAAGAGGGAGTTAAAAATGTAGCAGGGTGGGGGGTGAAGCTGCAACTGAATCATTTATTGGCTGAAGAGGTTCTTTCCCAGAGAGAACGCATCCATGTTCTTTGTCAGGTCCTCTTAAATGGGATCCCTATTTTCTCACTTTGTTGTGCGTCATACCGACCCCTCCTCCCTTCTCCCAAGAGTCTATAATTTCATGGGATTTTGCCGCGGCACAGTTTGAAAAGTATTTTCTCCGCCGCGACTGACGACGAGAAGATGGGGAACTCGCTGGGTTGTGTCAGGCCTCCGCCAGACTCGGAAGTTGTCGCAGGTCCTCCGCTGTCAACCAAGAGGCGATTACGTTTCGGGCGACGTCGCAAAGGACGGAAAAACAGGAATGATGATGAGCCTCGAGTTGTCGAGACGAAGCCTTCTTTTGAAAGGACTTGGGACTCGAGCAGTGGGCCAAGCTCTCATCGAATGTTGCCCGCGTTGAAACATCACAGGATGCTTTCCCCAGGAGCTGCATATTCTCCTACCAGTAGCCTCCTAGGCCCAGGTATTCCCCAAATTCAGCATACCCCCAAACTCAGTCCGGCCTGGAGAGGAATTTTCTGCCTCCCCGGGGAGGAAGCCGCTGCTCGGTCTGTCGTTGACGTCTCCAGCATCCCCAGTCAAACCACCACCACGAGCCCGATCTATACCGCACCACCTCCGGGCAGTACCACCACCCCGGGAGGCGGTAGGATCTGCCGCGTTCGTGAGAAAGTCCACGGGGTCGTGGAAAAACCTTGCACGCTTGAAGAAGACGGATCAAATAAATGCGAGCGGACAGGGAGTGAACGGATGAAACGACGGGCAGCGGGGGCGTTAGAGGTGAGGCCTTCTTTTGGAGAGCACAATGGTGTGGTCCACATCAGAGAGGTGGATGGTAAGCTCTGCGTGGTGAGGACAGTGTACCCCAGTGACTATGGCTCTCCAGTGTGGAAGGGTCAGTGTGACCGTCAAGTGGAAGTGCGCAAAGAGCCCCCTGCTCCTTTTCCGGTGACCGGAAATATTCTCAAAGTCCAACTATCGGAGGGTGAAGGAGAGGATGCCTTCAACCAAACCTGGATCCCCGACAATCTCGTCGGCGAAGGACTTAGCTTGGAAACGCAAGAGAGATGCTCTCTCTTGGAGTCGGGCTATGCCAGTGACCTCCCACTGACCTCGCCAGAAACGGCCATCACCACTCCCAGCCAGGTGGACTGGCAGAAGCTAACCAATTGCTCTTCGGAGAGATTGGACGCGATGGCGGAAAGTCCGCAGACATTGCAGCAGCAACAGGCTGCTGATCGACACCTGCCGCAGGTCAGCTCAGGTCTTTTTAACCACTCTGAAGTTACTGAGACAATTTTTATTTTTTTTTTGGAAAGAACTGTTTCTGGAGGAGTGTAAATCCTACAAAAAACTGAATGTTGATGGATTTGTTTCTTCTTACTTTTGAGGTTGCAAGGGCTTGTACTAGTTCGCCTTAAATATAAGCTGGGGGGGAGGTACAGTAAAAAGGGCGATGGAATGAATGTGACACCACCTTAAATCCCAACCACTGGTGCGCTGATAGGTTGATTTTTATTCTGCACTTGTACTTTAACGGGTACACTAGCATGCCAATCGCATGGTCACCTCAAATGTAAGGTTAGCGCACATAAGTCGCGTTAGCCCAAGTATTAGTTTACTTGCCTGTCGGGTGAAGAACTACGATACTCCAAATGAAGCTGCGTATATTGAAATATATTTGCATATGTTTCTCAGAGTGGGTGACTGTTCTTGTACTATTCAAGGGCTTCTAATCATGCACTGTTGTGCGTATTATCGGGCAGAGTGGCCTTGTTTCCTGCCTCTGTCCCAAGAGTCTAATCAAGGCAGCGCAGAGCATCTTGCCTTTTCCACCTTCTCACTTCCTTGCTCATTATTTGTGTCTGTCACCTTTTTGTATTGTGCTATTTGTATTGAAATAATCTCTATCACGCTGTGCGCCATTGGTAGGAACTGCGGCAATCAGGTGATGCAGAAATGTGCTGCATAGCTGCCAGGTAGATGCTAGGTGCATTTTGCTGAGTCACTGCTGTGTCTGTACATTTTCTTTTTTTTCACGGTTCTCTTGATGAGATGCGGGTTTAAAATGAGCAGTCGCAGCAAACCACGATTTATCCGTGCTTAAAATATTGATTAATGAGCATGAGAATGACGTTTTTTAATGTAACTGGATATTCTTTTTAAGTGCCAATCTTCATACTCCCAACGCAGATTTCCGAGATTTACGTGTGCGGTGAGTCGGGTGACCTCACCGCCAAAGAGAAGCTGCTGCTATGGAGCCAGCAGGCTACCGAAGGCTACACAGGCCTCCGTTGTGTCAACTTCACCTCGTCGTGGAGCGACGGACGCATGTTCAACGCCCTGCTGCACAGATACAGGTTGCTGTCACTTTTCGAAGTGTCCCACCCACAATGCCCCATAGCTCCTTTTTTTAAAAAATATTTTTGCCAGTGTAGATCATTTTTATCACAGCTGTGTGTGTGTTTTTCCCCCCTCCCTTACCAGACCCGACCTGATCAACATGGAGGCGGTGTCACAGCAGAGCAACCGTGACAATTTAGAGCACGCCTTTGAGATTGCCGAGTCGCTAGGGGTGACAAGGCTGCTGGACGCCGAGGGTGAGGATATATTTTCACTCGTCACTGGACTGATGGGTTGCTAAAACACAGCCTCACAGCCTTCTAGAAGCTTCTAGGAAAGAACGTAACAACTAACATTTAGTACATTTTCTTAACTGGGGTGATTTCTTTAGTTAAGAAAAGTAGTTCCTCAGTTGCACAGTGAGTCATGTTTTGGCTTTCAATAAAACTGTACATTTTAACTCGCATGCAACCAAAGAAATATTTAATTTGTTGTCATGCAATACCAGAAAGGATTTATTTGATCAATTATTATTGTTTTATGACTTGCCTCCTATGACTTTTACTGTGCACCGAGAGACTACTCCCCCTATCGGGAGAAATAAGTCCCCCCCCCCTTTTTTTTTGTATGTCATTTGAAATTGTCATTTTCAAAATATTTTTGACTTAATATAACTTTAATTTTGCAGTCATTTTCTCGTGAAATTTTTAATATGCAAATTTCCCTAGTGTGGGACAAATAAAGCTTATCTTATGATTTACTCATTTAGTGTTTTAAATGATTATATACTAACTCACCTATCACAGGTCAAAATCACCCCCCCCCCCCTAATATTTTTCTTTTGGTTGATATACTGTATATCTTTTTAATTCGATTTTTTTTTTAGGGATGATATAACAAATTGAAGGTATTAGCCGAAATGGGATTGTTGTCTATTTACATGACGCTTTTATAAATCCTCAAGTATTTATTTTTTTTATTCAAGTTGTCGCTCTTCTGTCTCCCGCCAGACGTGGATGTTCCCGTTCCAGATGAAAAATCAGTCATCACGTATGTGTCCTCCATCTATGACGCCTTCCCCAAAATCCCAGAGGGAGGAGAGGGCATCGCCGCACATGTACGTCCTCATCAACGTCATTCGTTTGCATTTTTTTTGTTGTTTTTTTGAAGCTGAATACCACCAACGGTGTATGAAAACGTGCTTGTTTTTAATATTTCAGGAGGTGGATCAACGTTGGTCCGAATATCAGTCCAAGTTCTCGTCTCTGCTCCAATGGAGCCGCCAGCAAACGGCTATCATGTCCAATAAGAACTTTCCACAGAACCCAGTAGAACTCAAGGTGAAGCCTTATTTTTGGAAATTATCCTCAGCCTTTTCCTGATAGAAATCACAGACTCAATTTGCGTATTTTTCTGCTCTTTCTGGAATGACATAAGATGATGCCAAAACCTTGGCTAGTGTCATAAGAAAGTAGCAATTGCTGCCAAGAAAATATTGTTGAGGTGATGCATCTCGACAGCGTATGAGACCTTTCTTTCACTGCCACCGGTTAATGATATCAGTTCTGGACTTTTGTCTCTTGTGCTCCTGCAGGCACTTTACAATGAGTATGTCCACTTCAAGGAGACGGAGGTTCCCACCAAAGAGCTGGAAAAAAGTCACGTAGAACACCTCTATAAACTTCTGGAGGTAAATGGCAAACAATGTTAAAGGGGAATAGTAAGGCCATATTGGTGCGTTTTGTTGAAATGACAATGAAAGCATTTGTATCATTTGCAAACATATCAAATCTAATATTTTACCAAGCAGACAGCTTTTTTTTTTTTTTTTTTAAATTGGGAAAATATGCATTTGGTCGCTTTTTTTTTTTTAAATAAAGTGCGTTTGTGGAGTTGAGAGGTTCATTCTCCCCCCGTGGCCTTTTCGCAGACTGACAATGCAGCTCATTGTTAGCGCCAACAGATGATGATTCCTACTTAACCCCCTGTTACCTCATCACTTGTCATCATCTTGTCCGTTGGAGTGTTTACTGACCTTTGTGTGTGTTTGTGTGTGTCACAAGGTGTGGATGGAGTTTGGCCGCGTGAAGCTTCCTCCGGGCCTCCACCCCAACGACTTGGAGGAGGAGTGGGGGAAACTCATCCTGGAGATGCTGGAGAGGGAGAAGGTTCTCCGACCTGCCGTGGACAGGTAAATATCGAGTTTTAATGGCATGATATTGAATTTTAGTTTCAAATGTGTCAATCGTGGCAATCTATTGTGGTTTAAAGGGAAAATGTTATGTTTTGTGGAGGAATGTGCCTTTTGGAGACCAAATACAGTGGTTGAATGGCAAGATGTTGCATTTACCTGGGGAAACGAGCAGACAAATTTTATTTTAATTAAAACATTTATGATTGCATTTTGTTTTCCCTCAATATCGCAATTGTGATTTAAGATGCAATTTTTTTTGAAGAAGCAATAACTGTCATGATAACCACACATATATATAAATATATAAAAGTGTGTGTTTTCGTGTCTTCAGGCTGGAGTTGCTGCTTCAGAGAGCAAACAAGTTCCAGAACCTTGCCTTGGACTGCGAAGAGAAGATCACCCTGGCCAAGAACGCGTTACAAGCCGTGAGTACTCGTATCTTTAATCTGACGTCCGATATGGAACGTGTTGGCTGAAGCATCCCGTGTGACGCAGGACATGTCGCGGTCTGAGAGCGGCGAGGCGGTTCAGTGCGAGAGCGAACTGGCCTCCTACTTGCACAATTGCGAGGCGCTGATGGCGCAGATGCAGCAGGAGCTCAAAATGCTCCAAAATGAAAAATACTACCAAGTGGAGCAGCTCGCGTTCAGGTGGGTTCACATTTCACATGAGCGTGCACGTCTCACCAAAACTTCAACTTCTCTCAAGTCAAATATACAATCTTGGATCGTAATAGGTCACAATCGGTTCAGATTATGAATTTATTCTGGATTTAATCTGTCAGTAAATTTAACAGATACTCGTGTCTGCTTTTGTTAAAAGGAATTACACTATCTGGTTTAGCACATTTAATTCAAAATAGAATTATAATCTCCATGAATGACTGGACTCCAGAATCGATTGGGGGGGGGGATATATCAGTAATTTATGTCATGATGTTTATTTATTAATCTTTCAATTTAAAGTAGAAATAAAATTATGACAGGGTACTTTTAAAACAATTTTTTTTAAATATAATGCTGACTTGTGTGTATTGACACAATCAGGATTCAAATCTGTGCGTGTGTGTGTGTGTGTGTGTGCGTGCGTGCGTGTGTGTGTGTGTGTGTGTGTGTGTGTGAGATGTACAAATTATTTACTAGTTGCATCTTGAATCAACACAATCATTCCGTGTCCTTGGTTGAGGTAATAAATCAAAAGTGTGTATGTTGTCCCCATGCAGATTGACGTGCCTTGAAGAAGAGCTGGTCTCTCTGCGACTTCACTGTTCCAGCCTGTACAGAAAAGGTCACTTCACGATTGGCGAGCATCTCAGCCAGCGCGCCCCCACCGAGGGCCCCGGGTTCTCTCTCGGCCAGACTCTGCTGGGGGCCGCCGGTGCTGCCGAGGCTACTCTTCTTCGCCGCCCGATGGCTCGTTCCCAGCTGGTGGCCATGTCCTCGTCAGAGGACGAGGGCAGCCTGAGGTTCATTTACGAGCTTCTGGGATGGGTGGAGGAGACGCAGGTTTGATTAGGCACATGTTCGGACGCCCCTTAGGAGAAGTCAGGACCCCTGGCTCCATTTTTTTTTTTTTTTGTGCTTCAGGAGCTTTTGGAAGGAGCTGAATGGGGAGCGGACCTTCCTTCGGTGGAAAACAACCTGCAGGAACATAATAGTGTGCACACCGCTGTGGAGGAACTGATGAGCAGCCTGCAGGAGGCTCGCAACTACGAGGTACGGACTTGCTCACACCAAAGTCAACATGACTGTTCGAAACAATCCACAGCATCAGGCAAACAACGCTGACGATGTTGTGTCTTAGGCCAAAGTGTCGACCAACTTCAGGAGCAACTACTGCGAGACCTTGGCCAAACTGGAGCATCAGTACGGCAAACTACGGGTCAGTAAAGGGGATGCGCACACACACAGACAAGGATACACACACACACAGAGACTCACAAGGACACGCATATGCACTCAAAGACTCGCAAGGGGACACACAACTACATGTGCAAACACTCACAAGGACACACAGAGACACATTATGTAGATCCAAACATGGGTGTGTGTTTGCTCCTCCATGACTGTCTGTCTCTGTATTTGTGTTTAGTCTGCGTTTGTAGTCGCATGTGTGTGTGTTTTCAGTCATCTGTGTGTGTGTGTGTTTGTGTGTCTGTCAATCTCTGTGGACGTTTATCGTGCATACTGTGTGTGTTTTAATGTCTCTGGGTGTGTGTCTGTCCATGCATCTGTGTATGTTTGTAATGAACCGTATGTCGTGAGTGTCGCCCACTAACGTCGTGTTGTTCGCTCGGCCTTTAGGAGCTCTCGTCGTGTCGGCTACGCAGCCTCGAGAGTCTTCAGTCTCTGGTGCGCGAGTGCACCGAGGAGCTGATCTGGCTGAACGAGCACGAGGAGGACGAGATCGCCTTCGACTGGAGCCACAACAACACCAACATGGATGCCAAGCGGGAGATGTACAGTGTGAGTAGAGAAGCCACACCATGCACTCTCACACTCACACGCGTGCGGGTCAAAAATAGTAGAAACAGCTCTGTGGTCTCTTTTACCTAAAAACAGCAAACCAACTTGAAGTAGACAATTTTTTTTAATGCTCATTTTCACAAAAATCATCTCGCTCAAAGATTTCGTTATTATACTACAGTATGTTTGTCCCACCTCATTCAAGTCAAGCCAAGTCAACTGTATTGTCAAATGTGCGACATGTGCAACAGATGAAATTACATTCCTCAGGAGAGAGAGGAGCCACTGCGGATGCCCGCGCCGCCATCAAAATCGCCATGAACATTTTTTTTTTCCAAAAAGAATTGAGGGCCACGTAAAGTGTTTTTTTTTAAATTTATTTTTTATAATGTTGGTTGGTTTCAATGTGTTCAGGAGTTGCGGTCCGAGTTAGACGAGAAACACGGCGTGATGCGGTCCCTCCAGGAAATGGCGCTGCGCCTGTGTCAGGAAAACCATCCCGCCAAGCAGACTCTGGAGGTGAGGATTCCTCCATTTCCTCCTTTTCGTTTAGAAAAAACAAACAAACAAAAAAAACAACAACAAAATCATACATGGTGGACCTTTGGTCATGATGTCTGCAGGCGTACAGTGCCGCGTTGCAGACGCAATGGCAGTGGGTGGACCAGCTTTGCTCATGTGTGGAGCAGCATCTGAAAGACAACACGACCTACTTCCAGTTCATGAGCGATTTGCGCGACTGCGAATCGTACCTGAGGCAGCTGCAGGAGAGCATCAACAGGCAGTACACCTGTGACCGAAACAGCCGCCTCAGCAGGCTGGAAGATCTGTTGCAGGACTCTATGGTATGAACTTGACCCACCCTCACACTCTTTAATTTATATACACTGTATGTCACACACACGCGCGCACAAACACACACACACACACATGTAGCTCATTCTGATGACTTGTTTGTGATGTTGTCATGGCAACAATGTGCTGTGACATTCAGGGTGGACAAATGGACAGATAAAATATGTCAAGAGTTAAAATATGAGAACAACACCAGTATTTAAATTCTTCCTGCTTGCCTGCAGGACGAGAAAGAGAAGCTGATCGAGCATCGCGGCAAGGTGGCCAGCCTGGTGGGCCGCGCCAAGACACTGGTGCAGCTGCGCCCCCGCTGCCCCGACAGCCACCTGCCAGCGGCCATGCCCGTCCGCGCCGTCTGCGACTACAAACAAATTGAGGTAGCCGCAAACACAACTTTTTTAAAAATCATTTAAAAGGACAACATTCCCAAATTGTCCACATATCTGACCACCAGCTCACCACTGTAGGCCCCTCCCTCCTGAACGCCATTATTTTACACCTCCACTCTAAATAAGCTATCCTCTCCGCACAGTTGGCTCAACAGAGCTACTCTGTTAGCACCAACCATGTGCTCAGAATTGAAATATGTCTCATTTGTTTATTGTTTTAAAATCACACTTATTTTTTTGAAAATGGACATCTGGCACGCGAGCACAAGTTCTCTCCGTCACTTTATCTTGTTTTCTTCTCTCTCCATCACCTCATCTTTTTCCCTCCCTTTTCACTTCTTCCTTCTCCTCACTCGTCCATCGGGCTGTCAAGACAAACGTTCAGGTAGAGAGGCCATTTTGTCTTACCGATTGCCTACGATTGGCTCCACCTCCTCGCTCTGTGCTCACTCAAGTCGCGTCATTCTTACGCAAACAAACGCAATCTGCTTGCTTGGGCTTTGGCTTTGATGAGCTTGGCTACAAGATGTTGTTTTGATCTAAAGTCAATACGGGGCCCGTGTCACTACGATTGATAACACTGAAACTGCAAGATTTGATATCAATCCGATAACAAGTACAGGTCCAGCAATGCGGATACCGAAACTGATACTGTAACTGATACCGAAACTGATACTATACACCAGTTTTACACAAAATCTGTTAGTTGTGTCTGATGCTCCCAAGATTTAGTATTGTTGTGACACTAAGTTAATAATTGGTATAATACTAATGACAAATCAACAAAATGTAAAAAGGAATCCAATAGTGGTGAATAATACTGTGACCAGTGTCACCAAAACCAATACTAATTCCTAAATACGAATCAATAACATGTTAAACGGAACCCGGTATCGGTGTATAGTACTACAAGATCTGGTGTTGACCCATTCCTAAATAGATCACCGATTCCATTTACTGATACCGGTACCATAAATTAACAATAGGTTAAAGGGAATCTGGTTACGGAGTGTGTGATACTGGGGTCAGTATGGCTGATATTGTTACTAAATAAATCAACAAGATCATAAAGACAATCTGATTTGTTTGGTACTGGAAATGTTGGTTTCAATCCTAATCCAAGAAAGTACAAAGCCAGTATTGCCGATACCAATACCTTTTAAATATTGCAAATGACGCGTCATCCAATATGCTAAATTTGAATGGATTTTCATGGCTTTGAAATGTTAAGAAAAGATGGATTATTAATTCGTTGCTAATTAGTCATCCCAGAATATAATTTGGTAACTAAAAAGTTTTTAGGTAAACACCGACATTGGTATCGACCATCATCCATATTTGTATCAATCGGACCAAGTGTGAAGTTGTGAATGGGCTTGTTTAGTGCACCTTCCTATCATCATCTCAGCTAAACTCAGTCATCATCATTTGGCTTTGTGTTGTCTTGATTTACATTCTGCATGTTAATTTGTTTGGATCACCGACACATTTAACTGCACTACTAAATTATTTTTATTTTTTCTGAATCATCTGAACACTCAATAATGTCCATTTGTTTCTCCCTCTTTCCCGCCTCCATTCTCATTTTCACTCCCAACTAATTTATCACCCCGTGCTCCATTCTTGCCTCCTCCCTCCCGTCCCTGGATGACTGCTGTCAGATCACGATAACCCGCGGCGAGGAATGCGTGCTGGAGGACAACGGGCAGCGCACCAAGTGGAAGGTGATCAGTTCCACGGGCAACGAGGCCATGGTGCCGTCCGTCTGCTTTACCGTGCCGCCGCCCAATCAGGAAACCATCGATGCCGCCATCAGGTGGGCACACACGGCAGGCTTTTTGCAAACGGTTTTTTTCAGTAACATCACTGTGAATCATTCGGGTCTCTCAGTCACACCATAAGCAAAGGAAATCCTTTTTTTTTTTTTAAAGGCAAAAATGTTGCTATAATTGGTGCTAAATTACAAATAAAAATACATATTTGTTCATTTTTAATGAATTAATTTGACAATCGATTGCTGTGCTTGTAGGATAGAGCAGTTGTACCAGCAAGTGATGTCGTTGTGGCACCAGATGCACATCAATATGAAGAGCGTGGTCTCCTGGCACTACCTCCTCAAAGACCTCCGCACCGTCTCCGAATGGAATCTGGACACGGTCAGTCTTTAGATCTTTTGCTTTCTGTTGCCAGCTAAATTTACCATTAAAAACTTTTTCCTCAGATCCGCAGGCAGTCCGCTTCGGAGCGTCAGCAAGTCCTGGACCACTTGGACTCCCACTTGTCCGACTTTCTGTCTGACAGCAGAGAAAGCTCACTGTTCACGCCGGCCGAGCGGCGCGAGCTGGAGGCGGACGTCCGGCAAGCCGAGCAGCGCTGCCGCGAGCTTTTGCTCAACATGGAGAGTGGTGAGAGAGCGCGGCGAATCAAAGCAGGTCTCCCCTGAAGGCTCACTGATGCTTACGGCTTTTGTGTGTCTTCAGAGGAGAAAGACGAAACGCTGTCTCGCTCGTACATGTCGGAGCTGCAGAACGTCACCCTGCGTCTCAACGAGGCCGAGCAGCGATTGATTAGCGCCATCCAGACACCGAGCCGGCTCTCGGATGACAGCGCAGATATTGCCGTCAGGATAGCCGAACAGGAGGTCACTTGGGGTTTTTCCTTATATTTGTATTTTGATTGTGACATGAAAACGTTAGTTCTTGAAATAATAAATCAATTAATACGTTACCGTTATTTAACAAATACAATCTTTTGAGAGTTTTCTACTGGTATTTTTACCCCCAAATTCCACTTCTTGTCAAAATCTTTCTTAAAAAAAGTTCATCGCCTTTTATTTCTACGTCAACTTTTTTCTCATTAAATTTTCGTTTTAAATACTGCAGTGTTTTTCCAAAAATATATGTACTGTATATATTCCCTTATTTCCAGAAACTGGAGTGTGAACTGGACGCGCTTCGCTCTAACTTGGGCGGCGTGTCTCAGAGCTGCGTGGCCTTCTTAGAGGAGAAGCCTGCATTCTCAAGCGTCCCCGCCCTGCGCTCGGAGCTCAACCAGGCCGTGAAGAAAATGGACAAGCTGCACCACCTCTCATCCGTCTTTCTGCAAAAGTCAGTCAAGTTCAAACGCAGCTCTGTCAAGTTCATTCCGTTCGAGACTTTGAGTGTGCGCGTGTGTTGTGTACGTTTTCCTGGCCAGATTAAAAACTGTGGACGTGCTGCTGCGCTGCCTGGAAGAGGCGGAGAGTCAGGTCAAGAAGTACGAGAGCAGGCTGAGCGAAGAGGACATCCTTCCTGCAGACACGGCGTCCATCCAAAGCCTAAGAGATCAATTGGGGGTAAAGTGTTGGAAGCCTGTACGGTGTAATAAATAGATCGATGGATAGCTACACGATAGATAGATGGATATTTTACAGTCAACCCACATCAACAGCTTTTTCCCCTTTCTTTGTAGAAGTGGCAGTGCGAGCTCTCCGAGCAGGAGGGCGTCTTCGAGTCCCTTCAGTCGGACGTCCTGCGGGCCAAAGAGGCGACGTCCCGTCTCGCCGTCCTCCACCCGGACCGCAACCCCGAGCTGGAGCGCTACCAGGAACGAGCCAGTCAGGCGGCGGAGCGGTGGGGCAGTGTTAAAAAGCAGATCGAAACGCGGTGAGTGGCGCCGGATGTTGTTGCCACGCCCACAAGTGAAATTCACTCACCGTATGGTTGATTATGACACCTATATTTATTTATTTCTGAATGTGTTTTGTCCCGTGAGGACAGGCGGGCAGAGCTGCAGGGTATTGCCTCGGTTCTGCAGCAGTACAGAGACGGACACTCGGAGCTGATGACGTGGATCCAAGAGACCACGCAGCGGCAGGAGAACACGCCGGCTGGGACCACTGACAGCAAAGCGCTCTCCGAGCAACTGGCGCAGCAGACGGTCAGTCCACACACAGTCTAATGATACTAAAAAAATGACTCTAAACAATGTTTATACATGTGGGTATGATTTTGGACTTGTTACTGCTTATATAATAGGCTTTGGTCACTGAGATCGAAGACAACCAGACCAAACTCGATGATTGCCAGGCTCACTCCAAACATTACTGCACCTCAGTCAAGGTAAGTGTGTATAGTGTGTTGGTAGTTGACACAGTGATTGGATAAGACAAGCTATCATGTTATTTATATAAAAGGTTTATATTAGTGACTGTGGCAAAGGGTCAATATGGCAAACGAACACAAAACCTGACATTTGTGGTTCAAGAAAGTAAAAGTCGTGATTGGTGATCTCAAGATGTAGCTCAGATTGTAATTTCCTCACAATGTAAAAGTTATCCTTCCCCAGTCACTGATGCATCAAGCTGTTTATTTTCTGAAAAGGTGATGTGATTGGCGCCGTGTGACATTTTCATGCCAAAGCACTTCAATTCAAAATGATTTTCTGTGCAGGATTACGAGCTTCAGCTGATGACTTTCAGAGCCTTCGTGGAGTCCATGCACAAGTCACCGGTGAAGAGGAGGAGGATGCACTCTTCCTCTGATGCCATCACTCAGGAGGTCGGAGCACATTCATTTGAAATTTGGGTTCATACGTGAATACATTTCATCAGTTTTTTTTTTTTTTTGGTTTGTTTTTTTCCATCCAGTTCATGGACCTGCGCACACGCTACACAGCATTGGTCACGTTGACTACGCAACACGTTAAATACATCAGTGACGCCCTCAGACGACTGGAAGAAGAAGAAGTAAGATTTTAATTATGAAATATGTATTTCATTAGCAAAGCATTCATTCAAGTGGGATCGATGGCAATTTTGAGCTATTTTCCTGTGTGCTTGTGCCTTAGCTGTAGTGCTGCCAAAATTGGTCTTGTACTTTTTTGTTTCACCCTACACATAAAATCAAAACAAAACTAAGTGAATATTATAATCGCGAGCTTCTTGATGGAAGTAATAAATATTGCTCCCACGCATGTAGAAAGAGGTGGAGGAGGAGAAGGAGGCCAGGGTGGGTCAGGTGTCGGACCTCCTGGCATGGATTGGAGGTCTTCGGGGACGGACCGGAGGCCCCAACGCTGAGTCGTCACTTGCTGCGCAGCAGGTAAACATGAGATTAGATTTGGTTAGCTCAGCTGTACAAACCTTTCCAGGCATGACTAATTGGTTAACACAATGATTACGCTAATGGAACAGTGGGTTAATTGGCCGGAAGAGTGATGCACAAGGATTTGAGTTGAGCGATTTAAATTAGTTACAAATTGTCTCCCCCCAATATTGCGATTGCAATTTATTATGCAATTTCACACTGCTGACACCGCAAAATCAATGTCAATTTCAATTTTATTAACTGTTCAGCTTTAACGCGGATGACATAATAGGATAGCCGTTGCTGTTGCCCGGCCATCTCGGATGCCCCGTCAGCGAGAGCAGATGTATATATCGGTTAGACATTTGCATTTCACACTCTTTATATCCTACAGGCCATCAGCGAGCAACTTGCCGCCAAGAAAGACGATGTGGCCGAAGCCATCAGAAGCACGCAGGTCTTTCTCCTTTCCAAACAAGCTGCCAAGTAAGTCCCTTCACACACACTCGAAGTCCACCCTCACAGTTTCCACCGTCCAACCCCGTCGCCCTGCGCGTCCGCAGGCTATCCCCGGATGAGCGCGCCCACGTGGAGGCGCAGCTGAACCAGCTGACGTCCACTTACCATAACATGTGCGAGGTCTCCACGCAGCAAATGCAGCAGCTGGAGCAGCAACTGGCCCGGGAGGAGGAGAGGAAGGTGGGCACAAAAGTCACTTTGACGCTTCACATCACTCACAAAGAGTATGCGTGTGTGACTGCATGTGGTTTTGTTCACAATGTTGCGTGTGTACAAATGGTCACGTCATTTATTTTACCATCGCCTGCACTTGTCATTAACTTCACCACCAACCTCATTTCATGAATTCATGTTGTCATTCTCATCACATCCAGTCACATCTGCCGGGCTGCTGATGTCATTAATAACACCAGGCCTTCAATAGAACAACAGAGCGAAACCTGTACCTAGCTCATTATTACATCATACAAGGGTCCCTAATTAAGTGCCCTGTGGGTATACAGTAAGCTCTCAATTAACATAAAAGTTATATAATTATTTGACATTGCATACACTGATACAGATATATCTGATTGTGTTGCTTTGTTGTTGTGTGCGTTTGGTGCAAAATTGGCCAGCTCTGCAAAAACAAACAATCTCACCATTAGCATGTTGTGTCCAGATCACAAGTATTGCTGCGTGTGTGTTTGTCCGATTTTATTTGTTCTAATGAAATTCTCTAACAGTGTGTCACTCTTCAGCAAGCATTTTGCTTGACAACAACCACTAACAGCAAGCGGCCACAAAGGAGCGTTGTGGACGTTACTGTCACTTTATCTTCAGGCTTTATGGTATAGTAAAAAACAAAAAACAATGTAGTGTTTACGGGTCAGGATGGAGAGTGGCATGCACAACGCTAACATCAGCTTCTCACGCCGTGCTGCACTGCATTCTGCCCGTTAGGCGTGTGTTTCCACCAGCTGGTAAGTAATGCTTGCTTCTTTTATCATGTTGCCGGAAGAAATGCTAAAACAGTTGTTTTTCGGGCTTATTTTTGTACAGAATTTACATTTAAAAGCGAATAAAAACTAAAATTTGCCCCAAAACATGAAATACATGTTTGGGTTTCTTAAAGTGCTATTTAAATCCAATTTATTATAATGATTATTACTCATAGTAGTCATGTCATTTTGTTCTAATAGAAGTCGTGGAAGTAGTCATACAGTGTATAGCATTATGTAGCATAGTATTCTGTTAGGAATCCTTAAATCTATACTTTCTGTGAATATATAACATAAAATATCTGCATATATGTAATGTATATCCTGGGAGCAAAGCATATTTTATTTCATTCTTTCGGTAGGTGCCCCCTTGCATTGCCGGCGTGATCGACCTGGGAAGTGTGGAAACCTTCCCAGTCTTCCAAGCTGCCCAACGGGGTCTGATTGACCAAGACACGACTCGTATTCTCCTGGAGGCCCAGCTTGTCACCGCAGGGGGGCTCCTCTCTCCCGACCCCTCCCTCGTCCTCTCTGTCGATGAAAGTTTAACTAGAGGTTTGATTGATTCTCACATCAGGCAGTCCCTCTCAGAACTGGAGAGCACTTGGCTTTTGGTGGAATCTGCAACCGGTGGCCAACAACTGAGTGTGCATGCGCTATCGTCAGCCGTGGAGGCGGGACTCATTCAAGAGAAGGCAGGACTTCGCATTCTCGAAATTCTAATGCGAGAAGAAGACTTGAAGCTTTTGTCATCCAGGAGCCTTCAGACCAAGCTTGAGTCTAGGCTTAAACGCAGAGAGCTGATAGATCCAAACACAGCTGAGACAGTAAACCTAACCGAGTTGCTTCGGCGCTGCATCCCAGATGACAACTCGGGTCTTCTCCTGCTTCCTATCAAACAGCAACCTGGAGGAAGTGTCTGCCTCCGCTCCGATAGAAAAGTTGGCATCTTCCGTGCCATTGAAGAAGGCCTGATCGATCGGGAAGTGGCCAAGCGGCTCCTGGAAGCTCAGCTGTTTGCTGGTGGGATTGTGGACCCCCAATCTGGACACAGGCTGACCATTCATGAGGCGCTTCGTCACGGACTCATGGACCAGGACTTGGCTTGCTCCCTGTTTGTGCGACAGCTCAAAAATGGTGGGATTCTCGACCCTGTAACTAGAGAACGTTTGGATTTGGAGAATAGTGTCGACAGAGACCTTCTCTCCACTTGTATGTCTCTGTTGGTCCTTGAATCACTCTGGACGTTTATGGGAATGCTGTGGCCTGAATCTGGTGAAATCCTGTCCATCTCGGAAGCTCTTCAGCAAGGAGTTATCTCAGAGGAGCTAGCACGAAGCATCCTCAGGCAGCGTAATGCTGTTGGAGCACTATACAACTCAGAAACTCTTCAGTTGCTGTCCTGTGAGGAAGTTCTCGATCCCAGTGTCATCCATATTCTCAAAGGCATCCATTTGCCAGATGTACTCGTCAACATAAACCCGTCAGGCACACCATCTCTGAACCACCTGAGTTGGGGTTCTTCAAGCTCAGCACCTCTCACATCCTCTCCTGCCAGCCGGGTGTTGGATGCCAAAGCAGCAAACGGGATGGATGCCAACCAGCAAGCTCAACACAAGTTGCTCTTCCACCTCATGACTCACAGCTATGTGGACGCCCACTCAGGAAAACGCATTGTGGTGTTTGACCCCGAGTTGCTGGAGTTAGTTAACACAATTCAGTCAACGGTTGGACACGCGGCTAGTAGTGACAAAGTTGAGACTTGTGTCAGTCTGACCACACAAAAAGATAAGGTCATCGCAATGAATTTGATGGAAAAACAGATTACTGACAGGGAACCACAGTCAAAAGACAGAACTTCCAATAGAGTCACACCAACCAAATACTTGGATCCCAGAAGCAGAAACGAACAGGGAGACAGTTACAAAGCTAAACCTGAGCCTTTGGGAACTGTGAAAATTAATTTTGACAGATCATCAGAAACTACAGGAGATAAAAGCATAAATGGAGAAAAAGGAACATCTAGTCTTGAGATTTCAACAGAAAAGCTCGAAAGTCTAAGCGGGAAATCTATAAATGACACAGAAGATGAGTTTGCAGCTGAATCCGATCTCCTGCAGACAACAATCGAGGTGGAAAACATTGAAAACACTTTCAAAAGTTCCGAAAACGAAGATTCCAATTCAAAGCATTTGAGGAAACCTGAAAGGGCTGAATCGGAGTCTGAATCGAAGCTGGCCAAACCTGTTGTTGATGTCCCTGAATCTGCATCTGAAGATGATGATGCTGAACTGTCTAGGTTGCTCTCCGACCTCTCTGAGGGAGGTCTGATGACGGAAGATGGTGAAAAGTTGCTCCCTGACGAAGCGGTTGCTCAGGGCATCCTTCCCGGTCACACTGCGGTCAAATTAATGGCTCACATAGGATTATTTGGCGGTTTCCTCGATGTTAAAAGCGGTGAGTCACTGAGCATAGATGACATCATGAAGGAAGGTTTACTGGATGAAGAACTAATGTGGAGTGTCCTAAAGTCGGATAAAACACTTTCAGGCATCGTGGATGTGGAGAAAAATCAGATATGTGGGGTTAGGGAGGCAGCTCAGGCTGGTTTGATTGATGGCACCACTGCAACTCGACTCCTCGAAGCCCAGGTGGCGTCTGGAGGTATAGTGGACCTCCATAGGGATACGAAAGTCTCCGTCACCTTGGCTTCAAACCTTGGACTGATAGAAGACGATCAAAGAGAAACACTTCTTGCACTTGAGAAGGCGTACCAAGGAAAAGTGAGCGGGACTGAAATAGCCCTCACTAAAGCCGGTTTACAGCTACAGATGGAAGGCGTTATTGACCCAGAGACTGAGTGTCCCGTTCCGTTGGAACAAGCCATTGAGAAGTGCTTAATAAACTCCAAACATGCATTTCAGGTGTTGCTCAGACAGGTGGCCGAGGGCGGGATAATCCATCACGCTTCGGGAATGAGGCTGTCGGTGTCTGATGCCGTAGACAGAGGTCTTGTGGATCGATCACTCGCTTCCGGCTTGGAGGAGGTCGAGTGGGCTTACCAAGGTAAAGGCAGCTCCTCAAACATGGAGGCTGTCATTTTACAAGCATCAACTGGAGCAATTTTTGACCCCCAGTCAAGATGTAGAGTCACTTTGAGCGAGGCTGTTATTCGGGGGCTTCTGGATGAGGAGGTTGCACGTGAAGCTCTGGCTTCAAGCGCAGCAACGCAGGGGGTGCTTGACCCCCAAACCGCTCAGATTTTGCCTTACTCAGACCTTGTAAGAAAGGGTAAGATAGACATTGAGACGGGCAAGCGATTTTTGGAAGTGAAACCATTCAGTGGGATAGAGAACAAACAAACAAAGTGCCGCATGACTCTTTCTGAAGCTTTATATGCAAAACAAGTTGACCCAATTCCAGCTCTGAGACTGCTCCAATGCCAAGCAGACAGTGGTGGCATCGTTGATATCACCACTGGCAATAGACTTTCTCTACGTGAAGCATCTGAAAAGGATTTGGTCTCTGAGGAGATGAGTTTAGAAATTGCCATTTACCAGATTATGAAAGGCGGTTTAGTTAATCCAGCAAATGGTCAGCAAGTTTTGAATCTCAATGATGCAGTTGCTTTGCGGCTGATTTCTAGTGACATGGCTTCAGAAATCAAGGAAAAATTGACTCTTTTGAAGATAAAAAATTATGATGATGATGATGATGATGCACCCACTATCACCTCATCACAAAGCATAGACAGCCCAGATATGCCTTCATGGGGTAGTCTAGAACCTTTGACTTCTTCGGAAACCATTGACGTCATAACCGAAGTAGACAAGCCACTGGAGTCAGATCTGTCCATCGACCTTTTGAGTAACTTTGCTGCAAATGTTGAGAAGAGAATACAGCAAGCCCTAGAGGAGGCCATACCACAGATTGCTGCAGCAAAGAAGATTCTGAAACCAAAGACGGTCGAAGAGTTACAGATACACACAAATGAACAAAAAGGATGTACATCTGAACGTTTGGTTCCAGAATCGATTCATCCATGCGACGGAGGTTATGACGACATTAATGAAGGAGACACAACAAAGTCAGATGGGATCCCTAAGAAGTTGCTGTCTAAATCCAGTGATGCGAAAGTTATGTCGGTCCAAGACTTTGATTGTCCACTGACTGACTCCAGAACACCTGATGAGGAAGAACATATCAAACCAAGTGACAAGGAATGTAAGATGGGGGAGGTTGTAGCGAGGAATGATGGAGAAACGGAAAATATTTTGACCTTTGAAATGCAGGCTACTTCTGCCATGGAGCAGCCAGAACTGATGTTGGAGGAGGCCCTTCTGCAAATCGGTATCTCAGATAAGATTCCTGAACCAACGAATGTAGATAAACTACAGAAAGGTCAACAGAGCACAGATGAACAGCAACAAAGCATACTTGAAGGTTTTGACGCAGTGTGGATTCACGAATGTGACTCTAATGTTAACAAAAGTGTTGTGGAAGAGTACAGGAAAAAATCAGATGGTAAACCCGAGAAGTTGCTGGGTATGCATAACGTTGTTGGTCCGCTGACTGACTCGAAAACAGTGGAGCAGAAGGATGACAACAAAGAACAAGTTCAAACAAGTGAGGAGGAAACTAGTGTGCGGTATGTCGTCAAAGCCACCGTTGGTGGAAGAGAGAATATCTGCATTGAAACCGAGGCTCTTTCCGCCTTGCAGCAGCCAGAACTGCTACTGAAGGAGGCAGTGCGGCAAATTGATGGGACAGAAAGGATTCCTCAACCCGCAGCTGCAGACAAATCACGAGTAAGTCAGCAGAGCACAGATGGGCAAAAAGGTGTCACACCTGAAAGTTGGGTTCGAGAATCAATTCAAGGGCATGACATGTTTATTGAGAAGGATGGCACGGATGTTGATAAAAGTGTGAAGGAAAAGGATGGACAAATGTCAGGTAGGAAACTCGAAAAGTTGCACTCTAGGTCGGGTGATGAGAGAAGTACGTTGGCCCAGATCACAGATGGTTCATCAAGTGAGCCCGTAAGAACACGCAACAAGGAAAGCAGGATGGGCGATGTCGAGAAGAACGATGCCGAAGGAGAGAAAACTTTGAGCTTTGAAAAAGAGGCTCATTTAGTCATGGAAAAGCAAGTACTGCTATTTGAGTCTTTGGATAAAGAAAGTAAAACCAAGAAAAAGAAGAGGAGTAAAAAGAAGGCAAAGGTAGCAGAGGAAGACGATAAAACACAGCAACCAGAAATCCAACTTGGACCTGAAACCTGTCAGCCAGAGAAAGCATCATCTAGTCACGGCAAGACATTTGGCACTCTTCAAGAGGACAACACTGAATCACAGAAAGAACCAGATGCTGAACCTCACGTGGTAAAACAACGACACCAAAATGAGGAAACTGACCATGGGAATGTGACAGCCCAATCACTGGAGGGCACTGACAAGAAGAGGGTGCAGCGGAAACATGAAGCTGAAGACCCTCAGTCGAGCCCGAAGCAACTACAACAATCAATCGGCAGTCAAGAGGTGATCGGAAATAGCAAGCAGGAGGTAACTTCAAAAGCGGGTATGCTGGCTGAACAGAAGGCCGCCATGAAACTGAAAACGAGAGAGAGCGACCTCAGGAAGGTGTTTGAGGCTGGCGTCGGCGAAAGAAAGGCTGCTGAGGAAGTCGGGAAGAGGGAGAACACGGACACAGAAGAGTATCTCAAGAGTGGTGACGTGAGCGAGGAGCAGGACAAACTAGAACCGGCAGTTGCCAAAGTAAATGCCAGTGTTTCTATATATGAGAGCTTCAAGAAGGAGCAGCTTCCAGCCGCCAAGCCCGCAGAGAGTAAGCGAAGTAAGAAGTTCAAGCGTTTCAAAGCTCAGCCTTCCGAATCGCACGCAGATCAGAAATACCCCGAGGAACCGAAGCGTGACGCTCTTGAAGAAAAGCCTTCAGACAAGACGAAAGTTGGTGATTCTTGTGAGGAACTCGCAAGACAACCGCATCATCATCCCGAGGCCCAGTCTGGTGCTTGCGGCACAGGAGCAGAACAAGAGAAGAAAGAGCGTCAACCACCCAACGTTACTACTACCAGAGATCTCGAAGTTAAGTCTCCAAAAACCAACCCCCTCCTCTCAGACGAGGAGTCCGCTGACTCCGGATCAACAGGACCTCCCGAGTCACTTCCAGCTTTTGCCAGTCAAGGAGCAGCAGATGGTGTAGAAGTGATGTTAAGTGAAGATGAAGTGGAATCCACTTCTGCCAAGGTATTTAGCAGCAAACAATACATCTCAAATTCTTCTAAATACTGTTGCAAAAAAATGTATCCATTTTTGTTCTTTTCCCAAAGTCATCACAAGTGCATCAGGAGTGCTTAGAGCGTGACCAAAGGATCATAGCGCTTGTCTCCATGGTCAGACAGCTGGAAGTCAGACTCAAGCAGCAGCAGTCAGGTGGACGCAGTCTCGTCGCCTTGGATGACATCATCAGGCAGACACAGGTCGGACATCAGTTCCACAATACTATAGCATCGGAAATGTAGTAATTGGATTTGTATCGTATTGTAATTGGACTAAATCGCAGTGAAGGGTACATTATCATTATGGGGAGTCGTAGTTGAAGGGAATTGTGTCGTAATAGAGTGAATCCTGTATGACGATGATCCAGTATTGTCTTAGCTTTGCGCTCTGACGGTCAGTTGTTAACTTGCATTTTACTGTCAGGATCTGGAAGTGGAGCTGCGAGAGCTGGAGCCTGAGGTCACCACAGAAGTGAAGGCTGCCCAGACGCTCTTGATGCACCGCCCCGGAGTTGTTCCTCCACAGCTCCTTCTAGCTTTGGAGAAGGACCAGAAGAGGTTGACGCAAGCGTACCAAGCGGCCAAAACACTTTTTGGCGACATGCTGCAAAACCTGCGAGACCGCAGAGATTCATACAAGGTTCAACAAAAAAATATCCGATTTTTTTTTATCATGTGCATGTATAAATGTTCAATTAAAAAAAAACAAACAAGTGGGTTGAGCGCAAAATGGGAACTGATGGAGTTATCTTCATCTCTCAGGAGGCCGTAGAAACTGAACTGAAGTCACTTGGTAGACAAGTGGAGGCTCTGCTCTCCTGGGTGAGAGACACAGAGGCACTTGCAAATGAAGAGAGTGAAACTCTGGATGAAGATGGCCGACTTTTGCATCAGTTGCGTCTTTCCCAGGTAAGGTTCATCATCACGACACTCTGGTTTTACTCGGAGTGAACATGTTTTGTTTGTTTTTTTGCGGGGGACACTTGGTATATTACTTGGCCGTGGCATCTGCTCTCCAAGGATCTTCAGAGCAGCCTGACGTCCCGCTCTGGCGACGTGGCCCAAGTGGCTTTGGGCGTCCAAGTTTTTGTTTCGGAGCGGGCACAGGACCTGGCGCCCCAGCAGAGCAGGTGCCTTCTGGGGCAGCTGCAGCAGCTGCATAGGGCCTTCCACAGTGCGACGGGACAAGCTCGGGCCCGGGCAGCCGCTCAGCGGGAGCATGAGGAGGAATGGCGGCACCAAAAGGAAAGGAGAGCCGACGTCGAGGTCAAGCTGAAGGAGAAACAGGTTTGGAAAATCATCAGCGAGTCGCTTTGGTTTGTTGGCTTTTTCTTATTAACACTGAAAACTGCCGCTTACAACATTCATAAGCGTTCAACCATCCGTTTTCAATCAAGCTAGTGGTCATTAGGGTGGCGAGTATACTGGAGTCTATCCCAGGTGACCTACGGCCATAATGCTTGTTGATGATGCCGTTTCTGCCACAGCTAAACCCAACTTTAATGACGCGTCTCCGCTCCTTTAAGTTACCAATTCTCACCACCAGGGCGGCAAATAAGCTACACTTCTCACAAGTATCGTAAATACTGGGAGAAAACAGGCAAGTCGTGCTAACTGCTAAACCCACATGACATTTAGAATACCGAAACACCGGAAGAATAAGTGCGTAGGTGGTACAGTGCACTTTTAAGAGAAGGCTGGCTGGAACAGTAATGAAATTAAGAAGAATAACTGATTACGTTTCGAGAGAAAATAATACAACTACAAATTAGGCACAGCACACATGTCAGGTAAACAATTTTGGGTGTCTGCACAATGAACGTTTTCAAAATTACATTGTCTTTTTTTTTTTTTTTTGTATCAGTTCGGCTTTGCCTCGGGGATTATTTGACTAATTTAGAAATACCTGAAATTCCCAGTGCTCAAACAAAAGTCCCTAAAGTCATCATTGGTGGAGTTTGTTTTAGGATGAGTGTGGCTGAATTGTATTGATGCGCTTTCCCGCTCTCCCCTCATATCATCGACTCACTCGCCAGCTAACGTTCACTCTCACGTCACAAGTGTTTCTCCCCCAAGCATGATGTGCTCCACCCGTGTTATTAACATGTTTGCCTTGCTCTTGCAGATGGCCGCCGACAGGAGCCGCTTGCGTTGCCGCGGTAACGGCTTCCTCACACCATTTTTGTCTTCAGCCTGCGCTAATTTATGTGTGATGGGGGGGGGGGGAAACTTCGAAAAATAAAGATATATATATTTTTTGCTGTTGTTATTTTTATTCTTTTTTGATTTGTTATTTTGATGTCGTTGTGAGTGTGTATCTGGACACAATATGCTTATAACCTGACACAACACTGGAGATAAAATTCCGTATCAATAAAATGTAAGCACATTTTTGAAACATTTGTATGCTTGTGGTGGTTCTCCATCTCCTCAGGTGGTCCTGCAACAGAAAGCGGAATGTTCTCACAAACTGGAAGATCTTAGGGCCTGGTTGGCAGGAGCCGCCGCCACTCTGGCAAATCAGAGAGTGGAATCGACAGCGGAATCGGATGACGTGAGCGTCCTGCAGGACAGGCAAAAAAAGCTGAAGGTGCAAAATCTCAAGTAGCCTTTCTTCCGGAGTTTTATACTGCAAAATTTAGATTTTTACCCTATAGCTAAGGTCTTATATGCGTGTCTCTTTTCCAGGAAGTGCAGAAGGACCTCCAGACCCGATCGGAAGAAGTGGCCGAGGCCATCCGCTCTGTGGAGGACTTGCTGGCCGAGCAAGGGGAAAGTTTGAGTGCGGAGGAGCGAGAGGGCCTGCAGGTGGAACTGAGGCGGATGAAGGAGCAGTACTCCGCCCTGACGGAGGCGGCCAACGCGTCCGTGACCGAGGTGGAAACTACTCTCGACGCCACGCTGCAGCACAACACACAGAGGGTGAGATGACATACAGATTTGCAATTTTATCACACTTCGCACATATTTAAAACTTATTTAAACACTCAAAACGTATTGAAACATATTTCAAAGTATTCCTCAATGATCAGTCTTTCGCTGACAAAAGTGGGAGACGATCATATAACATCACGTTGAAGAAATGAAGAGACTCGCTTGTACAATTCACCAAATGAGAGCCAAGTGCGATGTGTATAAAAAAAATAAAGAATTAGAAAATTAATTGTATGTTTAAACACTGAAATGTTCAACCAAACCATTTAATTTTGTCGAACAAAAGTCCCACAACTTAATGCTAACATAAAATGGAAACTTGGAAAATGAAAGCTGTGGACTGGGAAAAGTAGCACCATCTGGTCAACAAATTAAAAACAAATTGAACGCAAGTACCTTCAAGGATCATAGCTGACAATTCAAAATATTTTTGATGAACGAATATGTTCTGCATTCATTTCTAATCCCCGATTGTCTTGCTAGGCTAAAGCCTTTGAGGAGCTCCAGCAGACCCAGAACCAGATGGACTCCCTGCTGAAGGACTTAACCGCCGCTCACCAATCAGCAGCTCAAGACGTTCCCGACCTGCCCTCCTCGCACCCTGATTCTGCCGTCACATCCCACACGGGGGCGCTGCAGGTCCAGCCATTCTCCATTGCAGTATCTGTCAACATCTTCGCCTCCCCCAAAAAAAAAAAAAAAGAGATTGGGTTTTTGGGTTAACATACCAAATATGTTCACTTATGTGGTATTCTGTGACTCTTCCAGTTTCAGTTTTACAACCTGTTGATGACACGCTAAGCTCAGTGACGACTTCTATTTCAGAACATCCTGTTCAGTTTCCACCATTGCCAATAGCAATTGAATTGAATTGCTAATGGCAAAAATTGCATGAATTTTCACCCCCTCAGCACAATATTTTGTAAATAACATTTTGCTCCTATGGCTCGCAGATTTTGTGAAAAAACATATCGCTCCATCTTGGCGATTAATGTTGGCTCTTGTGTGACGCAGGCCGAACTTCAGCGACTGCAGGCACAGCAGACCCAGCTTCTCCACATCAGCCAATCAGTTCGCGCGTTGCTGGACCAGCCCGACTCCACGGTTCCTCCTGAGGAGAAGCGACGTCTGCGAGCCACACTTGATCAACTGCAGTCTGAGCACCAGCAGAAGCTACACACCTGCCAGGTAGACTAGTAGCGATAGTCAATTTTTTAAGCAAAAATGGGGAAAAAAATCAATTAAAAACAGAATCTCTAATCGAAATCCATAAGCAAAGTTGAGAATCGAAATTTCATCAAATATTCCCCATATCTTCGCTAGTTAATGATGTACTATTAACTTTTCGATATTGTTGCTTCCAGGAGCAACTGAGGAAGTCTGAGGCGTTGAAGGACGAGCTGGCAAAGTTTCTCCAGGAGCACGGCGATCTGGGCGCCTGGCTTGAGCAGTGTGAGCAGGAGCTGAAATGTTTGGGGGAAGGCGAAACGGACGCTCAGGAACTGAAGAACCGACTGGAGGAGCACAGAAAGGTTCAATAAACACTTGTCAGCGTCTCGTGTTATTTCACGGCAATGCTCGGGCCCCCTCTCTCCAGTGTCGTATGGTGTTTGCTGTAAAATGCATCTTGGCACAAAGTGCAACTTCTTCTACTTGCCTGCAGGTGGTGCTGTTAGCGCAGTAATTGCAACAAGGGGTGATAGCCAAAACAGATTCTTTTATCCAGTCGCGAATAAATTTGGATGTTTTCATGGTGTTCCACAGCTGGCCGAGGACATCATCTGCCACAAGGCCGACCTGCGCTTCGTTTCCATCTCCGGTCAGAAGGTTCTCGACTCCTGTCAGGGCGCCGTGGAACAGCAAGAAGGCGCGGGCGATGCTGCTGCCCTGGAGGCCACCAAGCAGCTGGTGACGGACCAGCTGCAAGACGCAAACCACAGATATACCTCACTCCATGCCAAGGTGAGCACTTTTTGGAAAAGATGTGCTGTGATCGTTTTTTTAAATTGAACACATTACTGGCAGAGAACATGTCCTGCAGTTTCTTAACTTGTTCTTCAACTGAACCTTTTACCAAGCTCCAAATTCAGGTTGACTGTCAAAAATGATTTAGTTTGTACTGGAACATACCGAAAAGTTGTGACGTGTCCAAAAAAAACACAAAGGGGGTAAGGGGCTTTGTTTTGGGCGATTTTTGGGTATATTTGGTTATATAATGATTCAACATGCACACCCAGGCATCGAGACCCATTGTCATGACAACGATTAAAAAAAACAAAACAATTTGGGATCAAACTTCTGCTTACCGAAAAAAAGTTATTCATCAATTTTTGGTCAAAATGCTAATAATCAGATGCAAATGGACTTACTTACATTAAGATGATGTTTTAATGACGTTAACAAGCAAAAGATGTTTATCAACTTCTTCCGATGTGTATTTCTGTACAGTCGTCAGAGTTGGGTGGACGCCTGTCGGGACTGCTGGAGCGCTACCAGCAGTACCAGGACGAGGTGGTCTCGCTCCACTCTTGGCTCAGCGTCCAGGAGCAGAACCAAAGCATCGCCAAGCCTTGCGGATCGACCGACCCCCAAGCCCTGCAGGACACCCTGCGTCAAGTCCAGGTAAAAGCACGGTTGCCGGTTCGCTACCAAACTGCTCTTGCCATATGAGCTTTTAGAGCATTTTTTTTTCTCTCCTCTGTGTGCGTTCAGCTACTGCAGGATGAGATGGCCGAGCGTTCGGTTCAGTTGGAGAAGGTGAAGCGAACTGGAAGAGTTCTGGTCAGTGTGGATGAGTTTCCCTCCCTGAAGGCTGTGGACATCTTGTGTGCCGCAGGTCTGAACCACCATCAGCACCCCGCCGCGTTCACATTGGCAACAGAACCTCTGCTTGAAATGTTCTCTCTCAATCATGTTCAGACGGTTTGGAGAAAAGGTTCTCGTCTCTGACGGCATCCGTATCGGAACGGGCCAAGCAGCTCCAGACGGCCGTGGCCCAGTCGGTGAGTGTGCAGGAGGGCTTGAAGGCTCTGCTGGCCTGGCTCGACACTCTGGATCTAGACCCCGCGCCCGTGGAGCCAACGGTGCAGGCGCTGCAGGATGCCCTGACTCAGAATCAGGTAGGACGCCAGGAACCCCTTTGTGTTTGAAAGTCTTAATAACATTCACGGTTCTGCGAGGAACTTAAAACAGCTGTTTTGACCAATTACATCAAATATCCCCCCCCAGAAACTTCGTCAGGAGCTCGTATCGCGGCAGGGCAGTGTGGAGGCCACGCAGGACTCTGTCTCCAAGTTGCTCCAAAGCCCCGATGCCCCCATGGCATCGGGCTTGCAGGGGTCGCTGGACGAACTTCGGCAAAGGTTCGCCGCCGGCCAGGTCAGCCAAGCAGAGCGGGAGGCAGAGCTGAAAATGTTGCTGCCCCGGCTGGAGAACTATGAACGACTAGCAGGCGACCTCCGGGCCTTCATCCAGAGTCGTGCCAAAGCTCTGACTCCAGCGGGGCAGCCTGATCGCTGCGTGAATGACTACCGGCAGAATGTGCAGGTCAGCATTTCGGCAAAGCATATCATTTCATCTCGGGAAAGTCAGAAAAACTGTCAAAATCATCTTGAAAGTCTCTTTGAAATAATTGATAAGATCGATGGATCACCCAGCCCTATTTTGAACACGCTTTTTGACAGGAAGTGAAGTCGGAGCTGCAACAGGAAGCGCCTCAGCTGAAGTCTTTCTGCGGCCTGGCGGAAGAGGTCAGCACATCACAAGTTTTGGGTCACACACAAAGCCTCCTGGAACATGTCAAAGGCATGTCGGATGACTTCAAGCAACTGGAGGACGATGTTAACCAAAGGTAAGAAAAGACAGCAAGGGAGCCATATTTGAATTTTTGGGGGTGATTTTTGTAAATCCCGCCTTTTGTTTATTACCAACAAAGATGAATAGTCAGTGTGACCTGCTTTACTGTAAGCATCAATTTTATGAATTTATTTAAAGCTTTTCTTAATTTTACCCCCTACCAATTGGAATTTCAATGGGATGATTTGGAATTTGAATGCAATGCACCCAAATTGGTAGTCTTATACTGAAATGGATGACGATGAAAAGCTAAAATGATGAGAAGGGGTAACTTCTCTGTCCACCTTCCAATTCTTTCCCCTGCCCGGTGCAGACTGGCGGCCATTTTGGCTTGCGAGCAGCAGCTGCTCCACTTCCGTGGGCTCTCTGGCTCCCTCCTCAGATGGCTTCAGGCGGCGCAGGAGCAGCTGCCCGCCAAGGAGGTCGCCCTGGACACTGAGGCGCTGCAGAGGCGAGTGCAGCAGCTGCAGGTGGGTCCGCCAACACTCCACGTGATTTCATGCCTCCTCCAAAGACTCCACTATAATCCGGTGATGATGATGATGATGACGATAATGCCGCCTTTAGGAACTGTTGAAGGAGTGGGAGTCGCAGGCGTCCAGGGTGCAGGAATTGAACAAGAGCAGCTCCGAACTGGAGGCGCAAGTCATTGACATCACAGCCCCACAGAACAAATCGGGTAAAAGCAGCTCCTCGATTCTCTTAACTGAACTATTAAGTATATCGCAACCTTTTTTGCCAGTCAATGCAGTTGTCAGAAACTGCTTTTACAAATTACATTTTATCTCAGGGATTCTAATGCCATAATAGTCTAAAGTAGTTGTGGGGTTTTTTTTTTTGTTTTTTTCATTGTGTGTTTCACAGGTGCTCCCCAAATCAATGGATCTGCTCCCGGGAGCGTCAACGGCATTCATACTTGTAAAGGTTGGAATGGCCAAATACATCTGCTTGCATGTTGCGTCATCCACACTATTATACACAATTTCTCATCCATGAACGCATCCTTTTTTGTGTTCCCATCCCGTCAGACTTGACGGAGATCCAAGTGGCCGTGTCTGACGTCAACACCCGACACGAGGCCCTGGGCGTAGACTTGAAGGAGCGCCTGGGCCGCCAGCAGGCCTCGCTGGAGCAGAGGCAGCAGGCCAGGCGTGGTGCCGAGGAGCTGCAAAGCTGGCTGAAAGACAAAGAGAAGAACCTCGCGCAGGGACATGCAGCCTCGCCGTCCAAGCCGGAAGTGGTGCGTGCCCAGGCCCAGGAGAACAAGGTCATTAATGATTTTCATGTCCGTATGTAGATTGCATTACAAGGCTACGTTTGAGATTTTCCTGTGCTACGTGAAAATATGCAATAAAGACTGTTTACATCAGACAGTATATTTATTCATAGCGAAAATGAACTTAAACCTTATAATTTAATCTCATGAAAGTCCACTAACTTAATGGTAACCAATAGTGGGAAAGGCACAGGCTAGGAGGAATTAGTATATATGTTGTCGTCAAATGGCAGATAAGCAAAACCTAATGTTAAATCTAGCACTAATAAAGACGTAACATCGAATGATGGCCAGGCACTGATGTCGGAGTTGGCTGAGCAAGCCGCCAGGGTAGAGGAGCTGAAGGGAACCCTGAGGAAGCTCATCGCCGAAAACCCCGACTCCCCTGAGGCAGACACATGGAGGCAACAGTTGCAGGAAATCGGTATGGGCTACCAAATACGATGTGCGAGTCATCACCACCCTTGACAAATACCTTTTTAACTCATTCAGTACCAGCCAATTCTAGACCAAGTCTGAAAAGACGTTTAAAAACGTCTTTGGGAGTGAATGAGTTGTCATTGGTTTTGAAGAAGAGCAAGAAACCATTTTCGGATGCACTTAAGTCATCTCTCCCATTGGCCGCCTCCCCTCAGACTCCCGTTGGCTCTCTGCAAATCAGACGGCGTCGCGCCGTCAGGCGGAGCTGGAGGCATGCGCCGACCGGCTGGGCAGCTTTGCCGCGGCAGCGTCTCAGCTCGGCCCCTGGCTGCGTGAGAAGGAGTTAATGATGAGTGTGCTTGGCCCGCTCAGCATCGACCCGAACATGCTAAACACGCAGAAGCAACAAGTACAGGTTTGTGTTCGCACGCACACACATGCAGACACATTTGATGTCAAGGAACTAGGTTGAAGTGATGCATCTCAATGCAGAGATGGGCAAATGCCATGCATGGAATGAGCATTGGGGGCTTTGCTGAACTGAACTGTCCTTACACTTTGAGAATCACTGACGAACGCCAATTTGTTCTAGTTCATGCTGCGGGAGTTTGAGACCCGTCGACCGCAGTTCGACCAACTCACCCAGTCGGCCGAGGGTATCCTCTTGCAGACACAGGACCCCAAAGAGCTGGAGGATGTCCGGGCCCAGCTGGAGGAGGTTTCCCAGCAGTGGCGTGACCTGATGGGCAAGCTGGACCAGCGTTCGGAGCACATCAACCAGGCACAGGGCACCAGCGAGCGCTACCACGCGCTCTTGCGTGAGCTGTCGGCCAGCACAGCGGCGCTTGCCGAGCGTCTGGACGGCCAGGCGGAGCTGAGCGCCCGACCCGAGGCCCTCAGGCAGCGCCTCCAGGAGACGGGCGAGATCCGCTGTGAGCTGGAGAGGCGCCGCGGCGAGCTGGCCGAGGCCGAGCAGCTGTGCCAGGAGCTGAGTGCCATCGTGGCTGAGCCTTATCTGAAAGGCGAGCTGAAGAAGAGGCTGGAAAACGTCAGCATCCCGCTCAAGAGTTTGGAGGAACGTGCAGGTGTGGAAAATGGCCTGAGAAATTCACCATCATGCCTTTTCTTACATTGATCAAATAAATACTTGATAGTTATAGCTCTACTTACCTTCCTGGTCAGCGAACAAAAGCACATTTAACTCATTCAGTACCAGCCAATTCTAGACCAAGTCTGAAAAGACGTTTAAAAACGTCTTTGGGAGTGAATGAGTTTTAAATATGTTTGACTTTTTGTCTTCTCCCCAGCGGACGGTCTGTCTCAGCTGCAGGCTGCGTTGTCCTCCACGCAGCAGTTCCAGCAGATGTTTGAGGACGTGCGCTCGTGGCTTGACCAGCAGACGGAGCTTCGGGACTCGTCGCCGGACGCGCTGCCCTGCCGTCCCGAGGCAGTCCGTTCGCTGCTGTCATCTGTTGCCGACCTCCAGCGCTCTGTCGCCGCCCAACGGGGCCCCTATGAATTGATCCAGGCAGAGGGCGCGTCGCTGCTGGCCGCCCTGCCCACCGATGGGGACGAGCGCACTGCCCTGCAGTCCCGCCTCACCTGCTTGCGGCAGGACTGGGAGGATGTCAACGGGAGGGTCTCGGAGCGGGAAAACAGACTGAAAAGCACCCTGAGCCTGGCGGAAAGCTACCAGCGGCACAAGGCCGAATTTGCACCCTGGCTGGATCAATGTGAGGAGAAAGACGCGGAAATCCAGCCGTCGCTCGAACCTGTGTGTCTGGATGAGGCCCTACAGAAAGGCAAGGGGCTCGCCTTGGACCTGGAGCGACGACAAACACTGCTGGTGGCCTTCAATACAGCAGCGGATCAGCTGCTCGAGCAGTGCCGCGTCGGAGAGGATGAGGTACTTCGTGTCTCATGACCTAATACAGGGACCTTTCCCAATGAGTCAGCTCAATGTTATTTTTATAGTTAAAGGCATTTTACAAATTCAAGTGACAAAGAACAAAAGTCCTCGTATCTTATACAGTGAAAAATTGCCATCTAGGAAGTAGCTGTTCCCAACTGCACTCAAGCACGGGTTTGCGAAGCTTACTGTCCGTCACACTGTTCAATGGCTTCAAATGTAAGATTATGCTGCTCGCTAACCTTAAGGTCAGAGACGAGAAGGCGCAGCTGAACCGGCGCATGGACGCCCTGGGTGAGCGTCTCCTCGGTAGCACGTCGCAGCTGGAGGAGCTCTCGGGCCGCCTCAAGGAGTTTGAGGAAGGTCGGCAGGCGGTGGAGAGACGCCTGGAGGCCGCCAAGCACCAGATCGAAGTCCAAGAGGCGCTTGGACCTCAGGTACTTTAAGATATTGATTGCCAATAATTGTTTTGTGGTGCTGATTGACAATTCATTAAGCATATATAATTTGTCTTTGTTGGGGCTATGCCAGTTACATATACAGTACTAATCTCTTAATAAACCTCTTGATGTTGTCATTTCAGGCTTGTAGCGCTAAGAGCTTGGAGAGGCTGAGGAGCCAGCAGGAAAACCTAGCATGCCTGCAGCCTCAGGTGGTCTACCTGCGCGACCTGGCACAAGGACTGGTGCAGGATGTCCCCCAGAGGCCAGAGGGCAGCGCTGAGGGCGCGCAGAGGCTGCAGGAGCAGGCGAAACACACCCAGAACGAGTTTGATGATGTCAGCAGCAAGGTGAGAAGAAATGTTTAGTGCAACCGCATTTATCGTTGGGAATACGTGCTAGACCCACATGCCATAGATGAAAACACACAATATAGGGAGTTCACTTGAAGGACACGAAAGGAGACTCTTGTTTGCACAGTTCGACAAGAACCCAAGCATGCTTGCTTCAAGCTTTTTTTGTCACCGCCATCTGAAATGCACTGTAAAACGGACAAATATTGTGCATTTAAGCAACAAAATGTTCAAACATTTAATTTCGTCAAATGAAACAATGCTAACATATGCTAACTCTCAGCGCAAAACAACACAGACTGGCTAACGAATCTAATCTTGGTGTTGCATTTATGTCTTCAGGAACACACACGGAGCAGCAGCACATACAAACAGAAAATGCTTCTATATTCTCAGTCTGTGTGAACAAGAGCAAAACAGTAATACACTGAAAGCACCCAACTCTGAATTTAGACTTGCTTGTACATTACACTTTAAAACATCTAAAAGTCTGTGATATAGTGGTGTAAATGATAACCATAATTTAGCAGAAATTCTGTGCATATTTCAAGATTACGATAATGTAAATATTAGCATAGCAATCCGGTTGAATAAGTAGTACTGCACAGCTGAGCTAAACAGTTTAGAAGTGCGTGCGTGTCTTAAATCATGCTGAAAGAAAACAGAGCTACTGAAGCAGTTTGGCTTTTTGACTTCCTGCGCCCGAATATGGTCAGTGTGGATCTTTGACACACGTGAAATGTAAACCGCTTGGCAGCCTGCTGTATTTACATCTCAACAGCCGCTCCATTCGGCACACTGGTACACGCTCAGATTTTATGCAAATGCACGATCTAGTGTACCTTGACCAGTGAGGACAACGCGGTTTAACAGACTGTTTAGTTTCATGAAATTACCTTGTAAAATACATATTTATTAAATTAAAAAAATTAAGAATAGTAAAAACAAACTTAGGAAATGAACGGCAAAGCGACAAGACTTTAAATGGAAGTGCACTGTAGGATATACATTTACAAAAGTGAAAACTAATTTGCGGAACTGGCAAATGACTAAATATGGAAACAAAATTAACTTTTAAAACACAAATTTGTGAAAGTTTTATTCAATTGAAAATGCAAAATGGGAAGCAGTATTCCACGATAAAGTAGCCATTGAAAACATATGACAGGGTAAATGTTTTTTTGTAGCTCGAAAGGAGAATACTGTACATGTACAAATAGATCCACGAAACACAAAAATCTCTGAAGTGATTTTGTGCTCCTCTCCCTCCATCAGCTGGAACAGTGTTGCTCCACGCTGGAATCGCGTCTGCACGGCGTGGGCGAGGTCCAGTCCCACGTTCGCGACGTCTTCTCGCGGCTGGCCGACCTGGACGACGAGTTGGACTCGCTGGGCCCCGTTGGACGAGACGCTGACTCCCTGGCCTCGCAGGCGGATACGCTGGGGGGCTTCCTGTCGCGTCTGGCCGCCCTCCGCACGGAGCTGGAGACGCACGCCGCCGAGTGTACGGCCATGTTGCGTCGCGAGGGTTCCTCGCCCGACCTGCTGGCTCTCAGGCGTGAGACAGAAGCGCTTGGTCGGCAGGCTGGAAAGGTGAGAGGAAGGAGTGGAGGTATGGGGGCATCTTTTTTCTTTTTTTTTTTTAAATTAGAAAAAAATACAGATTTAAATGAATAGCAAAACTGTATTTTTCCCCAACATTAATAAATTTACAAATGAAAAAAAATTAAATTAAAAAAATGACAAAACCCAAAAATATAATGTAAAAGAAAAATGTTGGAAACTACATTTTCAAAATTATAATTGGCAAAATTTATTTTTTTGCTCAATAATTTTTTTTACAAATGACAAATTTAAGAATGATAAAATTGTCAAATGGAGATGGTTTGAATAAAAATATTTTCACAAAATTAAAAATGATCATTTAAAAAAATGACACAATATGAAATAAATGTCCACCATTAACTCATTCAATACCAGCCAATTCTAGACCCCTTTTTTTTTTTTAACCCTAAGTCTTGGACAGTTTGGGAAAAAAAAGTATCTGGGGTTGAACGTGTGGAGTGTGAATATAAATATGTCTTTGGGAGTGAATGAGTTAAATAAAATTGTATTTAACAAAATTGGAAACAAAATTATCACATCAAAAACACAACTTGCCAATGCATTTCTTATATAAAAACTTTCTGAAATAAAAACTAAAGTTATGCTGTCACATTTATGAAAGTCAAAAGAAAAAAATTCAAGAGATGGGAAAAAAATGCGCATTTGGAATGGCACGGTAAAATAAACAAACATTTACAATCAAATCAACACATAAAAATGACAAGTGCCATGTGGGTTGCAGCTGAGCGAACGCGGCCAAGCGCATCTGGTGCAGATCCAGGACGCCTCCGAGCGAGTGGACGACTTCTACCGGCTGGTGGACGAACTGCAAGGCCTGGTGGGAGCCGCCGAGGAGGGTCTGAACACGCAGGCCCCGGTGGGCTCCGAGGTGGACGTCATCAAGCAGCAGCTCCTGGACTTCAAGGTCAGACCTGCTTCATTTCTCTTTGCTGCTTCTGCTGTTCTTTTTGCATTTGTCACTTCCCACACAAGACCCGCCCCCACTTCTCCTGCCCGCCTAAAAATACAAGTGCCGTTGGAAAAATGCCATTTTTGCGCTCATGAATCCGCCTCCCACTGTTTTGATCTCTTGTCGCCATTTAACTTTGTTTCCCAAAAGCGAAATGACTTCTTTGGAATCTTTGTCACCATTTTGGAGGATTCTGCATGCCCGAATACTTGCCAAGTTATGTATATTGGTTGTCTCCAACACGAGCTCCCCAAAGCAAACTCAGGAGCGCACCGTAGAAAGCATACAAAATAAAAAGGAGCCCCTTGCTCCGGTTTCCCCAATCGGCATGAAACTGGGTATTCCCCAACATTCATAACAGGACATAGCACAAAATCTCAAGAAGCCATGCCCAAAATTGAACAGGAAATCAGCTGTTTTTGGTTTGGAGCATTTTGGGTGAATTCCATAACCCGTATGTTGGCATATGCAACATCTGTCTCGGATACCCATTTCCAACTGGCCGAATTACTTGATAGGAATTTTTCAGTTATCTCTTTGGAGTTTGCCCATGCGTCCTTTTATAATTAACATACCCGCTCAATTTTGTCTCGCTTCCCGAACCTGGTGCTCAGGCTGGGTGGAGGATTGATGTATTCAAACTTTCCAACTGAGATTGTCATGTGACACGAATAACTCATTGCTGCGTTGTTCATTGGACCATTTCAATCTTGACCATCTTGTCCTCGTGCTGCACTTGAAAATGTGGAGCCGACCACAGGAATGTGCTTTACCGGCGCCACTCTTGGCCTTTTTTTTATAGCACTTTTTTCACAGGCATACATGCTGCCCTTTCGGTCGCCAGGCCATCACTAAAAAGATCATTTTATGGCTGTGATGTCACTTCCTGTGTTTGTGGGCCCAGGAGACATTATGATGGTGTCTGTGGGTCATTTTCTGAGGTGATGGATGGCTCATGTGAAAAGGCATTCGAAACATTCCGGCGTGCATTTCTTTCTCCCCCGGCCAGTGGAAAAAAAAAAAAGAAAGCAAGCGCCCCCGCTGCTGCGAGCTTGTGTGGGAGGATGGAATAGCGCTGGCCTTCGTTTTCAGAATCCCATCTTTTCTCCTCATTCTACAGCTAAGTCAAAGCCCCTCAATCATCAGACATTGTTTGGTATTGAACAGAGTGCAATCGGTAGAGTTTTGTGATTGATGCCAAGTTGTCTGATTCGAGGCAGAAGTGGCAGACTTCCTGTCATTCCAGGCATGGTTTCTTGATGCATTTTTGTGGGTCTACTGATGATAGCATGCCTACCAAATTTCATGTACCGGTAGCTTAGTGAAACTGGAATCGACAGGGACTCCTCATGGGAGGGACATTTATAGTCAAGTTGATGTGGGGATGTAGTTAAGGATAGCAGCCCAGAGATCTCATTATGCTGCCGATATGTGGGGCAAAGTGTGCTAAAACTTTTAAAGCACTATTAAACCCCTCCCTTGTTACTCCCCATGTGCATGTAAGCGATCCCCCTCCATTCCAAAATCTGTCTGGCCTCCCCTCCCCCGATGGACCCTTTTCCAATCCACAGCCATGATGTCATACAACCTCAACGGAATGGGTGGGGCGCAAAGAGAGGCGGGGGGGGGGGGTCCGCTTCATTATTGGGGGCAAGGTTCATGGTGGGCGTGAGGTGTGCTTGTTTCCCACTAGACTTTAATTTAAACATGGCCGCCGGATGCTTCTGATTCCTTGCCGTCTTTTTCCGGACAGTGCGGGGAATCTCAGCTGTCCATATATTTATACGCACACACAAACACACACACACACACTTGCACATTTAGGGTGCGGCAACAGCCCGTCCACCCCCAACTCGTGCAGCTGACGCACACACACACACACACACACACACACACAGACACACACACACGGGCTCTGCAGCCTGTCCTGAGTATGTCCAACTGTAGCTATACAGTACACAACATCTTGTGTGTGTGCGTGTGTGTGTGTGTGTGTGTGTGTGTGTGTGTGTGTGTGTGTGTGTGTGTGTGTGTGTGTGTGTGTGTGTGTGTGTGTGAGCGTGTGTGCACTTAAGTATGTGTCAATGACTGTTAACCTATCCCCTCCCCCTACCCCCTTTTCATATTCCTCGCCTCCTCTACTAACATTACCTAATCAATTCATCCTCCACCTCGTCGGAGTCTCAACAGAGCACCTTTTAGCCAATGAGTCATTGTGACACACACACACACACACACACACACACACACACACACACACACGGTGTCTTTTAGATAATGGGTGTAAGCGCTGAGCTAAAGTGGGTCATATGAATTGTCCCGTCGGTCCGCAAAGGAAACTTCTTTTGAGGTTCCCAGTACACAAGACAAAAATTCCAAATTAAGATTTGCCTGCTTGGGTTTGAAGATTTTGAGTGCTAACGCTAAACCGGGTAGCCGAGTTAACAATCAACCTCTCGACTATGACGACGGCTGTGTGAGAGAGAGAGACTGCATGTGTGTGTGTGCGTGTGCGTGTGTAAGGAGGCTGATGTCACTTGGCTCACATCATTTCTGTAAACTTGATTTGCCTGACTGAACTTTTCCTGTAACACATGACTCTCACTCTTTCTCTCTCTCTCACACACTCACCTACTCACTCACGTCTCTCCAAATGAAGAACAATGTTCGCTTTTCGTGTTCTATGATTCAGTGGTATATTTCAGAAATGGTGTGTGCGTGTGCTCCACTTCCAGGTTGTGTGTTGCCTCATCTGTTGTGAATTACCTTAGTATGCCAAGCCTCGGGCCCGCCTACTCGGTTTTATTTATTTTGTTTCATTCGAGATGATATTTCATATCTTCTTTTGTCTCAGAAGAGGTCAACTATTAGGAGTGTCCGCGTAGTGTCTCTTAATTACACACACGCACACACACTTCTTTTGTTCGGTCTGCGCATTTACCGCCAAAACACATGCGAGCTCTCAAGTGTTTACGACGTGGAAAGTCCTTGCCGCGTTATTCACATGCGCGTATCAAACTTGGTGTGTGTTACGTCCGCATGCGTGGGTAGGGACATACTGCCTGTGAAGTTGTGTGTCCGGGAGGAATCGGGCTGCTGGGTTAATGTTTAAATGAAGGCAAAGAAGTGGGTGACTCAGGAGGAGGGTGACTGTTGTTGAAAAAGAGCTTAAGTAAACATATGTGAACAACAAAAAGAATTGTCAGCAGCATTTGAATGTTACGTGGCCGTCCATGTACGGTATAAATAAATTGCATCTATGTGTTATGTTAAAAAAAAAAATCAACAAATAAAATCAATTTTTGCAGGTTAAACACGATAACTAAAAATAATACTTGCGTTGCTGCTCCATGTGTGTGAAAGTAGTTGGTTTAATGTTCGTGATCACCGCAACATTTTTTCTAATTTCCGTTAGCTCGTCTTTCGTGTTTCGCGCAATATGTTAGCATTGAGCTAATGGGCAGAAATATAAATTGGCTTAACATTTTGGTGTTTCTTTGCCTCTTTGTTGATTTATGTGTCCGTTTTACAATTCAGCTGGGATGAAAAAGGAAGTGAATCTCCTATTTGATGGTTGGTAACGTGCTCCTGTTGAAGTAGAGCAGTCAAGGCTCGCCTGCTCTTCTTGGTGTGCAGTTAGTTAGCTTCCTCGGACTAAGAGCTGTCCTGATAATGATGATGGAGGAAAGGAGATAATGAATGGAGAAGCCTTTGCCTAATCACATTTAACCGTGAGCACATCACTGAGGGTCAAACGGTCACACTTGTCAATAACGGCGATAAGGGAGGAGGCGCGACACTGTTATTTAAATGAGTTGAATCCTTTTATAGCCTCCATTTTCTTTTTAGCGCCTCGATTTATGCGAGCAACAGAAGGAGCAAAGGCTTTTTAGAATCACGTTGCTCCTTTTGCGTCCGACATTCATCAACAAGAAATCAACATTTGGAAGCCTTTCTCATACACCAAAAGCCATGAAGACAGTTTTTTATCACGACATTTGGTAATCATATCTATGGAGATTCACAGAAAAGTATCAAGAAGCCATGTTGTGAAAGGATAGGAAGTCTGCGATGTTGGTTCGAAGTCGCCATTTTAGGGTTATTTCCAGGTATTTCTATCCCGAATATAGTTTCACTTAGCAACATAAAATATGGTAGACATGTCTACTATGAGTGACCCACAAAAAAAAAAGACAAAAAATCTCAAGATTCCATTCCTGAAAAGACACTGGAAGTCCACCATTTTGGGATATTATTTTTTTAAATCACTTACGTGTTGGTGGAGCCTGGCAGCGAAGCTAAATAACTCCCCATCAATCTTGAAACTCTTAATAACACAACTCCATAAGGTCAGGAGCTTGAGCAAATGTCGTTTGGTAGTGATGGTGGCGCCTTTAAAGATTTGTAGGTGCCCTCTACAGTAAGATCACCACTCCTAATGTTCCTTCACAGTCTATATTGGAGCCCTTTGTCGGACTTTCTCTTATTTTCACCTCACTTTTCCTCCATGCAAATAAGTCTTCATGATTGTGAAGGAAGGGTTGGGGGGGGGGCACAGCTGATCACGTGAGATATTGTGCATTGTGTGGGTGTGTGCAACAAAGCAGCGAAAAAACACTTTTGTTTCCACCGAGCCATTTGCCTGAGACAGAGCAGTGACAGCTGCAGCGCAACTGACTGTGTGTGTGTCTGTGTGTGTTGGCGGTTGCAAAGAAAGACTGGAGTATTTAGCACATTTGACATGCAGGCCACGGGTGCGACAGTCGAGTGAGGCTTCGATACTAGTGTGCATTGTTGGGGGTCTGAGGAAGACCAGCACCCGGTGTTGCGGAAGCTTTGCTTCAAGGGGAACAGATGAGTCGAGTAGCCACAAATTGTACTCAAGAGTCGTGTTGATATTGAATGACTATATTATTATATGATATTGAATGAATATACCTCAACTAAAAGCAATTAGTCCTCCAAATAGGATACTTCAGATAAGTATTCAGTGGAAAGAAAGGACTCAGGTCCTGGCTAACTTGACTAAATTCTGCCCCAATAAACTGTGCGAATAAGGAAATATAAACAAAAGAATCCAAAAAGTAATGGATTCCATTTTGTTTTTCTGCCTATTTTGTTTAGGCAGCTGTGTAACATTGATTTCCTGCCTTAGAAGACTTGTCTCTACCAACTTGTGTGAGGCGATTGTTTGTTTTTGGAGTTGAAACTTTAATTTTATAGAGCAGTGATTTCTAATCAGTGCTCTGGGAAATTATCAACTAAACAGGGCAGGGATTTCACAGTGAATCGAGATGACTTTTGATTACGTGGCTTTGAGTGTGCGTTTCACCAAGTTTTGAGAGAAAAATCACACTTGGGCGCGCCAGTTTGTGAGATAACTCCGCTAACAGAGTTGTTGCTACTTGGTGGACCAAGGAGGCGGAAGTACACACGTGTCCCTGGGAAGCCTGAAACGTTAGATAACATGGCAAGAACAATGTGGCAGCGCATTTAAGGGTGTAGCGGGTGACTGTGTCGCCACTTGCTTGGGATCTGCTCCCATGTTTTGCGTGGAATTCTGAAGAGCCAGACCACTAAACCCCACCCACCACCGCTTTGCCCCCCCCTCCTCCCACCACCACCACCCTCCTCGGCCTCTCCCACTGACACTCTCCATGGTCTCCCCCAGCCTGGATTGAGTTTCAGACGGGAATGCGCAAGTGGAACCTGTGTGTGAATCACCCGCTTTTGTATGAATGTGTATTTAAAAGTGCACTTAATTGTTGCAAAGAAGCAGCTCAACAAAGCCTGGACTGTTGCTTTGCTGGTGGAAGACTCGCTCATTCAATCACGTGTCAACTCTTCTTATGCTCCGTGTGTACACTCCGCTCCCATTCGAGCTTTTTGTGCAGCTTAGAGAAGGGCCAAAGCGTTTTTTTTTTCTTTTTTACAATAGTTTTTGCCAGACAGGTGAGCCTTATTTTGCCAGACATATTCCTCCTTTAATTGTTTAGCGTGTTGCTTTCCTGCGGTATTTCCGACACACAACTTTCTCTCCAGATCACCCCCCCCCCCCTTTTTTTTTTAAGCAAGACAGGAAACCGGCATGATTGGAGCACTTCCTGTGTTTGAATACCCGTGCAGGAAACAGAACAAACGGAGTTAAATTCAAATACAAACAGAGAGAGAGAGAGAGAGAGAGAGAGAGAGAGAGAGTTTTTTCAGCAGCTGCAAACCATTTGAGGTGCTGTGCGGCGGACTGAGAAGGGGCAGAGAGCACAGCTTGGAAGCACACAGAAAGAAAAGGATAGGAGGAGAAAAAGGGGAACTGCGTGGCACTTTGTTTCCCAGAGAGAGGAGGGGGAGAGAGAGCGAGAGAGAGCGAAAACCAAGCCGGCAGTGGGAAACGGCGAGAGGAGCGTCCCGGGATTTTGTTGCGCTAACGAGGGAGGAGGACGCCGCCTGCAACCCCAAAAGCTGGCAGCGGTGCTGGGAGGGCTGTCTGGGTCTCTGCCCCCTGGATACCATCCCGACGCTCACTGCCTGGATGGGGATTCGACACCCTCCCGCCCCTTTTCTTTTATTTCAATCTTCCCCTGAGGAGAATTTGCCTGCTTTGGAGTTGCTGCACCACCTCTCCCCCAGGAGCTGTGGATGAACCGAAAATGAGAAAGAAAGTAAGCCGCTTTGAAACTGGGAGTGAAATCCACGGGGACACCACTTTTTCCTCTTTTGGATGGTATTTTGAGGAAAATTTTTTTTCTGTTACTGCGCTGCTGAGACATCTTGGAATCCTGAGAGAAATTCTTTGTGACGGGAGGAAGGACTGGAGCCAGCACTGACATTCTTTTTTTGCGCTTTCCACACGCTCACTCTTTGCAGATAAGCGTGTGGCTTTTGGCACCTTAAAAGGAGACTTTTACACTTCACTTTGCCACCGAGAAGGGGATGCAGCAGGGTTGAGCTCGAGAAGAGCCGCACATCAGCCACAGTATGACTTTTTCTTTCTGACTATGGATGAGGACACCGCTGCCACGCTCCTCTCGTCAAGGCGACACAAAGGGATGTTGTCGCCTTGCTTTGGACTTTGTGCCTCTGAGAGGCGAGGGAGATAATGACTCTTACTCCTTCGCTCAGCGCCGGCAGTCTTCTCTCCTCTTAAATAAACACGACTTGTGATTAATATGGTGCCGAGAGGGAGGACCGCCTGTGTTGCTCCCTCGCCGGTGCCATGCAGCATCACACAAAGACCACGCAGTTGCACAGCTGTCGACGTGACATAGTGGACGAGACCTCTCCCAGGACTTTGTCCGATTCCAAATGTACTCTTGGTTTTGTGGATTTCTTCAAAGGGACTGTCTTGTTGTGTGTTGTTTTTTTATTTGCCATCTGGTGCACTTGGAACAAACTTGACGCTTTTTGCGGCACGCCGGAGCCAGTGAGGTCAACATGGGGAAGCCCCTGAGTCGCCCGGACTGTCTACAACAGAGTCCCCGCTGCCTGGGCAAAGGCGACGAGGACGAGGCCTATATTGAGGATTGCTACGTCCCGCAGAGGTCCATATATGACACCATGCGCATCAATGAGCAGATTGATCAAGGGGCCAAATTGTGCCAACCCTCACGGAGCACTCTGGGCTCGGGTGGGGAGATACGAGGCGAAGGGAGTACACTTTCCAGCAACGGAACTATCGGAGCCGACCTTGGAGGCGTCTTTGTCTCTCGGGCTGTGGAAAACCCCGGAGGAGCCAGGAAACTGGACGAGAGAGTGATCTTTGATGCCCTGAAACTGACTGGCGATGCTCAGATTATTTCGCCGCCTGTGGGCATCGTGAGTTCAGGTCTAACTAACCCGCCTTCGGTGTCTGCCTCAGGAGTATCTGTGGTGGCCAAGAGGCGCTATCAGGCTGGAGAGAAGCGGGACAACCCGAACCGTCGGTCTTGGAAAGCTTTTATGCCACCGAGCTTTCCAGAATTTACAGAGAGAATTGAGTTTGCGTCTGTTGAATGTTCAGAAAAGTGTTCTGCGGCAGCAGGCCTGCCTCACTCTCCTCTTTCGCCTGTTCCGCTGGCGCACCCATTCACGCCGACCTGCTCAACACCTTCCTTGCCGCCTTACACACCCTCGCCATCATCCGCCCCTCACACCCCTCCCGTCTTTGCCTCGCCCACCGTTTTCCCCCTGCCACCGCTCCCGCAGCATCCCAGCAAACCAAGGCAGATTCACCCTTCGTTGCACAAAGCTAAACAATCTGATCTGTCGTCCTCACCTTCCAAAGACCCGGGGCACACATTTAGCCACACACCCAGGACTTGTGAGCAGCAGAGCCCGAGAAAAAATTCAGAACGCAAACAAACTATCAGCTCTTGTAAGGGCGAAATTAGGCAAATTGCTGAGGAAACTGTGGAATTACTTAAAACCTCAGATTCCGAGAGGGATTCCCCACTTTTAGAACTGGACCAGAGTGACGATATGCCTCTTCTGCCACCAAAACCAGTCTTCTGCCCTCCCACCAAGGCCCGTACGTGGCCCCGTGGAATGACACCAGGGAAAAAGACCATGGTGGGCCTCAGGCACAACTTCTCCTTTCTCCCACCTCTCCCTCCGCTTTTAGGTGAGGAGAGCTGCCAGGATGAAGAGTCACTATATTTGCTGGATCCTCCGTCGCCATTCTTGAAGGAAGACGAAAGGCCGGCATACAGAGCTTTGCCTCCATCCCCCTCGAACAGTCAGCTGGGTGGCGATGAGGGTCTGCTCAGGTGGGAAGGCAATCTCAGAGAGCGCACGGCTTCTGAGCTCAAGTTTGAGGAGGACGAGCGTCAGATTCTCGAGGAGGAAGAAGAGCAGGAGGATGCGGAGATGCTTGAGAGCAGGGAGGACGCGTGGACTCTGGAAAGGGCTAAAGCGGAGGAAGAGAGAGCTGAACGAGAGGAGCGAGAATGGGAAGCAGTCCTGAAATTGGATAACAGGGACATGATCGACCAGTCATGGGAAAAATTGGAATCGGAGGGATGGGAATTAACCGGCTCTTCTGGACAGTGGCCTGTGTTAACCCCTCCTGTGGGCTTTGGAGGCCTCGAGGCACCCAGCGCCTCGCCCTGCCCCAGTTCTGAGGCCGAATCAGATGACCTCTTCCTCGAGCTGGAAAGACAATGTGAGGAGGAGGAAGGGCATGAGGGAGTGGAGATGAGTGTCGACCCCGATCCTCTTGATCCATATTCTCTTCCCTATGTAGAAGGGGAAGAATCAAATACCGACTGCGAAAGTTGTGAAGGGACCCTTCCTTTAGCTGAACCCCCCCCCTCTGCTGAGTCACATGTTGTTGGTCGAAAAGACTTTGACTCGAAGCGAGCGCAGGACTGTGAAAAAGAACACTGCTTCATCGATGATGACGAAGATGTTGTCCATTTGGATTCTGAAGATGAGAAAGACGAGATGAGTTTCCCCACTGACTCGGCTCTTGGTTACCCGCAAGAGTCGGACTCTAGCGGCATGCACACCTTCCAACCGGACAAAACAGCCACTAGTGAGGCTGACTGTGAAAAGGAAATACCAGCAGAAGTTGAGACAGACCAGGACAGCGGTGCATCGCTGCAATGCGATGCTCCATCTCCTCCGATTCCTGTGAATCCACTTGGCTCAGAGGAGACGGAGCAAGGAGTGGCGTTAAAAGATGTGTTTGAAGCTAACTTGGATCTTTTTGATCACTCGAATTTGGACAGCGGTGAGAGAGCTGTCGGGGATCACTCCCATGAGTCTCTTCACATGGTTGATGAAAACCCAGAAGTGTCCAAACATGATGTTGACGGTCAGACTTCCTGCCAGGATCCCTTGTTCCCATTTGATGGGATTTTCTTTGAGGCGGAGATGCAAAATTTGGACCCCACGAATGTGTCTGGACAAGTCGTGGACTTGGAAAGTCCAACGGACGTGAAAGCAAGTACCCCAAGATCAGCCTCTGTCTGTTCTCCCTCCCCTCGGCTAACAGAATCGTCTTGTAGTTTTCCTCGGTCCCTCTTTGAATCAGACTGTCTTTCACCCCCTGAGCTCACATATTCAACCCCTGTATCCTCTTCATCTCAGTGCCCCATTAAATCAGACTCCTGTTCGGCTGCCTCTAAAGATTCAGAGGCCTTTGTGATGTCAGATAGTTTTGTATACCTGGCAGTATCGGCACCTCCCCAGTTTTTAAACGAGTGCCCCCCATCCCCACTCGAAAGCTCAAATTCCCCAAGCCCGGGACTCGAAGCACCCTCCTGCTCAGGCCAAGACGAGAACGAGGAGGGCCCCGTCCTGTCCCCCGACAGCTTTGTTTATATGGCAGCACCTGAGCGGCCCAAGCCTGGCCCTTCGGAAGTCAGCTCGGCTTGCGAGGACATCCAAGATCTGGACTCGTATTCGGAAAGTACTCAGTCAGGGATGGATGGGGTAGAGTTCGTCTTGGGCTCCGTGACGGGAGACGACAGCGACTGGGAGTCTGACGGATCTGCTCTGGACTTCCCGGTGCTCATGTCCAACGAACCGATATGGGACCAACTGGAGCCGGGCCTGCTACAAGTTCTCTTTAGTCAGACAGAGACCAGCCCGGTGGAAGATGGGTCCCTGAGGGGATCCCCAGTGTGTCCCTCAGGAACCACCTTCACGGCAAGTGAGGGCTCTGAATCAGACAGTGGATCGGTGCAAGAATGTTCCGACATTGAAACACAGGAAGAGGTATGCCGTCATTTAAATGTCTTCTTCTTCAAAACGGGCTGAAGTTATGCAGACGCCGTCGTTGGCCGGCTGCGTTTGTGAGCGGGACAACTTTAAAACGATTGCAACTCGATGCTCGACACTTGTGCGTGGCAGTCCTCAAGTTGTATGTGCGTATTTAAGGTGGGCATTTGAGTGCGAGGTCGCCGCTAATCTGCGTTTAGTGGGGAGGGGTGCAAGTGTGTGAGTGCTCACAAGTTATTTTTGTATGTGAAGCTGAAAGCAGTGGCAGCCTGTTTGTTAGGTTCGTGTCAGCTTTGCGTTTTGCGTTGACTCTTTGCCGGAGTACACAATGCCTCGGGTGCTGGGCGTATCCCGAGTGTGCGTTTGCTGTCTGGATCATTGGAACAGGGTTTTTTTTTTTTTTTTAAATTTTATTTCATATTAAACCATTTTGAACTTTTTGTTAAAAAGTGTAAATGTGACGTGACACATTTAGGTTTTGCAAAGAGCAGTAGTCTAAGATAAGATAAGATAACCATTATATGTTTGTAATGAGTTGTTATGGCTGCCTTCTTTCTGCAGTATAGCATTTACAGCAGTATGCGGTCAGAGCTAAAAGTATTGTCCAATCTCTGAGCACCAAATTTGAACCATGTGACCTCTGAGATGCATCATACAATTAGATGTAACACGGGGCCAGGCGGGGCCTCGATGCTGAACCAGAGTGAAAAATTCTAGCGTTGATCTAATAAGTACAGGCTTCAAGTGGATCTTTCATCTGGCACCAATTCATTTTTCTTGTTTTGCTGTTGTTGTTGCATCATTCCCCAAAGTTCTGCTTGTCGTCTCTGACCTCGGCGGACTGTGACAAAATGTCTCTGTGGAGAAGCATCAGCTGTTGTTGCTCAACTTTAAAAAAAAAAAAAAAAGACGCTGAAATGGATGCTTCAAACAGTAATGGTGAACTTACCATGTCTTGTTTAAGTCGTCATGTTGTCTCTTTTCAGGCATGGCTTCTTCAGACTGTATTTGTGGGCAGACTTGAGATTGATGCCGCCAAATCCCATCTTGATTATTTTACTTTTTATTTTGTCTGGGTGTGTGTGTTTGTCAGAGGTGACATTGACGCCTGCCGTGTTATGAAGTCATTTTTAGGCCTCTTGTCAACTGACCCCCCCCCCCCCCTTTCAAGCACTCTCATCGACGCTTGGATGCTTTTGTTTATGAGATAAGAAGGTGAGAGCTAAACAGTGTGTGCCGCATGCGTGCGCATCATCTCTCCCATTAGCTTTTGATGCCAACATAAGAGCGAACGGCGCGCACGCTGGCAGACGTGCGCTCCAACAGAAAGGCTTTTGGATCGGGGGTGTCGCTCATTTAAAGGGCCAAGCGGGCTTTTGTGTGCCCCCGCAGACAAGACAGACTAGACAAGACAGATGGACCTAGCTTTAGCATGCTGTTTGATGGCTGGAGGGTGCAAGCGCACAGACGGGCTAACCTCAGATATGCTGTTGGACTCCTCAAGATTTGAAGCATCAAAACCGAATGGCCGCCGGGCGTCACATTTGTTCTCATTTTATTCACGATGGGTGGAAATATAGTTAGCTTTCAGCGGCAGGAAGGTGACAAATGGAATTGGTTCAACCATATTGACTCGTATATGAAAAATCCTGTGTGGAAGGCTTCTCAGAGCTGTAGTTATTTTGTCATTTGCTGACCCCAATTCAACAACAAAACAGGAAAAAAAAAGATTCATTGGTGCCTCAAGATAGAAAAAACCCCACTTGTTTCTCAAATCATCTTTTCTCATGAAATTATTTTAAATATTTAGTTTCGGCCTCACAAACATCAAACTGGGAACAGGTGTCTCTAGATGCGTGCTTCGTACATTTGTGTGTTTTTTTGATGCGCTAATTCAAGCAAGATGAATGCATGAAAGACACAGTCGGGAAAAATCAATCTCCCGATGGAGTTGAGTGAGCTGCAAACAGGAAAAAAAAAGATTTCACTTTTTGCATACCCTTTGCAAAAAACACAACACAAACATGCGGGCAAGACTTCAAAACGCAACCCGGGGAGAGAGGGCACACTTGTTTTATTGTTCCGAGCGTCGTTATCAGCGTGGCGTGACGTTGTCAAAGCCACGGCTTGTTTTCCTCTCGTCCTTACGGCAGGAAAGGATGGTGGGGGCTGCTGAAAGGCAGGAAGTGAGCGAAGGTGACCGGGCGGTGGGCAGGAAGTGAGGGGGAAAAAGGTTGAGGACAAACAGTCGGCGAAGCTGATAGCAGTGATGTTGTCGATCTGGGTTATGGAGAAAAAAAAGGGGGAGGGGGGGTGTCACTTTGTGGAATCATATGTGGTGGTGTTGGTGGTTACGGACGGCGAGGATGACAAAGACATGAGCAAGAAAAGATCAAGCATGGTGTCCGGGTTCTGATTCATTCAACACCTCACACGTCTACCTTTTGTATTAAACTACATAAATATGGTAATTCCATTTTTTATGGGGCTTCTTGATGAGCTGACACTTTGTGTTTCCAAGGTGTGTACCTGAGTAACATAACTGACTGCAGATGTGCAATTAGTCACACATAAACACACAAGGTCTTTTATTTATCCTTGATGATTCCATTGCATGCTATCTCGTCACGCAATGATCCTTGGTGTGTATTGGAAAGTACTGGCGCACACACACACACACACACACACACACGCAGTGTTTTAGTCCTACCGGTGGAACTCGATCAGTCAGGCAGTGATTTACAGTTTTTGCTTCAAAAGCAGACAGAAACCTGCAAGACTGTTGGATTTATTTGTTCTTTTTTTTTTTTTTACCCCAAAGAAATCCATGTGGAACTTTCCATCGCGCATAGATTTGACGATGTGCCTGTCGGAATTATCTTTGGGTTAAGTCACGAGAAGCTTGTTTTCATGCGAATGGTTGTGTTGTTTATGTCTGGTTTTTTTTTTTGGTTGTTTGTTTTTTGTTTTTGCTTGATTTTTATCAGCGCTCAACAAATCGGATTAGCGAGTTGGCTCACTTGGATATCCCCCCCCCCCCCCCCGACTGCAAGCGCAAACATGAGTCAGTTGTGGCAAGTGGCAATTAATCAATTTCTAACAAACTGATTTCCTCCTCCCTCTTATTCTTAGCAGGCCTATAATTCATTAGATCCTTTGAACGACAACATAAAATGACATTTTATTCCATCCATATCCTTTTTTTGTCCTTAGATTATTGGGGCACCTTGGACACTGCATTCCGGCCATGACTGCTCTGTACAGTCTCCCCCCGCCCCTTTCCTCACAATGAATAATAGACTCGTCCCTTATTTGGTATTTCCTCGTGTTTATTCAACAAAATAGTCGCCAGATATGACGTACTATCACTCGTTTGACAGTCTACTCTTGTATACAGGCGCTACTTAGATTCTACGTTGTCCTGTTTGGTGTCCACCAAATGTACACACACAGTTGTACATTTGTGCATATGTATTCAGGTATTTGTGGCCGACGCAATGGGTTCAAATGTTGGCGACTTATCTTTTTCCAGGGAGCCCTTTTACTCGCCTCCCGTCGACCAATAAACCCCTTCTATCGCCCCTCACCCCCACCCCCGTCCCCCCGTCTGTCTTCAGTGCGTCTGTCATTTCATAGGTGGCGTCTATACGCGGAGACATGATAGGGGTGCATGTGCAACCGTTTCCTATGTGGCAGTTGTCATTTCTTTCAGTGAAGCCGAGCGAGCCATTAACTCATTCAATCGCAGCCATTTTCACTGGAGCAACCCCCTCAATCGTTTTACTGGATTTTGACTGATCTTGCAAGGCCCACAGAATATTTGGTTCTAATGCTATATAAGCATAAAGTTTGGACTCTCTTCTTTCAGCAGGAAAAATATATATTTTTTTCCATTCTTCAGCAATCGGTATTACAAAATGTCTACGTTTCATAGAAATGGCGATTCCTGGGCAAAAAAACAGAGAAAAAGAGCTTTTTGTAAAAGCATGCGTTTCCGTCACGTGAGGCACCACTGCCACCTACTGGTCGCTTTTTTACATGATTTACAATGCAAACGGCTTATTCTCATTCACAGATTGCATCAGACCCTCCTCCTCTCGATGACGCAAAAAAAAAGACTTAGACGTACAAGTACGTCCTTGGTAGGCGGGGCCTAATTTTAAAAAGAAGTACAAGTACGTCTTGTGGAATGAAAGAGTTAATAGCCCCCAATTCGAGTCGTGTCACTTGACTCAAGTCGGACCCGAGTCGCCCGCCATTTAGTTGTAGGAATTTGGACTTGCTTGGCTACAACTTATTCATGACGTGACTGGAAAGTGCTGACTTCACTCGACTCTTTCTGTGTCGGAATCATCAGGCTCTGGAACGTGAGCAGGTGGACGGCGTTCAGGTCAAGCTGCAGCATGTCAACGCCGTAGGCCAGGGTCTGATCCAAAGCGCTGGCAAGAACACGGACACGCGGGCGCTGGAGCATGACCTGGACGAAACCAACCAGAGATGGAACTCACTCAACAAGAGGGTAACGAGAGAGTCCACGCAAGAAAAATTGCATACCAACCAACCTCCGGAAACAAAACTGTATCCGTGTGTTCCTACAGGTGGCCGAGAGGATCGCCCAGCTGCAGGAGGCCCTGTTGCATTGTGGGAAATTCCAGGACGCACTGGAGCCGCTCCTCAGCTGGCTGAGCGACACAGAGGAGCTGGTGGCCAATCAGAAGCCGCCGTCGGCTGAGTACCGAGTGGTCAAGGCCCAGATCCAAGAGCAGAAGGTACCAGGATCATAGTAAAAAAGAATCATACATGCATACAATTTAACACAATGTTCGTGCTCAAAGCCGTCACCATTGCTTGTTTTGATGATCATCGAGCAACCGCCAATGTATGTGAATAATCACAGGGTCATCGCAATTGCTCGTTGGTGATCATGACAAAAATTGGAAGATAATTGCACTTAGCAGACAGCCAATAAGGTCACTCTGATGGCAAAATTAACAATTGTATTGAACTTTTTTTTTTTTGCTATCAATCCTGCTAAAATCCACAAGGCATCCACATGACATTCCGTGATTGCTATCACGACGTGTTATTCCAACTGATCGTCCTTCATGAATTTGTTTCTCATTGATGTAATTGCTCAGCATTGAATGGAACTATTTGACCGGGCAAACAAGCACAGAACCACAATGGAGCAGTCGAGTAATGCTCTCATGTGTTTATCCAACATCCATTTCCTGTGTTTGTGACCTGGGGAGTGCGTTTGGATCTCAATCACATTTGTTTACACCCACCACTTGGACGATAGAGAGATGAGAATCCTTTCCTTCTTAATGAACACGGCGCTTGGTTTCTTACACTCTCCTATGTTGGCCGTCCAGCTTCTCCAGAGGCTGCTGGATGACCGGCGGCCCACAGTGGAGATGATCCGCGCCGAGGGCGAGCGCATCTCATCCACCGCTGACGCTCAGGACCGAGAGAAGATCCAGATGCAGCTGCAAAGTCTTGCCGAGAGATGGAGGGACCTCCTGGACAAGGCCAGCTCCAGGTACCGGCTCCAAGGCCTAATTGTGGGTTCCTCTCGTTTGTTTTTGAAGGCGACGCTTCAGAGAAGGCGTTTTTTTTTTGTTGTTGTTGTTGTTGTTTTGCTTTGGTGTCTGCGGCGAATAACTTGTTTGCAAGGTCATCACGCAAAGACACGCACCAGAAGGCAAAACAATTGCAAACGGGGTGGGCCATGCAACATCTGGTCGGCTTGTGATGAGCATGAAGTCTCTGGATTCTCTTGAAACACTCAAAATGCTGCGAAACAAAGAAAGGGCCTCTTGAAATTGGTTTGTTTTGTCATTGTTATTTTGAGACCAAATAAAGGGCCTATTTAGAAGGCCTTTCAATATTACAAAAGGGTACCACCTTTCACCCATTTATTTGTTTTTTCAAATCAGCCCCCGAAGCTAGTTCCGCTTTGCAATATGAAATGTGGTAGGCATGTGTATCACAAAACCCCCCAAAAAGGTGTCCGGAAGCCATGCCTGAAAAGACACAGACAGAACGTTCAGACGTTTTGCCTTGAATCAACCATTTGGGCTAATTTCGTCTGTTTCCAGTCATTCTTCAGGACTCTCTCCGAAAAGCTTTTGTCCGATTGCTCTCAAATGTGGCGCAACCGTACGAGACAGATGGATGTTTTTAAATTGCCAATCGTTTTAATGCTCAGCATTGCGTCTGGGCGGACCGCGGTTGGCAAAGTTTGAGTACCCGTCATAAAACGGAACAATCAACCAACTTTGGTTTTTAAAAATTCAGCCCCTGTAGCCAGTTTTACTTGGCACTGTGAAACTTTGTAAACACGTCCGTTATGAGTAGACAGAGTTAACTTTTTTTATTTAGCATTGTCTTTTGCCCAGTTTTTTGTCTCCTTTAGCTCCTTTTGTATTCAAGAAGTTGAACAAATTACTTTCTTCAGGCTTGTGATTGACTAGAATGGCCTCCTAATCGGGGGTTATTGCGCCACGTGTTGCTCTGACACCTACTTAACACCTTCTAATTGCCTCAGAACATAAAAATAAGTTGGCTCTTGTTGTGTCGACGGTTATCTTATGCGCACACACTTCAACCGTTTCTGAAACAGCTGGAGGCCAATAAAAATGCCCATAAAAATCCTCTCCCCCATCTTTCGGCGTCAGGCAAAGGCAGTTGGAAGAGCTGCAGGTGTTGGCGCTCCACTTCCACGAGGCTCTGGAGCCGCTTGGCGAATGGCTGAGTGCCACCGAGAGGCGCGTAAGCTCCGCAGAGCCTATGGGAACCCAGACGGCCAAGATCAGCCAGCAGATTGTCAAACACAAGGTACCGCTGGACAAAACACTCCTGAGAATGCTCCAAAGTGGTTTTCACAACAGAGCCAGGGTGACATGTGAAAATGGCTGACACACACACAAACCTCGTATATGTTGTTCATCATTCTTAAAACAGTAACGGCCTTAAAGGTTGAGTATATCAGTGTGTTCGTTCATACTTCATACAGCCAGAATAAATGAAAAAATGTAACCATGCCTGCTTTTGGCTGTAACTCTTAGATGGCTAGCTAGGTAGAAAGCTAGCTAAATTGAAGTTCAAGCTACTTCTTAATTCTTAAACTTATCTCGGGGCGGCGTTAGATTGCCACAGCGGCAAATTTCACATATGAACACTCATAAATTATATAGTACAACCAAAATACTAACAAAAATGGCAACAATGAGGGGGGATTAAAATTCAAATATAGTCTAAACAATACAAATCTGAAGATCAAAGTGTTGAATGGTGATTGAGATATATGTATATACGTTACGGATAAATACAATAGAATTAGGATACACCGAGTCTATGAAAAAAAATAGAATAAAGAGGAACATAAGCCATAAAACTTCATATACATTGGTTTCCCATTTGTGGGCTTTAAATTATACTTTATATATTGTTGTGTGTTATTTTTCATTCATCATTATGATTTTCAGTTTTATGATTTTTCATCTGCATGCTCATTTGTTTGTCTCCATCTTTTGTTCTCTTTTCCATTACCTATCCCCTTCCATCAAACACACACACACACACACACACACATACAAAACCCTCCCAGGCCATCCAAGATGACGTGTGCGGCCGCGAGTCCGACGTGGCCCGCCTGCATTCCCTTAGCCAATCGCTGGCTCCGCTCAGCAGCGCATCAGACCGTGATTGGCTGGGCGATCGGGTGGAGGCGGTGCAATCGGGCCACGCCCAGCTTTCTGAGTGGTGTGCACGGCGGGCGGCGCTGCTGGAGCAAGCGCTGGCCAACGCTCGTCTTTTTGGAGAGGACGAGGTGGAGGTTCTCAACTGGTTGGCTGAAGTGGGCCAGCGGCTGGCGCTGGTTTCGGTGCACTGTTACCGGGCTGACGCGCTGGCCGAGCAGCACAAGCACGCGCTGGTACGACCGCGACGGGCAGAGAAAAATATAGCAGCCGGAGTAACATTGCAAAAATTGGACTTTAAAAAAACAACAACAAAAAAAAGGAATAAAGTAATGGCCGAAGAGTATACAGTGTTACTGAAAAACTCATTCAATTCCAAAGACGTTTTTAAACGTCTTTTCAGACTTGGTCCAGAATTGACTGGTACTGAATGAGTTAATTCAGTGATATGCGGGGGGCCCTCTTGTGGTATGCGAAAGAATGACTTAATTCAATGTTGAAATTTTATGTGAGCGTCTTATTTTAAATCCATTATATTACATGAATTAAATTCAGGTCTGTTGTATTTAGCTTTAATGTATAAAACTATACATTTACATCTAATCTTTAGGAGCTGTTTTTTTCCTAAACAATGTAATCAAATATTGCTGATGATTCAGTCTTTTATTATCAAAGTGGCAGTTTTACACAATATAGATGTAAAGGACCTTTTTTGTCCTTCAGTCTCTAAACGAGGAGATTGTAAGCAGGAAGAAGACAGTGGACCAGGCCATCAAGAACGGACAAGCACTACTCAAGCAGACCACAGGTAGGTGTCCGATGGTTTTCGCATATCCAGTCCTTCAGTGGTTCTTGGTTCTTTCTGCAGTCCTTGGTTCCCCAAACCTTTCGTTAGCTCTTGGTTTTGTTGGTCTTCGCTGATCCAAACCTTAAATAGTTGTTGGTTCTGGTTAACCTGACTGCCCAGCTGGTCTTCCTCCCACAGGTGAAGAGGTCCTGCTGATCCAGGAGAAGCTCGACGGCATCAAATCTCGCTACGCCGAGATGACCGCGGGCAGCAGCAAAGCGCTGCGCACGCTGGAGCAGGCGCTGCAGCTGGCCACGCGATTCGCCGCCGCCCACCAGGACCTCAACCAATGGCTCGACACCGTGGAAGCAGAGCTCAACGATGTGGAGCCCGACGCCTCGCTCGCCTACCAGGAACGACAGAAGGTAGCGTTTCTCAATTACAAGATTACGTTGTGTCTTATCATTTTTTTTCTTTGTATTTATTGATATTGTCGTCTGATTTTGTAGGAGTTGAAGAAAGTGTCAGCTGAGAAGCGGCTGGTGTTGGACACCGTCAATGAGGTGGGCAGCGCCCTGCTGGATCTAGTGCCCTGGCGAGCCCGCGAGGGCCTGGACCGACTGGTCGCTGACGCCAACCAGCGCTACAGACAGGCGGACGACACCATCACACAGCGGGTGCAGCTCGTGCAGGCCGCCATCCAGAGGTCGCAGCAGGTAGTGCGGTCTCAACTGCCACACAGTTACTTGCGCTGGAATATTTCTACTTCTTCCACTTGTTTCTAGTTCTTATCACCTTATCGTGTTTTTACTTCGACACGGCTGTCCCCGCATTCCTTTGTGATCACAGTTCGAAGAGGCGGTGGACGCAGAGCTGGCCTGGGTTAGCGAGATGGAGCGCAAGTTAGCATCGCTGGGCCCGCTGAGCCTGGAGCCTGATGTGACGGTGGCCCAGCTTCAGGTCCAGAAGGCCTTCAACATCGACATCATCCGCCACAAGGACACCGTGGACCAGCTGCTCTCCACCAGGGACGACATTCTGGAGACTTGCAGTGAAACCCAGAAGGATGCCCTGAAGGTAGCTTATAATTCACATCAATTATAAGCTAGACCAGTGGTTCTACAACTTTTTACACCAAGCACCAGTGCAAAAAAACAAAACAAAACTTAAATCTATGTGTATATAGCACAGGGGTGGGCAATTATTTTCCCGGGGGGGCCAAATGAGAAGCAGAAAATATTGTGGAGGGCCGCGCCAAAAGTTAGAAATAGAAATAGAAAATAAAGAAGATAGCACAATGTCTTTGTATGCAAGTAATAATGTAACATTCTCCTCCACCATCACACTCAGCACCGGTTCTCCTCAAGGATGTGGACTGAACCCCCTGTTGTTCACGCTCTACACATTTGACTGCTCTCCGACTCTTATTAGCGGTCCAGTTTGCGGAAAGTTTTTAACATGATAACAATCAAACCATTCTAGGAAATGTTCATTTACTCGAGCCACAAGCAATTCACTCTGAGCATGGAAATTGCCAGAATCGGACTGAGTCAGAATCGCTTCCTTGGTTTTCAGTCTCGTATATTTGAGTCTTTCCGACGCCAGGCGTCTCCTGAATGTTTCGTACTTTGTTACCCGCTTCATTTAATCATACATATCACTTTCCCTTCCATGGTCATTACTCTCAACCTCTTTCTTCGTCTTCCCCTCCCTCCCTGTGCTCTGCAACTTGAAGTAACTGTGCCACCTGGTGTTGAAATACCTGTCATTACAAGTCCAAACGAAATGAATGCAATCAAACCTTAATTGTGCACCAATCTTCGGCGGGCCGGATTAAAAAGACCAACGGGCCGGATCCGGCCCGCGGGCCGTAGTTTGCCCACCCCTGATATAGCACATGTAGTAGATTGAAAGAGTGTTTAAGTCACCTTGAAGTCACCGTTACTTTAAAAAAAATAATACATTGAAAAAACGTTTTCATTCCTATGGTACACATTCTTCTCCTTCAGGTGAAGACCGACTCGTTGAGTGCCCGCTACGACGCTGTCAACCAGAGCCACAGCGGGCGCTTTGCGGCGCTAGAGCAGGCTCAGGTGCTGGTGGCCCGCTTCTGGGAGACCTACGAGGAACTGGAGCCGTGGCTGGGTGAGACGGAGACCCTCATTGGGCAGCTGCCGCCACCCGCCATCGACACGGACACCCTGCGCTTGCAGCAGGACCAGATGAGGGTAAAAACATCTAATTCCAATCATAACGGGAAGAACTATTTTGAATAGTACCCCGTTTACGTTTCCACCATTATAACGTTCACTTTTCAAAGTCCCGATTTTACATCATTCATTTTCCATTTGCCGAGTTTGCTTAACGACCAGATTTTTCCCCCCAAAATCGTGAAAAGGCCTTTTTTTGTATTTCTATGTTGACGTTCAGCTGCTGAGAGAGTCCATCGCCGAGCACAAGCCGCACATCGACAAGCTACTGAAGATCGGACCCCCGCTGGCCGAGCTGAGCGCCACCGAGGGCCCGCGGGTGACGCAATGCTACGCCGAAGCCGAGCGCCGCTACCTGGCAATTAAGGAGCAGGTGAAGAGTCGCGCGGCGCTGCTGGACGAGGCCGTGTCGCAATCCGCTCAGGTAGGACAAATCTCGAGAGAAGTGTGACCGCTCAACAGCACGACTGTGGTTTTTTTTGGGGTGATTGTGATCAAGACTTGAATGTGTTGTTCTATTTTGCTTGAGCTCATAAGTTGCTGCCAGAGGTGGGTTTGACAATTTTAGAACTTGCTCGGCTAAGACATTTAAATAGTGGCGTGTAGACTTTTTCTCTTCGCCTATGACATATGGGAGTGATTCCCACCTCCGGTTGCCGCTGTCCATTTTTTTTGCACTGTGGAGGCATGTGTCCAATTTAACTGGTTGTGTTGTTTCTCCACCCTCCATCCAACCTCCATTTGTCTGTCCGTCCATCCACCTCCACTGTGTCCTAAACCTCCTTGTCTGTCCTGTAACCATACCGTCTCCCAACACGTCCTTTTGTCCCGTCCGCCACGCCGTCACGCCCCGTCGGTTGTGTGTTGTCGCCGCATGTCACCACCACCACTTTTCTCCATGGTCACTGCTCACTGCTGTCGCCCAGCTGGTGGAGGTAAGACGGACTGCTTCCTTCTTGCACGCCTTCTCCTGCAGAAAAATTGGTTGACTTAGCCCAAGTATTTAGTGTTTGTCCTAGTTTATACAGTATTCTTCTGTGTGTGACTTAGTTGTACAATCTGATGGAAATCCACAGCAATGGATTTAATGCTTTTGATTGATTTTAGAAAAAAAAATCTAATCAAGATTTTACTGCATTGTTTAAACAAAAGGTGTAAAGTGTGAGGCTCAGAGCTAAACTCTTTTCTATTTTACCAACCCGATGTTGTAAATATTGAAGATTCAGATGGGATTTGTTTTAAATGGACTTTTAGAAGGCAGAAAATGTCAAAGAAGGTGTCATTTGCAAAATGAATCAATATGATTTCATTATGTGAGTAGAATGTTAGCTGGACAGATCGAAACATTAAACGTAGGACTTAGCTTTAACTTCTTTTTAAAAGGCAGAACATGGCAAATAAAGCATTCAACTTCGTTACTTAAACCAAAAGGGGCAACAGAGTCAATTTAGCTAAATCCCCAAATCCTTCCAGTTCCACGATAAGATGGACCCTCTTCTGGAGACCTTGGAGGCGGCCGTGCAGCGCCTACGTCAGCCGCCTCCAGTGGCGGCCGAGGTGGAAAAGATCCGCGAGCAGTTGGCCGAGCACCGGGCGCAGGGTCTGGAGCTGGACAAACTGCTGCCCAGCTTCTCCGCCCTCTGCGCCCGAGGAGAGGAACTCATCAGCCGGGCGGCCCACGATGATCCAGCTGCCCAGGGTGAGTGAGGACCTCCGGGAAGGTGCAAACTACGAAGGAGCCCACTTGGTTCGGTTGTGTATGTGGGAAAAGCTACAAATAGTGAAAATATGTAAAGAACTGACACCCCTCCAAAGGGGTTCGGAATTTTTTTTCAATCACCACCGTTAAATTTGAAAACAGAGCATCATAAAACATCAAGTATCAAGTACAACTTCATTGTCAAATGTGCTGTATGTGCATACAGCACAGATGAAATTTCCTCCCTCTTAAAAAGACAACAGACAACAAGAGGAGTCGCTGCGGGTGCCCGCGCCGCCATCAAAAGAACACTTCACATAAAATGACAAAATAATACAACGCAACACATAAAACAGTCGTGCCATCTTCACCACTTCAACACCACTCTTGTAGCATGTACACAATCATTAGCCTATGCTCCATAAATGACTATATTCAGTAAACAAACTACCGTCAAGAGGCTCAACAAGATTATTAGTTAGCATGCTAACCTGAATAACAAATTAGCAAAGCTGACAAAATCATGAAGGCTTAGTTGATACTTATTAATGATGCCGATTGTGAAATCATTCTCTGAGATGATCTCTTCTACCCCCCCGCCCTCCACCCCCAATGGCCCCACCAGCCGTTCATTCTCGCCTACTGCGCCTGCGCTCATTGTGGGACGAGATTCGCCAGCATGCCGAGGAGCGCGAGAGCAAACTCAACGACGTGCTAGACCTGGCCAGCAAGTTCTGGGCAGACATGGCGGCGTTGTTGAGCACGCTGCGCGACTCGCAGGACATCGTCAAGGAGTTGGAGGACCCTGGCGTGGACCCCTCGCTCATCAAGCAGCAGATCGAGGCCGCCGAGGTAGGAGAATGTACAGTAGGCACTCCTTACCAGCAGAGGCGCTGTGGTGCATAAAAAGGAAAGATGAATCTTTGATTTGAGTGTGTTTAACAGTTTTTGACTTCTCCTGTATCCAGTATGGAAGGAAAGTCCTCTAATTCAAAAGATTATTATATATATTTTTTTAATTGACAAATGTTTGCCCGGTCCAGGCCATCAAGGCGGAGACTGACGGCCTGAGGGAGGAACTGGAGTTTGTCAGGACCCTCGGGGCCGACCTCATCTTCGCCTGCGGAGAAACCGAGAAACCCGAAGTTAAGAAGACCATTGACGAGGTGAATCGCCAACATTTTGTTCACAGCGCCGCACGGAAGAGTCAGTGCGAAAATTCAAAAAGGACTTGAACACTAGACCCTTTTGATACTTTGAAGTGATGCACCCATATGCTTATTTTTTTTTCTTTGCAACTCCTCAGATGAACGGCGCTTGGGAAGGTCTGAACCGGACGTGGCGAGAAAGGATGGAGAGGCTGGATGAGGCCATGAGCGCCTCCGTGCAGTACCAGGATTCACTGCAGGTGACTGAAAACGCTCAGATGACATCATGAAATTCCTGTTCTAAAGTGTCGTTTTTGAAGCCAACGCCAATGATGCTGGTCGTGATGACTGTGTGTATTTTGCAGTCAATGTTCGATTACTTGGACAACGCGGTGATCAAACTGTGCGAAATGACAACAGTGGGCACTGACCTGGGAACAGTCAAACATCAGATTGAGGAGCTCAAGGTAGGCATCGTGTTATATCATTTCCGAACTCGGTATGAGGTCTTTAAAATGTGAATCAATTAAACTTAATGCACCTGCTATGAATCCAGTGAGGGTCCTCAAAAAAGTGAATTTAATTGCCTATGTTAATAGTTTGAAGACTCCTAGTTGTAAAAGTAGGGCCCCAACTGACTAAATCTGCCTTTCGTGGCGTTTCCATCGAGCAGCAGTACAAAGTGGACGTGTACCAGCAGCAGATCGACATGGAGAAGCTGTGCCACCAGGGGGAGCTGCTGTTGAAAAAAGTTTCAGACCAGACAGACCGCGATATGATCCAGGAGCCGCTGACGGAGCTGCGCCACCTGTGGGACAATTTGGGGGACAAGATCACCCAGAGACAGGTATGGGGACCACTCATGATGATGATCATCATCGTCGTCCAACAAGGTGACTTTCACGTCAGAGAAGCTGCTTTTACTGCCACCTAAACTGTTTTATCCTCACCGCAGCACAAGCTGGAGGCTGCACTGCTGGCCCTGGGTCAGTTCCAGCACGCCCTTTCTGAACTGCAGGCCTGGCTGAGCCACACATACACCACCCTGGACACCCAGCGACCAATCAGCTCAGACCCCAAGGCCATCGAAATCGAACTGGCCAAACATCATGTACGTTCCTCTCCTGATTATTACTATTATTTTTTTTTTCCTAAGAGTAGCAATGAGCAATTCATTTGGATGAAAATTAATTTGTTACAATGACTTTCTTTTCGTTAGCTCAAAGCACGTCACTGCTGCTTTGCATTTCTAACACGAACAACATGACTATGACCAGAGTGGCGTTAAAAAGCTCAGTCGGTGCTGACACCGCAGCAACTTTTCCGACCCCACCAACATTTATTTTTCAAAGCAACTTTACTTGCTCGCTATCTCACTCGCTTGACCAGGCCCTGCCTTTTTCTCGGCATTCACTCTCAAAGTCACAGACACTACAGTGGAATTCGAGGATGGCCATCCCAAGTGGTCAAAAATATTACCTGCACTTCGCGTGCACGTAATTGTTTTACAAAAATCAATATTTATATAATTAATTGATGGATCATCGGTACAGTACTTCAGTCTCGAATGAAACTGTTTCAAATATCGTTATGCATCAACAGAAATTAAATTACAGAAAGGTGAACAAATAACAAATAAAACTTGTTTTCAATAATAGCAATGTGAAAGGTGATAGACCCAGCCAAACCGATATTTCAAGTGGGTTTTTTTTTCAGCTAATTTCTGAGGCTAAAACCCAGAATCCATTGTTTCAGGTTTTGCGCAACGACGTGCTGTCCCACCATGCAACGGTGGAGGCCGTCAACGCAGCGGCCGGCGAGCTCCTGGAGTCGTCCCCGGGAGACGAAGCCACCCACCTGAGGGAACAACTAGACCAGCTCAACCACAGCTGGCAGAACCTCTTGCTCAAGACGCAGGAGCGGCAGAAGTTGCTTGAAGCCGCCCTGCACCAGGTGAAATGTTAATTTGACTTTATTTCATGTATATGGCATACACCGCTCTTGGGGGGAGGTGGGGGGAGATTCAAAAACGACTTGACCTTTGTTAGTAGTTTGACCCTTTTTCAATGTTTGCTTGTAGGCAGAGGGCTTCCATGGGGAACTGGAGGAGTTCCTCCAGTGGATGAGGCGCACAGAGAGCCAGCTGTCTGCAGCCAAGCCCACCGGAGGCCTCCCCGAGACAGCCAGGGAGCAGCTGGAGCAGCACATGGTGACTAAGCAACATGACTCCTGATTTTGGATGCAAAAATGGAAATAACAAGCACGGAGAGGATCATAAAACACCAACACCATGCACCTAGCTAGATTCTAGCATTTACACACTCATGAATCCATGTGACATAAGCAGTTGTATGCGCTAGTTAAATTATCACTGCATTCAGCCATCCCGCTTACCTTTTATACCGGATATTCACAGGAGCTCCAAGGCCAGCTGACTCTGCGGGCCGATCAGTACAACCGGTTACTGAATGCTGGAGAGTCCATGCTTCTGGCTCGCGGTGGAGAGGACGCCGGACCGGGAACCACCCAGACCCAGCAAAACCTGGCCATGCTGCAGAACAAGTGGGCCAGCCTCAACACCAAGATGGACGACCGCCAGGTAAGACGATTTGTCGTTTGACAACAACATGATCACGTGACTGACTGTGAACTGTCAACTGCACAGGCCAAGCTGGAGGAGGCTCTCTCGCTGGCGACGACTTTTCAGACTTCCCTGCAGGACACCATCAACTGGCTGACGCAGGCTGAGCAGACGCTCAACATGGCCCAGCCGCCCAGCCTCCTCCTGGATACGGTCCTCTTCCAGATCGATGAGCACAAGGTAGAGCACGCCAGACGGGATATTTCCGCTCACATAAACACACGTGATGTGAACGTGGTTTCCGGCACGGCCTGCGTTCAGGTTTTTGTCAACGAGGTGAACACGCACCGCGAGCAGGTCCTGGCCCTGGAGAAGTCCGGTTCGCAGTTGCGCTTCGCCAGCTTGAAACAGGACGTGGTCATCATCAAGAACCTGTTGCTGAGCGTTCAGGCCCGCTGGGACAAGCTGGTCCAGAGGTCTCTAGACCGCGGGCGGCACCTGGACGAGGCTCGCAAGAGGGCCAAGCAGGTACTGAATCGGGATTTCCATTTTTTTTTCCTGCTAAATAATGATGACATTGGGATTGACATCATTCCGGCCTCCTTTATCCCTTGACATGGAATTTTGGACAATGGACCTGAATAGTTCCTTTATTATCCATCCATCCATTTTCTAATCCGCTTTGCCTATCCCAGCTGTCTTTGAGCAGCGAACAAGATGCCAGACATTATCAGAAAAAGCGCTACTTTTGTACCTTTGCTTGCATTATTCCTTTTAATTTTAAAAAAATCGTCATCTTTCCTCAGTTCCACGAGGCTTGGAGGAAGCTGACCGATTGGCTGGAGGAGGCAGAGAATCGACTGGACTCGGAGCTGGAGATCCCCAATGAACCGGACAAGATCAAAGTCCAGCTGACCAAACACAAGGTCCAGGAATCCTGTCAACACTGAGGTCCTTCCCATCGGACGTCCTTCCTCACGTCTTGTCTCGCTTGATCTTGCAGGAGTTCCAGAAGGCGCTGGGCTCCAAGCAGCCCGTCTACGACACCACGGTGAGGTCTGGCCGGGCCATGCGCGATAAAGCTCAGCTGCCGGCCGACACCCAGAAACTGGACCATCTGGTGGGCGAAGTCCGCGACAAGTGGGACACAGTCTGTGGGAAGAGCGTGGAGAGGTTAAAGGAGATTTTTTTTAATTCAAATTTTCATTCTGTTGTGTAATTAAAATGTATGATTTCATTTCATAATAATTGTATTAATTTTTTTTCAAATATACATTTTTTTCCATCCATCCATTGCTATTATTTTACTCAGTAGGTTAATTTATTACAATGAAATGTGTTTTAATTAATTACATTGTAAACACATTTCATTACTTACCATTTATCTCATATAAATATCCAAATTGGAAAAAAAAAAGAAAAATAACAGTTGTCTTTCACCAGGCAACACAAGCTGGAGGAGGCGTTGCTGTTCTCGGGTCAGTTTGCCGAGGCCCTCCAGGCTCTGGTAGACTGGCTGTACCGTGTGGAGCCTCAGCTGGCTGAAGATCTGCCTGTGCATGGTGACCTGGACCTGGTTTCTAACCTCATGGACTCTCATAAGGTGCCCACTTTGTTCTAGCTAAAAAGCCAGCCCGTGCGGCCTCACATACACCGTATGCCGTTCTTTTGTGGTTTGTGTGTGTGTGTGTATAACGGTCTGACACCCATGATGAGCCTCAATAACTCTGCATGCTGTACGAAACATGTTCCAGGCCTTCCAGAAAGAGATGGGAAAGAGAACGGGCAGCATTCAGGCCTTGAAGCGCTCCGGCCGAGAACTCATGGAGACAGGTCGGGACGACACGGCATGGGTCAAAGTTCAGCTGCAGGAGCTGAGCAACCGCTGGGAGACGGTGTGTGCTTTGTCCGTCACAAAGCAGACGCGACTACAGCAGGCACTCAAACAGGTAAGAAAAAGAAAAATTGTAAATGTTTCTTCAGTCACCTAGTAGTTTGAAATGATGATACCAATTTTTGTTTTTGTTTTTTGCTGCCGTGTGTCAGGCTGAGGAATTCCGCACGGCGGTGCAGATGCTACTGGAGTGGCTGTCCGAGGCCGAGCAGAGCCTTCGCTTCCGCGGTGTCCTTCCAGAGGAGGCAGAGACGCTCCAGGCATTGTTGCACACCCACCGCCAATTCATGGGCACCGTGGAGGAGAAGAGGGCAGAGGTCAACCGGGCAGCGGGCATGGGCGAGGCCATCCTCACCCTGTGCCACCCGGACTCCATTACCACCATCAAGCACTGGATCACTATCATCCGGGCGCGCTTTGAGGAGGTAAGTCAGCGTAGGGTCTAAAGTATGAATATCGTCACGGTGGTTTCGGGCAATGATTTTCAACAGGCGAGGGGGTAGGGGAAAAAAAAGTCTTTGGTTTTTGATGTATCATAGTACCAAGTGGCCTGAGTATACATCTTCACACCATACAAGAAGTGCCGTGTTTCATGTTTTTCATTGGTTGTTTTATATCTGAGGCCAAGCAGTGTTTATCATAAAAAAAGTATTTTATCACTATATTTGCTTGTCCCGACCAAGTCAAGTCAGCTTTATTGTCAAATATGCTCGATGTGCAACATACAGCACTGATTACATTTCTTTCCTGTCAACCACAGGAGAGAGGAGCCGCTGCGGGTACCGCTCACATAAAATAACGAAATAATACAACCAACACATAAGACAAAGACAGTCGTGCAATCCTAACCACTTTTTCTGCCTACACTTTGTTGTTTGAAGCAGATGAATGAGGAGAGAATCAAAGTGATGACTATGACCTGTGGAGTTCCGCAGGGCTCGATCCCGCGAAACCTTTTGTTTAATTTGTCCACGCTTTCATTCAGCAAATATTTAATTCTATGGCATTTAGGGGTACAAATGGTATTTATGTGTAACTGTTAAGCTTATGGCAGCCTTTGGGGAAAATCCATCCTCTTTAAGGGAAAGCTTTGAGTTTAACACACGTTTGTGTGTGGGTATAGGTGCTGACGTGGGCCAAGCAGCACGAGCAGCGTCTGGAGGCGGCACTGACCGAGGTTCTGAACAACGCCAACCTGCTGGAGGAGCTGCTGTCGTGGCTACAGTGGGCCGAGACAACCCTGGCGCAGAGAGACATGGAGCCCCTCCCACAGGACATCCCTCATGTCAAAGGACTCATTACAGAACACCAGGTCAGCATGTGTACAGGTTCAAATATTCTCATCAATGAGCTGATATCGGAAATTCTGATCAGTGTGTCTCAGTCATAGAGTGATCTGTGAATTCAGTTCCTAATGTTGTATTGTAGCCAATCCAAATGTTCTCTCTGTCTCAGATGTTCATGGAGGAGATGACGAGAAAGCAGCCGGACGTGGACAAAGTGACCAAAGGTTATAAAAGGAAACCCGCTGAACCTCCCAGCAGTCTGGCGGAGAGGAGAGGCCGTGAGTTTCTCACATATATTGATTAGTACTAATGATGCACCGATCACACTTTTTTTCAGACCAAGTATCTGCGTCGTCGTATCAGAACATTTTATGCGTACTGATGTACTCGACACTATTGGTCCTCTAGGGCGACAACAACAGCAGCAGCAGCATCATCATCAGCATCATCAGGCCTCAATGCAGGTTTCAGGGACCAACCCGCGACTCAATCAGCTGTGTGCACGCTGGCAGCAAGTTTGGCTTCAGGCGCTGGACCGCCAGCGAAAACTCAACGACGCTCTGGACAGGTTGGAGGAGGTACAACAGCATCATCGTGGTGTTTATATTTTCATGTCTTGACTAAAATAGAACATGCATGTAGGTCGGTTGATTATTATCCCGAAATCAAGTGAAACAGGAAGGATGAACGAACACCTTTGATGTGTGCTCGTTGCAGCTCAAAGAGTTTGCCAACTTCGACTTTGACGTGTGGCGGAAGAAGTACATGCGCTGGATGAACCACAAGAAGTCGCGGGTCATGGACTTCTTCCGTCGCATCGACAAGGATCAGGATGGGAAGATCACGCGGCAGGAGTTCATCGACGGCATCCTGGCGTCTAGTGCGTTCACCAGACACACACGCGCGCACACACGACTTGAGTTCATTACATTACAGGACAAACATGAAAAAAATCGCTCACATTAAAACTTTTTAATCTCTTTTCACCCTGTTAATTCTGTACATTTTTCCGCATTGAATTTTTCCTCTGCAGAGTTCCCCACCAGCAAGTTGGAGATGACGGCGGTGGCGGACATTTTCGACAGAGACGGTGACGGCTACATCGACTATTATGAATTTGTGGCCGCCCTGCATCCCAACAAGGATGCCTACAGACCAACCACGGATGCCGATAAGATTGAGGACGAGGTGAGCGTGCGGACTGGACCAAAGGGGTTGTAATTGCATCGAGATGCCAGAAAATGGTGCCAAAGCATCAACACCATTTCATTAGCGACTGTTCAATGCAACCAAACCACTTTCCACACGTGGTTTATGAATCGTACTAGCTTGCATACTAGCGTAAGTAAATATTTTTGTGTCATGTCCTGCAGGTGACTCGGCAGGTGGCTCAGTGTAAGTGTGCCAAGCGTTTCCAGGTGGAGCAAATAGGGGAGAACAAATACCGGGTAAGCTCAGCCAACTTTTTGGACTTCTCGTGTCCTACCGATACTTCTCGTGGTTGATGCCCAGAAATTATTTTGTCCACCTTTAGAGACAGTATTGTTTGACCCACTTGTGAATACATTTTTAGTTTCAACCAAAGGAACCTTGCTAACTAGCTAACCTCCCTGCATTCCTCATGTGTGCGTCTGCACCTTCATGCTTCTCCTCTCATGGTATCAAAGGAGAACATGATTTCATGTACACCTCGTGCTCCCAACCTCAAGTTCTCATCTCATGCTTTCACCACTTGACCTCACCATGTGGTCTCAACATCATCGTAGAAGATCAGAAATCAAATGCGCACTTCACGCCTCTTAACCGTGTGTTTATGTTTTCGTGATAGCAGATGAGAAAGTCATTAAATGTTCCCATCGACGCTCTTGTCTTGACTGTCACCAAGCGGTGTCATCTTATGAGAGATCAAATGCGCACCTTACGCTCTCACCTTGTACTCTCATGTTTGTCACATCGTGCGTGTGTGTGTGTCTGCTCGTGTTTGTGAGTCACTCCCACTTCTACCGCGTGTGAATCTCCAGGAGCATATTTGATGCCTTACAGTGGCGCCTCAACTTAAGTGTGACCCGCTTATAGGAGTTTTGAAGGATACGAGCTGCTAGCTTAATGCTAACGCACAATGCAATATGCTATAGGAGGGCTAACGAAACTAGCTTGAGGGTAGCAACAGTTGTAAACCTTTCAGCAACACGGTTTAAGCGGTCGCAACGCAATGCGGACGGAGCGTACAATGTTCGCAGGCCTATATTCTTTATCCTCTCCGTTGATTACAGTGGGGGGAAAGATGATTCGAGGTACACGGGGTTTGAGTTGCATGCGTGGCAATGAACAAATGAAACTCTTAAGTCAAGGCGTCACTGTACACGAAAAAAAGTATGTTTTTATTGTTGTTGTTGTGTTTATTGTTTCAATCGTCATCTCTTTCTTCCTTTCTTTCTTTTGTCCTTTCTATTTCCTCGCGCCGCCTCTGCCGGATATTTTGTGTAGTTCTTCCTCGGAAACCAGGTAACGCACTTCTGATGCTGTCACTGGCCGTGTGAAATCTGCTTCCTCGCAATCAGACTCTTCGTTATCGGACAAGGAATTTGTCTCCACTTGTTGGAGTTACTCGCGTATTACTGGAGGGAAGATATGATCAACAACATGTTTTATTTTCAATTTTGATGTCGGCAACGAACAAAAAAAAATAGTCGGAATGCCTGATTGGAAGCAGGTTTCTGCGCCCTTGTGAGTGATAATCCCTCAAGTGTTTTCTGTGCTTTGGACTGACGCTGGTGAAGGAATCAGGCTGCCAGGAGAATTTTCTTCTTCTTCTGCGGTGGGCTCACTGCAGACTTCTGCTTGTATCCCCCCCCCCCAAAAAAAAGTCTGGCGCGTAAGCAATCTGTGGTCTGCTGCATATTCTGTTGTTAAATTGAATCCTTTTTAATCATAGAAGTAATATGAAATTAAATTGTATATAAAAAATTACATTTTGATAAAAGTGACGTATGTAATAAAAGTGCCTTTTTTTTCCTCAATTTTTTAAACCGGTTAATGTATTTGAATTTTACTATATATAGATAGTTACAAGTGGTCACGCAATTTTTCAAGTCAAAATAAATTGCGATCACATTAACATTTTTTTGCACGTTTGAAGTTGAAACTTTTTTTACCCAGCTGAGAAATTGTTTTTTAAAAAATATTTAATAATTGACTTTTATTGAATATTGTACATTGTACACTGCTCAAAAAATAAAGGGAAGACTTAAACAGCCCAATGTAAGCTCCAAGTGTTCCCTTTTTTTTTTTATTGGAGCAGTTTAATTCGCATTTTTCATGAACACAAGCGGCCCCTCCCCCCTTTTTCCTTCCATCGGACATCCCTGCTGTAAAATGAAACGTCCGATCATGCAAAAGGCTTCCTTCCTTCCGATGGGAGATTGTGGCTGAAAATTGACCTTCCGGTGCATGTTTAGCCTGCATGGCTGCTTGGTTTGGTGTGACTCTCGAATGTATTTCAAGCGCTCTTTGTCTTGACGTCTCATCCCCCCCCCTCCCCGCGCAGTTCGGCGACTCGCAGCAGCTCCGTCTGGTGCGCATCCTACGCAGCACCGTTATGGTGCGGGTGGGCGGAGGCTGGATGGCGCTGGACGAGTTCCTGGTCAAGAACGATCCGTGTCGAGGTAAGTCAAAACAAAAAAAAACATCACAATCCACGGTGGTCAGAATCCAAAGCAGGGAAAGCCGGAATTTGTTCCGGGTGTCGATGCATGGGTGACCATGCAAAATCGCCATCGCTCACTTTTAGTTGTTTTCACCAAGCAGTCCAGTTTATTTGCGTTCCCATTTAGATGCACACGAGTACTGTAACAAGTGCAATGGTGTCTTGACTTTATGACCGTATGTTAAAATCCTGGAGTGTGTTGAGTCATATCAATCGGTCTGGCTGGAGGCGGACGCCTCGCAATTTGAAACGCCTGGTGTGTCCATCCTCACCTTCTTCTTTGTACTCTTGAATATTTGATGACTAGTGCAAAGTAGTGCATGATGCATGCTCCTTCTCTTTTCTTCCCCCCTTCCCTCCTTTTTCCCTTCCATTCCTTTCTCCCTTCCAGTTCAACATCCCGGACTTAAGATCCTTCGCTCTGACTCCAGTAGCTCCATCTCATCCCGTATAGGTTGGACGACTTCTCTGGCTCTTTCTTGACTCCTCCCCGTCAGGGCTTTTTTCTTTTTCTCATTCTTTTCGTTTGTTGGTTTTTGCTCGCCGATGCCACCACTAATGTTGTGATCCCTTCGATTCCCACGTCATCGTTTGTCCTGCCACCCCCCCCCCCCCGCCCCCGACCACGCGTTAGGTTGCTGCTTGTTTGTGTGCGCGTCTGGTTGTTTCACATTGTCTCCTGTCTCTCTCAGTGGCAGTCACTCCAGGCTATTTCTGCTGCAGAGGTATCTACCCTTCCTCCTCTCTCTCTCTCCATCTGTCCATCCTTCCATCCGGCTGTCTGACCATTCACTCACTGTCCATCTTAATCCACACAGCTGACTTTCGAGACTGTGTGTGTGTGTGGTGTCTTTTGCAGTTGCGATCATATGGATGTTGCCGCCGCTCGCTCAAAGGCCCGCCCGGGTTTTCGAAAAATTTGGAAATACATCTTGTTGGTTGTTTAAGTTGCTTAATACCCGGGCAGGCTGCCTGCCTGTCTTTCAACGTGGCTCCTCTCAGATTTTCAATGGAGATTTAAGAAAAAAATATATATTTTTTGTCCACGTTATAAGCTTATGTCCACCAAAAAAAAACAAAAAAACACTTAAATGGATAAAAGCACTGATACGCACTCCTTGAACAGTTGTCGCATAAGACACAATTACTGAGAAATTACTACACGCTCGCATACAGTAGCTACGCATAAGAACTGCAAGTTGTACTCTTGACATACATAGATATATATATTTTTGGTCTTGCAATTGTCATTTAGTGAAAAACACTCCTCGCCCGTGTGCCACTTCAATTCAGTCCACGCACCTATGACAGAATGTCGATGTACAAAGTGAAGTGCTGCACTGCTGCTTACCTGCAATGTGCTTCTTGATATTCCTGTGCACTTTTCATGCAATGTTCTTCTCGCCGCTCCCATTGAATATTAATATGAATTGTGGTGATGATGTTTGTAGCTTCTGCGGGCTTGCTGTGTGCTTGAATTGGGGGGGGGGGGGCTGCCGCACTTTGTGGGATCAGAGAGCGCTGCTCATTGAATAGAAACAATCGTTCAAAATGAGCCCACCCGCCCAAGCACGTGCAATGCTTTGAAACAAGCGTTCACTGCAATGGAATCAACAATGCGCTCGTGTCGATTTGAACTTTTATCTTGATTATTGTTGCAATTATTTATTATTAATTATTAATTCATTCATTCATTTGATTTCTTCATACACATTTTTTAAAATTCATAGCAGTGTTAACTATATTTTTTATTTATAATTGCCAATTTTAAATTCTCGTGGGCTCGCCGCTTGTGGGAGGGGCCAAAGGAATTTCTTTTTTTTTCTTACTACGTTTTGCATATTTTTATTTACAAATGATTTTTTTAAACTAATTACTTTTGCATGTTTATATTTAAAAAAAAAAAAACAATTATTAGCTGTTGTGCTTGCGTTGCAGCACGCGGGCGCACCAACCTGGAGCTCCGAGAGAAGTTCATCCTTCCCGAAGGGACGCCGCAAAGCGTGTGTGCCTTCCGCTCGCGCGGCCGCCGCTCCAAGCCCGGCTCCCGCAATGCCTCGCCCACCCGCTCCTCGTCGTCGGCCTCCCACAGCGGCGCCTCGGCACCCTCCACGCCGGCCACGCCGACCGCGTCGACCTCCACCAGGGTAGGTGCTATCGCCTTTTTTCCTCAAGCCTAAGCCTAGTGTTCGATGTTAACATGTTTTTCTCTCGTCGTCGTTAATCTTCCTTCATGCTTTTCTTTTTTTTTTTCTCCAATTTTCTGATCAATTAAACTTAATTTTACAAAATCTTTTCTCACACAATTAAACTGTCAAAATTGCTCGCTGGTCTCCGCATCTTCTGCTTTGCTCTCCGTTGGCGACACATCCGCATCCCTCCGCATCACCTTTTCGCCCCTCGCAACTTCTGGTCTTCCTTCCTTTCTTGCTGTCCATCGTTACCTTGCTCCTTCCCGTCTTCGGTCTGTCCGTCTTTCTTCTCTCTGCTTGCTTCCTTCATTGCACCCTGTCTGTCTTTCCTGATGTCCTCGTCGCTACTTTCTGGCTCCCGTTGCCTGCGTCACTATTTCCTGGCTCCCCCCCACTTAGTCATCACACACTCACTCTCGCGACTACGCCAAGCCGTGGTTGACGCACAGTAAAAGTGCGTCGGCGACCAAGTGTCAGTGCTGCCCGGATGTCAGCGGGGACGAGGTAACGACACAAGACCCACGCAGACATAACATCCACCTGCTCCCGCCTTAGCCCTCTTGCTAAATGCCGACCGCACTCGCCAAGCCAATTCATAAAAAAAACATATAAAATATTTTTTTTAAATTGCAATTATTTTGTTGCATCTCTAATGAATCATTTGTGTGTATGAGAGAGACACTCGTCCTGTTATGTATAATAATTATTGGTCTTTGCTATTCTAATAGTTAAGTACCATATTGACCCGAATATAAGACGTGTTTTTTGCATTGAAATAAGTATGATGGGGGTCGTCTTATACTCGGGGTCTAGACATTATACTCATTCGCGACGCTAGATGGCGCCAGACATCATTGAAGTGAATGCTGAACTTGACTCCCCACGCCAAAGTGAACCCCTGTCACGAAGAATAAAAATAAAAATGGCGGTTGCACGAAGAAGAAAAATAACAATTGCGGTAAGAAGGAAAAGGCAAGAAAATAATAGAAGAGATAACAGAAAATGGAGAAACGTAGTAACAATCTGGAGAAAAGTGGGTCGAAGATCGGCAGCTGAGGAGGAGTTATCATGTAATTTACATTTCAAAAACCAGAAGCCATTCATTTACGAATGTGATTGCACTTTAGTTTACTTATTTAAATGTTCAGATATTAAGATTTGAATGAGGCAAAATAAGATGCTTTTTCTCTCAAATATATTGTTAGAATCATTTGTTTCAGATGTACTGTAATTATTTTCTGTATAAAAATTAATTTCGTGTTCAAAAAGTTTTTTTCAAACTTGAGTCTTGAAAAAGAAGGGGTTGTCTTATAATCAGGGCCGTCTTATATTCGGGCCAATGCGGCAATACTTTGTTTTGCAACAATTTTTGACAATTTATTATTACTATTGCTTTCTCCTCTTACCATTATGATGTCGAATATTAGGATGATTGTGACGGCACACACACACACTCACTGCTTTTGAATTCAGTCGTGAACGAGACACAGCGTAAGCCGACACTCGTCGCCTCTTCTTCGCGCAGGGGCCGTCGTCGGGCTCCAAGCTGAAGCGTCCAACCTTCCATTCCAGTCGCGGCTCACTGACAGGTGAAAACGGCGGGTCGACGCACGGCGCCAAACGAAATGGTGAGACCCCAGCAACCTACTTCACATTGCAGAGGTCACATGACTTGCGTCGGCGTGATTTTTTGCCGTAGTCAACTGGGACTTGTTTGCAAATGTGAAGATGAGGACTTTGGACTTTGGCATATGTGGCATATTGCCGCCTCTCTCAAATTGTGAATACTGTCCCCAACGCTTTCCCATCTCGCTCGGCAGATCCGAAGCGAGCCGGGTCCTCGGCGAGCGGTCCCACCAGCCGGGCGGGCAGCCGCGCCAGCAGTCGTCGAGGGAGCGACGCGTCCGATGCCTCGGAGCTGCAGGACTCTCGCTCTGTCTGCTCAGACGCGTCCGACACCCCGCGGAGGCCCGGCGGTGGCGCCAAACCCTCCAAGATCCCCACCATCAGCAAGAAGACCCCTAGTCCCAAACCACCCACGTCCAGCAAGAAATAAAACGAGGGTGGGGGAGGGGGAATGTCTTCCTTTCGCACGGTGGCGGCCCTCTCTCATCGGTTGCCGGCATCCATTTTGTCTCGGATAACAATTTGGGAGAGGCCATTTTGCAAGCTTGTAGGCGCGTGTGTGTGCCACTGCAGCAAGAAATCAGACAAACAAGAAAATGGTCTAAAATGGGGGACAAAAAAAAAAAATCTTGGGCTTGTAGGCTAGCAAATATGCAACATGTGACACCACGTGGAACACTCAGGGGAATGCAGGGGCCGCCACCCAGATTGAGGGCAACCTCACCACCACCAACCGGGACAGGGGCGGCTGCCCCGCTTTGGCCTTGCCCCCCCCCCAAAAATCCCCAAAATGGTGGCGGTGTGCCGCAAGGAGCATGTCCTGGCTTCCATCCAAGCGATGGCGCTCGTGGGTCATTTCCCTTTTGGTACAACACTCGACTGGGAGACAATTTGACGGCGTAAGCGAGGCTGGACGACAGCTGTATGCCTTACCACAATTGTCGGTTGTAATTTTGACATTTCTCCCAACTTGGTTGGACTGAAACACCAGGAAGGACACAAACAAAATAAAGTCAGCTCTTGGCTCTCAACCGAAACTTCCAACACCAGGATGGACATGCAAAAAAAAAAAAGTTTTTTTCTAATGCACTCTGGCCTTTTCTCACCGCTTTCTCTGCGAAACAACATAAATTTGGCAGGGGGGTGGGGGGGGGGGGGTGAAGTCATCGAGGCATTTTTCTGCCCTAACCGAGGCTGGGCAATTCCGGGACACTAACCCTTTTCCTGCCATTTAAAGCTGCTTTTGTAATACAACTTTGCCGCTTAGGTGGCGCTAGCAAGTCATTACGGAAGGGGGAGCTTTGTCGACAAAGTTTCATGCCTGTAAAACAAACAAAAAAACTGCTGCATTCTCCTGCCTTTCTTTCTCCACCGGGTTCTGTCCCACACAAGACAGAATTGGCCGAGGGGGACGGAGTCAACGTGGCGATTTTCCGCTGTAACGGAGGTGGGACGACGCCTGTGTGGAAGAGGCTTCTGACATACCGGGACGGGGGTGTCAAGTTTTGACACCTGACACTCCAATCTCCCCGCTCCTTTCTCTTGCCTGTTACGGAAGTTTTTCCATGTTACTTCTTTCTGTTAATTTATAATCCTTTTTTTTGTGTTTATCTTGAAATCTAATATTTAATGATGAAGTTGGCAGGAGGTGATAAACAGGTGCGTTTGTCTCGTGACCAATCATGTGGACTGCATGTAAAGAGAGCAGCAGCGGCAGAGACCCCCCTCCACCCACCCCCGCCCAGACATTTATACGAAAGACATTTTATTTATTAATGTCCCCCTCTTGACAAGATGCTGCATTACCGTGCAAACACGAGTAGGAGCAAAGGACAAGTTGTGTAAAATGAAGAAGAAAAAAACTAAAATTATAAATCTTTGTTGTTTTTTTTGTATTAAAATGATGCTTGCAGTAAAAAAAATCTATTGTTTGCATTTGTTGGATAAATGTATTGAGACACGTACATGAAGTGCAAGTCATGTGGACAAGCATTCACGCCTAACATTTACATTTTTGTAACCCAGGAGGAAGCTGGAGTCCCCCCCACCCCCCGCCCATCTTCTGAGAGCAGCCACACAAAGAGCCCAGATTCTAACCGTGACCCTTCCGAACTGTGAGGTAGACGTGCTAACCGCTCTTCCACCATGTTGCCCCAGGCCGGACATTTCTGAGTAATTCTCACATTGAGATAAGGACACGCCCGGTTGGTTCTGCGGCAGTAAGCCGAGAGGAAGCCAGCGTAGTTTCCAACTTCTGTGAATATTTGCTCCATCTCTTCCACACACACACACATACACGCGCGCGATGATCACAACTGTGTTTAGACCTCGCGTGGTCACTGCAGCCGCGAGCGCGTTGCCATCTTTGAAGCCCGGCACACACTAAAACCGCACCGCAGAACTTGACTCACTCCTTCCTTGGGGCTCACATGAACACAAACGACCGCGCAGTTGAGTGCATGTGGGACCGATGTCAAAATTAGGTGTGCGCAGTGTCAGCCAAAATTGGCCACAGAATCGGTCACGCCTGGCGAAAATGTTTCTTTGGGGCAGCTGGAAAAGGTTCCTCCTTGAAGAGAAGCTTTCAAACCACCTACCCTAAGGAAAAATAAATAAATCTTTGAGCTCCTTAAAACTCATTCACTCCCAAAGACGTTTTTAAACGTCTTTTCAGACTTGGTCTAGAATTGGCTGGTACTGAATGAGTTAGTCCCCACACCGTGACCAACGGCAACATACAGTAGCTTGCGTGGGGGGGGGGGGGGTCCCTATCCCTATCCCTATCCCTATCCCTATCCCATTTTCTTGAACTCTACACAAATTTGTGACAACGGGCGGGGTTGTCGGTAAACACGGAGTGAAAGATGGACAGGGGTTGACGCTGCCGGGGTCCGAAAGGAAGCAGTCCTAAGGAGGAGGCGGGAGATCAACTCCTTCCCTTGCAAGGAGGTGGGAGGGGGGGGGGGGGGCTGCTGTGGGTGGAACGTGAAGAACACTCCCTCCTGTTACTTGAAAACTCAGCTCAGACGCTCACGCACTGCAAGCGGCGTGTGCCAAGTGTGAAGAAGCTTTCCTCTCTCATAATTTTTATTTTTTATTTTTTTAGGAATACTGACGGAAAGACGTTTTCTGTGGATTCCTGTGAGGTTTCCCGGTTTTGTCCGAAGGGTGTACAAGAAGAGTCGGACTTCTCGACCGGTTTCACCGCCCGCTCATCAGCACCTGCTCTCTTCTCAAATTCAAAGTCTGCTCCATTGCTGATTAGCCCACGTCGAGCTGCTTTTTGCGAGGCACCAGGGAATTCCAGACGTTTGGAGACGTACACGCAGGGACGTGCACGGCTCACTTGAACTGAACCAGAGCAGCTCGGAGCAGAAGAGAGAAACTCCAGAGGTGACTGTCCGTCTCCTTCGGAGGAGAAAACCCACAGAAGACTCCAGACGAGGCAAAAGGTGGAATGGAGGTCAAAGGCTTCTTCAATCTTGTGCAGCCGACAAGTTCTTTTTCTGGTCTCAGTCTGCCCAAAGTTGAAGACTGACAACTGACAAGACACTTGATCAACTCAAGTCCAGTCAATTTTAGAGCTTTAGGTTTGCTTGACTACTCATTGTCCAATGTTCAGCAACAATAATTAGCATTTCCATTGAACTGTACTTAAAAGAAGAAGAAGAAGAGAGAGGAGTCCCAAGAGGGGAACATTTCCTTCGGGTCTATCTTGAGTAGAAAATCAACAGAAGTGGGGGCTCCAGATTTGGGGAAAGTTGGGGTGGAGACCAAAAGGAAGAAACTGAACATTCCCTTAATGGTCCAGCTTGTAGAAGAACTCTGAGGAGGATCTGGACTTGAGAAGTTTGGAATTCAATGAGAAGGTTGGAGAGAGAGAGAGAAAGAACGTGACCATCACTTCCAAAGTGTAGGGGACTCGGGAAGGATCCAGACTAGGGAAGACAAGGAGTGGAAGTGGACATCATCTTCAGTGCACAGCTCGTGAGGAAAATTGCCAAGAGGATCAGGACTAGAGAAAAAAGGAGCGAGTGAAAAATCATCTCCAGCATTTGAAGAGTTTTGGGAGCCTGCAGATAGGAGGTGAACGTCTCCAGAAAGAAGAAGCCAAAGCAGGATGGTGACGTGTCCGACCCAAAGAGGCAGCCGACAACGTGGCGTCCGCCAGCTCCTGCCCAGGAACATGGTCCTGTTTCTAGTCCTGCTCCTGCCGCTGGCCCAGCAGGCCCAGACGGCAGTGCACTCCAGCTTCCGGCGTCTGAGCGGCCGCGAGAAGAAAGAGATGCAAAAAGAGATCTTGTCCATCCTGGGCCTGCCGGGCCGACCCAGGCCTCACCCGCCGCTTAGGCCGCCTTCGTCGGCGCCGCTTTTCATGCTGGACCTCTACCACGCCATGGCGGTGGACGGCGAGGACAACCCGGCCTCCGCCAACGACGTCATCAGGCCCGGCGCGCACCGGCGGAGGGCGGCCGTCCACCACCCGGCGCTGCCTACCCTCAGCACGCACACGCCACCGCTCGGCACCGTCGTCAGCGAGGCCGACACCGTCATGAGCTTCGTCAACTTGGGTGAGTGCAAACGTGTTGCGGGAAGCATCATGACAAAGTAACTTTGTTTTTATATAGAGATGCTGCGACCGCGTCAATCATAACGCAGTGATGTTTTCCCAAAGATGTCATGAGAGATGCATCTCCGTGACGTTACAAAATTGACTTTGTACTCTAACCTCAATATTTTGTGAACGATACCAATGCCACGATACAGGCGATACTTGATATCAGTGATTCCCTCAAGTTATCGGTGTAAAACAGTCAGCCTGTACAAACGCATTTTACCAATGATATAATTGTCAAGACTCGTGAGGAAAAACACCCACGTCAAAATGTAAAAATAGTCGCTCAGCAAAAAATGCATATAAATGTACAGAACTATCGTTATATGCATTTTTTACTGACCTCTACTACTCACAAACTTTACTACATCACAAGGTTAGGGTTTTGTTTGGAAGTAGGGTTAGGGTTTTTGATCAGGGTTTTCAACTAGGCTAAGTGCTTAGAGGTAGTGTTTAAAACTAGGGTTAGCGTTTGGAAGTAGGGCTGTGTGCTACGGTTAGGGTTTCAAAGTAGGATTTTAAACTGGGGTTTGGATTTCTGATAACGGTTTTAAACTAGGGTTAACATTTGATAGCTGGGTTTTATATTAAGGTTAGGGCGACAAAGTAAGGTTTGAAATTACGGTTGGATTTTCAACCTAAAGTAAACTAAACTGAATTCAGAGTTGAGTGAAGTGGTGTGTGGGTGTGTTTGCAATCGCAGAGTCGTGCTGATGCCTATCTGTCCTAGCATAAATATTAGCCTGCCTCTTCGGATCGCCTCCTTCCTGCAACAGGACAGCTTGGTGGGAATGCAGTGTTAAGCTTCAAGTGTTGTATAAACCACCGCCCAACCCCCCGCGCCCCCGCCCCATGTGTGTTTTGCTCATGCGAGTACACCCTGGAATTTATCAGTCAACGCTGCACACAAACATCGTTTGATGGCCCGGCGCGGCCGCGTTGCGCAAACACCGGCCGGGCGAGCAGACGGGCCGCCCTCCATTCATTGAACGTCGCAAAAGCTTCTCACCTGCCGCCGCCCGGTGGCACGGACGCGGACTTTCTTTCAATTTGCGCACATCGTGACCTCATCCGAGCATGACCCCGTGCGCACGCCAGGCAACACACAGCTGCAGTCGATTAAAGGGCCCGAATGACACGCACCGGTAAGCCAGCCGGCCGGGCCGAGCGAGATGAAAATGCGGCTGCGGCGGCAAGCGCTAAAAATACGACAAAATACAAGGCAGGCCTGCAATTAGTGGTGTGTGTGCGCACTGCAGCTGCTGCGGTGCGGAGCACAGTGTCTCTAATTACCGCTCTAGTGTGCGCGCGCGCGCGCGAGATGCTCAACCGATCGGAGGACTTGGTATCGCTATTTAACATTCAACACACAGTGTTTGTGTGAGTCTCCAGCGCTCTCTTCCTGTGGATCCGCATGCAATGTGTGTTGCATCTTCATTTCATCACGTCGATATAAACGCGCTGCGTCCAGTGTGTCGTGCAGCTCAAAGTTTGTGTGCGTGTACGTAAAGCAACGAAAAGTTGCTCGTCCGCCGTGTGAACGTCACCTGTTGAGGTTTTCATCTCCTTTCGTGCGAAGTTACCGTCTACAGATTTTCAATGCAACAATGGCTCTTAAAGCTTATGTTACCAATTAATTTAGTGTATACAGTCATTTAAACACAACTATTACGCAACCGAGGATCTCGCACCCATTCTGTTTCCAGCTCGAATCGGATTTTCGAAGTGACGTTTTAAATGCCTGCCCCTTTAAGAGACGCCCTTCCCTGAAGTTGCCGTCTCTTAGGTTACCCTGAGCAAAGTGCTTTATTTTGGGCCGTCGTGCTAATTAACTCAGGAACAAACAATACATGTGATGAGAAATGTATTGATTTACCATAATTTGTGATCAATTTACACACGCTGGAACGTGTTTGTCTCGTTTTATGTCGGAAGATTTTATCGCATCTTTTAAGCTTCACCCTTCCCGGAAGTGTATCTCCTTCGATTGGTTGGTAGGCAAAGAACTTCCGGATGGATACATACCCATAATGCATTTTTGTAAAACTAAAGGCCCGGGGGCAAGATCTGGCCCGCCACATCATTTTAATTGGCCCGTGAAATCAAATCAAGCATGTCAACTTCCATAATGCTTGCTAAAATCTCTACCAAAATGTAAAATTAAAAAATGAGACTTATTGAAAGCATTTTTCTTGTAACCAAACCCCTCATTATGGTAACTTCAACAATCGTTGAATGAACCGTTGTCTTTTTTTATAATTTGGTTTCAGTCATAACGGCCCTCCAAGGAAAAAACGGGAACTAAAATGTGGCCCATGACAAAAATGAGTTTGTTACTCCTGCCTAATGGCCGTTTTTGTTTTTGTTTTTTCTGTAAAAACGGCTTATTGGTCGTTTTTTTAATGTAAAAAAAGGCTTCCTATACATGGTAGGTTTTTTTTTGCTGTAAAAAACCCGCCTTACAACACATGGACGCTGTCTTTTGTGTGCGTTGGTCACGTCGTAGTGGAGCAGGAGCGGGACCTGCTGCAGCCGCGTCCCTACTGGAAGGAGTTCCGCTTCGACCTGACCCCCTTGCCCCAGGGTGAGACCGTGACGGCAGCAGAGTTTCGCATCTACAAGGCGCTGACGCTGGGCCAGCGGGCCAACAGAACCCTGCACATCTCCGTATACGAGATTCAGAAGGACAACAGACACAGGTACACACACTTTATTTCAGAGGCAAAAGTCATACGTTTTCATTGTTATTATTGTGACTAAAGTTCGATTTTTGCAGAAAATAGTTAATAATTAAATATTAAATTCATTTTCGTAAAGTCAAGTTTTATTGTTCAAAGAAAAACTATTTCTTCAAGAAATGTACTTTTTCAGAAAAAGTAACATGTTGGAGTGTTTTTCTTTTTTTTTAAATAGCAAAAACTCTTTGCAGAACATGTAACTTTTTTTCAACAAAAAGTATATTTTCAATGCTATTATCTTTTCAGGGATTTTTTTCCTTTTGGGAAAAGCTTTTGTCAAAAATCCTTTAAGGAAAAAAGAATCCTATTTCATAATATTTGTCATTTGTGGCCATTTGAGACTTTCCTCTGATTAAGGGTTCTATAAATGATTTAAGATTTGACGATGTTGATTTCAGGGAACCCGAGCTGGTGCTGCTGGATATGCAGTCCGTGCCGGCAGGCCAAGAAGGCTGGTTGGCCTTCGACGTCACCTCGGCGTCCAACCACTGGCTTCTGCACCCCCGCAGCAACCTGGGAATCCGCCTCTACGTGGAGACCGAGGAGGGTCCGCTCACACTCTTGCCGCGACTCTTTTAATATCTGACGCCCAACTTGACTCACGCTGCCCTTCTAGATCGCTCGCTGTCTGCCGCCTGGATCGGGCTGGTGGGCCGCAGGGGTCCTCGCTCCAAGCAGCCCTTCATGGTGACCTTCTTCCGGGAGAGCCAGATCCCCTGCCGGCCCCCCCGCGCGGTCAAGACGCACCCCCGCAGGAAGAAGCCCAAATATGACCTCCCCGTTCCCAGCATCCATAGTTGAGTTTGCTTTCGCGGGACTTTTGCACAAATCTTTTGTCAACAAAGGCGATTTCAATTTGGTCTTGTCCCACTCAGATCGAAGTCCCGTCAACAGTGGCGGTCAGCCATGTAAAAAACACGAACTCTACGTTAGCTTCAGCGACCTCGGATGGAAGGTGAGTTTTATTTTATTTTTTTTTTAATGGTGGTAAACTAATATATTCAAAGTTGATTTCTTCTCTTCTTGTTCAGGACTGGGTTCTGGCACCCACAGGCTACTCGGCGTACTACTGCGATGGCGAGTGTTTTTACCCCCTTGGTGCCTGCATGAATGCCACCAACCACGCCCTCATCCAGCAAGTGGTCAGTCTTTGTCATTCATTCGTGAGCTTTTACGCACACGTTTGACATATTCTACTCTCTGCAATTCCGGACTGAATCTAAAATGCAACATAACTAGCGGGTGTACTCGACTTGAGGAAGTTTCTCGGGCATTTTATTTTGATTGCCAGGTGCATCTGCTGAAGCCCGACGAGGTGCCCAAGGCGTGTTGCGCGCCCACCAAGCTGAGCCCCATCTCCGTGCTCTTCTACGACGACAACAACAACGTCATCCTCAAGAAGCATCGGAACATGGTGGTTAAGAACTGCGGCTGCCTATGAGATGCCGCCAAGATGTCGTCAGCGGCAACAAAAACCAGAGGAGTTGACTTCGACTTTTATTACAAGATACACACACAAAACTATTACCGGTACTTTTTTTGGTCACACATCTTTTCTAAATAGTCCTTCCAAAATATGAAATACAATGCTGTCATACATGTTTTGTGCTTGTCACTAAGAGTTAGCGGTCCAAATTAATGAACAATATATTCCGTAAGTTATTGCCACATGTAGATTTGTTTAAAAAAAAAAAAAAAAAAGGCCCGAGGTACTGTTGGTAAGCGCCTGATATTCAGTGGGTTTTTTTTTTACTTCTCCGCGTAGCTTGCATCACTCAGGAAAAGATGAAAGAAGAAAAAGTGAAATATATGAACTTGTCATTCATCCTTTGTGTAATCGGAATTTGAACTTTAACAGTACTAAAATGGATCTTATCATTGTGAGTGCTGACCATATTATCCGCAGATAGGCAAAGTTGCTTGCACATGCGCCAGACTTCATCCTGTTATCCGATAGTGTAGCTGTCTCTGTGTGGTCTGACTTTAACCCCTCCCAAGAAGAGAACAAGGGTATAAAATGGCTCCACAATAACAACCTGGGACAGCGACACTTCCGGATAACAGGATGAAGTCCGGCAAATGTGCAAGCGACTTTGCCTATCTGCATATAACAGCACTCACAATGCTACAAACAGTTCGAAGCTACAGTTGAACACTTTTAAATGTCAAATTCCCATTACGTCTGACAGTTTGCCAGTATGTTTCTTGTATACAATAAATATGTTTTTTCAACAAGACACTGCTGGTGGACTTGTGCCCCTTTTGTTTCCGGTCTTTCGACACATCGCCGCCATGTCGACTGGTCCCAGTGTTCTTGATCCATGACACCGAGTTGTTTCTATGGTTAAAAAGACGCAAGATGACACGCGTAGCATACAAAGGGCGAAGATGGCGTGCGAGTGGTTCCTACCGGCTCGGTGGCGCGCCCTCAAGCCTGAACGTCGGCCAGCTCGGGAGGCATTGGAGACTTGGGGTGTTTACTCTCAAAATGTTGCTTGAAGGTCTTTGGATCAGGCATTTGGGTCTACAAAAATACAAACGCACATGTAGGTATTGACATCTAACGTGTAGTTTTAGAATCTATTCTAAGGCGGGGGTTTTTTTCATATTAAAAAAAAAACACACGACCAAGGCATATTTAGCCGAAAAAACGTCCATGTATAGTCAGGCGTTAAAAAAAAAGACCATGTCTTGTAAGGCGCTTTTAGTCCCCAAGAACAACCATGTATAGTAAGGCGTTTTTTGCCGAAAAAAACAACAATGTATAGTAAGGAGTTTTTTTGCCCAAAAAAAATGACCATGTATAATAAGGCGTTTTTAGCCGAAAAAAACAACCATGTATACATGGTCGTTTTTTGCCGAAAAAAAACGACTATGTATAGTAAGGCGTTTTTAGCTGAAAAAAACAACCATGTATAGTAAGGCGTTTTTAGCCGAAAAAAAACGACCATGTATAGTAAGGCGTTTTTAGCCGGAAAAAAAACGACCATGTATAGTAAGGCGTTTTTAGCGGAAAAAAACAACCATGTATAGTAAGGCGTTTTTTTGCCCAAAAATGACCATGTATAATAAGGCGTTTTTAGCCGAAAAAAACAACCATGTATAATAAGGCGTTTTTTGCCGAAAAAAAAAACGACCATGTACTGTATATAGTAAGGCTTTTTTTGCTGAAAAAACAACTATGTATAGTAAGGCGTTTTTGACCGAAAAAAAGGACCATGTATAGTAAGGCGTTTTTAGCCGAAAAAAACAACCATGTATAGTTAGGCGTGTTTTGCCGAAAAAAAAAAACGACCATGTATAGTAAGGCGTTTTTTGCCGAAAAAAAACAACCATGTATAGTAAGGCGTTTGTTTGCCCCAAAAAAAATTACCATGTATAATAAGGCGTTTTTAGCCAAAAAAAAACAACCATGTATAGAGTAAGGCGTTTTTAGCTGAAAAAAAACGACCATGTATAGTAAGGCGTTTTGAACCGAAAAAAACAACCATGTATAGTAAGGCGTTTTTAGCCGAAAAAAACCGACCATGTATAGTAAGGCGTTTTTTGCTGAAAAAAACGACCATGTATAGGAAGGCGTTTTTAGCTGAAAAAAACAAACATGTATAGTAAGGCGTTTTTAGCCGAAAAAAACCGACCATGTATGGTAAGGCGTTTTTTGCTGAAAAAAACGACCATGTATAGGAAGGCGTTTTTAGCTGAAAAAAAAAAAAACGACCATGTATAGTAAGGCGTTTTTAGCCGAAAAAAACAACCATGTATAGTTAGGCGTGTTTTGCCGAAAAAAACAACCATGTATAGTAAGGCGTTTTTTTGCCCCAAAAAAAATTACCATGTATAGAGTAAGGCGTTTTTAGCTGAAAAAAAAACGACCATGTATAGTAAGGCGTTTTTAGCTGAAAAAAACAACCATGTATAGTAAGGCGTTTTTAGCCGAAAAAAACCGACCATGTATAGTAAGGCGTTTTTTGCTGAAAAAAACGACCATGTATAGGAAGGCGTTTTTAGACGGAAAAAACAACCATGTATAGAGTAAGGCGTTTTTAGCTGAAAAAAAAAAAACGACCATGTATAGTAAGGCGTTTTGAACCGAAAAAAACGACCATGTTTAGTAAGGCATTTTTTGCCGAAAAAACGATGAGGTAAAGTAAGGCGTTTTTTGCTGAAAAAAACGACCATGTATAGAAGGCGTTTTTAGACGGAAAAAACAACCATGTATAGTAAGGCGTTTTTAGCGGAAAAAAACCGACCATGTATAGTAAGGCATTTTTTGCTGAAAAAAACGACCTTGTATATAGTCAGGCGTTTTTTACCGAAAAAAATGGACCATGTTTAGTAAGGCATTTTTTGCCGAAAAAACGATGAGGTAAAGTAAGGCGTTTTTTGCTGGAAAAAAGACCCCCCCAAAAAAATGACCATGTATAGTAAGGCGTTTTCAACTCAAAAAAACGACCATGTACATTATACGAAGGCGTTTTGAGCCCAAAAAAACGACCATGTACAGTCAGGCGTTTTTTGCCGAAAAAACGATGAGGTAAAGTAAGGCGTTTTTTTGCCGGAAAAAAGACCCCCCAAAAAAACGACCATGTATAGTAAGGCGTTTTTTGCCGGGAAAAAAATGACCATGTATAGTAAGGCATTTTTTGCCGAAGAAAACGACCTTGTATACAGTCAGCCGTTTTTTACCGAAAAAAAACGACCATGTTTAGTAAGGCATTTTTTGCCGAAAAAACGATGAGGTAAAGTAAGGCGTTTTTTGCTGGAAAAAAGACCCCCCCAAAAAAATGACCATGTATAGTAAGGCGTTTTCAACTAAAAAAAAACGACCATGTACATTATACGAAGGCGTTTTGAGCCCAAAAAAACGACCATGTATAGTCAGGCGTTTTCACAAATCATTGCTGTCCTGTGAAAAACCCGTGTCCATTTGTCTTTTTTTTTTCCTTCATGTTGATGGAGTGTCCGTATTTCATGTTGTGGACCAGGAAGTAGCAAAGATGAAGTTACAGGGAGAAGAGATAAAGAAGATGGAGGATTTTAAGTACTTGGGGTACTGTCCAGAGCAATGGAGAGTGTGGACATGAGGTGAAGTAGCGTGTACAGGCGTGTCCAGCAGAAGGTGTGAAGTGTGATGAGTGAGCGACGAGTTTCAGCTAAGATGAAAGGAAAGGTGTATAAAACTGCGGTGAGACCAGCCATGTTGTTAGGACTAGAGACAGCGTTATCGAGGAAAAGACAGAGGAGCCAGAGCTGGAGGTAGCAGAGATGAAGATGTTGAGGTTCTCTTTGGGAGTGAGCAGGTTGGATAGGATCAGGGATGAATGCAGAGGGACAACTCACGTTCAGAGGTTTTGGAGATCAAGTCAGAGAGGCCAGACTGAGATGGTTTGGACATGTCCAGAGAGAGTGAAGGATGAGGAGTTTTGAATAGCCAGGCAGGAGGCCGAGAGGAAGACCAAAGAGGAGGTTTATGAATGTAGTGAAAGGATGAGAGGATGAACAAGGCAGGATAAGATCAGGCAACTGATTCACTGTGGCAACACCTGAAGGGAAAAGCCGCGGTGGTTCCAGACATTCCATTAACATGGGAAAAAAAGGGCTTAAATGTTCCACGAGACAGCAACAAAATAATGTTCCATGAGAAACAAAATGGGAGAGTGCAAAACTGCGACTATGCGGGGTTTTATATATACACACATGAAATCGGATACATTCATGATACGTTAGCCAAAGCATTTTCTTAGTGTTTGTGGCTGTACCCTGCAGACTGGGCATGTGTGGACCAGCGCCACCTTGGCAGCAGTTTTCTGGTCGGCCGCCTGCCCCTTCTTCTTCTCTGCGGCCTTCTTGGCGTTCTTCTGCTGGGACTGAATCTTTTGCTGCCCACGAGCCATGGCCCTCACATGCAACCTGAAAACACAACACGTCACACCTTCAGTCAACTCACATCTTATGCCAGGATAGATATTTTATCCACAGCTGTGCTAAATTACAAAACAGCCCTCAAATTCAGGGCACTGTTCTGAATGATGAAGCATCACATTAAACCACAAACACAAATGAGCATGGAGCACTTTAACAGTATCCTGTTGTTATGGATACCTAAATTAAAATTAATAATCTCGCGAGGGAAATTGTTAAAAAAAACATACTTGTGGGTAACATTTATAAGGTGGCTTTGTGATGTACGGCTGCAAAAGCGCCGGCTTTTCGCATTGAGTTCACACCGACATAACAAATATACTTTGTAAAGTGTCGCGTCAAACGTTAGACGAGGAAGAAATGTTATGTTCAACTTGGCCGAGATAGAATATATTTACATGAAGATATTACGAACCGAAAGGCTTTAATAATCTTCGGCAGCCAACTTGCTAACAGAATTACCTCGCTTCGATAGCTAAAGACGCCACGACATTACCGATAAGGCCGACATTAAATAGTTTCATTTCGGCCCTTTCGAAAATTAAACACGCAAATAAAACATAAGCTAGTTTTAAACACTTAACTGCGGGGCAGGGTAATAATTTGAAAGCGTGTTTACCTTGGAGGTTTACCACTCTCGTTAGCTCTTTTGTCGTTCTCGTGTTTTGCCGTCACCGGAAGTACGTCATTGTTGAAAAGGTCACTTCGGAAGGCTTCGTAAATGATTCACACAAATGTGTTCATGATTTTGTGCAAGCATTTATCAAGATTTATCATTTGTAAATATTCACATCTACTTATGAATTGTTGAATGAACCCCTTCGCAACAAAGCCTCTTTCAATTGAAAGGGGACTGAATTATTTCTCTGGTTATCCGGATCACAGTCTCATTTGTTCATTGAATATTACGTTTACAGGTAGTTATTTAAAAAAACAACTCGTTATTTCATTTTCGTCTTTAATTTGGAACTCCAAAATTGACATTTCACATACTGACCAGGAGACGGCGACAGTGTGACGCCTGAAGACGATCTACAGTAGTGTTGCGTAATTGCAGCCAGGTTGCCGAATTTCATGGCATGTGATTCATTTTTTTCCTTTTCTCTCCGCTCCAAATACAGCCAAACTCAGCTCTGCAAACTTGGATAGTTTTACCATCCTCAACAGTATTTTCTAATCCGCTTGTCCTCACCGGGGTCACGGCCGTGCTGGAGCCTATTCTAGCGGTCTTCGGGCAGTAGGCGGTACACCCTGAATTGGTTGGCAGCCAATCGCAAGGCACACACACTAACAACCGTTCGCGCGCACACTCACACTTGGGGGCAATTTAAGAGTGTTCAATTAGCCTGCCATTCATTTTCGGAAGGTGGGAGGAAACCGTAGTACCCGCAGAAAACCCACACAGGCATGGGGAGAGCATGCAAACTCTACACAGGAAGGCCGGAGCTGAAATCGAACCCAGCACCTCTGCATTGTGATGCCGACGCGCTAACCAGTCGACCACCTGGCTACCCATTGTTTTATTTTAATGCCTTATTATGCAATTAAAACGGTTTACAATACATCTAGTCATTTTTAAAAAAATGTCACATCACGTTTTTTTTCAGTATCATGTGATTTTTAATGTCATTTTATAAATGTCTTACTGTTGTCATTAAAATTGTCATCTTTTCAGTACATGTAAATTTGAGTGCTTTACTACCGGTATATATGGTGATGTTTTACATAACATTTATAAAGTCTTATACATGACCAAATTTAAAAAAAAATATGATATCAGGTCTTTTTTACTTGCAACACGTCATTAGAAAAAAGTAAGTCATCTTTAAAAATGTCTGCTCTTTTTATTTAAATCCTTACTATTAAAGGTGTGAGCAGCGATTGTTCCATCCACTTGAACACCAAAAACAATTATGCAAGTTTTTTGGGGGGAGAAGATGCAATAAGCACTCGTTTCAGCAATAACTCCTTAAGCGTGAATAAAGACTATGCGAGTGAAACACAGTTTCATCATCACTTTATTAGAGTAAATGCATTCACATACACACACGCGCGCCCGCACACATACACACACAGAACGGAGACAAACAGGTTGGCTTTTCTTTCTCTCTCCTTCTTCGCTCAGAGCAAAACTCAAAGGTAATGGGGGAGGAGGGGGGAGATTAAAAACACCCACAACAAAACTCTCGTTTGCAGTTGCACCACAAAATGTGTCACGGTGATAATTAGCAGCACATCTGAGCTCCTGACAAGACATAACGTCCTTACAACAAGACATTGCGTGACTACGAGTGATAAAATGTAACTCTTGCAACCCTCCCGCCCCCCCATAAATACTGCACAGGAATCTTGACATTGCACTCACACAAACAAGCAGCTCTGTTGCCAAATAAAGTTAAGGTGCCCACGACATCAATTAACCTATCCACCAGTGCCACTTGCAGGATATATTTGTGTGAGATTCATTGGGGGGGGGTGACCTGATGCGAACATCCACTTCACAAGGAGCAAAGAAAGAGCGAGAGAGAAAGGTGTTGGACAAACAGGACAAGCTTTTTCTTCTTTGCAATATTTACACTGCGACAAAGGTGTATTTACAGAACAAGCAATCACAAACATATGGACGGAAAGAGTGGCGGGAAATATAAACAGCTCTGTAATATAATAAAAATTAAAAAAGAGAGAAAGAGACAGAGGTCAAAGAAACAATATTTACACATGCCATGACAGCGGGAGGATTTAATTTTAAAAGCCACCAGTTACCACATGAATGTGCCTGCAAATTAAAATGTCTGAAGTGAGCTTCTCTTCCACTGGGAGGAAGTTCAACAAAGAATACAAATAAATAAACAGAATGGTGACGATGAAGCTGTGTGCTGCTACATGAGGACCACCGACATTTGCACCGAAATGCCCCGCCCGCATATTCACCGTTCACTTTTCCAGCTTATTTTATTTTGTACTTTCTGTCATAGTAAAATGCCGCAAGATGACGCCAAAGCGCTGGAGAGAAGGAAAGTAATAAATGGATTCATGGACTTCTCAAGTGTTTAATATTTATGTGCCAGGGAGGAGCCAAGTTTAGGCCGGGTTGTTCCGGAAAGTCATCACTGCACGGGTATAGTTATGCAATCAAGTGACAAACGTTCAGGCATCATAGTTGGTTTTAGATTTACCGCTTCAATCGCAGTTTAGAAGCAACTACAAACCTTTTGAGAGCGAAGCGTCAGTTGTGGGGGGGGGGGGTGTCACTGTACTCTCTGTACAACCAGGCTACATGATTTCTACATCAATTCGTGCAACATGGGAAAACTGCAAGAATGTCTCAAGACTTTTAAAAAAGTGTCTTTAAATTCATACATTAAAATTCTCTTAAAAGGGATGTTTCCGCAAAAGGAGGAAGGGCGAAAGCAGAACATAAAAATATGGCTAACAATCATTTAAAAAATAATAATGAGTCTGGAAGAAGTTAGGAGTATCTCCTGAGTGAACATCTCCAGCCTGATGAGAACATTCTTGTGGCTCAGGCAGTGTCCAGTTGACCTCGTACGCATTTGACAATGATTTCAAACTCAAAAAAAAAAAAAAAAAAAATTGTAAATGAGGAAACGTGTGTGTGTGTGTGTGTGTTCAAATAAATAAAGACAAACATGGGCGAAGAAGAGAAGGTAGAAAAACAAAGTCAACCTAAAAAAAAAAAAAAAAAAAATTATATTACAGAGGACCAGCCCCCACTATTGAACCTTCACATACTACTGGAGCAGCAGCCAGACAGCGCTGTAGATCTGTGTGTGCATGTGTGTATTAAGGGGTCTCCGGCTGCGGTGTTGTTGGATGCGTCCACTCCACAAAAAAAAAAAAAAAAAAAAACCAAAAAAACCACAACTACGAGGTGAGTGAGCAGCACGGAGATGATACATAGATTTATGTATGAGTGTGCGTGTCTGTGTGTATGTGAGATGTAATTGAGAGAGACAGAGAGAGAGAAACAGAAAGAGAGAGAGCGAGAGAGAGCGCAGGGGGCGGGGCATGGGGGGGCTGGCCAGGCAGGCAGGCGATTAGCCGCTTCAGATGCTGTTGAGAGATCCTGGTACTGGTCCGAGCTGGGAGAGGTCCGGCCCGGTACCATCTCAAATGTACAACACACAAAACACCACAATCAGCAAAACACACACACACACAATTGTATTTTCTTTTGTTGTACCCTTGGTGTGTGTTGCTGCCTCGTGTGTAAACTAGCGGTTGAAATGAATTGCGTTTTGGGGTGGGGGTTTCATTGTAGCAGCCATCCGAATGCATCACTAAAACATCGATGTTGTTTATCGGTTAACGTTAGAAGCATCGCACGCGGAGTTGTTTGCCGGTGTGCGCAACTTTGTACTAAGAAGGTTGAGAGTGAAGCAAAGAGCGTTCCTACCGTGAGAGGAAGAAGCTGTGTGCGCGCGAGCGTGCGGAGGGATGAGCGTGGAGTTCAGCTGAGGTTGGATAGACAACTCTGCACACACAATGTTGGATTTCACCAGTGAAAAAATTCACTTTGGATGTTGATGAAAAACGTGCGACTGAGAAAAATTGTGCTCGTTTCCAGCTGAACGCGAGCAGATTTGATCTTTTTTTTTTTTTTTTTTTTAAATCTGTACCCCCTTGTTCAAAAACAAGACATCATTTCAAGTTGACAGTGCAGAAAAGGCCACACGTGTAAACTGATAATGATTCCGTTTCTGATTTGGCCCAAAACTTCTCGGAAACATTTTGATCATTGTCGAACAAAGTAAAAGCAGAAGTATTCAAAATGGAGGACAAAGATAATGAAATGGTAAATGGGCCGGCACTTTTATAGCGCTTTTCTACCTTTGGTACTGAAAGCGCTTGACACCGCCTTCCTCATTTACCTTCTGATGACGCAGCATCAGGAGCAACTGGGGGAATTCGGTATCTTGCTCAAGGACATTTCAACAATGACCCGGGATTGAAACCCCCAACCTCTGGGTTGGGAGACAACTGCTCGACCACTGAGCCACGCCGCCCCCATAATCGGTCTGCATTCATGGAGGACTTTAGAAATTTGAGAAGACATACTGTTGGGAGGTTGAAATTCGGAGAATTTGGACAATTTCATATTAAACAAGGTCTCAAAACAATCGCTGAACAAAAAATCGATTATTGCGCCTCCGAGATTCAGTCTGAACTTGGCAATGCCAAACATTTTGGGGTTCACTCCCTTACACTGAAAACTTCACTCAAACGCGAACGGGTAATGAACGCTAACGGGTCGGCAGCCGCATACTACGTCACTTTCAAAGCGTTTATCTGTGTACCTGTAGTGCTGAAGTTGAAGAGCACGGGCAGCTCTCGCCCGCTTGGCAGCCGCGAGTTGGGCTGCCGCAGCTCGTCAAAGAAGGTGTGCGAGCAGGCCTCCAGCGGCGAGAGGCGCGAGGCCGGCGTGTACTCCAGCAGGCGAGAGCAAAGCGCGATGGCTTCGGGCGGCGTGCGCGGTTTGAACACCTCAAAAGCAGAAGAAAAAAAAAAAAGTCTCTAGTGGGGCGATCTATGACATATTTCGAGTCGCTGGACTTGGATTACCTTGGTCCAAGGGTGAGCTTTGATCTGCGGGAACTTGAATTCTGTGTAGTTGGGGTTCATCTCTCGGATTTGCTCCCTGGTCGGGGTGCCGAGCACCTGGTGAAAACGAGAGCGTGAATCTCGCGGCCCAAATCAAATTTCACCTTTCATCCCTTCGGTTGGGCGCTTACCTTGATGATCTCCACCAACTGGTCGACGCCGCTGTCGCCGGGGAAGATGGGCTGGCCCAGCAGGAGCTCGGCCAGGACGCAGCCTGCCGACCAGATGTCGATGTTGGCCGTGTAGTCGGTGGCGCCGAAGATGAGCTCGGGCGCCCGGTAGTAGCGCGAGCAGATGTACGACACGTTGGGCTCGCCGCGCACCAGCTGCTTGGCGCTGAGGGCCGACAAAGGCGTCAGTTAATGGCCCGCATATTCAAAACGCTTCCATACTATCGAGATATGCTTACTACCTCCACCAAGGTGTGCTTGTATGGCACTTTATGATGTAATACGATACATCCTGATTTATATTGCGCTTTCAGAACAGCGCCTCATCCTCAAAGAGAAACTGTGTTGAACCTCTAATTTCGAAAATTGAGTAATTGTTTCTAATTGCATTCATGATTAAATGTTTGTTTCCCCTCTGCAGTTCGTCCTGTAGAGCAGCGGTGCCCCAAACTTTTTGGACGGAAGATCGAAATTTTCGATCAACCAACCTCCCGCGATCCACCCGTTACCGCACACGCGCGCATACGCACGCACTTACACACGCGTGCCGTAATGAGCGACAGCCATAAACGGCCGCTAAGATGAACGAGGCACGGGACGCCCTTTCGCAGCGTGTTAACTATCGTAGCTCACGTGTACCGTTTAAAAATGCTTCTCTCGGCCGCCCAGATTCCCATTCTTAGCAAGTACCCTCGATGAATTGTACAAGAAAGGCTGTTTTTTTTTGTTTTTTGCAACAGCCACCTGCCTGGCATCCCCCCCTGCTAATAGAAACGTGTGTCGCAGGCTATGACGCAATTCCTCATTGACGAAATGTTGAAATGTAATATTTATTCGACACATTTTTACAGCATTGGAAAACATGAATAATATTTGTCCTCTTACAGAAACCATATTAAAACAAAAAAAATATTTCCCTCCACCATCTTTTTCCATTTTCAAACATTTTTGAAAAAGCTCCAGGGAGCCACTAGGGCGGCGCTAAAGAGCGGCATGCGGCTCTTGAGATGTACCACAAGTGTGCACGTAACACCAAAGTGTTTTGGATTTTTTACATATTTAAAAGAAGCATCGTTAGTGACAGGCAGATATAATCTTTCCTCCTGCCATGCAAGCCAGCTTTTCATTTCAATTCCACAGTGGGGGTGAAAAGTTACTACTTTCAAGCTTGTAGTGGACAGTCCACATTTAGCACACTGATCACGTTTATTCTGGACCTTCAAACCAAAAACGTTCCGGATATCGGCTTTCACTAAAATCTCATTTTGAAACCTTGTTGACCGGCAGTGACCGAGTGACTCACCTGCCAAAGTCACACAGCTTGAGGATGGCAGTTTCGGGGTCCACCAGCAGGTTCTGCGGCTTGATGTCCCGGTGACACACGCCTTGCGAGTGGATGTAAGCCAAACTGCGAAAGAGCTGGTACATGTACACCTGCAAGAGACAAGCGTGATGTCACGGCCGGGTTTTAAGCGGGCTCCCTCCTATGTGGTGGGAAATATTACCTTGACGTAGATGATAGGAATGATGCTCTTGTTCTTGTTGAAATGCCGGGCGACCCTGTAGACTGTCTCAGGGACAAAGTCCAGCACCAAGTTGAGGTACACTTCATCCTTCTTGATGAGATAACAGGTATGAATATCACATTTTCCCCATCAGCATAAACGTGCAAAGACCAAGAGAGTCAACCTTCTCTCCGCTGGAGTAGAAGAAGTAACGTAGTCTGACAATGTTACAGTGGTCCAACTTCCTCATGATCTGCAGTTCCCGATTCTATAAGGCAGCGACATCAACGGGAAATCAGTCAAAGACAACAAATGGCATGCAGTTTATGTGTTTTTGTTTAACCTCACCTTGAACCTCTTATCTTGGAGAACCTTCTTGATGGCCACCATCTCTTGGCTGTCGATGAGGCGCGCCTGGTAGACCACCCCAAACGAGCCGTTGCCGATCACCTGAGGAAAGGACGTCAAGGGTCACGTTTGAAGACACGATGGTCGTCTCCCGCACGTGATGGCGTCTATATTCACCTTAATGTCAGTGTAGGACACTTCTTGGGGGCGGTCCGGGCCCTGACCCGGTGTGGCCACGACCGTCGTCACCTTGCCGCTGTCTCCTAGGAAAAGGAGGAGGACACTTTAAGATGAATTCAAGTGGACCACTGTGCCTCTTTGGCATCACATATTTGGTCCATATCGCGACTGGATACTTTCTTTTCATACTATGGTTATGATATTCACATTTAAGACAACGCTTGTCAAAAACCAACCTTTGAATGTCAGGTCACTATCAGATTTGCAAATAACACAATGCTTGAAGAGAATTTGGAACATTACTTTTGGACATTATGACAGCAACGTGACATTTTACCACCGCAAGTACAAGTGGAGCTATTTATGCTCGAGATGCACAAATGTCAAAGCACATTATTCTCCGTGCAATAATTCATCATGCTAACTGGGTTAATGTGTGAATAACCTACCTGCGAACATATCCGTCATACCCAAAAGACAATCTTAAAAAGCATTTCAAATGTCCGACGATGTGCACTGACATTTAAATGTTAACAACTCTATTTCCAAGCACATCTTGGCACTGTAGCAAGGCGGCTAGCGCCCAAGACGTCGATGACTGGCGTTCTTCATCTGTCGGTCAGCCGGACGAGCACACGGAGACTTCCGAGCACGCACAGGTGACCTTGTGAGCGGACAACTTTACACCCGGGAGCCCCTCGATGATGCGAGTCACCGGCAAGGCAGTCAGCTCACGCGAACAATGACCGTTTAGCTCGGGACTTTAGCCACTCGGGCTACAATAATTACCCGGTTTCGATGCTCGCTTGAGCATTAAGAATGAGCTCCATGATGCGATGTGCGTAAAAAGTATAAATATGACGATTAAGTTTCATTGAACGGGGGTCCGGGCGAGTTCATCAGCAGACTGGGCGGTGAAGTGGTAACGTACAAAACAAGTGGCTAACGTTAGCCTGCTAGCTAGCAGGCACGGCTGGTTTTTTTTACTCTTTAAAGTGGGCCAAAAAAGTCAAGGCAGGGCATTTAATATGTGACATCATTCAAAAAGAATATCATATTGACTAATTGAAATTGAAATCTTACTGGCGAGCTTGAGGTTCGAGCATCCCGACAAGCTACTGCCGGAGGCCTGTGCGACCCCGGACTTTCCTGTGCTGCTCCCCACGGCAGCGGCTGATCCGGCGGCGGCGGCTCCTGGAACTCCTGGCGGCTCAGCAAACGAGCTGGTCCTGGGCCGCCCGCTGCCGCTCATATCTTTGCGCAGGGCTCGTGGTTGTCCTCCCACTCTTTTCTCCCCCCTGACCTTGTCTCAACAAAATGCGAAGAACCCGACAGCGAGCTATTTTGTGGAAGACACGCCGAGAATCGCCGCTGCTGCTGCCGCCGGCTGGTGTCTGCCTGCCGGGGCTGGTTAGCTGTTGCCACTTGCCAGACACCCAGAAACAGAGCATGCGCAAAGCCTCATGGGAAACGTAGTTCGAAGGGTGATGTGATCCTGGCTCACGCTTTGACTTGGCTAGCTCACTAAAAATCGCAACTCAACAACCACAAGATTAAACAAAAGAAAAGAAAGAAAAGTTTATTATGTTGGTTTGGTTTGGTTTGGCCTTCTTTGCACTTTTACCATGTGTGATTATTTTTGCCACAAAAAATCTTCTCTTTCTCATTGTGTGATTCATCAGAAGACATTGTCAAGTTCATTAAACGGTGGATACAAAAAGTCTAAAGTCTTCGAGAGGGGTTAGACTTAACCAATCGCATTCAAGCTTGTGCGAAATGGGAGTCAGCACACACCTCTGATTAACCCCAATTAAAGTTCAGATGTTCTAGTCGGATTTTCCTTTTCCTGTGTCAGGAACAGCCTCCTAGAACAGCTGAACTTTATGTGGGGATTATGCAATACATCTTTATTTACAAAGCGCTTTCACAAAAGTCATTAGAGGTACTTTAAATGGTGCCAAGAGTGTGTTGTCCCCCATTTAACATTCTGACCAGAACGACATTGCAGTTATAGTATTTCATATTATCTATAAAACATCTACAAAAACCTGTCATTTGAACAGAGGTGTGTAGACTCAATTGCATTGCATATGTCCTTATGAATATGTATGATTTCCAAATTTTGCATGAAACAAACCAAATTGTCGAATTCTGACAGTGTTGATCCACCGATGAACATGACAAGAAATTTGCAATCAAGTGTCCAAACGCTAACAGATAAATCCACCGACAAAACAGGGATGTCAAATCAAGTCAACAACGATGGGCCTTGTGTTAGATCTTTAATATTTTCAATATCTAGTTTCTTTCCTTTTTTTTTTTCTGTCGTCATTTAGAAATATTGCACATGGTCATCATGCCTGCTTATGAGATCACACTCGCCTCACTCATCCTAAAATTCCTTCTCCAAAGCAAGGACAATTCATTTTCAAAGCACAATCATACAGTACACACGCATTACATAGGTACGCGGGCGCGTGTGTCTGTGTGTGTATACACATATGTCTGTGAGGGTGTTTGCATGCCAATGCACATGCATGCAGATGGGGCGCACGGCAGCCCCTGACCCCCACTTCCTCGGGGGATTGTGATAGTCTTCTTTCACCTGTGTGTATCGGATAGCCTGAATAGATAGTTTTGTCTAATAGATCCTGAATGTAACTGATAACAGTCAACATGGCGGACAAAATAGTCGTGGCGACTACAAAAATACTGTCTAGCATGAAAAATATACTATTGTCCTTGTCGATGCTGTTGCTGTGTGACGACAGAACGAGTGGTTGGTCATGTTAACGCACTACCTGCATGTGCCAAAACGTACACGCACACCCAAACACAGACCTAAAATGCACATATATGGAAAAAAAATAAATCGATGAATATATATATATATATATATATATATATATATATATATACAGTATATATATATTCACATCGAAAAGTTTAGAGAAATAAAAGCGATACCCATAATAACAATCACTACCCCTCCAAACTCTTCAGCAAAGGAAGCCAAGAGCCACAAAGTGCTATTCAAATGTTTGTTTGTTTTTTACTTTTAGTAAAGTTACACACTATAATCTCTTCAACAACAACAATCGTGCCATTCATTTTTTCTTTTATACCATAGCTCAGAAATTACAAAATGGTATTAGGGCCACACTCAAAAGAAAACGAATAATGACATCGGAATACGACTGCTACTACGAGGGTGACGTTGTAATGCGGTGACATTCGTGATTATGCCGAAACAATTCACAATCTTATGAGAATAGTCATACGTTTAAAAACTTTTTTTAGATCGGCTTTTTGTCAAAAATGCAACTTGTTTTTTTTTTAATCAAAATTATGTCCTAATTATTTCAGAAGTAAACTCATATTTTTTGTTTAAAATTTTACATTAAAAGATACATTCCCAGAAAAAAATTGCGAAAATAGCCTTAATTTAAAATTTTAAAGGCTTTTTCTTTAAACACTACTTAATCCTACTGAGATTAAGTCTTCCCCCCCACCCCAAAAAAAGTCGTCATGTTACAAAAGAGAAAGAAAAAGTCATAAAATGAGAATAGTCAGTTATTTTTAAAAACAAAACTGTACTACTAACTTGATAAGATTGTCTGTGTGTCATATTTATAGCATATAACGTGCTTGCGAAAAATGTTTCCCCCCACCCCCCCTATATATCTACATAGATGGAATGGAGGCAACTTGTTGAATTTGTTGTTTGTGATTGTTTTTAAAAAATGAGTAAGGCATTATGCTTTTCGGCTAATGCTCATTTCATGCATTAACATCCTTCCTTAAATTCTCATCATCAAATTACATCTTCTTCTCATAACATTGTGATTTTTTTTTCACTTAAAAAAGTACTTTGTTCTTGTCGCATATATATATATATATATATATATATATATATATATATACACGTTTTGTTTGTTTTTTGTTCCCCCCCACCTCCCAGCATGGCCCTAATACTGCTTCGTAAGCTACAGCATCACATTCTGCTCACTCACTTGACTGCATTGCTTGTGATTCTCTATGGCACTAGCCTCCCCTCCCCCCCCCCCCAAGAAAAAAACCCCCTCCCAGAATCCCCAGAAAAAAAAAAGAAATGTCCTATTGCACCATTTGATGGGAAAGGATAAAGTGTCGATAAGGGAGGGAAGAAGGGAGGGCTCCAGAGACTGCCCTCCAGAGCTGGTCTAGGATCTGCTTTCCCTGAACTGAACCTGAACCAGAACCATCCTGAGCTACATAGCGCTTGACCCGGGACCAGTGCTTAAGGGCACTTTCTAACAACGCTTGAGAGAGGTACAGCGAGGGAAGGTGAGGGGGTGGGGGTGGGTGGGTCAAAGGTGATTGACATGTGGAACAAGGTTATTGTCTGCTCTACTAAAACAATCTCTAAAAACAATACTTTCCTGATTGAACTTGCGGCGCTCTCGCACGAGACGGGCCACGCGGATTGTGCAAACACCTGATTTCAACATTTTACAAAGAGACACAAAGGGGGAGGGGCGCAACCCCTCCTCACTCTTAAGATATTTAAAATCAAGATTGCGGTCATCGGGACAGATAATATCCTCGCCCCATTCTAAGTCCAAAGTCTTTTTGTTGTTGATGTTGTTGTTGTGATTTTCTTGACTTGATGCTGGAGAAGAAATACAAGCCACGAGAGAAAAACAGGCCATGGTAAAACTGCTCAATTTCCACGACAAGCAGAGAAAGCGACAGCGTATCCGACAGGGGAGATTCGGACAAGAAGTGTGGTTCCAAGTTTTTTTTTTTCCTTCTCTCTGTCTGTGAGCCTGACATCTTGTGGCTGCTTTGCATATAAACCTTTTTTGGGAGATTCGACCTTCCATCCAGCTTCTATCAAAAAAAAAAAAAAAATCTGTTTCGGTGCCTCCATGTCCAAACACTCAGAAGGGACAAGGGTTCAGTTTTCCGACATGGTCATGACGGAAGGTGCAAAGATTCGTCACAACGGAATCATGCCGAGATCTCTCATTTTTGTCTTTACAATCGCTGACTAAACTGTGCGTGGGGGCGGGAGGTGCCCATGGGCTGGTCGCGGCGCGGGGGGCACGCGCCGAACTGACTGCGTGGGTACGTGTGAGTGTATGTGCATGTGTGTGTACTTCAGTGTGTGTGTGTGTGTGTCTTGTGTGTGTGCAGCATCGAGGGGCCGTGGAATATCAGTGGAGGTCTTCAGGGTTGTGGTTTTGCGTCCGGGACCCACTGTGCTGAGGAGTGGACGGACGATGAGGTCAAGTCAATGGCAACAGAGGGCTGGCTGGCAACAGCTGAACTGCATTTGCACAAGAACAAGTGACAAAGTGCCTTTTTGATGTGCGTGCGTGAGTGCGTGTGTTTGTGTGCGCATATGTGTGTGTGTGTGTGTTTGTGTGATCCTGGGAGGCGGCTCCTGGCTGCCTGCATCCAAGAGTAACAGTCTGATTTGCTAAGTGTGTGTCAGCCTCATGCTGAAGATTATATCTGCACCATGGTGTGTGTGTGTGTGGGTGTGTGTGTGCGTGTACCACAGAGCTTGTGTCCGGACTACAAACTACTGTACAAATGTGCTGAGGGCAGACCTGGGCGTAGAAATAGTACTTTTTCCTCCGGTGAATATTGATTTTTTTTGGGGGGGGGGGGGGGCAGGTGGGGGGATATTATTGTTATACGACTGCATTCCACAATGATCCCGCCCAGGTCAGATTAAGAGTAAGCGTCTGCATCCAAACTTCTTCGAAACTTTCACTTTTGGGCTTCTCCATCTTGCGGGCTTCAGTCGTCCGGCTGTTCCGCTCCTCCTCCCGCGTCCTCCTGCAGTGACGGGTTGAGGATGGAGGAGCTCTGCGCGGGTGCGGGGCTGCCGGCCTCGGCTGAGAAGCAGCCGCCGCCCTCCAGGGTCCCTGGCGTGGCAGCCTGCATGATCTTCTGGCGGACTTCGCGGATCTTTAACTGCAGGCACACCTTGGTGGGGAAGGTGTCGGCGTAGCGGGACTGAAAGGCTGCCGTGGCCTGAGCTGCAAGCGAGGAAGGCACGGCAGGAAGTGCGCAGGGATTAGTGCTGTGCTATTGATCATTTTAGTTTGTCCGGAAAGTCTGAAGAACATACATCAGTTTCCAATCGAGCTTCAGGATGCCCCACTGGCAAAAATTAGAGCAGCTAACTCTATAGAAATGTTTTAATCTCAATTTAAGACTTAACATTCTTCACTCTCGCATGCGGTGAAACCATTTTAATCTGTTGCCCTGCCTCACCCTCTGACATCTGGATTACGGCCTGTTTTATTGCCACTTCTCATCTAACATCACCGGCTCCGCTCTAGCTCAGAGAGGACCTCAGACGACAATGATTGAAGAGAGGCTGTTACTGCTTTGATTCTGTATCCACTGCCCAGGACAAGATCTGAGGAGGGACTACTTGCCCAAACGCGTTGCTGAGCCACGAGGAAAAGGTCGTGAGAATAATTTCTCAAGTGTGACACCAGCAGATTGCCCTTAGAGCAGCTACTGCTGAAGAAAGCTCTCGCAGTCTCGCATTGGTTAAATCTCAGCTAGTATGCAACTCTCTCACCTTACCTCACACTCTCAGAGATGGATTTTGTGTCTGTTTTACTGACTTCCTCTTTCAGTATCAAAGAAAAACACTTCATGGTACCACTGTGTTTGGTTACCAAGAAGCTTTTTGGATGACAGGATGCATTTCAATGGTCCAAATATTCTTAGAGGGAGTCATTAAAATTCTACCCCATGTTTTGTGGCCTAAGATTTCCAAACGTCATCATCATGTTTCAAGTGTCTTCAGCCGTGGCTCACCTGAGGGGAAGAAGCCATGTTCCTGAAAGAGCTGCATGACGAGCGCTCGCCGCTGGTCCAGAGTTCTACGCAGGGACGAGAAGGGCACCCGGTCCAGGTCTCCTAGGAGATCCTCTCCCTCCATACCTGCGGGGTCAACGGCACGAGTGAAGACACTTAATGGATGAGCTCCGAGCTGTGACTGGCAGCCGGTCGCCACGCCGGTCCCACCTGCTCTGTCAAAGGTGAAGATGTCGCCCTCGCACTTGGTGGCACTTTTCGGAGTGTTGGGCTCCGAACTGCAGCTGGAAAGGCGGCGGGTCTTCCTCCTCGGCGAGCTCGGGTCCTCGGTGGCCGCCTCCAGTTCTTGATGGGCCAACGAAGGAGAAGAGCAGGGATGAAAAACGAAGCAGGGAAAAGATATGAAGAACAACGTGAGGTAAGTAGAATGATTTGTGTGGGAATTGCGAGCGAATACTAAAGATTGAAATGCTCGCCAATTCATGATGTGTTTCACTGGATTGAATCTGTCAAGACATATGGACGGAGGAGGGCCACATGTAAAATGTCTTCACTCATTTTAAATGGAGAAATAGGAAATATCAGAAGGACAATCTAAATCAGAGAAATACAGCGGGGGACGACACAAAAAGTGTTTTCGCATGTTACCGGTGGAGTTGCGCCTCTTCCTCCGGTAGCTCCCCAAGATGGCTCGAGGGGACGTGGCCAGACTCTGCAAGGTAGGTGACGGGAGCACCTCCGCCGGGTTGAACTCTGGAAGCTCGGCAAAACGCTCCTCGAAATACGTCTCAGACAAAAGCCTGCACGGAGAAGCGAGAGTCAGTAAAATGCCTGCTGTGAGAGGGCCCTCGCTTCAGTCGGCATTCACTTGTCGTGAGGATCGGGCGTCTTTTTGAGCGGCGGCGGGCGGAACTTGATCCTCTTGGAGGACGCCGCCGGCTCTTTCTCGGCAAGTGGAGGCGGCGGCGGATCCAAACCTGAAGATGGCGGATGAGGAGGAGGTGGAGGAGAAGAAGAAGGAGCTCCAGCCTGTGATGAGAAAAGCACAAGAGAATTCCATGTTGCGTTTGGAACTGAAGCGCAAATCTCACAAAAGTCTGCAAGTTTAATACTAACACAAGGCAAAAAGGGGCCCACGAAAATAGCATCTATGTCGAAGTAGTTCTAGAAGTTTAAGTCATGGAAAATTGAACACAAACAGCACAGTAACACAACAATCTCAATAAAAGTTGTCCAAGTGCCTTGCTTCAACCTTTATGGATTACTATGAGCTGGACGACTGAAAATCGACACAGATGTGAAGGGAAAGAAATGTTTTCAACAAGCCTCGGGCATTTAGGTCAATCATATTTTTTATCCAGCGAAAAATGACTATCACTGGAATTTACTGTGTCACTCAGTTGTGAAACTCTTCTTTGTATGTTAAGCACATCTGCATTATACTGCCTCCTGGTGGCCAAGGCACATACAGAATTGTGAATGGGCAGTCAAGCATGAAATCATGATGCACTTTGGCCATGTTTCTAAAAAGTACTCAAGAGTATTGCAGTGTTTTACATATTCATGACTGAGAGTAGCAAGAAACCGCTACATAAAATCCAACACGTGACAATATAGGGGTATGGATAACGTAAATGCTCAGTTCAACTAATGTCACCTCTTCCTCTTTCTTCATCTCTCGTCCTCGTGTCTCATCCCTGCTTTCCTTGATCTTCTCCTCACACGCTTCCTCGTCCTCCTCCAGCTTGACACTTTCCTCCTTGATTAACTGACCAATATTGTCGTCTTGTCTTTCTGCAGAAGGCGGAAGATTTCTGACTTGACAGTCCACCACCATGAGCGCTACTTGTCGTCTGCTTGAGCGCTGAGCATCATGGGCCATGTAGTTTTACCTTTGAACTCCTTGACTTCTTCATCTCTTTCCTCCTTGGTGTCCGGCTCAGCAAACTCCTTTTTCATCTCAACCTGCGCCGTGGCGGAGGGCTTCGCCGCATCTGGAGCATTTATGGCAGGCGATGCGGTTGTCACGGTGAGCAGGCTGGACGCCAGCGGACCGGCGGGGTAGATGGTGGTAAGAACCTGATGCGGAAAATCATTTTGCCGTTAATTAGACATTAAGCTGGAGGACATATTTTTCTCGAATAAATACAAATGGATTTTTAGGAGATGGCTTCCGCCATCCAACATTCAAATCACAAATTTGCTTTTAAAATAAAAAACGTTGCATGTTAAACACACATTTGAAATGTGTTCTTTTTCACTTCCTGGTCTTTACCTGCCGAGCAGTGGAGGCGTTAGAGGCGGTCTTGACATTGTGGCTCTGGCCGCTCAGGGCGGGAGCCGGAGCCAGCACAGGGTGCCCGGCCGGCGCGATAGTGGTGAAGCCTAATGTGGTCAGGGGAGACGAGAGAAAGGCAGCGCCGGGCAGCGCCGGCGGTACCTGGGCTTGTTGGGGAATCGTCATGGTAACGCCCGGACTCGACTGGACATAGGTGATCCTGCGGGCAAGATGCTAGGCTATGAGTGTTAAGGCTAAACTACAACAAACATTCACAGTATACGTTACGAGCAGTTCCGATTTTCGAGTTGTGCGCCTTTTAAGTATAGTACCACGTTGGGCCACAACATGCTGGGCAGCACTGAGGTTTACTGGAAAGGATGCTGCGTGATGGCTAAGACGAAGAAGAGAAGTCATTGCTGTCGTCCAATAACATTTCTTCATCATTTTCATTCAAAAACTCCAAGCAGGCATCTAAGCTATGGCCGTAATGAGGTTCTTCATTTAAACAAATCTAATCCTTTGCCGCCATCTAGTGGCATTTGTTGGTAACTACACACAGTGTAAACCGGTCAATTCCTCGCGGATTCAGTTAGCAGTTTCACTGTAGTAGCAAAATTAAGATGCTCAGCTAACCTGGTAGGCGGCGTGGTCAGGATGAGGGTCTGTGGGGGCGCGGCGCCGGCAGCCATCACCGTTGCCATGGAAACAGGAAAAGCGCTCCCATGGTGAACGCTGCTTTGGACCACTGGCATGGGAGCAATCTGGATGATCTGTCGAGGACCGTGCATCGGGCACAGCAAAGTTTACCACAACAGTGACACCACATGTTGGCTATGACACCATATATTAAAAAAAATATCATCAGATGAAAGTTGTCAGGAAATTTATGATATTTAATTTCCTACTGTGTCATCCTCGCCACACAATTTTCACACATTTACGGTTTACCAATCTCTTGTGAGTCCTGCAATATTTGCTCAACTATTTTGCTCAAATTGGTTGAAATGTTTTGTGTCATGACAAAAATGTCATTGATTAACTGTAAATGATCCGAGGAGGAATATATTCGTCAAATCAAAAATTGTTTCTGTCAACATTTTTGTATTTATTTGTCAAGTGGTGGTCTCTCCATGTGCAGACTCCCACCTTGTTTCCTGCGGCGGGGCCATTTTGCACAGGAAGAGGTGGCGCCACCAAAGAGACGGGCGCCTGCGGAGGCGTGGACCCGGATTGGACTGTCGCCATGGGAACCAACATCTTATTCTGCAGCTGGGCTTGAACTGTGAGAGAGAGAGAGGCAGGGAGGGACAGAAAGAAAGAGGAAGAAATTAATAGAGGCCAGACTGAAGCAACAGGTGGGCGGGATGCACTGAGACAAGGGTGGGAAAGGACAGTTGGAGTGACTGAGTCATAGCAATTTTATTTTGAAAGGCTAACGGCGTCTCACCTCTGCTTCCTGTCACTCCCGCCCCTGAGTGCGGCATGCCATTCGCCGAAGGGCACTCGTCAGCGGGCACCGAGCCCATTTGTTGGCAGGTGAGCTCAGGCGGAGAGGGGATCTGGGGGGCCGGCAGGATGTACTTGGGACCGCTAGCGGAGGGTGGAGGTTCGGGGGAAGTGGTGGCAGTGGGTCTGATTACAGCTAGCGGGGGCGGCTGGGCGTGAGGCAGGAGCTTGACAGGCTCGGCGGGCACCAAGGAGCCCCCGAAAGAGAAGTTGGGACCAGGAGAGGCTGAGGACAGGTACCCACCCTCTGTGGTGATAGGCAGCTGCTTCCCTCCAATCAAGATGGTGGCTTTGTTGTCTTGCACCGGGCAACCGAGGGTGATGGCGCCCTCGACAGGATGCACCGCATCCTGGGTGTTGGGCGTGGAGCCCCCCACGGGCAGAAAGGCCACCCCCTCGCCTTCTCCTGCAATGCAGCCGCCCTTGCCGTACTCCTCTGCCGCATCGACGCCCATCTTCCTCTCGCTCTCACACTCGTCGTGAGGGGCGGGAGGCGAGGGGGAAGTGAGGGAGGAGCGAGCCAGTGGCTGCAAGCCAGGCTGGAGGCGAGGGAAAAAGAAGGAGATCAAAAAGAAAAAGTAGAATATAGAATCTCTGACTTGACTTTTTCTTGATGGCGTTTGCGTAAATTTGAAATGTATAATATGGTGTGCTTCGTGCTCGGGTTTGGCGATATGATCTTAAAATATAGATTTTTTTCCATTTTTAATCACCCCGCCGACATTATTCTTCTGGGAGGTGCTTCCATTTCGAGCTTTGTAACAGTTATTTTTTTCCTGATTTTTAAATTATATAACATCAATTTCCACAAAATTGCTTTTCCCTTTTTTTGAGCAAAACGTAGCAAATATTTTGGTCACCGCTGTACTGTGCTGAAAAACACTGATCTATCATTAATTAATTGATTATCACTGGTCAACAACAAATTTGAATCAGAGAAGGCTTTATTTGTCCCTGATTTACACTGACTTAAAAACATGATGTAAACCTGATGTGCTCGACAAAAAAAAACAACGAAATCAATTAAAACAAATGAATCCAGAAATTCACTCACATCAGATGAAAAAAAATCGTAAAATACTATTGATGAGTGTTTTCAATTGCATTTTTTGTAGTCAACGTATAACGTATGACTGGATTTGAAGTTGATCAATCGATGACGTCATTGTAATTTTTTTGGGTGGAGGGGGAGGTTCACCCCAGCTGATTACAGCTGTACCCAAACTTTTTGTGCCACAGATTCGTTATAACGTCAAGACTTTGTTGAGTTGAATATCCTCTGTCAAGAGGAGGACTGGAAAATGAGATGAGACACGAGATGAACCATTAATTTCCTAATGCAGAGTAGTAAAATCAAGTCAACTTGACATGAGGGCTCAGAAAAGTCCAATAAAAAGCATTTCATCAACCAGCCCTTCTTCTTCCCCCGATGCTTTTTCGTCATGTGTATATATTTTTTGTTTTATCGCTTTGTGAAGCACTCTGTTGTTTCAAATCAAGTTGGACGGCCGGCCATACCTGGCCATCGGGCTCGTCTTCGTCGCTGTCCGTCACTCTCTCCTTACACTTGAGGTCAATGGAGCCTTCGGGACACGAGTCCTCTGTAGACAGATGCCACCCACGTCAAGTAACAGTTGGTAGCAACATCGGAATTTCAAGTGGAAAAGGGTTCTGTTACATGCACTGTGAATATTTTTTATTTTTTCTAAAGATAATTTTAACAAACAATTACAATATATATTTTTTTTAATGGGGCGGCCCGGTAGTCCAGTGGTTAGCACGTCGACTTCACAGTGCAGAGGTACCGGGTTCAATTCCAGCTCCGGCCTCCCTGTGTGGAGTTTGCATGTTCTCCCCGGGCCTGCGTGGGTTTTCTCCGGGTACTCCGGTTTCCTCCCACATTCCAAAAAAACCATGCATGGCAGGCTGATTGAACTCTCTAAAATTGTCCCTAGGTGTGAATGTGAGCGTGGATGGTTGTTTGTCTCTGTGTGCCCTGCGATTGGCTGGCAACCCCCGCCTACTGCCCGAAGACGGCTGGGATAGGCTCCAGCACCCCCCGCGACCCTAGTGAGGATTAAGCGGTTCGGAAAATGGATGGATGGATGGATATTTTTTAATGCTGCTGGACCACTCACCCATGACATCATCATCCCCCTCTTCCTCACAGATGACCATGCGCTCCTCGTCACTGGTGACATCCTCGCTAGCTCCGCCCTCAATGTGGGAGGATGATGGCAGCAGTTGCCGGTTGCGCAAAAAACTCGGCCCATCCTCCTGTCCATTTTTATTTTTTTTTAAACAACAGAAAAAAACCCCATGCTAAAATAAAATTAAGACTGTTAGGTAATTGTTACATTCAAATGAGCAACTTTCATGTTGTGTTTCAGCCCATTTTCTGTTCTTCATACACCGCATCTTGATCCCATGAAACGAGTGTCATGGTAAAATAGACGTGAACACTTTTTACTTGTTTTATGAGATTCATTTTATGATTTCAGATTTATTTGGGGATAACCGGTTCACGCGCTGCAGCAGTGAGTGCTGCTCGCAGCGGGTGTGAACTCATTGCTTCTGAGACAAGCTGGCTCTCTCCCGCGTGATTTTTCTGTCTGGCACACTTCAAAGGCATTGAAAAGCTCAAAGATGTTTCGAGATCGCACAAAGACTCGCTTTCAGCGGCGTGAAGGACACATGGCGGCTGTGGTCACACACACACACGCACACACGCACATACTCGTGTTGTTTACATCGCCTGCATTCACGCTTTTGCTCCGGAGGGGAGATAATCACACACGAGTATGGGGTCCTTGCAGACAAAACTCTCTCCCACCTTCTCGCCGTCTACGCGGCGCTCCAGGCTGTGCACGGCACTGTGGGAGAAAGCTCTGGGACGGGGCTGTTGGCCGCCGAAGGCCTCCCCCGCTTGGCGCTCGCCTCCACAGGTCCATGGCGAGCTCAGCAGCTTGCCCTCCAGCGCCTGAGACTCCAAATGCGGGTCTGGGGGGGAAAAAGGAAGAAGACCTCAAATGGTGCATCATCTGGATCCTCTGATAATGCAATATTCATACACCGGTGCCAAGTTTATATACAGGTTTGATTCGTGCTCTTTCCTTATGGAAACGAACGGAGGAAAACAGTAGTTTATAATATTATACTTTATAAAAACATATCGACATAAATTAATTCAACAGAATGTAAAGCATTCAACAGTTTTTGAATAATCATAAACTCATTGTGGCTTATTCTGGTTTGCACGAATTGGCCACCAGGGGCAGTAGACAATAAATCAGGCAGACAAACGAAGAAGAGTTTCACAACTACAATACTACACAAACTATTGCACTGTAGTAATTGTCTTAAGCTACGTTTTATTTCTTCCTTCACTGCATGTGGCTCAGTATGCAACAGTAATGTTATGAATTATTTCAAACAGGATAAAGAATATATGCCTGTGAGGACTTTTTTTTTAATTGCAAAGGCTGCGAGAGGGGTAATCCTATGAAAAAATATGATAATAATAATAATAATAACATGGTTAGCATTACAACGCTCGAGGTTTTTCATTCAAATGGTTTCAGTTCTATCACCATCCCAAACAAACCCCTCGTACCTATAGTTTCGGACATGCTCCTCTCCCGTGCCTCCTTGGAGGCCCCGCGGCTGTCAGACAACGACTTCCTGCGGTCCTTGTTGCACCACTTCCAGTCGGGATGTGCTCGGAAGTGGGCCTCCTTCACCTGCCACGGAGAGAAGGTTCAAACAATCACAAATACAGCACAGACATTCTTTAAGTGGTTAAAAAAAAAAAAAACGATCGGATAAAATGGACAGTTGGGATGGAGGAAGCATTGACATTTCAAGCGGCTACAGTGGACATATAAAGTCTAAAAACACTTGTTCGACATTTGTGATATAAAAGAAATGACCATAAGATTGATTTAAGCTCATTCGTCCATTATCTGTACTATTTAATTGATTAAATAAAATAAAAAAATCTTTTTGAAAGGGGAATTAAACATACACAACTGAGATGTGATTGCACAAATGTTTACATCCTCTTTTATGTTCAACAATGAAGCAATGATATTCAATCATGTTCATTGGGAGTCACACATCTGCCACGGGTTGAAGTGCCTCGAAATGACAGTCAGCTGTTCTAGTAGGCTTTTCCTGACAGGATTTGTGTAACTTACTTAGTCACGATTATCTAGGTAGAGTTACAGTTTCTTGGTTGGAGTTACAAACTGGGAACGTGGCCGTGTTCAGAATGAAAAAAAAAAATTACATTAAAACGCATGTTAAATGGTAATCAGCAAGGCATGTGATTAACCCCAAATAAATACATTTAAAATATTCAACTAGGTTAGTTTTTTTTTTTTTTTTTTTGCGTGGGGGCTTTCTCGCAGAAGTCAGAAGGTTTTGTGTTACCACTAACTGTTATTTGGAACTGTTCATAATTGCCTCCACCTTGAGCTGAAGAAAAACAGCCCCAAAGCACGATGACGCCTCTCTGCAGGTAATTTGACAGTATTTTATCCTGACTTCAATAATGTCATTGTTCTTTCTTATACAAGCAAGGTGGGGGAGTGGGAGGGGGGACTCATGAAGAAACTCCGTTTTTTTAAGGCCATATCACCCAGCCTTACCTCACACACAAGCAAAGGTGAAGTTTAAACACGACTCCTCTAAAAATAGCCCGGTGATGTAATGCAGTTAAATCGTTTTGCCCGCGTCCCGACCTGGAAGGCTAAGTCGTGGTACTGCTGCTTCTCATTGGGGCCCAGCGCGTACCACCACTCGCCCAGGATCTTGCTGACAGTTCGGTTGTCCTGGTTGGGGTGTCGCTGGTGGACCAGGGCCCGGTGGCGCTTGCTGAAGATCATGAAGGCGTTCATTGGCCGGCGGATGTGGTCTTTTTCCCTCTGGTGAAAGAAAGGAGCAGATGTTAAGAATGATATCAGGGAGTTTGGTGTGAATTTGGTGATCATGGTGACGAACCGACCTTCCTATCTGCGTCTTTGGGCAGGGCACTGAGGGACTGCGAGCGCCTCTTGGCGGGGCCACGCGAGGGCGATGCGTCGTTGGCAGCCACGCCAGGGGAGAAGCTGCAGTGCGTAGGGAAAAAAAAACAACAATATTTGCAATATAAAAAAGAGTGACAGGGTTTGATCTTCTTTGATGAAATAAAAAGGTGACTTCATCTCCAAAAATACCATTGTAATCTTGTAAGATGACTAAATTAAGTTTCTTCGGGTCGCCTTCTTTCCGGGGGGAGACGCCAACAAAAAATTAAAAAATACAGCTTCATTCTCAGACTACAATGTTTCCTCTTGATAAAAATAAGAGCAAAAGAAGAGAATTCATCAATCAAAAGTGAGCGTTGTTATCTATATGCAAAAAAAAAAAAAAAAAAACAACAACAACAACTCATTTTCGACACAGCTGCTGCAATGGCCCTCATTCGCCTGTGTACCTAATGAAGTGGCCGGTGATGTAACGTCTGTTGCCACAGCAACTCCTCAGCACAAGTGACTGAGTCAACACGCGAACGACACCTGAGCTGTCCTGTCAAACTGCATGTTAAAAAATGCTAAGGTTAAACAAACACGTTGGATTTGTAGTTCGTGCAAAGTCAGAAGATGGGGGAGGAGGAGGAGGAGGAGGAGGAGGAGGAGGAGGAAGCTCTCCTTTTTGTCGGCGACAGCGACCTTTTGTGAGCGCGGCGACCCTGAAACATTTCTTTGACAAAAAAAAAAAAAGAAGCACACTCTACAAACCAGACAGCCTGTCTGAGTCAGCGTGAAAGAGCAAAAACAGAATCAGACGTGATGAAGAGCTCAGCCAGCTGTGTGTGTGTGTGTTTGTGTACTGTGCACAAACACACATGCATGCACACAGAATCGCACCATTTTTGTCGCACTCTCAGAGGAGGTAGATTTCACAACACAAACGAGTGTGTGTGTGTGTGTGAGAGAGAGAGAGAGAGAGAGAAGAGTACCCTTGAGAGGATGAACACGTGGTGCTTCCATGGAGTGCACACACAAATCAAAGTGCCATTTCACAACGAGAGAACACGACTACACGCACCACTAGCACTTAATCCTCATGAATTCGGACAGAAAAAATATGCCTTTATTATTGTAATATTCACCATATTCATATTACGATATTTTGGTGGGAAATTTGGATTTATTGTCATAATGCTGAAGAAAAAAAAAAGACTTGAGATGACACTTTTTTTTTTGCAAAAATAAAATAATAAATACCGCTTTACTCTCGTAACACTAATCATGATGTATTAATTATTAATATTTATATAACTATTCCTGTAATATGACTTTGTCAAGATAACTTTTCCTCAAAAAAACCCCGACATTATTATTGCAATATTTTTCACTCCAAAACATCACATCTTTTCAAACATTTGCCGTCGTACACTTGGAACATTCCGCTCTCTTTTTTGAAAAATTACCACTTTATTATTATAACTTTTCAGGGGGAAAAAAAAAACCTCAACCAGACTTTACTCTCCCAAAAAAACCTTTTGTTAAGAGTATGATTATTCTTGAAACTTACGAGAATAAGAAAACCTTTGTTCGTCTCACAATGGAGAAATTCCCAATCTACAGCAGAAAAGTTATGAAAGGAAGAAAGTAGAAGAACAAAAAGTAGAGGAGCTGCTGTAAAGGCAGCCACTCATAAAAACTGTTATTGTAAGATGACGACTTTCTAAAAATAACGAGCAGATTTTTCCTACAAAATAGTGAAAAGACCTTTGTTACAATGAATCGTGAGCGGCAAGCTGCTTTGCGACCTTGCTTCTGAACAAAATCTACAGCGCGATCGACTCGCACATTGTTGTACTTCCGGAGCCGCGGCGCACGTGGTCTGAAAACATGTCTGGTAAATGGAAGCAAATCTGTAAAGGCGGAAATTGTCTCTCAGTTTGTGATAATATTTGTGGGCGGCACGGTGATCGACTGGTTAGCACGTCCGCCTCACAGTGCAGAGATGCAGGGTTCGATTCCGGCTCCGCCCTTCCTGTGTGGAGTTTGCATGTGCTCCCCATGCCTATGTGGGTTTTCTCCGGGTACTCCGGTTTCCTCCCACATTCCAAAAACATGCATGGCAGGCTAATTGAACACTCTAAACTGCCCCTAGGCGTGAGTTTTTCGTCTCTGTGTGCCCTGCGATTGGCTGGCAACCAGTTCAGGGTGTCCCCCGTCTACTGCCCGAAGACAACTGGGATAGGCTCCCTTGTGGAGATAAAGCGGATCGGAAAATGGATGGCTGGATTCTTCACTGCCCACATCATCTCGACATGTACTCACGGGTCGTCGGTGTCGCTCTCCGTCTCACTGTCGGCTCCGCCCCTCTCCGCCGGGGTGTTGTTGTTACTAGCCGGGGGCGGACGTGACGGCGACCTCCTCTCCAGGTCGGGGGCTCGCCTGTCGCCCACCAGTGCCACGCCGCATCGAGGCTCTGAAACGTTGCAACACCACAAATCGCAATCACAAACCTAATTCCCATAAATTACTGACAAAGATATAGATTTTTTTTCGTTATTTATTTGGACTTTTCTCGAACCCCCCCCCCCCAGCTTTACGCTTTGTGAATTGCTAATTTTTGACTTACAAAAAAATTCTGATTATATTTCTTTTCTTGATACCTTGGCTTTGATTGATGAGTTGTTGGCCATCCACGGCGGGCTGGATGGCCGCTCCCGATTGGCCGGGCTCCAAAAAGGGGACGAGCGAGTGCCAAGGGAATACTGGCACAGAGCGAGGCTCCACGTTGGTCCAAACTGGCGTATGTTTGCATAAAGATGGACACACACACACACACACACACACACACACACAAAAAAGTAAGCGGTCATTCTTGTATTATTGCAACTTTTTTTCTTTTCTTGGACGTCACGAGGGCCCGATTGCTCGTCTGATATTAGCTCTTTCTATTTTGGGTTATTTCTCTCTCTGCCTGGAATTCATTTCTTTATTGTTGAAGCGTTAAAAGGACCCCCCCCCCCAAATTATTTGATTGATTATTTTGTTAATGAATTCACTGATTCATCAGTGATCAGAATTTTACGAACAAACATCATAATTTGCATCAAACAATCCATATTGGTCAGGCCCTTTCTAACAGATTTTTTTTTTTTAAATAAGTGATCCATCCCAAATCAGTGACACTTTGTCAGGAAGTTCCTTCAGCTCTAATCTGATGACCAAAATGAATCCCAACAAAGACACAATCGATATGGCACCAAACCAAAACAAAGGCATTCCAATGCAAGCTGACACGTTGAGGTGAAGCCACACCGCTGCTGAGTTGTCACTCCTGCCGCCACCCGCCTCACTTCCTGCTGATGCCAATGCGGCTGCTCTATATTTAGATTGAGGAGGAATCTCAGCCACAGGGGCCTACGCCGCCTCCCGTTTGTTTTTATATGTATTAAGTGACCCCCCCCCCCCAACCCCCCGCCCACTGTAGCGCAGTTCATTTCGGGTACTAATCATTTTAACAGCAGACAGGCAAATCTGAATTCACAGTTGCGTCCCTTCAGTGTAGTACCGCGTTGTACCACAAAATTACAGGCAGCACAGCACTGATCAAAATGTGAAATGGAATTTTTGTGGGTGGGGGGGAACCCTCAACATTTTCTTTTGAGGTCACGTTCCCCCAGCCCTAGAAACTAGTGTAATACGGAAAAGGCACTCAAACTTGACTATATTGAGGAAGTTACTGACTGCGAAACTGCGGAAAGACCACTATATGCTAGCATAAAGCGATTTGAGGGGGTTTAGACCAAACTATGTAGTTTGGTTGAATATTTTGGCTTTGAAAATTACAATGTTTCATTTTTACAGTCACCTTCATAAATGGAGGTTGCCTCGACTGCATTTTTTTTCCTTCAAGGCACGGTGGAGGCGAAGCTACGATACAAAGGCAGGTGGCTGGCGGCCGTGCGAAGGATATGTGTGTGAGGGCGTTTGCGCTGGGATAATCAGCTAGTGCGCTAATTCCTCCAACATATAACCATGACAACATGCTGGCCGTAAACCACCGCAGTTCGTTTTTTTTTTTTTTAGTGATCAGATACACTCAGTGCCCTCTCTGATTCTTGTGCGTGCGCGCGTGGGTGCGTGAACGTCCTGGTTGCACTCTGCGCTGCATGTCTAGACATGTCAATATTTTCACCCTTTGAGAGTTTCACTCACACTCCTTATCTCATACATGCACGCACGTTGGTATAAAGGGCAACACCCCTGGCACACACAAATCCACGCACACATAAATAATACTGGCTATAAATGGCAAAACACATACAAGACAAACAACCTAATTATTAATAATGAACAGCAAGGGTGGGGTGACCAGTATGAATAATTGTCGTCGTCGAAGTGGTTGTACACATGCTCACATAACCTGCCTCTGTAGTAAAGAATTCTAAAGGTTCTGTAAAGCGCTTTGTCACAGCAGCAGCAATTGTGAAAGTGCTAGATAAATAGAGATGTATTGTAAAATGTATAATGAATATAATTTCTACGGTCAAATAATCGTCTCAACCAATCAAGACCATTTCTTATTTTAAATCATATGAATGATCATGACTACCATAAGAAGAAACATGAAAATCCAAAGCTTTGTCCTAGAGTTCTCCCAAAATATTTTAATCAATATAAACGGATTTATCCACATCAAATGGGTTTTTTAAAAGTATTTTTCCGCATGAGACGAAAAAAACAACAACAACCCAACAAAAATTCCATGTTACCATCATAATCAAGGCATAAATTCCCCCTGGATAAATCATTTTGAAGTTTACCTAAAAACACAAAAAAAAACCCCATCTGCGATGAATACAAATTTAGATAGATCCAACAAAGCTAAAAGATGTTTTATTCCATGGAAGGATTAAAAATATGTTCTGCAAATGAAAAAGCAAATTACCTTCTAAACCAAGTCCCAATGTTTCTCTGGTTAAATAATCCAACTAAAACTCTCATAATGTGTTTTCGACAAGCTACAAACAGAACTAAATTTATATACCAATGAACCGTGGCCCGATAACGTCCCTAAATTAAACAATTTAAGAACCCTAAAATGACAAAATGATGGGAGCTCATATTCCTCCTCAAACTCATAGCGTCTGTATTTCGGCATAGTGGAGGTGTGGAGTGTTGTCATAGCAATGGTTTTATAGTATGTGATTAACACCTCCCTTTACTTTACTCACACAATGTGCCTCCACAGAATCACATCGCCAAAATACATGCATACAAGAAAGAAAGACACCCACAAGTTTCAGAGTGAGACCAAAGCGAAGACACTGTAAAGTCAAACAAAAAGAGACGCCAGAAATACAGATAGAAGATGAATAATAATCTCTTGATACAAGAACCTTCTCTTGCGGATAGAACATTCTCTGGGGACTACTCCCATTTCTCTGGACTAAACCTTGTCTTGGGGACTCGAACGTTCTCTGGGGACGAGAAACTCTTCTTGGAACAGGGTCTAAGACGTTCATTCACAGACTAGTACCTGCACTAGGAACTCGAACATTCATCTTGAAACTAGAACCTTCTCTATGGACTGGTACCTTCTCTCGCTCAATGAAGGACCTTTATGTATATGTCTATGGTAAGAGAATTCCTTACCCGTGCCGGGGCGTCCCATGATGATCTGCTTGCGGGGTGCAGGGTGCGAAGACTCGGCGGGTAGAATGAGTGGCAGGAGGGCCGTGGGTGTTGGGTGGCACGCAACAGGCTGTGGCAAGGCCCCAACGGTGGCCTCCTGGTGCCCCTCGGGTCTTCTCTCCATCCCCCCAGATCCTGACGTGGACAGGATGTGGCCTGCAGTGGTCGACGTTGAGCCGGCGGCGGGTGAACTTGAGTGGGGGGCGTGGCCTGATGAGGCTGGGGTGAGGGACTGCGCAGAGGAAGTACAAACTTTGGATCAGAGGCAGTGGACACCCTTGACTGGTCGTCAGCCAATCAAAGTCAGGGCACATATGTGCAGACAATGGATTTGTCGCCAGTCAATGTCACTGCTCAAAGTGACAAACAATGAACAGGTCACCGGTCAATGTTAGGGTACATACAGACAAATGAACTGCAACAGTCCATTTGCAACAGACGAAAAACTGCTTGGTCAACAGATAATGCCAGGGCACATAATTTAATACCCTTTGAGACTTGAAAGCCAAAGAGTACTGCTTGGTGGAATGAATTCAGGTTATCAAAACAAAAACAAGACTGTGTTTTTCTTACCGAGCTGGACGTTACCAGGACGAGGGCAGATGCAGGGTTGCGGAGGAGAACGGTGCCGTTAGTCGTGGCTCCGTTTATGGGAACAGGCGCTTGAAGGCCGGGAGGGACTGCGTGTTGGCCATGGCTCAACTCCCTGGATCGGCTCCTTTCCCGCCTTGCTAGGGGGCCATCAGAGAACTTGGCCAGGGGGACGTCGGGGTTGCGGACGATAACAGGAGAATCCCGCAGTGGCACGATGCGACGCGGAGAAGGTTCCTGGGGTAGCGGGGATGGGGGCGTGGGAGAGACCAGCATGGGTGGGGGTGTGGAGGCAGCAGAGGACGGGGGCCGGCTGGTGGAGCTACGTGGCCGTGGGAAAGTCAATGAAGAAGGAGTTGTCGGTTGACTCTGCGGGGAAAGGACTCTGAAGGCAGCAGGCCCGAGGTTCAGATCACCCCCAACACCTCCCCCTACAGCCACCATTTGTTGTTGCTCCGGTTTGGTCTGGTAGTCATGGACTGCTGGCAGTGGAGGAGGAGGGTGGCTGTCCAGCTTCCTCTTGCTGGGACTCATTGGCACCGTAAAAGTGAGGTTGGTGTGACAAGTCGGCACAATGCCCGAAAGGTGTCGCTCCCGTTCTGTGCTCAGAGAGCCCAATTTTGTGCCACTCAGCTGGCGATGACGGCGTGCGGATGGGGCAGTTATGGGACTGAAATTTGCTGGGCGGAAACCACCAAAGAGTGGAGAGGGAGACGGCGACGGGGTCGGAGAGAAGGGGGACTGGTTGGAGATGGGTGAGTATGAGGGTGTGCCTGAACGGGAACCCCCCAAGGACACCAGCATAGTCGCCGCTTCACATTCATCAAAGTCAAAGCGAGAAAGGTCCTGGGGGAGCAAGGAGGGGAGGACCAGACGGGGCCGGGAGTCTCCTCCACGGCTGCTGGCCTCGCTGCTTTCCCGGGAAGTCTCGTCCCAGTCAAACTCGGAGCTGGCTCGGCCACCACTTAGTCGCAAATCAGACGGTGTCAAGGTCCCCGTGCTGCTGGACCCTCCTCGCTCTCTGATCCCCCCGCTGGCTTCCATCTCCTTGGTCCTCATGGAGAGGTGCCTGGAGCAGTATCCTCGGCGCTGGGATTCCTTGGAACAGCCTTCGCGGGAGCACAGCCTCCTCCACTGCTTCCCGTTGAACTTCTTGCGGATGCCGGTTGGCGTGCACACTACGTCTCCCTTCTTGTACTTCTGCTGGGCGGCTGTCAGTGGGGTGCGCGAACGTGAAGATGAGGAAGAAGTGGAACCAGAACCCCCACCTCCAGTGGAGGAGACACCTCCTGATGCTTTCTCCACTCTAGAGGAGGACATGGTGGAGGAGATAGCGGGCAGGGGCGCGAGCTGGGCAGCGGAAATGACAGCGGTACTAGCTGCGACAGCTGCAACGGCCGGATCCAGACCGAGCAGTACCGGGGAGGGAGGTGGGTGGGGGTTTAGGGCAAGGTGGCCGGAGGGAATTCCAATTCCCTGCACCACAGACAGATGAGGATTGAGGTAGCCGGGTGGGGCCTTAGACACAATGTGGCGGTGCTGAGGAACTGCCATGGGTTTGGGCCCCGGTATAAGTGCTCCCATGGGGACCATGTTGAAGCGGGACACCTCCATGTCTTCCTCAGGGGTAAGTGGCATGTACGAATGATGTTGCTGCTGTTGCTTTGCAATAATCTCCCTTTCTCTTTCCTGCTTTCTCTGGAGATCTCGCTCTCTTCCGAGATCTTTTTCAATGTCCCACTTGCGGCCAGGAGCCAGGCTGAGGACTGAGGCCGGTGTGACTGGAGTGGTAATGCTGTGTCCTGGTGTGGAGGAGACAGGAACCATGCAAGGGTACACCCTGCCCAATAAGGGCCCGATTACCGGTGTCATCCCCCGGCTGAGACGACACACCTCCTGCTCCACGTCCATTTCGTCCCTGTCTTCCTGTGCCATTTCATTATCTCGAGCACCTACTTCGGTCTCTCTTGATGGTAAGTCCAAGTCCCAAGGCGGCACCAGGAGCCGGAGTGTTTGCCTGGAAACCCAAACAGCCTGGGTGGCACTGGCCGTGCCCCTGTCACCCTCAGATGAAGCTTTCTCATCAGACAACAGAACACGGTAACAATTAGCCACCGCTGGGTGCGTATCCACCTGAGTCACCACGCCTTCCCGGTACCACTGACCCCCACTGCCTTCCTCATTGCTGAAAGGCACACAGACACGGGTGCCAAGTGGAATAGGGTGCACACCAGGTGGAGGGGCATCGAGGATAAGGTCAACAACCCCTGGGGGGCTGATGTTGCGATAAGGATAACGGCAGAGTGTCTTTTCCCCATTCAGTTGCACCTCCAGGCTTCCAAATTCGCCGTTGACTCTACGGACCACACCAGCACAGAACACCAAGCTCGAACCCTTCCCATCGTTCCTTCTTTCAGCTCCTCCATCCTCATCACTTCTTAAAAGCTGACGAGCTAGGACTCGTTGATTTTTTAGTCCCCTGGCCAGGGCGTCAGAGAGCGCATCAGGGAGACTGCAGGGTGGGCGTGAGGAAACATCTACGACCACCTCCAGGTCTGCCGAGTGCTCACTGGCCGTGTCTGTGGAGGAGCAGCGAGGTAGAGGGCTGGGCGACACTCGCTCCGTATCCTTGACCCCCTCTACCCTTCCTGGCCTTTCCCTTTCCCCTCGCAGTGAGAGGGTAGGTGGTCCGGGGGAACCGTCCTGATGTGGTTCTCTGCTGTCCGCCATCAGGCCCCGACATTGACTGTTGCCATCAGGGTGTGAAACACTTATGGGACTACCTGAACACGATGACCCCTGGTTCAGGGCCCCACCGCCAACAAGAAGAGGAGGAGGGGTCCTGGCGACAAGGTTGCCATGGTTACCCCCAGTAGTAATGGAACAGTGTTCAGATGTGTACTTCTTCTTGGGAACACGGGCCTTAAAGGTGGCAGTTTTGCGACTGGACGTGGGATTGGGGCTGCTGTTGGCGCTTGGTGTGCTGCTGTTACTGCAGCTGCTGGCATTGCTGTCACTGTGGCTCCCAGCACTCAATGCCGACTGTCCGGATCGATTGTCTGGCGATGCTAGTAATTTACCAGAGTCAATGACAAGCGATTCTCCGTCGGAAGAGTCCCTGGTTCTGACGGGATCTGAGGACTCTGACTGTGATGAGAAAGAGAAGTGATCCTGGCCTTGCGCGGTTCTGTCTCGGTTCTCATCAGAGTCTCTTTTCTCGCCTCCTTCCAGGACCTCGCTGGCACCCCGCCGCTTTCCCCCTTTGGCTCGGGTGGAGGGGGGGGAACGCCGACCTTGCTTTTTAATTGGCTTCATCTTGTCATGAAGCCCGGATTTCCTTCAGGCAAGACCGTCTCCTTGTTCTATCCTGCTTGCTTCTCCTTTGCCCCCCCCCCTCTTTTTTTCTCTCTAGTTATGTCTTATAGGGCACCTCACTGGCATCGCTTCTCGACCGGGGCAACTTCTTCACTTGCCACTGTTTTATTCCAGAGATGCTGAAAGACAGAAACGAAGAGCCAATCACAATTTGTACAACTAACCAACACAACAAGAGTGTTGGCCGAGTTTCATCCATCCATTCGTTCGTGCGTGACTGGTCCGGAAATTATTTATCCACTGTAAGTATACATTTCATTCCTTTGTCGATTGCATGCCAATAACGTACAGTGATAGGCAGGACAAATAATGTTCTGTTCCACTTGATGTCAGATGGCGCACTTAAACTATGCCAACACCTGTTAAAGGTCATACAACAAATAATTTTATGATCTGCTACTAAAGAACACGCACCGCACAGGAATGACATTTGTGGGTCCATAGAGTCAGGATCCTCATTATTTCCAATACATCTACTTTTTGTGACAATTTTGTTTGGTGCTTTGTCGTGAGATTTGTTGTGCGGTAAAATATGTGCCTTAGCTTTATAAAGATTTGGGAAATAGTCCCATTTCATTTGAGGTACATGTAAACACTCACGATGCGTGATCCGGAGCCTTTCTCTCACTAAATTACTATCTTCCTCGCAGACAAATAAACAATGTTCGGCAGTAACACTTGGGATAAAATCTTTCCTGGCCTGTAGGCCTTCGTCCACATAAACTCTCGCGAACGAACTTGGAGGAAGCGGAGAGTTGTCTCTTGTTCATTTCTGATGACTATTTAGGCAGCTATTGATGAATTGGCGTCGTAATGAATGTGACTCATTGACACTCTGATAACGCGCCGTGGTGTTACACAAGATGTTGTACTCACATAACAGTGCATCCATACAAGGTGGCTCGCAGGCTAAACGCTGGAGCAGCAGAGCGGCTCAAGTAAAAAAAAGGACAAGCACTTTGCAGTTTGCCTGGACAAGTCTTCCTATTCGCTCTCTCTCTCTCACACGCACACACACACACACACACACACACACACACACACAAAACCACGCACACTGCATTTTATCTGGGGAAGCAGGGGCGGGGGAATTCCTTGTTCGCTCGCATACTTAAACCCTCCCTTTCACTCTGTCTTGAACACCCTCCACCCACCCTCATCCTCGCTCCTTCCTCCTCTTCTGTGGCGACCTTTATCTGTTTACTGTATTGCAAAGCGGCGTCAATCCGCCCCGACTCACTCCATTTCCTGTGGAAGAGCATTACCTAACTTCCCCTTTTACTTCATTCCTCCTTTTCGCAGCTCACGCTCACGCGTGACCGACGTCTCCTATTGACTTGGACTCGTCACTGACATTCAGAAGGGATGAGTCCTAATGACTAATGACACTTGTGCTTCCACTCAAAACAAAAAAACAAAAAACAAAACCAAAACAACAACAACAACAAAAAACCCAACAAAAAAAATCGGATTGATTTAATTGACATGTTGAATGACACATTTGGCGCTATAAGTGCCTGCATTCAAAATTTTAACCCTATGCTGCAGTGGAAGGATGTGACCTCCCGTTTCAGAATCCTGCGCTGCACACAAACAAAAACGGCTGACAATCCGGACACTACATTTCCCAGCATGCCTCACAACCCCAACAGGTGTGGCTGTTTATGGACTGAAAAGAGCCTGGAGAAGAAGCCCCCGCAACGTGGACAAAAATTGTTTTTGAATTTTGAGAGCAGACTTTAGTTGGAGGTTTACTTTTTTTTTTTTTTTTTTTTTTTTAAACCTCTTCTGAAACATTCATGCACTTTGGAAAAAAAGAAGAAAATAAATATTGATTTTGCTGATATTTTGACCTGAGAAGACTCCCTTTTGCCCCGGTGAACTTCTCGTGATGTTTGTTACCTTTCAATGTTAGTTCCTGAGGTAACCTTCAAACATGACATTAAATTTTAATGTTAATTAAAACCAGCTTCCGACATCAGATGCTGCCAACAGTCTTAGCGCGTAGCGTTAGATTATTGAATTAGCTGTTGTGACCATTTAATTTGTTTGCTTTTCGGTTCTTTGTCCCTTTTTTTTTTTTTGCAGTCAGGAGTTAAAAAGTGTGGGTCAAAAAAAAAAACAAAGGTGGTAATGAAACCCCTCACCCATACATAGCGGTAATGGTCCTAAAACGGTCAGTCCGAGCGGAAAGACAAGCCGAGCACTTTAAAACCACAACGGCTAAAAGTGCCAAAACCAACAACACATAGGATGGAAAAGAGTGACATCACTGCTTTCTGCCATTAAAGTTCGAAGATATTAAAAGTCATCGTGTGGTTTTGGGGTCCGGATGGGGAAAGAAGTCCAAACCCCCAAAAAGAGCAAGAAGGGCACCATTGAGAATGAGATCAAAGATGATCACTGATCTCACAAAACAGGAAGTGATGACCAGTCAATGTCAGGGCCTACTTTAGACAAACAATGCCATGTCTTGACTTGACTCATGTCAAGTCAAATTTATTAATGTAGCCCATAGAAGCCCCCCTGCCCCCACACTCATAAACACGAAAGTCAAGGTACCGTTGTGTTCAAATTGAGAGCATGGTGAGCCTTGCGTAGTGGCAGCTGAGGTGGAGGGAGCGCGTGTGTGAGTAACCGAGTGCATGTGTGAGCGAGTGCAGTTTTGTTGCGCGCAGGGGCGGAGCAACAACTGGTGGCGCAGTCATGTGGCTGATGATAACACGCTGGCATCAAAAACCTGATGCAACTTGCGCTCGTCCGTGTGAAACCCGCAGCGACCTTTTTAACAGCGCTTCTGGAAAACTCAACTCGATACGTCGACGGGAAGTCCACAAAGTCTCTTTACAATTCGAAAAAATATGTACGATAGTAATGGACGAGGATATCAATCGAATGTGGTTCGCAAAGTCTTTCATTCCGCCGTATTTCAGGGACCTCTTTAAAAAAATGCCTACTCTTCAAGAAAAGTGTATCGTGGTTTATTCAAACAAAACTAAATATTCATTAAGTACAGAAGACATCCACATTTGCGTCCGTCAAGTCCTCGGAGGGAGAAAATGCACTCACACTCTACTTACAGTCAGCAGAATGACAGATACTTGTCAACAACAAAGTAAAATAAAATAAAATAAAAAAGTCCCATTTCAAGTAAAAAAAAAAAAGTTGCAACATAAATGTACAGGAATTAAACGTGAATTTAAACAAATCACATAACTTTCCAAAGTCCACTAGCTGAACACACGATGCCAAATGCCATAGACTGGCGAACAAAACTAGCATCGATGTCAAAGGAGTATTGAACGCACAGGCCCAACGGTGAAAAACAAAACCTGCAAATGATATGACACTCATTAAAACTGCCATAGCAAACAAAAATACATTCGAAAGATTCTTCCCAAATAAGCGGGAGGAAATTGCCATCTGTGAATCCACTGCATAACGCGACTCACAGGTGTATATTCTTTATCCTCAGCAAATAAATAAATAAAATAAAAATCTAATATTACTGCAGCTTACTGGGTCACTTAGTTGTGAAACTTTTCTTCGCCAAAGTGAAACACAGCCTTATGTCATAATAAGCACTGACTGGCAAGGAGTGCAATTGTATTTCACATGTGCGCAGGGACAAAAATACCCACTGGAGTAGGCTGAGTCACGTTACGTGAAGAAAAAAAAAAAAAACACGATTATGTATTCACTATGTCAGGTCTCTCGCAATCTTAGCCACAGAATCACATGTGGCCTAATGTAGTGAATAGAAACGTATGTCAACTGTAAAGGAATGTCATGTGATGACTACGGCGAATATAAAAAGTCTACACACCCCTGGTCAAAAGCCAGTTTATGGTGTGATAAAAGAATGAGACCGATTAATATTTTCAGACGATTAATATGACGTGCAAAGTGTACAAATCCAGTAAAGGTTTTTGATAAGGGAATTGAAAATAAATGACTGAAATAATGTGGTTGCACAAATGTACACACCCTCTTCGAACTGGGATGTAGCTGTGTTAAAAAAAATAAAAAGGTCACAATCAAACCCACGTTAAATGAGACTCAGCACACAACTGCCCCCATTTAAAGTGCAACCAATGAACCCCAAATAAAGTTTTGTTATTCTAGTGGGCTTTTCTGGACATTTTTTTTTTTTTAAGCAGAAGCATGAAGCTTTTGTGGACCTTGCACACAACAACATTTCCCAAATACATGTGGGATTTTTTTGAGGAGAAGCATGAAGATTTTTGTGGACCTTGTCCATCACAAAAACTCCCAAATACATGTGGAAAAATGTGTTATGTTCTGATGAAACCAAGGTAGAATTTTTTTGGGGCCATAATTCCAAAAGGCATGTTTGGTGCAAACACACCCAATACATCTCCAAAACAACACCAAACCTCGAGTGAAGCATGCTGGTGACAGTATCACGCTTTGGGGCATTTTTTTGTTGTTTGTTTGTTTAATAGGTCACGTTGAGAGTAGAACTTTTTTTTTCTTTCCACGATTTATGTGAGTCTCTTTTTTTAAACCACAAAAACCTTGAACATGGGTGTGTAGACTTTTTAAATCCACTCTAGTAGACCACACATTCATTCAACACTGATGTAATGATTCAAACATGTATCTCTAATACTGTCTGACACAGACTGTAATTACAAAGTTTACGATATGGTAATCATTGACCTTTCATATAAACTGAACTGGAAACTTTTATGATCTTTTTTTTTTTTTTGACACTGTTGTCAAATGCTGATTCTAATTATTGATCCTCTAGCGTGGTCCTTTGGCTACTAGCATCACTGTTCTTTTACGACTCTGATACTGTTGTTTTATTGCAGCGAGAAGGGCTGTGCACAAAAGTGCACTATAATTATAATGACACACAAAGTGTACTATTATTATTCATGACAGTTAAGACTTACGATCAGAATGGACCCTGAAGGCCTCACACACTCAGTGACAAGAAAATGACATTCTAAAGAGATGTCACTACCATGAAATGGAATGTAAGTGTTGCACGCCGCCGTTGTAATGTGCGTGTGCGTCGACTGCCGTACAATTTGCTTCGCTGGGGTCATCTATCCACATGGTATGGGATGTCTGAATACTACGGACTGTCTATTTGTCACGCACAAAAGCTGGGCCGTTGTGTGCACGGGGGAATAACTAAGAGAGTAACAGGATTATCACAGCTGGACCTGCGTGGAGTGGAGCTTGTTTACTCACACTAGCGGCAAGTTGAGACGGTGGTGAGATATTATGGGATGGCTGTTGCTTATTGAGTGTTTGTGACACTGCGCCGAATTTCTGGAACGTTTTTCACGTTGACTATTTGATGATGAGAGAGAGTGACACTGTGCGCTACGTATGAGCACATGGTGGACATTCACTTAGCAAGACGATTCAGTTACCACGCTGAGAGTGTACTGTTTAACAAATATATTTTAACAAATATATTTCACTTGATATTCCAAAATGACAGTGTGGACATTTTTCGGCAAAGTTTAGCATCAAATGAGGAAATTAATTTATTTCTTTTGTTTGTGAGAGAAACGTGGGGAGAGGGAATAAACATATACTGTTTTAAATTGCAATCACAATATTTGTTTTTTTCATTTCAAAATCGTTCTGCCATACTTTTCACATATTTTGGCCAGTAAAGAGTATTCTGATTCTATGTTATATAAACAAACTTGACTATTACAAAAGCAGAAAGGGACAAGGTGAATTTTGATGCAAGCCTGACAACATGCATGCATGCATGCATGCAGGCCGAGCAGGCCCAGATTGCCTGCATGCACGCACGCACGCACAACACACACATACCCCCCCCCCCCCCCCCCCACACACACACACACAAGGCCGCAAGGAAATCCTGCTCTCCCGAGGAGGTTCTTCCCAGGCCTCTAATTGCCACCCAAAAATTAGCTGCGCCAAACAACAACAAGGCACCCAAGTAGATAAAAAGTGTCAGCTCGGCCTCATCTGAGAATGACAGCTGTGTGAAATGACAGCTGGGGCCTCCTGCACAACTTTGCACGACCTCACGTCGTCATTGGCCCCAGTGTAAATGCTTTTTTTTCTAAAATACATTTGGTTGACAAGGCCATTCGACAGCCCCCCCACACCCCCACCCCGTTCCTCCTTTGCACTCAGTCGTGATAACGACACCCTGTGCGCTAAACACGCAGCCGTCGGTGTAGTTTGTTAGTTATGACGTTGGATTTAATTCTAGTGGAAAACTTTGAGGCTGGCTCACTATGTCGAGACGCACCGCTCCCTTTTTCTCTCTCCCCTCCCTCCCTTCTCTTCCCTCGCCTCCCCTTCCACGCACACGACAAGCACGTCCACGCACTAAAATACGCAGCAAATAACAACGTTAAATCCGAACAGGAATAAAAGGGAGAATGTTAGTGACTCGTTGCGGTGCTTCAGGAGAAGCTTTAGTTAGCTAACACTCACTGCGCTGCTAACGTGGACGACAGCCCGGCTGAGTCGGCGGGTGAAAATAGGGCAAGAAAGGCCGCTCCGGTCGTCCGCGGCTGCCAGTCAGTCGTCGCTCATGTTTCTCCGGCGAGGCAACTTCAAATGAGGCGAGAAAAAACTAGTGGCCCTGTACATTCTACGCTACAGTCGCAAAATGGTGAATGGAGACCCCGAAGCCTTGACAACCAACAAGCTCGGCCAATGGCGGTGCGCCGACAGGTACAGTATCCAATGGTAGCGCGAGGATGATAGCTAGGGGCGGGAGAAGGCCGGAAAGTAAATTTAATTGACGGAAACAAGAGACCAATGGAAGTGTGGGAAAACACAGAACAGCTGTTGAGAAACCGAGGATGCGCTGACCAATCGGGTGCCTCGGTGGGCGTGAATTTGGTAGTACAGTGTGTATATATATATATATATATATATATATATATATATATATATATATACATATATACTGTTTATCGCTGTCTTTTTGTCATGATTTTTGCCCTTTTTTAAAATCTCGTCTTTTTTGCTTTGAAACAGACAAGAATAAAACAAATTATTAGTCGGGTTTTTTCTTAGATAGCTAAAACGTCACTTCAAACAAGAAAGATACTTAGACGCAGAAAACATAACTGTCTGATTTCCTCGAACCCAAATAAAAATCCACAGCTTGATTGAGCACAAAGAACACGACTCCCACGTTGACACACTTTCTCTTTTACCATCTCTCTCGACCAATGGGAGACGTTCAAAACACCACAGCTTCCGCGAGTTCTGCCCCCCGGCCCAATCGGCACAGGCGCTAGCCAACCAAACTCACCATAGCTACACACGATTGGCTCAGGGCGCCGAGGTGCGCGGGCCAATGGACTAACACGGCGGTGAGGTCATAAAACGCTTGTTGCCACCAGACCAACGAAACAGACCATACATTGCAGTGCTCCAAAAGGGGGACTACGGTTCATTTTAATACACCGAGCCGCTGGAATCATTGCACGTAGTTCTTTTGAACTCCTGCCTCACAAACTGTACACAAACCCACTGGTCTATTTACGTTTAAAGGCGCGCCGCTAATGCTAACAAACGGCGATGTTAAATTAGCTGACCGTAGCACTGCAGTGCTGACTGGCACGCGCACGCAGCAGGGTTCAAACTACACTCGGGTGTTACGTAATTTGGCGAACGCTACCGGGTCGCGCGCACTAACACGAAGCAGCGGGCGTAACTGTGCACAGGTCAAGTTGATATATGTTTGTCAATGTCCACCAAGGATACCATTATCTAATTATTTGATTGTAGTTGGTGTTTCTTTTAATCAATTGTGATCAGCAGCCACTGCAGCAAGGTAATTTGTCCACCAGATGGCGCCATTTGATTAAAACAACGTGGAGTGAACGAGTTAGAATCACACAAGAGCAACTGAGAAGTGGACTGCAGCAGGAAATGTTTCGTGAAAGTAACAAACAAAATTCCTTAAAAATACTGGACTGGACTAAAATAGGCTTGCTGTTTTTTGTGGTGTTTTTGCTGTGAGTGTGAAAATTTTCATTGCCTGTTAAAGTTTTTTTGCATGCGACAGATTTTTCTAGCTTGTTTTTTGTTGTGAGTAGATTTTGTGGTGTTTTTTTGGGGGGGGACATTTTTTTCAGGTGTTCATGAGATGTTTTTTTTTAGTTTTGGCGGGTAATGTTTTATGTGAGAGACGATTGTGCAAGTTGTTTTTTTGTTGCTGGGTTTTTTTTTTCATACTACATGAGACGTTTTTTGTCAACAGGGTTTTAATGATAAAGGTTAATTTTTTTTTTTTTGGGGGGGGACTGAGTTTTTCTTGGTGTGTGTGAAGACTTTTTTGATTGAGAGATATTTTTCTCTTGCGTGTGAGCGGTGAATGTTATTTTTGCGTTCCAGCAGAGGCCCCTAACAAAGTGTGGTAATTAGCCGTGTTGTGATCTGCTTTCTGTCTTGGTGCCAAACAGGACCCACACCTCCCTCCGGGTATGAACTCTGACCTCATCGCTCAGCCAGACAACAGTACCTCTCCACTGGAGGCCAAACTGGCCATCAATCACATTGCATCAGACGCTTCAAAGCCTAATGGCTACAAACCAAAACGTATGGAGAAAAAAAAAATCACCGTCTGCAGTCCTAAGTGTATTCATTTGCTGAAAAGAAACAGCAGCTTCAATTGCATTATCACTATAGCATTTCGCCACCAAGCAATTGAAATATAATAACACAAATATCCCTCATGCCTACCTTAACGATTAGGCCAAATGCAGTGTGAGACTGGTTAGCACATCCGCCTCACAGAGTAGCAGTGCAGGGTTCGCTCTGGCATACCTGTGTGGAGTTTGGATGTTCTCCCTGTGCCTGCGTGAGTTTTCTCTCGGTCCTGCGATTTCATCCTACATTCCAAAAACATGCATGGCAGGTTGATTGAGCACTCGAAATTGTCTCTAGGTGTGATTGTGAGCGCGAATGGTTGTTCGTCTGTGTGTGCCCTGCGATTGGCTGGCAACCAGTTCAGAGTGTACCCTCCCCCCTCACCCCGGATTGCCCGAAGACAACTGGGATAGGCTCAAAAATGCCCGCGACACTTGTGAGGATAAGTGGATTAGAAAACATTTACAAAATCAAGTCAATGTATTAATTTAAGTTTACTAATGGAAAAAGTCAAGTAGGCTGTAAAGAGCTGCAATGCTGCATACTGCCACCAAGGGGAGCCAGAGTTAGCGTGGGATAGCAGAAGCTAACGTGTACTGTTTACACAGTAACCTAAAAACCTCGACATGAAGCTCACCGTATTTTAACATCCTGTGGTTGATCGGCATGGCATCATGATGCTCCAAATGGTGCACAAGCCATAACTTTATACTAGACAGTCCTTTGGTTTCAGAACAAAACCTGTGAGCAGTCTTTCAGTGAATAACTGAAGATGTGGTCTAAGATTAAATGTTTTTGAAAAAATGAGCAAATGGGTTACACCACAAGAAACAAACCAGAAAGTCCATTTTTTTAACCGTTTTAAATAATTAAATTAACTCAACTTAGAAACCATTTTAAACATACCCTGAGGACGTGAGGGGGGAATGATCCAACCTCCATTTTGGCGCCAGCACACAAAGACTTTTGGCGAAAGATGTTAAATGAAGTGTTTTGCGTCTCCGGCAGACGAAGGAGCACAGTGTGTGACATGGTGTCATCCTCCTCAAAACATTCACACAAAGAGTTCCAATCAGTGCCAAAAGATTCCAGTGTGCCGTAACACAAAGTAATAAAGTCTGCTTGACAGGACAAGACGCACGCACACACACACTAGCAAAAACATCACATAATCAAAATGGCTGCCGTATGCCAGGGCAAGAAACGACAAACAAGCTATCACATTTCAATACTTATTAACTTTCAACCACCACGAGCTAATATTGGTACTATTTTCTTACAATTCGCAAATTTAAGAGCAAATCTGTCATCAGCTGATAAATACATATACTTTACAAAGTTTGAACAAAAGCGAATGTATGCTTTGCATTAGCCGCTACGCTCAGCGTGACGACGCTAACAATGCTAGCCGCATTAATCTTATTAGCCTGCGCTCTCCACAGACCTGCTGGGGGCGCCAACATGAAACAAACACAGGAAACAATAAATCAATTTTTACCTTTTTTTTAATGAACCCTGATTATTGTTTTAACTACATGCGAAGATGAACACATAGAAAGAGAAACACCGAGCGGTTGCGTCCACCTCCTCCACAAAGCCGTCAATCATGTTGATTGACAGCTAACAAGACACTGACGCATGGAATAACAGTTAAACATTACAATGGTCTTTTTTTCTTTTTTTTTTTAAAACACATTTTCCTTTCAGAATCCTCAAAATATGAAAAATTATACACACACACATAGCATTAATAACAGTACTAAAAAAAGAGAGAAAACAGTTTCCTGGGTTACACACTTGTAGTTTAAAAAACAAAAAAAAAGTCAGAAAGCGAAAACAAAAAGGTCCACTTGAAAGAAAGAGTGCAAATTGGAACCCCCAAAAATGTATACATGTAATAAAATAAAAATAAAAACAAAATTAAAAACAGCGGCTGAGCAAGAGTACATACAAAATAAGCTGGTTAATATTATGATACAATATCATTACAATAGTAACAGTAAAATACGCATGTGTGCAGGGAAAGGCGGGGTAACGATTACTGTGATGTTTTCTTGACAAGTCGAGTCAAATGCTGCTCTCTCTCATATATATCCATCCATCCATTCATTTTCCGATCCGCTTATCCTCACAAGAGTCGCGCGGGGTGCTGGAGCCTATCCCAGCCGTCTTTGGGCAGTAGGCGTGGGACACCCTGAACCGGTCGCCAGCCAATCGCAGGGCATACAGAGACGAACAACCATCCACGATCACACTCACACACCAAGGGACAATTTAGAGTGTTCAATCAGCCTGCCATGCATGTTTTTGGAATGTGGGAGGAAATTGGAGTACCCGGAGAAAACCCACGCAGGTCCGGGGAGAACATGCAAACTCCACACCCTGGAGCTGGAATTGAACCCGGTACCTCTGCACTGTGAGGTCGATGCGCTAACCACTAGATCGCTCTCTCCCTCTCACATATATATATGGCCTGCAAATTTAAGAGTCATTTTCTGGCTAAAATGACAAAAATGTGCAAGACCGCAGCTGTCTTTCTGTTTGGAACTGTGGAAACGGAACACACGGGCAGACATTTGCACGAGGCACACGCAACACTTACACACTAACACATACGCATTATAGCTCTCACACTCACACACACACACACATTTTGCACGTGTACACACTGAGCGAGTCATTCTATGGGAAGTCCCGCTCTCTCCACTCTGCGCTGAGGTTTAGTGATGTCATTTCCTGTACGTGTTTGTGTAAAGGGCGTGTGTCATTTCTATGGCAATGTCTGTGATGTCATCTAACGCGGGTGTGTGTGTATGTGTGTGTGTTGGTCAACAGTCCCCTTCTCAGCCAATCAGACTGTGGCGCCAGCTTTGTCCTCGCTGTTTTCTATGTATTGTTCTGACGCTAACTGTTTCTTTAATATTTATTCATCAATATAAATATAAACTCTAATGGCGGCAAAAGAAGGCAAAGGCGTGGTAATACACTGGGAGTTACATAGAATATATATATTTATATATCCTGTATTTATCTGTACACATATATCTTCAGCATTAAAAATAGATTTTAGTTTCCCGATTTGTATCAAACGACCATACTGAAATATAACATTTGGAATTTATTTTTGACTAAAATATATATGTAGTACGTGAGTAGTTTGACGTTAAAAACAGAAGGCAAGTTGGTAGGTGGTGCTTTGAAAAGGCACACTTGTTTAGTTTTAAATTGGAAATATAATTTCTTAAGTCAAGAAAAATAAGCTCTCTGCCTGAGTTTAGCTTTTTGACATTCATGGCAGCAGCGCTCAACCAAAAATGACGTCTGTCAGCCGCGCTTGTTGCCACCCCCCCCCCCCTGCCCTCCCCCAAAAAAGAAAAGGTTCGGCTTTTTGGCTTGGAGAAGCTTGATGCCCTAAAAAACGATGCAACACGCTAAGCCGGGAGTCTTTGGAAACAACGGGAATGATGACGGGATTTGCCAATGCTTCAAAAGCGCTCTAGTTTCTTCGAAAGCAGAGGGGACAAAATGTCCGCCTCGGCAGCTCAACCTGGCCAGCAGCAAGTCTGGGTCACTTCCTGAAAGCGTACAAATGCCCCCCCACTTCCGTCCAGGAAGAAGTGATTCCGTAAAGTCCGGAATGTTCCGGGCGGCCACGACGCCGGGGATCCCTCTTCAGTCTGGAAGCCACCTTGTAAACCACCGCGAGGCACTTCTGTCAAGTCGACAAAACTGAGGGCTCGCCACATGCCAAAAAAAAAAAAAATAAAAAAAAAAAAAGGTGAATCCACAGAGTCCAATCATGTTTTACTGTTCACCACCATTATGACTTTGAAGACGAAAAGTCCGCACTTGTTGTCTTCAAAGGAGTGTGTAACCCAAAGACATAACCCCCCCCCCCCAAAAAAAAAGTGGCGACAAGATCAATACAACATGCAAAAAAAATGCCGCTTTGTGGTCAAGAAATAGTGAAAGGTAGGATTCTGGTACATGACAACCTGTCAAGGTTAAGCAACAAATCTATGAACGTTTCTTCAAACAATATTTTCTTCCAATTATTCAAAAGTCAGTGAGTCAGCAGGATGAAAAACAAATCCCAGTAAATGGAATCAATTCTCTGAAGAATCTAGTCGGGTTTTGTACAATAAAAGCATTTTAAGATGTGGTTTCAAAGAAGCTCGCACTCGTGTGCAGCCAAAAATTAGGTATGTGTGTCGAAAATATAAATGACAAAAAAGGCGAAGGTCATTTTTGGACAGGTTAGTAAGCTCCTCTCGAAAAAAGCTAGGTGCCCTGAGCGCTATCACAAATTAAAAATTTCTGACCCCAAACCCACTCATCAATGCGAAATTTGATATACAGTGGTAACTCTACTTACGAACGTCTCTTCATACAAAATTTTCTAGTGACGAAACGCCTCAACAGGAAAATATCGCCTCTTGTTACGAAATAAATTTCAAGATACGAAAGGTAAAAATATAGTATGGGCTCAGCTACTCGCAGCTCTGCATTTCCTGAACGCAACATAGTTAGAAATGCTCTGCTATTGGCTATTACCTAACATCCTCCTGGCATCCCATTGGCTAAGAGCGACCTCTATCGTATGCGTGTAGATAGATAGATATGTGTCGATGCAGCATCCTCGGCATTCGCCCCTTGGGCCATAAGGCCTTCTTCCGATAGTTACACGTCAATGTGAATGACCCAGAAAAAGTGTTCACCGGTCGGGCGATCGCTCACTACGCTGATGTTTGCCTTGGACATTTTCAAAGGATTGTTAAAAGCCGACAAAAGCAAACGTCCTTTACGAAACGGCAGGGCAAAAACCACTTCTGAAAGAGAGCATGGACTAAAAAAACCAGATGAGGACGGAGTTAAAAGTTAAATGACCATTTTTATTCTTTACTCTTTGTTTTTTTTACATTATGCACAACTCTCATTTATTGCGCAACAATCTAATTGTAACATATTTTGTTGCATTTTTATGCTTTAGGAAACATTCATGTCTAAATTTTGGGGGGTGTCTTGGAACGGATTAGTGCATTTACATGGAAAACGCGTCTCAGCTTTCTCTCGTCAAGAAATTTCTTCCACAACCAATTAATTTCATAAGTGGAGGTACCACAGTAAAGGCAAGTCAATCATGAGTACAACACCCGCAACAAAAGAAGAAGCCACGCCTGAAAAGACAGGAAGTCTGCCATTTTGGTCAGAAGCGACCATTTTAAGGGTCAATTTCGGAAAAATAATCAGCACTACTCTCTTGACTGAACATGCAAGTTGTATTTTAGGCGCAGGGTATACTGTACCTATTTCATGGCCACAAATGAGCATTTTGAACAGAGCTTGTGTGAGGTCTGGCCACAAAAAAAAATTATAATAACTTTGTGTGTGTGTGTGTTATATTCCCATGTAGCCTCGGGGGTCTCAGCAGCTGGCGTTCTCCAGGGACAACTGGGCGGTGGCTCTCTGCAGCTCTGAGCTGCCCCTGCGCTGAGTGGGCGGCGGGGGCATCATTAAGCCCAAAATCAGACCCGGTCCTCCCCCGTTGTCCACTGGCCTCTCCCTCTCTTCCACCTCCTCGCGTCCTTCGGCTCTCACCTTCTTGTCCTCGGCCTCGTCCCGCTCACCGTCCGCCTCCATCTTTTGGTCCTCGCTCCAGCGCCGCTTGAAGCGCAGCTTGAGCGGGATGCAGTGGGTGCCGCCGGGGCTGACGGGGGCCGCCGGCGCCGGCTCCGTCTTCAGGCTGAGCAGCGGGAACGCCGAGTGCCCGGCGCCGAGAGGCGGAGTGGCCGGAGTCTTGAAAACTTCCTCGTCCTCATCGTCCGGGTGTGGATCGTCATCGTGAGAGGGCGGCTGCGGGTAAGGGGCTGGGGGGCTGCCGCTGGCCTTGGAATGATTGTGGAGCTGATGATAGGATACAGGAGCGAAGATGTCATCATCCTCAGGGTTCAGCTCGTCTTCCTCGCTGATGTCGGTCACTTCCACCTCCTCCTCGGACTCGATGTCTGATATGGGCTCCACCTGAAAGGGATATGGTGGGTGGTGCATGGTTATCAACACTGGCTGCTGATGGTCTCACCAGACATGTAGACAGTAGAGTGATTACAGTCAAACCTCAGTTTTCGAACGTCTCTGTTCCCGACCAAAAAGTTCCGAGTTTTTTAGGTCTCGGATGACGACCGAATTTTGGTTCTCGAACAAACTGAGCGCATTTGAATGCGTCACTTGACTCCTCTCGCCTTCCTTACACGAGGAAGTGACGCTTCCTCGTGTAGCGTTCCATTGTGAACAGACGTGTTCAATAAAGATGATTTTTTTTTTTTTTTTTAAAGAGCATGGTTTCGGTTTTCGAACAGCCTTCCGGAACGGATTATGGCCGAAAACCGAGGTATGACTGTATTTGTATGCTGTGTTTGTATGCGTTGATGCTCCGTGTGTGTTAAAGTAGCGACTGTTCCAGCTACGGTCATTTTTGTCAGCATGTTCATGGCATTTGTCATTCCAAGTTAGCATTAAGAAAACTGATTTTCATTAGCCATCCATTTTCTGATCCGCTTTATCCTCACAAAGGTCGCAGGGGGTGCTGGAGCCTATCCCGGCTGTCGTCGGGCAGCAGGTGGGGGACACCCTGAACCGTTTGCCAGCCAATCGCAGGGCACACAGAGACGAATAACCACCCGTGCTCACACTCGCAACTAGGGACGATTTGGAGTGTTCAATCTGCCTGCCAGGCATGTTTTTGGAATGTGGGAGGAAACCGGAATACCCGGAGAAAACCCACGCAGGCCCGGGGAGAACATGCAAACTCCACACAGGAATGCCGGAGCCTGGATCGAACGCACGACCTCTGCACTGTGAGGTCAATGCGCTAACCACCGGACCGGATTTTCATGAGATGAATTGAAATGGTGCGGTTGAACATTTGTCTCGGGGTCTCAGGACGTCACTTTCTGTTCCAAGTCTCACCTTGATCTTGGGCGTCGCCGTGAACAAGGAGGACTGTCCGGCCGCCGATGAAGAGGACGACGCCGCTGCCAGCGAGCTTCCCGCTTCTCTCTGTTTGCGTCCGAGGGGGGGCGGTTGCAGCTTGAACTTGAAGGATTCTTCGCTCCCGCCGCCCCCTAGCTGCGCCCCCAGCGGATGAGAGAGCGGCAGGGGCGGGCCGTGCAGGAGGTGGGGGGCCGGCTTCTCCGGGGTGGGGCGGTGGGGCTGCGGGATGACGATGTTGGGGTAGTGGAGGAAGGCGCGGGGGCTGAGGTGGTAGTTGTAGACAGATTGTGTGTGGGCCTGAAGGTAGTGCTTCATGTCCTCCGGGTTGAAGGAGAAGTGGGAGCCCATCATGGGGGACGGGAGGGACGGAGAGGGGGTGTAAGGCAGGTGTGGGGTGGGGGTCATGGAGAGGGCCGGGGACAGAGTCGGCCCCAGCAGCCCGCCGGGGCCCGGCAGGGGGGACACGGGGAAGGGAGATAGCGGCTCCGGGTGGACCCTGTGAGGTCTGGCGAGCCCCGCCGGGTTGGGGCCGTAGAGCCTGAAGAGAGACTCGTGAGGCAGGCGGGGTGGGAGGAGACCCCGGAAGGCCCTCTCCGGCCCCACGCCCCGCTCCTCCGACCCCACCGCCTCCTCCAGCTCCGAGTTGGTGGAGGTGCCGTCGCTGCAGTCGCTGACCGAACCGCGGGCCATGCGCCGCGCCACGCTGCTGAACACGCCCGGACTGCGAAGCTCCTCGCTTGACGACAATACATCCGATGGCGTGGAAGGGGGGAAACGGAAGTGGGTGCCTCCACTTGGCACCGGGGGGGCGCTCTGCGGGACGCCGCGACCTAAAAAGAGGGGGGCGGGGCAGGCAATCAGACACGACAATGAGCAAAGTGGGACTATTTAGCGCTGTGGATGAACACCATCCTTCCACATTGACTCAATAGGGGTGTTCACACGGCAAGATTTGGTCCGGTGCTACGCCGGGGCTGCCCCAGTAGAGCGTTCACACGTGCAAATTAGCTCCGGCGTAGCCCCGGAAAAAGGCTTACACCCGACCAAATTTGATCCACCTCAGGGAGGTGGTTTAAAAATTTGCTCCGGAGCAAATGCTCGTTTGCGAAGCAGCACCGATGTAAATTTGCACGTGTGAACCAACTGGGTTAAATTTGCTCCAGAGCAAATGCTTGTGAAGCGTACGTACGGCGAAAATGTGTTGCTTTCGTGCTCTGTCGGACTTCCGGCTGGTAACATCTTTCCTTTTGTAGGAGACTGGACTGTCTCGGAGTTGTTTGTGTAGTTTGTTCCTTTGTTGTGTGTTCACAACCCCCCGCCCCCATCATAATTTATTTAGTGATTTCCTCTCTTGATTTTCTGTTTGGCGCATGATGTGTTTGCTTTTCTGAGTGTCATTGAAGTCATCGTTGATTTACGTTTTCGGGGGCGGTCACTCTCGAGCAGAAGGCACGGAGACCGAGAAGGAGAAGGACGTGCCTGTCCAGTAGTCGCTTGAGTTGTGTATACGTTTTAAAAAGAACCAACACGACAGCTCATTTGTTTTCTGTCGTTTTGCTCCGCTGCAGAAACTGCCGTGTGAACGCAAGTGGGGCTGCACCGATGCTGCGCCGTTGCAGACACGCTCAGCGGCTTTGTACGTGTGAACGCTCCACACAATTTGCTGCGGTGCAAAATGTATCGCAACAAAATACATCGGTGCAGCGCCGGAGCAAATGTGTGCCGTGTGAACACCCCTATTGCTGCTGTGCTTCTAATCATTTGCTGCAACAGATCATAAAAAATCAAATTTTAAGAAAAATCATTAAGAACAACCCATGTAAGGTTTTGGCCGCATATACAAAACGTTACTTGTTTGGGAATTTGTGGGCGAGCGAAGACAAATAATACCACAAGCCACGCATCAGTTTGTCTGACGCCAAGGCCGGGAATGTTTGCTGGAAGCTATAAGCATTAAAATCATGGGGGGGGGGGGGGGGGGGGGTCTGTGATCCGGCCTTTCAACAATTTATTTTTACAAGAATCCAGCTTCCGCTATCAATTTTTTCCCCATCTCTTCACTTATGAAAAAGCACACAAAAATTCCAATTCTTGAACACATTTTGCTTTTGTGTTTCTTCTCCTTCTGGGGTATCTCCTAAAAACATTTTTGCCTAGCATTAACTTAAGAGAATTTCCATAGAAAAAAAAATTGATTTGTTTTGTTTGTTTGTTACAGAGACTGAAAATTCTGTGTGAGTAACGTATGGTATCGTTTGGCTCGAAACATACAATGTTCAATTCTTTTTTTCACCGTACTTGTGGCGTTCCGGTCGCAGTCGGTTGAAGGATTACAGTGACCAAAGCGTCTTTACGAATTTGCGTTCGCCTCCCTATGGCATTTCACAGACTGTATCTCAGCATTAAGAGAGACGTTTTGTTCCGACAAAATGACATGGTTGAATATTTTTGTGTTTAAAACACACAATGTGTGATTCTCTTTTTGTTTTGTATCAGTTTGACAATCAACTTCAACTGGCGGAACATGCCCCCCCCCCACCACCCCCCAATCAACTACTGGGCTTCACTGCAAACAACACATAGGATGAATTCCTAATGATTTGCCCCCACCTACTGGTTGGAGAAAATGGGTTCAAGATGGGTGCCCCTTCTTTCAGACCCAACTCCCCTTGACCCCCCCCCCCCCCCAAACTCTGGTGCTCCTTCCAGCAAAACTGTGGCACGGTAATAAATTTCTGGCCTGAGTGAACGTGCCAGAATTAAATACTGGAAAAGTTGCTCTCGCTGCCATTACAAACATGGGCTGGGCTCCTCTCCTTCCCCCACTGGACTGCCACGTGTGTGTGTGTGTGTGTGTGTGCGCGCGCAACAATCAGCGCAGACTGACGTGGGCACGCGTGTGTGCATGCAACATCCCAACACGCGTGGGCCACATCACACACACCAATTAAAGTATCGTGCCGCACTTAAGTCAGCTCCATATGGGCCCTGTTTACACTGGAACAGAACACAGAGAAACCACTTGAGGTGGGGTGGAGGATGGAGTGTGTGGGTGAGGTTGTCATGATGACATCACGCACATCGCGACATGATTTATTTGATTGTTGAAAGGATCACGTCAATCGTGTCGGATTCGGTGGCTTTCCAAGTGCTCTGCCACCTGACATGTTAGCCGCGCTTGCTAATTAGCACCGGAGCAGAGTTTTTGTCCATTTATTGAGCAAATTGATATTTGACACGGGGCAACAGCTCGTTCCGACGGAACAGTATGAAAATAGCTCGAGAACAAAATTTGGATGTGAACGGCCGACAGCGGCGACAAATCCAACCGTTTCAAGCAACGAAAAAGTGACGTGTATGTGCGAGCGCGTGCGCGTGTACCTGAGCCCATGTCGATGAAGGGGTAGTTGACCAGCACCAGTTTGTTGAAGTTGAACTTGTAGGTGAACCTCTTGCCTTTGGTCTTGTGGAGGATCCTCTTGTTGTAGTAGTACCTGCGGGGGGGGGACACCACGTCATCACATGACCCGCCAACATCTCCTCTTCCTCAATCTTCCTCCTCTCGAGTGCCTGCGACGTTCCAGGACATGGTGACCCCCCCCCCCCCCCCATCATGCTGCCCCCCCCACACCCCGCCTCCCAACTCCAACCCCCCGTGGCAAAAAACATGCGGTTATATATGTGAAGGAAGTGAGGCAGGATGAGTCACCGTAAGAGAAGGTGGAGGAGTGAAGAGCGAGCGCCTGACAGCTCATCTAACAAGATGATCAAATGGCCCTGGCGTGAGTCACAGCGAGCCTCCGGACTTTGATTCAGCAGAGTCTCTCGCTCCATTGTGAAAGGCGAAAACTGAATTCACGGAGGGCTTTATTCACATTTTCCACACGCCGGCTGGATTCACACATTTTGATGTCAACAAACTGGAAGATTACGTCTCCTTCCGTTCGATTGGACTTCTTTTTTTTCTTATGTGTCACGACACTGCATTGGTGACGCTAAATGACACATCTCACGAGACCCAATCTGAGCCACGTTTGCACCGTCATAGACGCAATCATATTTTTTTTAGAATTGATTATGCGACAGATTATCCCACTCTGTCATCAGATTAAAATTGATTTTGCATGATTAAACAACTATTAGTGTTTGCCTGGTGAGTGCTGTGGGAGTCGCATATGAGAGTGTCGAGGTGGCTGTTGTGAACTCAAGGTGGCTAGGTGTATGTGGGCACCTAAAAGAGGCAGACGGTTTGACAATTTCATCATCGGCATTACCGATTAGGGCAGGGGTGTCAAACCTACGGCCCGCAACTGGCCCCCAAAGAGGTTTGATACGGCCCGTGGGATCATTTAAAAGTGAAAAAAATGCATTAAAGACAGAATGAATATTTTAAATGGCATGTAATTCGTGTTTTGATCGCAGTAGAAGACAACATCTGTCACCGAGATAGACCCAACGCAGCAAATGATATGAAAGCGCCAATCAATGCTTCTTGAGACCAAAACAAAGGAAAGAGATGATATTTTGGTGATTCATAGCACAGTATGGTATAATGTTAATGGTTCGGCCCACTTGACATCTACCGAGTCCATATGTGGCCCACAATGTGAAATGAGTTTGACACCCCTGGATTAGGCAGATTGGATCTGATGACACGGTGAAGGGGTACCTAATCAAGTGTCTGGCGAGTGTAACCAAGCGACGAGCACTCAAAATAAAAGCCAGACGTGGGTGGCGTCGGGCCTGTGCGAGCAGTCATGATGGATGTGCGGCTCCTGGAAAGCGTCGTGGAGAAGTCCAACACGTATGCGCGAAAGAACACACACACATCCTGGACGACCCTCGTCTGGTCTTTGATGCCGACTTGAACCATCTTGAGCGCGAGCGTGCTCGCTGGCTCCGTGCGCCCGAGTCACGAGCGGCTGCGACATTCCCACGCGGCACTGGCAAATAAGGCGCAGATGAGCCGGAGGAGGGCTGACATATAACAAGGTGCGAAAGCGCATGTGTGCGTGTCATGAGACAGCGCAACTCATCCGGCAAATGAAACCCACACCAACCTACAACACGGATGACAAACCGGGTGCATGCGTTATGTACACTAAGAGAACAGACCGTCCTCTAAATAAAACCCCGAACGACATCATAAATGTGCACAACACAGTCCGAGAGAAAAGTCCGAGAGAAAAGTTTCGAAATTGGACCATCACCCGCCACTCAATCTGACCTGGACCGGTTCTGAGACGTGTGACAGACAAGAAGTGAGGAATATGAGCAAGAGCGGCGCTGAAAATGAGAAACAGAAGTCATGATGTCCACCCGGTTGTTTGCCAGGAAGGCTAACGTCATTTTATGAACCATCTTTTTTTTTTTTTTTTGGTGTCATAAAGTTCTTTTCCATCCTGAGAAATGTGTCCGTCTTCAGAGGTTTAACACTGTCATAAAATTTACTGCCGGGGGGGGGGCGGGGGGGGGGGGGGATCTAAATGCATGCGCGTGTATACAATGGTTGCTAACTGGTTAGCCGCTAACGCCTGCTCGCAATATTGTGGGAATCACAATGGCTGAGGAGACGTTCTAAATTCATTCAGTGTCATCCATTTTACACTACCAGGGGAAAAAAATAAAAAGCGTACATAAAAACGGATCTGGGATTGAATGTTTGGATTCTTAAAAGACATGAATAGATGTCTCCTCGGTATTGAATTAGTCTTAATATTGTGCTTGCTTGCCATGTTGAATAATATCAAAGTGGAGCTTGTATGTATATCTACATATATATATATATATATATATATATATATATACTGTATATATATTTTCTTAAGAATAATGCTGAGAGTTGCGAGGCAAACTAGTATTAGAAAAGTATTGCAATACCTGAAGCATCAGCAACTGTACAAAGTTGTACAGCACAATTTCATTAACTGTTAGCCGAATGCTAACATCATGCATCTTCCGAAAGGCAACTGGCAAACTTTGTTACAGAGAACACATGTGAATAAACATACAAGCCTTTCAACCATTTTTTAAAAAAAAACGATAGCTGACCTGAGGGCGCGGCTAAGCTTGTCGTAGTTCATCTGCGGCTTACACTTGCGGGCGCCCCACAGACGGGCCACCTCGTCCGGGTCCTTGATGACAAACTCGCCGTAGTCGCCCTGCCAGGCGATGACGTCGTGGTACTCCTCCTTGCGCAACAGTTCGAGGATAAAATGCCACAGCTGGATCTGCCGCGAGCCCGGGCTCGACTCGGGCTTGTAGGCCCACTCGGGGAAGGCGAACCCTGCGAGTGGATGACAGACAAGAAGGGAGATCAGGTGGAAGGTCGGTGAACCACGAGGGGCGAAAGTGAGCTTTAAATGACATTCAAGTCGGCACCAGCGATGAACGTTAATCCAAAATCAATTCTAATCAGATTATTCCATCGAAAGAACAATCAATAATAAAAATATTCAACAGGATTCTTGTTGTGAAGCCTATCCTGAGCCATTTGTTGAACCAAGATGGCTCCAAAGCCTTGGCTCATAGGAGAGTAATAACCGCGTCGGCGTATGCTGACGTATTAAAATCATTCTATGCTATGCTAATAGTAACAACCAGAAGACTGCATATTCTCTGTTGAACTATTTAATGGCTGCCAGGATGATCGAGACATATCCGCGGAGCCTTTTTCTGCTGAAGAAGGCCTGATCCGTCCAAACTGGTTTCTACTCTTACAACCGTCTCGGTGACTCAGCGTACAACTCTTGCGAGTCGCGACTCCAGAATCTTAATTCTTGCAGCTGCTTTCTCAGCACCACAATAGCTGGAACGTAACGTGCTGACTTTGCCTCGGCTGCCGGGAATAAGTCGGGCTGGCCGCCACCGAGGGCGGTTTCCACTGCAGGTCGCGGTCGCATCACCGGCATCGCGCTTCTATCGCCGCCGTTCAAACGGGTGGACCTTGGCCAGGGTGCAGACAAAATATAAGCACGCAGGCGCTGTAGCAGTAAAAGACTCAACATACGGTTCTCGGTGTCACACATACACACACATACACTCACACACCTAATTAAAACCAGATGTGCTTGGCACCCAGGCTCAGCACTGAGGTTAGGAAACATATGGGCACAATATAACAATAATGCTTTCTCTCTGCAAAGTGTGTGTGTGTGTGTGTGTGTGCGCGCGCGCGTGTTGAAGAAAAGCCCCATGACAAGCGCTTGGTTGCAATCAGTTTCCCATTTTCCACAAACTGTCATATAGATATAACATCATTAGCTATGACACACACACACAACTAGTCAGATATGTCACACGGGCAGGTAAGTGTGCACATCTGGTTCACTTAATTGGCTTGTAAATTATTTGGGTCAGTGTCATAAAAGCCGACGAAAACATGAAAAAAAATTTTTAAAAATTTAAAAATAAAAAAGTTACATACACCTGGCAAAAATGCCCCCCCACCCCACAGTTCAAAGGTATCATAATATGGAGCGCAGATGGCCAATAAAATAATTACAAGCTTACATATTTTGGCATGCAACTGCTTGTCATTTATGAACATATCGGGAATTGCCGAAAAGAAGTTCCGGGGAGTTCGCCAGGTGATGGAAAACCATTTTGGCCCCACGTGGGTCAAATGCACACAGTCATTAAACCAACAAAATTTTTTTGCACTCAAGTCCGACTCATCTGAGGATCGGCCCAAAAGGAGTCTCGATCCGATACCTCTGCGATTTCTGAGAGGGAAATTTTTCTCGGTGATGGGAAAAAAATGCGTGTGGTTTAGAAAATTTTTCCAGAAATCAAACCTCTAATAAGTATCGAAACTTAGTATCGGTGACTTGAACTCGTACTTTATCGAAAAACAGTGGTGTCTATTCGTCCCCAGAGTAGGAGCGCGTGCTAGCGAGCGTGTGCGCGGCTGTGTGCGCGTGCTGATTCGGCACATTCTGTCTGCACGACACCGATTTACGTAGCAGCTCATTTACAGCTTGAGTAAGCAGCGGCAGGACTCCCTCCTTATCAACATCGGTACCATAACGGCGGGGATAAAGGGCGATGTCACACGCGTCGCTTTGCCGAGGGAGGGCTAACCGGGTTAGCGGGAGTAATCCTTCGCAAGTGAGCACACGCGGAGTATCAAATGAAAGAATGAGAGGAACTATCTCAATGCATATGGGATCGTCCTCATATTTTGGCGAAACAGTCCAAAAATGTGATCCACTTCCCCCTGCAGGGCAAATTTAAACATATTCAAGCTGCCTGATTGTCCACTGAGAGTGGCTACGAGTCACCCGCGAAACTAATGAGGAAAAGCACGATTTAAAAAAAAATTGGAGCTGCCAAATCGTCTTGATCGGGTTAAAAAATGTTCGTCCTGGCTAGGGTGACACATTTTACTATTAAAATACAAATAAAAAACAGCAGACGCAGCATCAACGACGACGACTAATTGGACTATTGAACAAATAGATAAGAAGAGATGATGGACAAATGATCTGGAAACAATGTTTGATTGTGTCTTCGTGACCATAGCATTAGGTACGCTTGCGCAATCCACTTTGATTGAAAAGATCACCGTTAAAAAAAACAACAACAAAAGACAACTGTTTCAATTTTCAATCCTTTCCACATTGCGAACCGAATTTCAAACTGATCACGAGTGCTTTAAAACAATCCAAGTACATTTTGGAAAATGTCAAAGCCCATGAGCAATCAGTTGTGAAAAATAGTGCCAACTCAAAAACTTGAGTCGAGTCAAAGATACAAATGTCTTTTTTTTTTTTTTGCACTCGGCAGGCCAAAATGACAAAGACACTAATACAATATGTATCATGAGGGGCTGAAAATGGAAGACTCTCGACTTTTTGCCCGACTTCTATACCAGAAAGGAGAACACTGATCATGGACAATGCAAAGCGCCCGCTGCACAGCACCATGTCGAGGCAGAGAAGCAGCTTCAGTGACAAGCCGCTGTCGCCGCCTTGCTCGACTGACAGCCTGAGGAAATCCTTTGTCCCTCACGCCAAGCGGCTTTTAAGCAGCGTTCTCTTCGTTGATTTATTTCTCCGAGCAACCATCCGTCTAAATGAGGGAATAGGAATGAGTGCGGTGAGTCAGCCCGCAGACAATGAGGTTCTTAGAAAAACATCTGTCAATGGGGACCAATCACTCGTGCGCACGTGCCCGTACGCGCGCATGTCTCACGTTCAAGCGCCGGCGTGGGCGAGCCGCAGGCATACGGCAGGTGAAGTGGGCGAGGTGTGCTCAGGCGTGGGCGCGCGGAGCACGTGCGCAAACCAACGCAGGGATCGTGAACACGCCCACGTGCGTGCACGCGCGCCAGCGAACGAGCGCGTCCCCACTGACTCACGCCGTGTCGGCTGTTGTCGTCCGCCGATTGCGCCTCCCACCCTTGTTACCATCTCCCTTTTTTTCCCTTTCACGACGGCCCGCCCGCCCGCGCGCCGCCTGACCGAGACGCAGTCGCCTGGCAACGCAAGCTTTTAAAGCGCTAAAAATAAGTCGATGACTCACGACGAGATAGGATTCAATTATAGGGGGAAAAAAATAATACAAAATAATAAAAAAAATCAAGTTGTTGGGAGGAGTTTGCGGAGTTTTGGACGGCAAGCCAGCGGATCAGCTCACATCTGGACACAGAACTGGAGAAGTCCGGAAAAAAAAAAAAGCTACAAAATTTGTTTAGGATTCAAAACAGTCCCAGTCGGTTGTATTTCTGTACATGTGGAGCTCATTCATCAAGCACTCAGGGATGGCAATGGCTCGTGATGAAAAAAAGCGGAAAGGGGCGTGGCCTGGACGGGGCGACCAATCACAGCAAGTAAGACATCATACATGTCCAATCGCAGGGCTGTTTACAATCGGAAGATGCAAAGACTGATCGGGAGAGCTCGTGAAAACTCGACGATAAGGTACCTGACCCCCCCTAAAATTTTCTCAACGGATTTAGATGATTCACAAAAACGATCAATTTAAGAAAAAACGGTGGATTTCCGCATATCCGCGGAAAATTGCCATCCCTGAGCACTATTGCAGCAAAATGGGCCAAGAGCGGACATAAAAAAAAAAAAAATAACTAGCTCATGAAAATACTTTTTAACTCATTCAGTAACAGCCAATTCTAGACCAAGTCTGAAAAGACGTTTAAAAACGTCATTGGGAGTGAATGAGTTAATATCAAGTGTGAATTTCGACACCCAAGTTCATGTGGTCTGCATACATCTGCTGTCCGGTCAAAGTCAAAAGGTAAGCAGAGCTGCATGCGGGTTTGTTGGGAGACACAGATGATTAGTTGAAGAAAAAAAAAAGGCACACAGATTGCTTGGGGTGTCATACTTGTAGGTGGCAATAATTAACCAAGTGCATAAAAGGGCACTATATGAAGTGCTGCGTCCACAAACGAAAATACCGTTGCCGATAAAGCTCTGCAGATACGACAGTGCATCACCGTGTGTCCACACGGAGTGCTGGCAGATACAATGTGAGACAAATGTGTTTTTTTTTAAAAAGATACTATAAGGTAAGATATTTTGAGGGTGAGGTATTTTTGATATCACACTTCCAAAGCGGAGTCACTGATCGAGCTAAAAAAAAAAAAAAGGTATCCAAGGCTGTCAGCAACAAGTTTCTGTAGTGCGCCGCCCTCTGTGTGCATTCACCGCTCCCTTCCTCCTATTCTTTGCCGGGTCTATATTTAGCTCTCGCAAAGGTTGTCTGTGACTCGGGGGCACGGCGGTGATGCAGGGAGGCGAGCGGGCCGCGCAAAACGGCGACGGCTGCCGAGGTTATCTGGATGGATCAGCCTGCGCGCAAAAAAAAAAAAAAAAAAAAAAGGCAGGAAGTTGATGGCCAGGCGTCTCCCTGATGTGGAAAGTGTGGGAAAGTCAAGTTCCAAAGGGAATAAATAAAAGACACATCCAATCTAAATGAGCACCCCGGAACACAGATACATTTGCAAAAACTGTGGAGGGAGCGTTCGCACCGCCTCAATAAGAATCGGCGCGATTTTAAGCTTTCCCGGGATTCCGGTTTTTCATGATCTCTCGAGTGGCCAAAAGATCAAATCGCGCAAACTCGGCTGGTTGTCTGCTCTCGGCCGAAGGCAACTGGAGCACCTGCGCCCATGTGGATCGCATAGTTCAGTCTGACCCCTGAGCTTGTAATTAGCCCTTTTCGAGGATGGACATTCGGTGGCTCGGAGCCAGAGAAGAAGTCTGAAAACCAGCGGGGAGTGTCGGGAGGGAAACAGGCTGGAAAGATTAGTGGAGGAGATTGGCGGGGGGGGGGGAAGCCCGCGGAGATAAAAGCGGGAGAAGGTTCACAGCGAGGAGCCTCACTCGTGACAAGGGAGCAGCCGGAACAACACCATCCCGAATACAAAACCAAAAACTTTTGCCGTTGCGCCGTCTCGTCTCGCGGTTCTGTGGCCCCGCTGACGCTCTTCCCACGGTTCATCCAAACCCAAAGTATCGCCCAGGAGCCGTATTTCTTTTTGTGCGATAATCACGGTGATAACTTCGGAGCAGCTGAAGCAAATCCCAAGCGTTCGAAAGACTCCCATCAGCCTCGATGACCTGAGCGGCTTTGAAAAGTCGCACGGGAGAGATTCCGTTTGATAGCCGTCATTCACTCCCAAAGACGTTTTTCACCGTCTTTTCAGATTTGGTCCAGAATTGGCTGGTACTGAATGAGTTTTTAAAAGGCGTCGGCCTTTTAACGGACAGCGGTCTAAAAACAGAACCGAGAAAGAACTTTCAAGCGCAACAAAGACTGTGACTAGACCGGTTTGCACGGTCAGGGCCAAGTACATTCTCAGGTGTGCTCCAAGCGGGCGACCGTGAAAGGCGACAAACAAGATCCAAGGGCGCCTTGACAAGGAGATTCTTATCGTAGTTGACCTCCTGACAATCCTCGATTCATATATCATCGGCTGACGATACGAGTGCTGAGAGCAGCAGATTCCGTGCGTACAAGACTGAGCTGGGAAAACGTGTCTGAGCAGGTCATGGTCGACCCTGCTCCCCTGTGAAAACGCTGGACTCGAGTTTGCCCGGCTCCCAAGCATCAGGACTGCGTTTTGGGAGAAAACGGGGGAACGAGCCTCAGCGAGAGATGGAATAAGAGAGACCCCCCAAATATATTTTTCTTAAAAGAGGAGAGGGAGATGAGTCACAGCATCTGACGAGAATGAACACAAGTGCTTTGAAAGCAAACGTCGTTCGCAGGTTGTCCCTGCCTTCAAAAGCAGATTTTAAGACTTCCGCCAATTTTTTTGGAGGGGGGTGAGGAAATGGGCCATTTTCAATTTGACAAAATGCGAACGAAATTCCCGTTAGCTTCAAACATCTTGGCTTTGTGATTGGGTTTTTTTTAAGCACCGTTTTTTTTGTGATGATAAAAACAAGCCAAATTTCTTTCCAACGCCTAATGACATTTTTCGTGATCAAATTCAATTAAAAAAAATTAATAAGGATGTTGGGGCACATTGAGGTAAATCCGGGGATAGAAAAGTCAAGCCCGGTGGAATCCCAGAAGAAGCCGAGCGAGGCAGCTGCAGTCGTTTGTAGCGCGGCAGTGCTGGGAGAAATTTAGAACTGGCTCCCGTGTTGCGGTTTTGGTCATCCGACGACTTTCATTTTCCTCCAACACACGCACGCACGCGCGCAAAAGCGCACACGTGCGGCCGCAGCCCAGAATAGGCCCTCTGTGCTTCACATCCGGCAGGCTCGCATCGCAGACTCAGACCAAGACTGGCTGCCAATCAAACCTTTCGAGCCGCCTTCCTCTGCTTTTGTGACGCGTAGCAACGCAGCAAAGCAGGCGGCAACACTGTGGAAGTGGGGGCGGGGGCGGGGGGGGGGGGGGGGGAGACAGGAACCATACAAACATTTTGCCTTCGATTTCTGGGAGATTAGCTGCTGGATGCTCGTCAGGAATAAATGTCAAGCTTCTGATCAGCTCCACATGTCCTCCGCGGGTTCTGCTGAGATGACTTTTCTTCAATATGTGTCAACGCCGAGAGATCACGTCCAACAAAGTTTCAGATTCGACACGAGACATGAACCAAATTTGTCGCTTTTGACAAATACACACGGTGGAAAATGGAACACTTGGGCCTCGGAATCCCTCAAATCCTCCGAAGTTTAGTAGGGGGGGGGGGGGTTAGTGAGCCAAAACACCATAGACAAGACAATTTTTATTTTGGTTTGTTATGACTAAATGTTATCGGAGTTGATATGACAATCAGTGAAATGCGAGCGAGCATCTGTGAGGTGCAGCACTGGAAGGGAATCAAACAGAAGAAGGTACGCTTTGGTCTCACGTCGAAAACTGCTCCGCACGGCACTGAGAATGTTTGTTTTTGCTCGCAGGGAGGTGCTGTGCGAGGAATCACTGCGCACCAAGCGCAAGTCAGCCCGCGCGTTCGATTCCCCACGCAGGGAAAAAAATAAAATTTAAAAAAAAGGGGGGGGAGGGACTTTCTCTCATCGGAGACGTCTGGCTGCTTTACTCAGCCTTTCCTCACCCGCCGCCGCCGTAATTCCCCCGTCGGCGGCATTAAGGTTGGATCTTCTCGCCTCTAGACTGAGCGGCTCGTGCTCAGCCTTTAAAAAAAAAAAAAAATTCAAAGGCGGAGGCGCGGTGGCGTCACCGCAGGGACGAGGAGGCACTCGCCAGCCAAGGCGGGAATATTAAAAGAGCGTGTGCGCTAATGCGAGACAGACGACCGCCGCTTGCATGTGGGGGGGCTCGAGGCTCTGATTTTCATTGGGACTCTCGACTCGTTACCGCCACCAAAGAAGTTGGCAGGGCTTTTTTCCCCCCCCCCACCCCCGATTCCACAAAACTTAATGGAGGGGTGGCGCACGGGCCAAGGAAAAAGTCATGACATTTTCGTGCCCTTTTGCTTCGCATTTCGTTACCTTAATTTCTCATTGTGTTAAAAAGGCACATTCAAAAATGTGACTCATAATTTATGTTTGTCTGCAAAATGTCGGGTCTCTGATCAAACCCGACAGATTTGAGCGCAAATAAATCGACATCGGTCAATATCTAATCAAGGTTTGGCCGAGGGGGTGCTACTTAGGTGTGGAACTAGCATTTATGCTAACTCCGGCACATTACACGATTTATTCTTGCGTTGATTAATGTGCCCTGTCCCAATGAAATATTTTTTAAACTATGATATCGTTTCACATGTTATTTTCACATTAATCCGCAAGAGGGCGCTCTAGGCCTGTGTTGAGAAGTCGACGTTGAGTCTGACGTGAGTGACATAGAAGAAGAAGCGCCGCAACTTCTACCTCCGCAGTTGTTTAAAAGTGACACCGATTTCATCGGATTTCGTGATTTGGAGCGACACTGATGGTTTGGTCAACTTGTTAGCATGTTATTTATGTTCTCGTGATCTGAATAACTCTTCATATGTTAGGTGAACATTTTAACATGTAACGTTAGCATAGCGTACACTTATTTTGCCTGTTGTTAGCCTATTTTTATTATGAATCGCCTTTCGAGATGACGTGTCTGTTCTTGATGTTGACTTTTATCAAATAAATTTCCCCCAAAATGCCACTAATACTCCAGTGCGACTTATTTATGGTTTTTATTTTTATTTTTTATGCATTTTATGCCTGCTGCGACCTATACTCTGGAGCGACTTATAATCATGAAAATACAGTAGTATCTGTATTTATTTTTATTTTTTGCTCCGCAGAAATTTTCCCATGCTGTTCCTGTACAAATGTAATATCAGTATCAGCGTTGGCTCACGAAATATATCGGTCTCAAAAATAAATCTATAATTCCTGATCCTTAGGTTATATTGACAAAGGCATGTTACTAACAAGCAATTTGCATGCACAATACATCTGCTTTAAAATTTATCATGAGTTTCCCATAGAATGAAAACGAGAGATACAATCCAGACACCGAGAGGACGTGAGACGAAATCATGCAAGTAGATGATTGAATCTTCTTCGGAAGCTCCACGTTGAGAAACGCGTGGCTCGCTTCAAGGAGACGACGGCAGAAGTTTGGGCCGTGATAAGGCGAGAGCACAAAGGTGAACGAGTGACCTTTCAGGCTGACCTCATCAAACGCCGCCTGCGCTTATTATCACTAATTGCGTTTTACGAGCCACCTTTGAAGCGGCCAACGACGCCACGGAGCAGCTCGACCGTTCCTGCGCTCCGAACTAGTTTTCGTGATGAGTAATCAATTCGAGCCCTTTGCGCGTCGAGCGGGTGACGAGCGTGACATCAAATGCACACCCGTGGCATGTCCGGACAAAGAGAAAAACTAAACGGGAGAGACAAACGTCGAGTTTCTGAACGTTTTTAGACAAAACAGGAGAAAACCTTCACTTGGTGCCTCAGTCAAAACATGATAGAATTGCCATTGGGTGTGTTGAGACCAGGACCCTTTTTTTTTTGTCAGTCACTAAGCAGTTTCTGGATAAAAGGAAGATCCTAACAACAACCAATCCAGGGTGTAACTCCGCCCTCTTGCCCAAAGTCAGCTGGAAGAGGCTACAGCTCATCCTCCAGCCTAATCGGGACTCGAATGGAATATTTCAAGCCCTTGCTTAAGTAGAATTTTTTTTTGGGATAGATTTCACTTCAGCAAAAGAATCTGTCCATCGCCGAGGACAACCACCATTTGGAGATAGTTTATCAGCCAGGAATCCTTTTCCTCGTCGCAAAGGAAATTCCGCGTGGTCGTCTTGACACGTCCTTGTCGCGTTGCGGTGCAAATGCATCAGACGACAACAATGTAAGGCGCGACGAGGCTCAGTCTTATGATATACTAGAGTTAAAAATAAATAAAGAAATACATTGGCAGAATGAACATGATATAGCGGGTGGGAGACCGGGTATAAATTATTTCGATAACATCCGATCTTAACAGTGTCATCAATGAGTTTCATTTCAAGATCAAAGGGGCCATTTTAGGTCCACGTTAAGACCTTCATTTCGATTCCCAAACATCCCTAACGTTCCAAATGAAACCCTTCACCTGTTTTTTCCCGCACACGCAAACTGCGGACGGACCATTTTGAATCCGATCTCTCCCGGCGGGAAGATGGAAACATGGCTGATGGTGGTCGACTGGGCCGCGGTGGTTTCGACCACAAATCGTCGTCGGCCGCGAAGCATCAAATAAAAACAAATAGTTGACACGAGCTGCTGAAGTGTGTGCAAGTGAACCGCGCCGAGACCACACATTCGTCAATGTTAAGAGACGTTGGGCCGACTCGTTGGAAGGTATATCAAAAAAATATTAGCTTTTGGATGGGGCTTGGAAAAAAAAAAAGGCAAGCAGCAAGTGTATGTGCTCGGGACAAGTCTGGGACAGATCAACCAAAATTTAGCAGCCACAAAAACCAAAACTGGGCTCTTTAATTGATTAATTTTTTTCCCCCCCAACTCCGTCGAGTTTCAGGCAGTGGTCGCTTGTGAGAATCCGTCTCACTTTTTCCCCCCGCTCCAGACTTTCCACTCATGCGCCGCCGCCAACAGATGCCACACTTGGACCTCTGAATGCTGCCATTTAGAGGGGGGGAAAAAAAAAACATTCTGGATCTCTCTAATTACGACAACACGGGCTAGCGGGCTACGCTAGACTGCAACTGCGCGCGCTTCGACTCTGTTGCAAGCCACGGGCACAGGCTGGCACCCGGTTCCGCTTTTTTGGCACGTCACGTGTCAGAGATGGCAGTCATAACACGGAGCGCCTCTTTCAGTTTGGGTGCCTCCAGTCAAAACACGAGCACCTTCCAAAACGCTGTCGGGAAGCTCCCGCCATTGCGTGAAGGACGTTCTCATCATTTAAAAGCACTTTGTCAGCGTACCTCTAGTTTACGTTTGGAGCTTTTTCAACACGACGCGATATAGCGTTGTGTTGCCATGTATTATTTATCCTCTGCGAAGAATGGCGACGATTGTGACGAGCTGATAAGGCTGTAATTGTCCTGATAAATAATCTTTTGAAAGAATTTGATTCAATTGTAGATGGTCTCCAATAGGGCTGAACTATTTAAAAAAAAAAAGAGCTGAAACGTTTTCCGACAACCAAAACCTTGATCCATCATACTTTGCTTCACACGGCATTACAGTGAAACTCCTCTACAACGAAATTATGTTTGCAGCATGAACTTTTTCTCAACAGGGGGTTTTTCACTGTAGCAAATTTGATCTCAGATGTAAACATAAACACACAAACACACACACACACACACACACAAACAACCATATGTGTACTCTTTATTTTTATTCCAATCGTGCATAAGTATGAGCATACACTTATTTGACACTTCATATAGTCAGTGTAGAAAGAAAAAAAGGTAAAGAAATTGCGAAATTTATGATCAGCATTGACTTTCACTTACATCAATTTCTTGGATAATGTCTTTTATTTTGCTTCCTCCGTCTTTCGTTTTGATCACTTTTACCCTCTCTTCCAGCGTCAGAGCTCTTCTTGTCTTAGCTGCTTGGCATCCAAATGTCCGTTTTGTAGCCATTTTAGCAATGCAACGTTCTTGCTGCGTCTGAAACTAACAATAACAAATACTTCCTGGACTACTGCGCATGTGTCAACCAGTGTGGTGGTTGCTTTTGCCGTTTCGTTGTAGAGAATCTCGCCGCGAGGCAAGAGCAGAGAATTTTTTTTTCGTAGAACGCAACAGGTTTTTTTTTTGTTGTATGGGGGGCAGGAGAGTGGGAATAGTGTTAATGCTTGAAGATTTTTTCACACTAGGGGGTATTTTCGCCTAAGTAGGTTTCGTTGTAGAGGAGTTTCGCTGTATAAGGAACGGTTGGACTTTGTACTAACTGTTTTTGGAGTAGTTCGATGCTGCTTTTAATGGAGGGCAATAAATAAATTGCGCACAGCCGGTACCTAAATAAACGTATGGACCAAATTAAACACTGCAGACGCACATACGTGTCAATCAGCACTCACCCCGGTCCGTGTTTGTTTGGCCCGCATGTCGCGGCTTGTGTGCGACCTGCCTTCTATTCTTCCGACTTGGGTCACCACAACCACCGTACACACACACACGCGCACACACACACACACACACACACTTCCAGGAAAAGATGCCTGCCACCACAGTGATGACCTGAGCGTCGGCTCCACAACACGCCAGGGAGATGCTGACGTCACTCTGTGGCACTTTTTCTTTTCCAGTTTTTTTTTGTGTCCCAAACAGGAATGCGATGGGGTCAATGTGTGCGACGGTCGTTCGGGGAGTGTGTGTGTGTGTGGAAGAGGGGGGGGGGGTGCATCCTGTAATTACTATACTTACTCCGTCTGACAGACGTTTGATTTATAGAGCAATGTCCAAACAACAGTATCATTTATTTATTTTGCATTTATTACATCAGGGGAAGTTGTTTTTAAACCACTATTTGATTGACAAGAATTATTACACTGCGGCTTACTTTATTTTGGCTTCTTGACTCTGCATCACTCGCACGGGTCTCCCCCGTTGGTACGACGGAACGTTCCGGCGAGAGTCTCTGTATTTGTGTTCCATCCTAAATGTTCTTTTTCTCATACTTGCTTTTGACCAGTGAAGATGATTCGGATTGCTAATGAGCAGAATTCCACAAACAAGACAGTTTTTTAGAAATAATCCAGAGACAGGAAGTGGGCGCTGAGAGCATGTGAGACGACTTTTTCATAAAGTCACGGACTGTCGCGGAGTCAAAGTCAACCACATGATCCATGACTAAATGGAGCGCTTCAATTTGTGAATAGCGAACCGCAAATATGCAGCCGATGACTGCATTTTGGCATTATTCTAATTTGAAGTCCTTAAACATTGAACTGAAAGATTCACTGTCATTTTTTTAGGGTAATTAAAGTCGCTATTTTGGAAAGGGTGAAAATGAGTCCGGTTCAAAGAACTGACCAAAGTCAGGCGTAGAAAGGAAGTGGTCACCAGTAGCATGTGATACCAAAAAAAACCTAAACTAAACACACACACAACCAGAGGAGCGAAGCCAACCACATCATCCTTCAGCAACGTCTTTGCAAACTTTCGCGGATCAACTTGGCGATGGAGTGAAACAACAGAAATTGACCAACGGGGCTTCCATCTCATACAAAATGGCTTCCATTTGTCAACTTCAATAAGTTCTTCCTGCCTATTACAAAATGTCCGCCCAATAAGAGAGTTTTTCAGCCAAAATAAAAAAAAACACACAAATCAGCAAATTGATGAAGCTGCTTTGATCACCCCCCCACCCCCATTTGATCAACACTGTATAATCAACGTTATTTTAAAGGGAATGACATGCCAAAAGACCAAATCTGGCGCAGAAAGGAAGTGGACACCAACAGCATGTGATACAACAACAACTTCGCAAAAACCACCGCCAGGGATTCCAAGTCAACCGCATCATCTTTCGCCAACACCGTCACAAGCTTTTCGTGAGGCAGCGAGACACAAAATGACCGGCAAATGGGGTGAGGGGGGGGGGGGGGCCTACAAGAAAATGGCCTCCGCTACTCAATTGCGTCTTGTTCTCCCTTGACTCGGACAAATGGTCGACCCTAAAGGCCAATTTGGTCACTTAAAAGTCAAAACGCTGGCCAGGTTGCGCACACATCAATGTCATGCGGTGCCAAACTGACCGACATATGGCCATGCAAAACACACACACACACACACTAATACGCTGGCGGTCATTAACAGCAGCCCTGTCCTCGCCAGACTTAACGCTCGCTAATTGCTCATGTATGGCCCCTTTCACTGGGCTCTCTCACACACACACACACTAAGCACAACAAAGCGTGCGGCCGTGACGTCGGGCGTGTTGATATAAGGAGCAAACACAAGTGGAAAATTGGACTTGCCAGTGGCCAGACTGCCGACTTCCTGATAGGAAGAGTTTGACCCATTTCTATTTACACATATGTGCATCAAGTCACAGAGGAAACGCGCGCTTGCGCACAAAAGGCCGGTGTGTTGCACGCGGCGTCAACACAACTTGTAATTGAAACGTTTTGCGGGGTTATTTGAGGGATTGAATTCCATTACACTTTGTAATAAACAAACACAGAGTTATGTACTCGCAAACCCGCATCAGCGCTTTTTTTTTTTGCCATGCTATTTTATTTTACTGACTCAAATCTAAACTTCAAAAAATTCATTGGAGTGGGATTTTTAAAAAAAAGGAGAAAATGTGTTTGTTTAGTTTCTTTTCTTGTACAAGTATTTGAAGATAATTGAAGAGTTTCACGTGATTGGCCATTCTCTCGCCAAACACACCATCACAGCCGTCTTATCCCAGCAGGGGTGATCTAATCAGGTTTGCCTGGACCTAATCTCACACTGTTCTCCCGTAATAAAGACAAAGCATCAGTTGAGATGGAATCTGGCCTGCTGTCGGGCAGGAAACCTTTTTTTTCCCTCTCCATCGGGGTTATGAAAAACACGATATGCATTCAAGTGACTTGGCTCGGAAGCGGTCACGCCACAGAGGCAACAAGTTCCTCGCGGCGACGCAAAACCGCACTTTGTACACAAAACGTGCTTCCTGGTTTGCCACACTGTGACGATCTTCTCTGCGAGAGGCCACAACATCACGTATTATTTACTACTAAGTTGGAATGCACAGAAACCAATTCCAGTGACTATTATTATTATCATTATTATTATTACGAAGGCAGTGGTACCCGGCCAATCAACTATCAACTGCACTTTACCAGCCGACATATCCATACTCATATACTCGAGCGACAGCAGGGACAAATATTCGAGTCCTATCATCCACTCGGCGCGCTGCGTGGTTTCACAAGGAGAAGTAAGCGTGTTATACTTTACAACTATTCTCGAGAAGCGTTTTTTTTTTTAATTTTGTTGACCTCACTTTATTCATGCGGTAACATGGTGTCCCTATTCCTGCAATTCTGCATTCTTCTTCGTTTCATCTCTGTACGTTTACACAGCGCCCCTGGTGGTCACATTGAGACAGCACATAACCAAAACACCTTGGTACAGACTACACTGATCGGAAATGCGCGCCAAATGTTAAAATGTCATTAACAAGTTGGTACTATTAATGTAATATTTGAGTGAAACTGAGGCTACACCTAAGATATGTTTCTGTTGTTTTGGTCACGTTTTGGATTACAGTTCAACATTAAGCACAAATGCAAGATGTACCGACGGTGGATGGATTGGCGTGTACTCGCACATAAGTACCTGAACTTGTACTTGGTGAAGGGAAGTGTTATGCCCACGTACTGTGAAAAACTCAAGTCAGACTCATAGGAAATTGACTTGCATGTCGAGTTACTCTGTTGTGAATTTTGTCAAACACATCGGCCATTTTGCATCACAATCGGACCTAAAAAAGGTCATCTTCATCTTATTTTTCATTTGTGCATTTTTAGCCATGTGTCCAGACTCTTCACTGTGACTCCTCGTCGTTTCTTGAACATTTATGCCACAAAAGAAGTCGCTTCCCCCGAGTGCACCACCTCCTAATATTACCCGCTTATTATAATACATGCAAATAAACTCAAATAAATAAGCGCGTTTCCCTGGGCAGGGTGGCTTGCCCCAACTCCTCCAAAGTTCTCAGTTTAACGTCACCGTTGATCACTCACACCAAATGCGCCCGGGGCTAAGCCGAGCATGATGCAAATGATTGTTCATGAACGTTCCCTTCCCGGGCGTGTGTTGAACAAAACCCACGGCGAGTTGGGACCTCTCAGGCGCCATCGTCCGCGGCCACTTTCCCTTGGAGAAGTTGGTGAGTTAGCGTGCTAGCGAGCGTTAGCCGCAGAAGCTAAGCACTCTTGTTTTTTTTGTTTTTTTCCCCCCTCTGAGGAGAGCACCGACAAATGTATTAAGTTGGGAGGTAAAGTTTAAAAAGGTGAACATATGTACTCACCCGAATCCCCCGGGGTCTTCATTGCGGTCGTCGGTGGACCTTTTGGCTCACTTTTCCTGTCGAGTGCTAACTTTTCCCCTGGGCTTAGTTCGTTAGCCACGTTAGCCTCTCGGTCCTCCCGTGTTGTTCTCACCGAGTGGCCCCGAAAAAAAGCAGCGGCTCCTCGGCTTCTTTGACCCTCAATCCTCGCTTGAATAACTTTGGTTCACTTTCTGCTCGCTGCTGGAAAAAAAAACTTTTACGAGCCGCTTTGGAGGGTTTTTCTTCATGCGGGGAAAAGTTGCCCCGTGTCTCCGCAGACGGAATCCGGTAGGCAGGCCGAAGTTGGGGGGCGGGCGGCGAGTGCCGAGGGCTCGCTTGATGGGAGCGAAGGAATGGTGAAGAAGCGTCGGCGAGCCTACAGTGTGAATCGGCTTGTGGGAACGACGTCGCGTGGTCCACTTGTGCTCCACATCATCGTCATCCTCCTCCTCCTCCTCCGCGTCTTCTTCTTCTTCTTCCACACCCTCGGCCCAAACGGCGGCGCTGCTCGGAGAAACAAACGTAACCAAGTCAACTCTTCTTTCTGTGCGCTGCCTTTCTCCGGCGCACTTTTTCTTTTTCCACTCACGGGAGCGCGCCCCCCCCCCCCCTCCTCTTCTTCTGTCGGGTGTCGTGTTTCGCTCCCCCCTTCTGCCACACGGGGCCGCCCACGCGCACCCACGGCGGGAGGAGGCGGGGTAGAAAATCAACGCCCACTTGTTGCCAAAAGATCGTCGTTCTTTGGATTTCAATAACATTCTGTGTGATTAAACACATTTTCATACCCCCCCCCCCCCCCGCGAACTCGACAGAAGTTGGAATCTTATTTGTTTTGACATACACTGGACTCGATTAACCCAGTGAAATTCACGGCAAGAGCATGGCAAACGGGTGCCCCCGTAATTTACAATGAGTGTATTGTGCAAGTCTGTGTGTGAGGAAACGCGGACCAAAGTAACGCGTGTGAACGCGAATGAGCAAGTAATCTAAAAGATGGTCCATGTGGCATCTGTCCTCGCGCACTTGGAGTAGTGACGTCGGGTAAGATTACGTTTTCGACTGATGCTTCTGTAAAAGATGTGACGGCGGTCTGAAAAATATTAAAAGGTCTTTGCGCTTAAAAGCAGAAAAAGTAGACCGTGTTCACACGTCAATCGGGCGAAGTTATAGATTTAAATGACAACAGTGTACTGTCACACTTTGTGTCAATCGGCGATCTCGGACCAAGTGCGTTCGATCGTGAGGCGCCACCGGGTTCTGTTTCGTTGCTGTAGAAACCAGGAAGTGTTTAGCGGCAAGAGATGGGGAAGCAGGTGAGGAGGGAAGAGCCAATCAGCATCTGTCTATCTGTCGTTCCATCCATCCATCGATTCTGCATGTGAAGCGCGTTGGGGAATGATTGCCGGCAGTCAGACATTTCACGACGATCGTTGCCGACACGACATCGGCCTCGTCAGTTGTTACAGCGCAGCCAAGAATGAGCGTCGGCAGAGGTGGGGGGGGGGGTGTCCGTCTTCATCCTCTCACCTCCCACTTGGCTCGGCCGCACGCGCCTCGGCGCAACCTCCGGTTGATAATCACCTGGTCTTATGCGTCACTGCTTTCGTATTCCTCACCTCTTTCGCCTCCTTTTGCTCTTTTTCTTCACCGATGACCATTTTCCCCTCATTTCTTATTGCTCACGCTTTTCATCCCAAATTCCTTCTCGGGACCTCACGTCTTCACCCCCCTTTTACTCACTTAGTGGTCAACTTCTATTTTTACCTTCCTCACCTCTTGAACAAGAACTTCCACTGGCTTCCTCCTCATCGACTTTTGTTTTTTTCTTTAGGGGATCACATTTTCTACTCAATTGTTTTTGTTACTTATTCACCTCCTCTTGCACCTCACTTGGAATTGTTTCTCACCACTGTTCGATTCTCACCTCTTGTTCCTCACTTCCATAACCCCCCGCCCCTCCTCTCTCTTCTTTAGTTCCTCTTGCTCCTCATCCCTTTCCCTCCCAACTTGCTCACCTCATTTTGCCCCTTCCTTCCTCTTTCTCTTCCCCTCCCAATGCTCTTCACCTAGCCTAGTTCGTCACCTCTTTTTCTCCATCTCCTGTTGGCACATTTCCATTTTTCCCCTCACCTCCTTTTTTGCCCACCCCCAGCGCCTTTTGCTTCTCATGTTTTTTTCCCCCCCTTCCAGGGAAAAGCAGAACGCAGTATGAATAAGTTGCCATGAACAAGTTGCAACATGCTTGCTGCACCTCCTTTTCCCTATAAAACGCGTATAAACGTGACAGCCGCAAAGCTTTTTAGAGCAACCGCGAAACATCATCTCATTAAACATCAAAATGATATAAAATGACATCCGCACTCGACCCCTTTTGCAAAAAAACAAAACTTAATTGTGCATGTGTCAATATTGAATTGTATTGTTCGTTTTGAGTAAAACTCGACTGACTGGAAACTGAGCAGGCTTTCTGGGAATGATCGAAAAAGGTGACAAAAACATCATGCAAATTTGGAAATATTTGCTTTTTTTGTTGCCGGCAAGAGTTTAAGCGGGCGCCATCGTGTCAGCTTGATACGCAAACAAGACAAAGAATGGACCGGGACCGCTCAAAAACATCAGGATACAGGGGGGGGGGGGGTGTACCTAATGAAGTGTCCAACGATTGTATCTTGGAATGCAGAAATGCAGAGAATGGGATTGGGTGGGGTGGGCGGGGGTGAGTTTCAAGGTTCAAGGGAGTGTCGGGGGGGCTGGGGCGGCGGGGGGGGGGGGGGGGGGGTCAAGCCTGTGTCTGCGGCTTGGACACTCCTCACTCTGCATGTGAAAGCGTCGGCCACACGAGGCCGGCGGGGCGTCCGAAGGGCAGCATGCATGTGAATTGGTGCGAATTTGATCAACGCACTTCATTACTGACGTGCTAATCAGCACCATCAGGATGCGGGAGCCGGCAATTACAAAGTATTATTCACTATTTCAGACTCTAATATTGTATTGTATTTATTTATTTTTTGGGGGTTGGTCCAAAGAGTTTGCTCCATTGGAAATCATGGAGGAAAAAAAAAAAACATCTAGTCCACCATCAAACTGTTTGCTCTCAGAGGAAAATAAGCAAAGCTTTAAGAATGAAAAAATAATAATCTGAGATTGTAGTGTTTTAGATGTCATTTTGGTTTTTTTTTTTTTTTTTTTACATGTTTTTAATGAAGGATTTTAAAAAAGGTTTTTTTTGGAATTATTTTAATCAGGTGCCACACCTAAGCAGTGCCAAGCAACCCTGTAATTGGCAGGGGCTTTACCCCCCCATCAGCATAGAGTCAACACACACACACACACACATATGCACGCACACACTCACACTCGTGACAGTAGATGTCAGCTCGCCTGCAGGGGAAAGTTTCTTGCTCTTGTTTTGGGTTTCTGATGGGCCATGATGTCCCCCAGGCCCCCCCACACACACTTTCCGCCCCCAACTGCCTTCCTCCATGATGACATGTTTGATGAAGGAGCCCCGTTGTCTGTCTCTTCTCAGGTCACATGATCAGATGATACGGGAAGGGGGCGGGGGCGGCGGCGTACGAGGAGACCAACACCAAGGGCAAGTTTTGAACGGACGGAGAAAATGGGGGAGTGTTGGAGGGCGGGGTGGAGGAGGGGGGGTGAAAGGGTCCTTTGTGATCAAAAGGCTTGTTTATTTTCTCGGTTGCAATGGCAAGCTGGCATCCACTGGCGAATGTAACGTGACCCGCACGTCCTAACGCCGCCGGCGCGTTTGTTAACGTTTGATATTGCCCATCTTAAATATGAAATAGATGTTGCTTTGCAAGCGGCCGGCTAATTGGCTAACGGTTAGCCTTGTCACAATTAACCCTTTCACGCACCCTGTAAGCTGATAACATGAGAAGCTGTCAACTGTAGCAACCGCTGTCCCTCAAAAGGTTGAAAGGACAAAAGTCAAATGCGCAGGATGAAGTCTGTCGAGCAACAAGTGACCGCTCCAGAAACTCAAAATTAAATTAGAATTTCATCTGAAACGTGAATCCACGAATACTGCAGTATGATCATGTTAACAAGTAAAGAAGGGGTTTTCAGTCAAATGTATCCCATAATCCATAGAAACAACCGATTCTATGTCAAAACAAATGCTGAAGAAACATTTCTTTTAGTTCTACTAATTTACAGAAATTCCAAACTCAAACAGGAAGTGACGGTGCATATGATCTTTGAAGAACATTTGTGCCGTGTAAAAGTGACATTCCAGCAGTGAGGAATGCTAAGAGTCATCTGAGTGTTTCAGGTCCTGTGCGTGTGTGTGTGTGTGTGTGTGTGTGTGTGTAAGATGTACACTGTTGTAGCCGCTGTCCCTGAAAGGGTTATATGATTACATCTGAAAAGTAATTTAAAAAAAACTAATTCCTGGAAGAAGTCTCCTCTCATCTCTGTTGCTCTCTCTCACATGCCACGCTTTTTGGGATGTGAAAGATCAACATTTGGATCGAGCTAAATCCGGTAAGACGTTGCACCCGCGCGCACACACACACCCACACTGTCCCTCGTCTGCATGCGCACATGCGTGTCCATGATTTGAGTCAACATGCAGGATTTAGTAGGATGTCCAGGGTGATCATCTGGGCTGAGGCTATTTCCTGGAAAAAGTTTCATTGTCAGAGAAACACACACACACGCTCATCTGCATGCTGGCCGATGTGTGTGTGTGCGCGTTTCAAATCCCTAAATTAGGATTGTCGGGATGTACAAGACGACCATCCCTGATGAGGCTAATTCCTGGAAGACACCTCACTCGCTTACACACACACACACACAGATATCCGCAGACTCCCAGTCAGACATGGATAATGTGCAGCAAATTTCACTTTTTCCACACGTTCAGTTTTAAATGTTTGGACTAACCGAAGACTTGTGTTGGGTTTTCAATCTTTCCCTGCAGTGAGCAAGCATGCACGAGCGAGTGAGCGCATGTGTGTGCATATGCACCCGTTTAGAAGATTGGCGCTAACATATCACATGTAGGGTGGAGCAGGGTGGGCTTGGATGGTCGGTGACTTGGCCTGCCTTGTATTTGCGTAGGTTTGGCTCTACACATGTGTGTGTGTGTTTGCGGGGCTGGTGCGTCTATAGGCCACTGTGTCTATGAAGCCTCTTGTTTTTGGCTGCGATGGCAACAGACATCACAGCGGGACCGCCGTGGTCACAACCCTCGCCAATCTGCAGCCCGCCGTCCCGCCGCAAGAAGGAGGATGGGGATGAAAAGGGGGAGGACGTCAAAGGAAGGGTGCGGGAGACGATGAACGTGGAGGAAAAAGCGAGGAGGGGGTCCAGAAAAAATTTTTGATCTATCTATACACACACATCCATCTTTGCGCTTTCACAATAGCTGCTGCAGTAACAAAGCACTTCACTTAACATCTCACATAAAAATAACCATAAGACAACACATCAAATTAAAGAATGAAGATAAGTCGGAGTAGAACAAAGAAGGAGACAAAAGTTACAAGAGGATCGAGAAATTAAGGGGAGGAGAAATGAAATGGAGAAGAGAAAAGATGACGGCTATCTATCTGCATAGCACAGCAATCCCCACTGAACATCCAAACATGGCCCAAAATGCCATCAGAGCGCCTACAGTCACACGTCGCAACTTGTTCAAAACAATCAGCCACTCACTCGGGACTGAGTGAGCGGCCATTTTGTTGCTTCTTGTTGCTCCGCAAGCCAAACAGAACTGTTAACACAATTTACATATGAAACAAATGCGCGTGGATACACGCGCGCGCACGCGAGTGCAGGATGAGCCAACACGCCACAAACACTCATTGACATGCACCGCAAGACAACACACGCACGCACACACACACACACACACACACACACACACACACACACACACACACACGGCAAAATCGTCTCCATTCCAACACTCACTTACAAACACTAGCACGTTATCACTCTCTTACATACACACACACAGGCTGCTAGTGCCCCATTCAAGCATACACACACCCCCCGCAAACACACATTTTATTGAATATGGCAGATGTACCTCATGAAGCGTCCAATGAGAGTTCAGTTGCATCTCTAAAAAAAAAAGTCCTGATTTAAAAAAAAAAGGCAGAAAAAAATACATGGACAAAAATGTAAATGTATATTTAAAAATGTGGCTGATAAAAAAAATAAATACTTTAATGAGCTCAGTGATAAATAAAGAAAGTAAACATGAAAAAAGTGTCACGAAAAAGCGAAAGATGGCCGGGCCACTTTCCCGCCAACTGGCTTTAAGCGCCTTTACGGCTTTTTTTCTTTTAAACAAGAGCGTCCCCTGGTGGAAAAGGGCCACATTTCAACCGTCTCTCTTTATTTTAAATAAACGCTCTTTCATGTAATGTAAGACCAGAAGAAATATTATGGTTGTATCTTATAAAGCTACACCAAGACAGAAATGTTTACATCATAAAAAAGTTTAATGTCATTTACATATCCTACAATTAGTTACACTTAACCATAGTTTGTGTTTTCAACATATTCCTTTTAATACTTTCAATGTAAATATTAAATATAATTTGAACACGAATCAAGCGTGAAAATGTTTACATTTTATGGTAGTAGTTAACATTAAATATATAGTATTAATATACAGACTCCTGAAATAATCCTATTTTTACTTAAATGAGCTCTAAATAAGCAAAGGTGAACAAAAAGCCCTCAATATTCAGTCATGAAGTGAGAAGGATGAGTCACGTTGCGTATGAAAAATGCCTCACACATGGGTTTCACATCCAAAGGGGACTCGGCTCACCTCTGCTTGATACTTGCCGCCTAAGAGATCCATTTACAAGGGCTCACATTGGCTCCATATGCGTGTGCGCCGAAATCCTGTCGACTTGCAGTTCCGACCCACTTGTTGCCAGAAGAGACGCTGACTGGAAGCACGCACACACATGAATGAGGGCCACCCAGAATCAGGCCAAGTGGGACCACCCCAACACTGGCAGCATTCTATCACCACGGTGCTCTTAAGTACACAAAGTGCACACACAGACACACACACACGGCCGTACCTGGCTTGTTTTGCACCCTGGGCGAGACATACTTTTGCAAACACACACGCCGACTGTATATATTTATACAGGCCTACATACATATCCTCCTTCATATCAATGCCTATAAGAGATTATTTGATTTAGCATAGAGCCATGTTTAGCATTCAAACGTTCCACAAGGATGCAACACTGTTCACTCAATTCTTAGACGAAAACTTCGTTAACTTGCTCCATTGGTGGAGTTACAAAACGTGTGTCACTGTCCAATAGTTAACGTAAGCTTATATTATGAGCATCATATTATTTCATGTTAAGATGACCTAGATTGCATTCTTTTGTTTAATAATTGCTTAGACATGTTTTTATGTTGATAGCTTCTGATTGGCTGTTGAAGTAAGGGAAGCAGGAAGTGATTTGATTGCCAAGATCGTGCTGCGGTGCAGACGTCCTTTCAACAAAGCTGCGTTCAAACGGAGTCCATCTCTCCTTATGCCGTTTCGTAAAGTAGAGCCATCCATTAAAAACAACGAACCCCTCAACTTAAATTAATAGCTTGACACGAAGCCTCGAATTCTAAAAGTTGCTAAAAAAAAACAGCAGCAACTAACAAACAACTAAAAGTGCAAAATCACTGGTCTTTTGGGGTTAGCAACAAATTAGCAGGAGGCTAATAAATAGCGTCTAGGCTACAGGTCACTTACTTTATCACCACATGATGCACAATTAAGTGAACGTCATTCATAGCTGCATACCTTTATCTTTCACTATTTTATTCTTCCTTTGTCCTCTTCTTAATTTGGACACCTGATGTTTTTTGGGAGCTCTTTTCCATTATTGTTGGTCGTCATCACCTTTTCCATCAGTGCGAGTGACAAACACTAAGGTCCGTTTGACGTAATGTAAACAAACACCTCGACAGGAGGGAGCAGATTCGTATTTTTTTTATCTCTCCTCAATTTCCGATAGTACATTAAAAATAGCTATGAGTCTCTGTTTCATGAGTTATTATGAAATGCAATTTATTCGGGGACAGAAATTTGCGTTGTGTGACCTGGGGGATTATATACAGCGGTCGGCTTCTATCCCCCGCCGGCCCGTCCCCCTCCTCTTTTTTTACCTCTCACAGCTGCTGCAGTCTCAAATTGACGAATGTTCTTAAAATATTTACATATATGTTGCGAATAAATGTAACGGATACGCAGACACACAATACATTGGATGGCTTGCTCTCTAAACAGCAACTTGGCGTGTCGGGCGGATTTTGTCGAAAATAATTTATCAATTTGACGAGGATTTAAATGAGCGGCATACAGAAATCTTTTTTGCCCCCAAAGGGACGTTCGTACGCACACACACACGCGGGCACAGAAGTGTATCGTTGCAAAAGCTGTAGGAAAAAGCAGGTGGGGATTCATCTTTCATCCAGATACAGAACTCCAAAGGGGTCCCAAATGTTGAGCTTCAGTCAGAACCTGACGAATCCAACTGGAACCCTTCGAGGCCCGAGTATTGCAGCAATTGGGACTGCGTTCGTCGCTCTCAGGCCTGACGTCTCTCATGCAGACAACTCCGTTCGGAGCGCTAACACTATAAATTATCCACGAAGGTCCGAGAGGCTGCGGGGGGGGTCTATTTGTCGGACAGAAAGCGCCAAACTCAAAGATCTGACGATATTGTCATGTCGCCGGCGGCATAGAAAACAACCAACAAAAGTTTGGCCGTGCCGCTGAAGCGTCAGGGGTTTAAGACTTGGGCAGGACAGTCAAGACGATGGAGGTTTGGATCCAAGCAACGGGCCAGAACCTAATCAGGTTGCTGGGATGTTATTCTCGAGGACGATTGCAATTTCTTCGGTATATTAGTTCGCCGAGCCATCGCACGAACTTTCAGGGGAGGGGTTCTGGTTAGTTTTAGCATCCCGCTAAATGAACAAACACAAAGAGTCGGGACATGTGGTCTTTGGTCTAAATCCGAACTTTATTCCTAACACTTACAGGTTTGCTTGGACCCACCCACCCCCCAGAAACAATAGGCACACACGTGCGATGCGTTCAGGGACACCGCAGAACTCGAACAGGAAAACGTCTTGGTTGAAAAACAGTAGCATCAGGAATGAGAAAGATCTCGAAGCATCCAGAGTGGCCTTTGTTTACATCATCATCACCATCTTCATCATCAATCATCATAAATAGAAACGCAGGAATCTACATTACAAGAAACAACAGATCGAGTGGAGTTCTTTGGTTTTTACTATTGAGGTTTTTTTTTTTTTGCTGTCCTCTCATTTAACTTTGGATTGAAGCTGCATGCTCGGAAAAAAAAAGAATGTAAAAACGAGGACTAGCCAGTGAAGCTTAAGACGAACGTCTTACGTTTTTTCTACTGAAGGTTTTACTACTGAAAACTTTGGTAAATTGACTTCCGCTCCTGAGTTCACGCCGGTCGTTAAAGCTAAAACATTTTATTTGGTTTTCACGAGCGAAAAATGCGAGGTAAATGTCATCTGAGGACGTCGCAAAGCTTTTCTACCCACGAAATGGATGGAGGAAAAAAAAACATTCCAAAAAACAAGTCAAAACGTTCATTGAGCCGCTCGCTTCATGACACAATGCCATTAAAAAAACTTTGAGGGGTGGTTTCGAACTAAATGCTTATAAAATCAAAAGACGGTGTACAATCACAACCACTTTTTTGACTACGACATGTTGAGTTTTTATACAAAATCTTACAAAATTTCAGAGTGACTAAAGTTTATAGTGACAGAACTCGATCATAGAGCTTGGAACCGTCTCGGAATAATTTTGTCGAATTTTGTCAAAAAACTCCATCTGAATTTAGTTCAATTGACTTTTTAAATGTAACCTGCACGTACCTTTGTGATCAAAATTAGCCATCCCACCAAAGATGATTTTTTTTCTTGACAATTTCTCATACATCAAGTACTAATTTGTAACAAAATCCAACAAAATTGCAGAGTGAGAAAATTTCGGAATTCAACCTTCTTCACGGGAGAATTTAGGAGGACTTTGTACAAAAACTCAACAATAATTAGAAAGGGGAGAAAAAAAGACATTCTTAAGCAAAATGCATTTTCATACCAAACCAAAATGTATTTCGCTTTGCGTCGATGCCATGTTTGTGGGTTTTGCCTTTGGGTTTATTATTATTATTTTTGGTAAACTAAATCCTCTTTAAGATCCTGTCTGGATGCAAAAAAAAGCTTCCCAACAAGCCCTGGGAAACCACCACATTTTAAATAGAATGCAATAAATACATAAAAATAAATACAAAAAAATCTTTCACCAAATAAGATAAAGGTACAAAGGGACATTTTATACAGTAAATACAAATATGTTTCTGTGTAAAGCTTTTTGGTATTTTTCCTCCGACGAGAACCAGCAAGAACATTCTTCCTTGACAATCATCATCATCAACGCCGTGAGGATTCTTTTTTTTTTCCTAATCATTTTTTATTAGGGCCCGACCAAGTCATCGGCCGATATTACTCTTTTAATATCCACAAAAAATGTAATTAAAATTTTTGATTCAAATACAGCTCTCCCACCAAAAAAAATTGACAACTGTTTTCTTCTGTTGTAAAGTGAAATGCCGAAAAGACAAAATTGTAAAACTGTCAAATGCTTTTTTTTTTTTTTTTTGGACAGTATTATGGCACCAACAAATGTTACTATATTCATGACTTACTTTTTTTTTTCATTGGAATTTTCTTCCGCGATATATCGGAAACGGACTAAAACAGAATCCTTATCGGTCAGGCCCTAATAAAAAGTACTCCATCACAGCATCGCTTCTTTCTCTTTGCGATGATGACAAAACAGTGTTGCCCGTGATGATAATGAGCTCCTCCATGTTCTTATGACTCAGCAAAAACTTATCGTCGTTAGTTGGAGGGAACATGAGCCACGCAAGCATCCGCACAAACACGCAAACTCAGCCAGTCTTGCAGTTTGTGCGTGGGTTTGTTTGGTTTGTTCTATTTGGTTCACATCTACGTCGCAAAACGTTTGGGTTTGTGTCGCTTTTGGCTTTTGTTCTTCTTCTTCACATTCTACGTTTTTTTTTGTTTTGTTTTAATTGTTTGTTGTGGGAAGCTACATCTTCACACTTTTCACCACTCATCAATAAATCACAAGTAAAAGATATGAAAATAGGTAGGACGTCACCAACCCTCCCCTCACGTACCCCCTTATTTTGCCTTCCACTCCCGCATATCAAGTCATGAGACAAATCCCGCACATCATCGCCAAAAAAATCCCAAAACACCATGAAGAAGCCAAAGAAAAAATGGGGGGTGGGGGGGGGGGGTAGACTTTTCTCAGAGTCACACGAGTCCAGGTAACATCAAAACTGGGAAGGGGGGGGGGGTTGTGTTTTGAGTGCGTCCACATGAGATACACACACACACACACACGCACACACAAATCTCCCCCCGACTCCCACCTGCTCAACTCTTTGTTCCTATTTGGTTTCGGGGTGTCAGTCACTCAACGTTTTGCTTTGTGTATTAGTTTTTTGTTGTTGTTTTCCTGCTCCCAGCGCACCTATTCACCTTCCCCTTTAACCCCCTGCAGCTTCTCCGCCTCATCTACTTTTTGGTCCTTTGATGCGAAGATCTTTGGGGACAAAGTGAAGGCGGGACGGATGGGAGGAAGGGATGGAGGGCAGGGCAGTGCTTCATCTCCTCCTCCTCCTCTTCTTCAATTTGGGCGTGTGTGTGTGTGTGTGTGTGTGTGTGTATGTGTGTTTGTGGTCTCATTCGAGACGGCGGCTGCCACAGGCCAGACTTTGGTATCCGAGAGTGACGGTCTGCTGGGTGATGATGGAGATGATGAAGTATGGAGGCCACTGTGGAGAAATAAATCAATAAATAAATAATAAATAAATAAATAAATAAGGACAAGGCCCGGCGTTTGCCTGTAGGATGCGCCCTCGCACGAAAACTTTGGTTTGAGCAAACTTCCTGCTGCTCGTGATGGAGGCGATGAACTTCCTGATAGAGCATTTGTTGGTATTTTTTGGTTTGGCACAGAAAATATAAGGCAAGTGGAAAACAACAACAAGTGGATGTTTGATAAATGCATCCCGTGTGGACAGGTGGGGTTTAGTTAGTAAAGAAAAGTGGCGTTGGAGTTTTTTGGTTCGGAGTGTTTGGCCTGTTTTATTGCCGCTTCACCTCTCTTTGATAAACTTAACTTGTAAACCGGGATTCAAAGGCTGTAATTCCTGAATTTGAAATCAAATGTCAAGACTTGTGTCTCCTGAAAATAAGGCAAGCTAACGACAGCAGTTGGGAGTTCAATAAATACATCGTACTGGGGCAGGTGGGCATGGTTAAAGAGAAAGTTATGTTGTTGTTGTTGCTTTGTTTGTAAACTGGAATGCTTCAGTGAAAAATCCAAGACAGGAATTTCAAAATCTGTTCCATCCTGGACCATGTCCAGTCACATCCATAAAGTTTTGATGTAATTGGTTGATTCCTTGTAGTGTCCTTGTCAACGGCAGTTTGCATCCTGCCTGCCTATCCATCGGTTTAGGGCTAGCTTTAAACGTTATCCATCCAGAATCCTTTGGAATCATTCCCACATTTAGCGTCCCATCACGCATGCAGTTTGGCGGCAATCGTGGAAGTGTTGTTTGCATTTAGAGCAAACCTGGTGCTAAACCCCACCCGTCTGCTGTTCCTGGTGGTGAAAACAAGCGGTGTGTTGGCGAGGTAGACCGTTCGGCATGTAAACGTCACGCTACGTGTCACGACGAGCGAGGAGTCAGTGAAATCAATTCAAATCATCCTGAGTAATGAAATGGGAATGCGTGAAAATGGAGTCGGGATGTATCGGAAACGCGATCCAGGATGTATCGGAATGCAAACGTCTAAAGCTTTTCTCTCCGTTACTTTTTTTTTGTTTGTCTTTTTCTATTTGGTTTTGAGTTTTTTGGTATTTGTAGATTTTGGTTTTTGGTGTTGTTGCCTCCCATCATGCACTTGGTCTATTTCCCGACACTCCTCAGCTCCATGTGTTTTTTTTTTTTTGGTTTCGAGTCGCCTCTTCCTGTTCTCTGCCACCTCGCCATCCCTCTTCGTCCTCGGTGTACATTTTTGGGGTTTGCGAGGACGTTGGCGAGGTCGAGAGATGGCTTTGGTTGAAAAGCGACACTTTTAAAGCTTGCTGTCCCCGCCCCCTTTACTCTGATAGGTTGTCACTCAGCCATAGCCCCGCCCAGGGGTGGAGGCGAGGCTTCGCTGAAGGAACAGAACGAGGCGGGGCTGGAGCAGGGCGAGTCATCGGGGCACGAAGGCGGGCCCAGGAGGTGGGCCGCGCTGGCGGGCGGCAACTGGGCGAAGGCGAGCCGGGGGGCTCCCCCCACTGGGCCGCTCACCAGCCCCATGGTGGGTGGGGATGCCGTTGCCATGGAGAGAGAGCCCGTTGCCATGGGCAGGAGGGTCGGGCGGTTGAGGAAGAGCGAGGGGCGCATTGAGGCGGGTACCCCGCCGGGGCCGCCGCTCAGAATCATGTGACCTGCACCTGCCTCCATGATTGACAGCTGACCACCGCTTGCTGCCAGTGCTGTTGGCAGGGTAAAGAGGACAATGTAGGAAGTGAAGAAGGAGGGGAGGGAAGAAAGAAGGAAGGACAGGGGGAAGGAAGGTAGTGAGCGAGGAAAATAAGGAAGGAAGGAAGCAAAAGAGTGAGGATGGTAGGAGGGAAGGAACGAGGAACAGAAGGTGTAAGGGAAGAATGAGGGAAGGAAGAAGTGAAGAGGAAGAAGAGAAGAAATGAAGGACAGGAGGAAAGAATAAAGAAAGAAGGGATGAGGGAAGGAAATAGATAAGAAAGGAGGGGGGGAAGCAAGGTGGAAAAAAGATGGAACAAAGGAGGGGAAGGAGGAAGGAAAGTCAAAAAGAGGGGAAGGATGGACAGAAAGAAAATAAGGTGCGGAGAGAGGGAAAGAGGTAAAAAGACCCGTCAACATGTTAAAGAGACTTTAGGAGACATCAGAAGAAAAAAGGAAAACATTTTTCCAAGTTCGAATAATCACTAATGACTCCATTGCATATCTTCTATGCGGGCTTTGAGTTTCGAGTTAGCACTCGCGACGTGACAAAAATGCGAGCCCTGCTCCGATCCCCCACATCATCCCTTCATTTGGTTTTCCCTGCAGGAGGTCGCTTCAAAGAGAGCTCCGCCGCAAAACCTCCTTTGTGAGGCCTCATTGATTTGGAGGGAGCGCAGAGGACGTCTTTAGCCAGCGGTGTGCGGATTTGAGACTTTGATTCAGCCTAACCGCAACACAACATTCAGTGTGCACACAAAGGGTGAAGATACGATACACACGCGCACACGCACGTTTTTGCTGACTACGTAATTTCTATTTCCATTATAGTAAAAGGAAGCAAAAGAAGCAGGATTTGTATGCAGTGGAACATACAGTACAGTTCAATAAAAAGTCAATTACAATGCTTGGCCACCAGGGGGTAAAATGCTACTCAAAATAAATACATAAGGAAGATTTACACAATGAAGGGACTCAGTAAGCGGCAGTAAAAGGATTAAAGTTGACATGCACCGTCGGTTATCTCATCGCAGAATTGCAACAGACTGGATCAACGCCAACTTTGTGAGATGTCCGCTTTTGCATTTGAACTCTCCAAATCTTTTTGGGTGATTGTCAATTACTCCCTGATTTTTGTTTTTCACGGCAGGGGCTGGTCCCTCACCTTTACTATGCACTGTCACCCACCTTGCATGGTAGCCAGCGGATTGCTGCCCATGAGTGCCTGGTTCATCCCTGTGCTTACTCCCATCATCGTGTTCCTAAGAGACAGGTGCAAAAACTTTTTGCGATGTTTTTGTTCACTCCGTGTGCAATTAACGCAAGCCTGCAACAACAAGCCTGCCAAATGTTTGTGAGACTCACCCAGTATTGAGGCCGTGAGCCCCTAGACCCGGAGGGGCGGGGCTGGCTGTGCTATGAGGGGGTGGAGTCAAAGAAGAACCTGCTGCCACGGAGCTCACGGGCGATGGTGACAAAGTGGCAGCTAGAAGGGGGACAGCAATAAGATTAAAAATGAGGAGATATTATGGAGGGAGCTGACACACAGAATCAACACAGATGTGGTTGTGTTGTTGGGCTCCGGGAAACACAAATGGACCTGTTGTATTCCAGGAAACAATGTGTATTCTAGGAAATTGACATCTACTGCATTTGTGTTGTTGGTCTCCAGGAAATAGACAGGGACAATGTTGCGTTGTTTGATGTGACATATTGCGTTGCTAGGCTCCAGTACGTACTGGAGACATTGACATGTTCTCTTGTGTTGTTGGGCGGCAGGAAATGGACATGTTGTTGTTGTTGTTGTGTAGCGTCTAATAATGCGTAATGTTTTGGCAGACTGTCATCTGGTGTCTGATTACAGAGAAGAGACGACATGTCACAGAGTGGAAATCACCAAAGTGTCTTATGTGTCACTCACAACACAATCAATGTTGACTCACGCTCAGAGAAGTCATTGGACTCCTCGACGTTTCATCAGGAAAAACCCAAAGACATGATCACATTTTTCATTTCGCTGACAGGCAGGCTTGTGTGGGCCCGGCTTTAATAAGAACGCACAAACGTCAATTACTGCTCACCAGAGGTGGGTACCTGAGTCACATGGATGAACCCCGGTTAGACTCAAGTTGCCAATTTTAGGCCTAGGGACTCGCTCACCCAAAACCAATGACAGCCTTTTCTTGACTTCTGATTCGATATTCATGAAATATCGATTTCTACGTACACACACACACACACACACACACACACACACACAAATACCGTATTGGCCCGAATATAAGACGGCCCTGATTATAAGACGACCCGATCTTTTTCAAGACTCAAGTTTGGAAAAAGACTTTTTGAACACCAAATAAATTTTTATACAGAAAATAATTACGGTACTGAAACAAATGATTATAACAATATATTTGAGACAAAAACATGTTATTTTGCCTCATTCAAATCTAAAGTGCAATCACATTCATATATGAATGGCTTCTGGTTTTTGAAATGTAAATTACATCATAACTTCTCCTCAGCTGCCGGTTAACCTGGCTGATCTTCTTACTCACTTATCTCCAGATTGTCACTACGTTTCTCCATTTTCTGTTATCTCTTCTATTATTTTCTTCTCTTTTCCTTCTTACTGCTATTTTTTATTTTCTTCTTCGTGCTACCGCTATTTTTATTTTTATTCTTCGTGGCAGGGGGTCACTTTGGCCTGGGGAGTCAAGTTCAGGATTCGCTTCAATGATATCTGGCGCCATCTAGCGGCATGAATGGGTATAATGTCTAGACCCCGAATATAAGACGACTTTTTCAGTCTTATTTCAATGCAAAAAACACAGTCTTATATTCGGGCCAATACGGTACAACATACATACATAAAGTCATGACTTGACTTGTGACTTGCTCCCACACGTCTGCTGCTCACCTGTTGTGCTGAGGCTGCTGCTGCCCTGAGAAACGCCTGGACTGGATATCTGCTAAAATAAAGAATGGAGTGGGTGAAAACTAAAATCGGGGAATGATGGCGACGAAAAGGTGGGCCGCACAAGGGTACCATGTGCGGGCTACAGCAGGGGGCTTTGTGCGTGACAGCGGGTGAGGTCTGGCCGGGCAGCGGCGGCGTGCTGCTGCTGCTGGGGTTAATACGCTTCTCCTTCTGCCGCCGGTTGCAGAACCACACGCGGATCACCTCCTTCTCCATGTTGAGCTGTTCGGCCATCAGCAGGATCTCCTCCGAGGTAGGCTTCTGGTTCTGAGACCGCATGGCGAACGGCGTGAGTACACAAACGAAGTGTGCGGTGCGATATGACAGGACAAACACGCGTGCTCTTACCGCGCTGAAGTTGCGCTCGAGTGCGACGCGCACATTGGTCTCGATGCTGGTGCGCTTCTTCCGGCGTCGGCCTGCTAGACCCTCCAAGCCCAGCAGTGGGGAGGAGATGGAAGAAGGGCTGGGCAGCATGCTGTCCACTGCCATGGTCTCTGCAAACCAAATGAGAACATCCACAAAGGGGCTGATGGAAACTTTAATGGTAAGTCATCAAATTTTGACGCCAAATAATAACGAAATCTAATCCCTCATCTCAAATCTGTCGATAAGGTTTAACACCTAAAAAAATGTAAATTCAAACACACTTTCGGTGCTTTTTCAGACATGGCTTCTTGAGAATTTTGTTTGTGGGTCGACTCATGAACACCATACTGACCAAATGCCACCTTTGTCAGTGGAACTGGCTTCTGGACAGAATTTTCCAAAGGTATCAGGGGGTTAATTTCAGTTCGCGCTGTGCACGAGCCCTGAACCGAGGTGAAGTGAGCGAGTGTTCACCTGCATCCCCGAGCCACTTCTCGAGCAGAGGCTTGAGCTTGCACATGTTCTTGAAGCTCAGGTTGAGGGCCTCAAAACGCGAGATGGTGGTCTGGCTGAAGTCGTTGCCATACAGTTTGCCCATGGCGACGCCCACGTCGCCCTGGGGGTAACACACACACACACACACACACACACACACACACACACACACACACACACACACACACACACACACACACACACACATGCTTATCAGAACATCAGTCGCATAGACACACGCAAAGATGCACACAAACATACTAATGGACACCCACCCACCCCCCCCCCCCCACACACACACACACACACACACACACACACACACACACACACGAACAGTGTTTTCACATCACACTCCCGAAGTGGGCTTAACGTAGTACCTGTGTGAATCCCAGTTTAATGCGGCGCTGCTTGAACGTGCGAGCAAATTGTTCCAGCTCCTCCAGGTCGCTGGGCTCCTCTCCCAGGTGGCCAACGTGGCCCCCGGCCGTCAAGGCTGAGTTCAGGGAAGATGCCATGGCGCCACCCGAGCCCGATGAGGACCCCACTGCAGTTAAGGCCGCCCCTGCGGTCATGCCGCTGACACCCGTGGGCGCGGTCGGGGCGGTGATGCTTCCACTAGCATCGCTGCTCTTCTCCCTCTGCCAGAAGTGACACAAGTGGGAGTAAGCGCCATGTACTAATATGCTCTTTGACCTCACTAGTAGGACAACCGTGTTCCGAGTGAGGCAAAGCTGCAGTAGTTGACAAATGCATGAATGAACAAAGACATTGAACACATGCGGAAATGGCTTTCCATATGCATCTGCTTAGTTCTGTGAATGATTCTGAATGCAAAGCGGTTAGCAGAATGTGAAGCGTCAAGCTTAAAGCGGCGTATGGATGCGCCGACACACATTGGCCGAGTTGTGCCGCATATTTACAATCTGCTGCTTCGAGTGCCACCGTGTGCACGCAGGGGAGAAAGTAAATGAGCGTGGTGCCGGTCAACGTTATGCATGACGCGAGCTCAATTTGGCCATCCTGGTGGGTTCAAGATGCAACCTGATAGTGAATGAAGCTAAATGCGCCTGAAACAACAACTCCAATGTGGACGTGTTTGCTGTCGTGCATGCCTGATGCAAAGCTGCAGATGCAAATGTGTCCTAACTCAGAGAAACTGTTCGGGCATAAAAATACATACAGATACACCAGTCGTCGAGCATAAGCAACACTAACTTTATACTTGTAATCTTATAAGTTTGTCTGTGCAGTTCTTTGATTTTAATCTTTTAGAGCAGGGGTGTCAAACTCATTTTTGTCGCGGGCCGCATTATAGTTACCAGTTCCCTTGGAGGGCCGTTATGACTGAGAAACCATATAAGGAAGTCAAGAATTATGGCTTATTCAACTATAGTTGAAATTACTGTCATGGGGGTTTTGGTCACAAGAAAACGTACAATAGCTCTCTTATACATTATGTATGAGAATTTGACATTTTGGTCAATATTTTAGCAAGCATCACAGAAATCAGCATGTGTGATTTGCTTTCGCGGGCCACATCAAATGATGTGGCAGGCCAGATCTGGCCCCCGGGCCTTGAGTTTGACACCAGTGCTTTAGAGTGAATATAAAAAGATCAAATGCCAGGTTTTTCTTCTTATCAAAAAGGGACATCACTTGTGAGCACCCAATGAAAAGTTCGGGAAAAAAAATCAGCTGCCCGCACCAGTTTCAATGTTTGATACAAAACCGATTGACCATGTCTGTCATAATAGAACACATACCAGAAAAGTGAACAGTGAACAGAAAGTTGGCAATTTTGATTTCAAGTAGCTTTTTGGGTGAATTCCAGGGCTCCTACTTTGCCGAGCCAGAGATTTTGCCCACACTGCCAAACAAGGACCAACAACAGCCCGCATGGCCCTTTAGCTGCTCACCTGCGATTGGAGGCCCAGACGGGGCGTCGTCGTCAACAGCCCCGCCGTGCTTTGCTGAGGTAGCTGGATAAGATTTGGTGTGGAGAGCAAAGCTGAGATGGAAAACAACAACAACATTCAATGAAGCCGCAAAACGCTTCCTTCATTCATAAAGTGACAAGTAACCCTTCATATCTTCAACAGCTCTTCTCCCAGTAGTTATTTCGCGGTTTACCTTGTTGCTGCTGTTGCTGAGTCTGGGAAGGTGGCTGCGACAGGAGGAACTGGGCCGGGGACTGAAGCGGGTGCCCTGGCATGAGAACAAGCTGCTGGAGTTGGAGCAGCTGCTGGATGTCCTGCAAGACCACAAAACCTTGACGACACTTTTACCAACTGAATTCAACGACAGGCTGGCGGAACCTTCTTTCATATTTGTGTTGGGACGCTGTGTTTTGCTGCTGGTACCTGCGCCGTGAGCTGGATTGGCTGAGAGAGGGCCAGCTGAGGCGGTGGAGGAGGAGCTTGGACAGTCATTTCCTGTTTGACGGCCTGCTGCTGCTGAGATGTTTGGCTCTGCTGCTGCTGCTGTTGTTGTTGGTGGTGGTGCTGCTGGGCGGCGGCGTGAGCGGCGTTGGTCTGCTGGACAGCAGCGGCCAGAAGCTGAGCTTGGGCCTGCTGCAGGAGCAGCTGCTGCTGGGCTGGCAGGAGTGCGGCCAGCTGCCGTGATCAAACAAAACACAGAAAATGAAGTCAGGAAAAGCAAAAATCCGAGTTCCAATTTTAGTTGACTCCCCTGGCCACTCATTTATCTTAAAAAGAAAAACTCCACCCCCCACCCCTCACCAAAATCCACTTTTCCCCATTGTTCATAAAAAAGAAAAATCACACGAATTGATTTGTCTTGACAAATAAACTGAAGTGAATCGATAAAAATCAATGAATATCCCAGCTTTTGCTTCCTCACCCCCGCCAGCTGACTGCCGGCCAGCATCAGCTGCGTGTGGTGGTGCTGCGCCTGCGCTTGTGCCTGCTGCTGCTGCTGCTGCTGCTGAGAAGATGGCGGCACGGTGCTCCGGGTCATTTCACAACTCTCTTCCGCCTTCACCTGACAAGAAAAAAAACAACAACAAAGACTTTGATAAGAAGTTTTTAAAATGGGCATTTGTAGAGGAGTCAGAAAATGTTAAATATGCAAGTTAATCATGCAAATTAATGACATGATTAATATGCATTATTCATAATGGCACTACAATTCAATCATTATTTGATTAAATGAAAATGGCAAATATGTAAAAATGCTCATCTTACTTTTCATTTGATCTTATTTATGACACTACAGAACAGGAATCATTTAATTAGATCAAGGAATGAAAATACTTTTTTTTTGGTTTGTTTTTAGCTTTTAGGAGAAAACAAATACATTCCTCGATGAATTGAAAAAAATTGAGCAGCCTATACTTTGTACAGCTCTTACGTAGGAGTAAGAGTAATACATATTCAAAAAGTGGTTAGGATTGCACGACTGTCCGTGTTTTATGTTACGTGTTGTGTTTATTATTTTGCTTTATGTTAACTGTTTTGTTAAGTGCTTTGTTACAGCTGCCGCTGTTGTGAAAGCGCTATATAAATCAGCATGTATTGTATTGTATTTATTTACAATACATATTCATATACACTGTATGTATTTTATTATTATATTGGTTTACATTAATATACATATTTTGCAATATATATTTTACTAGCTTTCTATAGCATTCAGGGACCAAGTTTTATATTAGCCATTAAAGACACGGCACCCCGGCTTCATACGTTCATACACACACCTTGCTGGTTGGTGTGGGCAAGAGGCTGAACGGGCTGCTTTCCATCGGCTGAAACTTGTGCAAGAAAAAAAAAAGGTGAAAAATATATTTAAAAAAATACTGAGTAATCAATACAATAATAGTAAATAATTACACAATTTTAAGAAAAAAACGTTCCCAGCACTATTGAGAAAAAACAAACAAACAATGAATTTTGCATCTGGAGAAAGCAAGTTCATGGTCATATTTATCCACAAGAAAAAAAATACCCTTAACATTAAAAGAATGCTGACTAACCTGCTCGTCTGGACTGTTTCTGTCTGAGTCTGAAACATACATAGGATGTACAATGATAGGAGGTAAGGGAAAAAAAAAAAAAAAAAAAAAAAAAAAACGGCAAACGGGATCATTTCTGGGTACCTGAGCCATCACCGGGATAGTCCGGCCCAGCTTTCTCCTCCTCTGCTTTGGACATCCTGATATCTGCCAGAAACACAAATAAAAAAGATGGGAAAGTGAAGAAAAAAAAAGGGGGGGGGGAACTCCCCCAGAGGATTCCGTTGTTGAAAGCACATCCCTAATGATGTGCACTGCTTACTCTAATAACACGGCCATGAACGGAAAAGCAGCGCTGTCAATGTTGTCAACAATTCAGCTCCTCTAATTTAGACAAGGCAAAGAAAGGCAGCTTTATTTAAATAAAGCATTTCACATATAAGGATAATTCAATGTGCTTCACAGAGTTAAAAGTACATTAATAAGCAACTACAAATAAGAGTTAAAGAAATTTCGAGGATAAGCAAAGAAAAACATTATTAAAATGATTAAATCTTAATCTATTAACTCATTCAGTACCAGCCAATTCTAGACCAAGTCTGAAAAGACGTTTAAAAACGTCTTTGGGAGTGAATGAGTTAAGGAAGGACTTATTTGCATCTTTTATTCATTTTTTTTATTTATTTTGAAAGTCCTATCAGCCAGCCCGACAGGAAACAATTCGGAGTCTCCGCGTCAATGAAACGAATGGACTGTCACGCTTCAAATAAACACACAAACGTGACGTAAACGGCGACGTTGCCAAGGCAGAGTGTTGGCGACCTCCGAGAACAAGGCTGTGATCACCGGGACAAGGACGGCGATGAAGGAAGTGCTTACTCCAGCATGGCCCATTACTCAACCGTTTGCCTCCAACGCTCTCTCTCTCTTGGATTTCAGTTACCTGGAAATGATGCACAACCTCAAAAGAATTTTTGGAAAATCGCATTTCTGTATCTTGACGTGACGCTCGATGGCGTGCCGTAACACGCGTAGATTTATATAATTTACAATATAATAACGTTTGGGAAATTACAGACGCCTATTAAATGTGTGGCTCGGTGCTGCAGGTGCACAAGTGTGCCACATAGTGGCAGCAGCCTCCAGCACCCCCCCAAAAAAAGAGAACACTGGAGAAACAGGCCACATCATTAGGGACAGCATCCATTCACATCCAAAACCAAAGAGGGATCAAATGTTTTCAGTCTCACCATTGCATGAAGGCAAAATATTAGAAACTGCTCTCAGTCTCTCTCTCTCACAAACACACACACACACACACACACACACACACACACACACACACACAAAATGACAACTTAGCATCTGGTCGCTATAACAAAAATGCCTAAATTGACATTTATAGTGAGACTGGAAACAAAATGGATTCATCTGTTTTCTGGGGGTCCTGCCTGCATGTGTGTGTGTTTGTGTCATGGGATGGCTGGAGGGGTCCTAAACTGGCCTCTCGACATCCTCTTTTGTTGCCCACCCACCCGGCCTAAGTTATGCCTGTCAGGGCCCCATGACAGACGGTGTGTGGGTTCGTTTGTGTGTGTGTGTGTGTGTGAAGGGGGAGGGGCCATGGGCAACTTCGTTTGGCGTGTGGAGGTCAGAGTTCATGCACATGGTCACGGCCGTGTCCCGCTTGCACGCACGCACACACTCAAGCTGTTTCCTGTCTGCCTTCTCCACCTGTCCCGTGTCACATTCACTAAAACGCGCGCACACACACGCACACACCGGACATAAACAAAAGCTAAAGTTCAGTGTCTGTTTAGCATGGAAACAAAGGCCAGTTTGTATTGCTCAATTATTATTCAAAGGAATTTTTTTTTTCTCTAAATTCCATCAATAATTTTTTTAAGCTCGATTTGTATTTATGTGCGGCATTTTGTTTCAGCCAGCTGTGGCAGTTTTTACCTCATTCAGTACCGGCCAATTCTAGACCAAGTCTGAAAAGACGTTTAAAAACGTCTTTGGGAGTGAATGAGTTAAAGGTCTATCAATAAAGGTGAGTTGTGAAAATATGGAAATATTGGCACTTGTAGTTGATTCTGCCTTGGCCCATGACAGACCGACCCACACACACACATACACACACCAAATCACTATGCATCAGGAAGTTTTTATAACAAGGCGGTATAATCGACGTATTGTCATTATTCGTCGGCACAATTGTTCCAATCATCCCTGATACATAGCTTCCTGAAGTAGTGCTAACTGTTTTCACTGCTTTATTTGCTGAGAAATGAAGAAAATAAACAGGAAAAAAATGCTCTATCAGCAGGACTGTGCACCCAAATGACATCCTCATCAATATTCATGTTGTAGAAAAGCAGAAGTGTAGTTATTGAACTTGCTTGTTTTAATTTAATGAGCAAAAAAGCTCTTTTTTTACATCTCCTTTTTCAGTCACATAGAGTCATTCCCCATGATCATATTTTGGAGGCATCCAGCTGACTAACTTGTCACAAAGCCATTCAAATGAATTCAAGCGTTCACAATAAAATGACAAATAATAATCATCCCAATACTGCAAAACTTCAGTGAACCTCTGAGGCGTACCTCCGACTCCTTTCTTACTACTTCATCCCGCTCGGGCCAGGGCTGGACACCCTCACACGCGCGCACACAAAACCGGCGGTTGCCAGGCAACAGCCGGAGGGATGAGTGTGTATGTGCCCGCGCACCTGCGTGCGCGTGTATGTGTATGTGTGTGTGTGTGTTGATCATTAAGGATAAGCATGTCTGCTAGCTGCAGCATGCTAACACGTGGAAGTGCTTTTCACACATGCACACAAAATCACACAGGCACACGATACAAACATGCAAGCGCACACGCACACACACACACGCAAACACACAGAATTATATCCACACACGTTGACATACTCATCATGCACACAAAACAAACGCTCACACAAAACGACAAACACTCAACATAAAATAACAAAAACTCACGTCGAGTCACGCACACAAACAAAAACACGCACACACACACGTACACTAAAAACATATGCACATTTGCTAATAGAAAAAGAAACATACAAAACCACACGCGTGTACAAACATACATGCGTGCACACACACACACACACATGCACACACAATTTTAAGACTTTCTGTAAAAGTGTCCACAGGCGGGAGAGTTTTCAAGGTTTAGGATGCGAGACTATCCTCATGCACGCACGCACACACGCACACAAACTGTCCCAGGAGTGTTTATTATATCCGATGCCGCGGCTGTTTCTCGCACCACATATTTCTGCGGCGATCGATCCCTCGGACTCCCGACAAGACAATAATGGCAGCGCCTTTCCGTCGCCATTATTACCGGCCTTCCCGGAGGAGGGCGGCAGGAATTAAAAAAAAAAAAAAAAAAAAGAGGAGGAAAAGGAAGGAGAAAAGACAAAAGCCGCGGCCGCTGCCATGTTCAAACTTGCCGTCTACCACGGAAGCCAATGGCAGCTGACCGACAAGATGGCGGAGAAAAGCTTCAGATGGAGACGGGCAACGAGAAGGCCGGAAAGCATTCGGACGAAAGCTTTATTGAGAGCATTTTGCTTCGTAATCCAACAGAAATAAATAAATAAATAAAACGGAATTAAAATCGGGCCCCGGGAATTTTTTTGGAATGGATTATTTGCTGACATGCACTGCTGACACCAACATCCCATGCTAGATAAATCAATATAATATAAATACGAATATTTTTATATTTTAACAAATATAGATACAGTTTTTTTATCATTGTACTGTGCTCACTGTGCACTGTTGGTGCTTGTGTATTTATGTTCTCTGAAAATAAACAGTCATATCGGATATGTGTCATTTGAAATACACATAGAAATAGACAAAAAAGAATAATAATAGCAATCATGGAGTTGGCCTTCCAATGTTTACGTTTCTGATGGTGTCAACTTGTCAGCGTGTGCGTCCGTTGATTGCTGACACCCTAAATTGTCTGCCAATTAACGGCGGCTCTCGTCTGACCCTCCCCGTCTGGCCTCACCTCGGCTTCCATCTCCCGCTCAGTTAATACCTCTTCAACCCCCCCCCCCCCCTCTTCGGCCTTCCTTCCTTCGCTGTGTTTAAACGCCGCCCTGTCATCGCGGGCATGTGATCTTGCTGCGAAACCTTCATCGCCTGCTTAAATCACGCCAATAAATTATTGAGTGTATTTATTCAAACATCATTAATTATAAAATAGCGGCAGGAGGGACGGTCGGGAGTTAAAGCAAGGTGGAGGTGGGGGCTACTTGTAAAAAGGGGGGAAAGGGAGGAGGGGTGAGCGGTGGTGTGTGTGTGTAGGGAGGGTGTAGGGGGGGGGGGGTCTAGGAAATTGGTGAGGCTAGCGGAACAGAACCCCATCACACCCCCACCCCCCGAAATCTCCACACACCCTCCTTCCCAGCTCTGCTTTGTATTCCGCAGAGATGACAGGGGGAAGCTTTATTGCTCTGAGTCGGTATCGATCGGGGCCCTGCCGAAGGGGTAGTCAGAGCCGCGCGTGCCGGGCCCTTTTGCAGGCTCCTCCATTTCGTCGGCTACAGTGCGCGCTTTGATTTCGCTCGTCTGCAATCGCTGGCCAACGTTTACACTCGGACAGTTGGAAAAAGATTCACCCGCGGCAGAGCGGACAAATGCTTAGCGAGTCTGCTTCACACAAGTAGCCTAGCCTGCAGGCCTATTCGTACAATAGCGCGCCAGTGACGGGACATTGGGATTTCCTAGGACTGGTGCGGACGTAATTGTTAGATTCAGATCTCTTTTGCACAGCTAGACTTTTCAATCATTGTAACCGCCCCCGCTTGCTTATTTGAATCCATGCAAACTCAGACGAGTTAAAAGCAAAAAACCCTGGAAGACATTCGGCGAGGTTACGTTAGCGCAGGGGTCGGCAACACGCGGCTCCAGAGCCGCATGCGGCTCTTTAGCGGCATCTAGTGGCTCCCTGGCACTTTATTACAAATGTTTGAAAATGGAAAAAGATTTCGATAGTAGGGTAATATAGCTCAAATAGATGTACATACATGTTGTTTTTGTACGTGTTGTTTTTTTTTAAAACGTACATTTTATTTATGCTTTTAACAGTCTCGACAAACACAGACACGTCTACATCGGACTCCATGCCTCTCTCTTCTCTTCAACTCGAGAGGCGTTCAAAGACAGCCTCCGAAAACGGAAATCCTTGATCACTTCACTGACACTAAGAAAAGCGAAAATAATGCACCAAAACAAAAAATAAAGTGAGGAAATCACAAAATAAATTCTATGGGGGCGTTTGTGAACACACAACAAAGGAATGAATAACATAAACAATTCTGAGACAGTAGAGTCTCCTACATACATGCAGCATGTGTTTCCTTCATTGTAAGTTTTATAGAAGGCTTTTATTTTTTTGCGGCTCCAGACATATTTGTTTTTGTCCTATATGGCTCTTTCAACATTTTGGGTTGCTGACCCCTGCGTTCGCGCCTGAGTGGGCGTGACTCGGACAAGAAATGACGAGGGAATTATTTTGGATACACCCAACCTTATTTTGTACCTTTGTGATTGAAGGGCTCCACGGCCGTGTGTCGGTCTTGCTGACATCATTATGAAATAGTCTTACGGTAGTTAACGTTAGTATTGTGAGCATTCAAAATAACAAGAACGCGCAGAAGTTCGTACACAACTTGAAATAATCGTCTGGAAAAAAAACGGAAACATTTTTAGAGAAGAAAAGTGGGACTAGCCCCAGTACACCTGCCATCCGAAAGAGGACAAGTCGGATCATCAACGGATGGATGGACAAACACCTACAAGACATACGCATGGACACACACCTGTACCGCTGAGCCTAATCCGGCGAGAGCCAGCGCAACAAGGGAGGGCTCAGGCACGCCAACGGGCACACGGTGCAAAATTGGGGAAGAGGAGACTGGTGGGTTTAAGGGTGCAGGGGTCCCAAGTGTGGCCTCGGGATGGAGGAATGAGAGGAGGCAAGTAGGCAGACAGACAAACGGACAGACGCACACAGTTGTGCAGTTCAGAGAGTGGCCTCCATTCAAAGCTAAAACATTTTTTTGCGTGTGTTTTAGTCTTCCGATGGAATTTGCCATTCCAGCCCAAATACAAAAGTTAAAAGGATTTGATTTGAATCGAAGAATGAATTTCATCTCATTGTAGTTTTGATTCATTTTATTCTGACTGAAATGGGGAAAAATGTTCGTTCAAAAATAGGTCATTTTAAAATAAAATGACATACAAACATACAAGATTCCTCATACAGTATAAAGAATGTAATTATCAACTAAAGACTTATTTAAAAAGATCATGGACATGAGTTTCTCCCATTTTTAAAAATGTGTTGTTTGCAACAAATCAGAATCAGAATCAGAATCAACAACCAAAATGAATGTACCATATACTACATATCGCCATGACTCTTGCCCACCCGTGTGTTGGACACAGTTGAAAAGATGCGCTTACTTTCTAGATCGGGAAATACAATGAAACATTTGAAAATACGCGTGCACACATGAAAGATTTGTGTGTGTGTGTGTGTGTGTGTGTAAAACCAGCATGCAACACAACATGCTTCTCACCATTACATTCTGCACAATGGCCCTTTATCGCTGAGGCCATAAACGCTGCTTTTAGTCTGCCTCCTCCAAGTTCGCATGTGTGCGTGTATGTGTGTGTGTGTGTGTGTGTGTGTGTGTGTGTGTGTGTGCGTGTGCGTGTGCGTGTATGTGTGCGTACTTCCGAGGGATTCACACACACAGCGGCTGACTGAACGCTGTTCACACTAGTGACCGGGACACATTAGATAAAGGTCCATTCTCTCTGCACCATCACACTTTTACACGCACGCAACTTGCACAACTTCATAACACTAGTACGCACTCTCGCACACAAAATGGCTGAAATGGCAACAGTGGGGGTCGTCACTGAGGAAATGTGAAATGTAACTGAGGTGGTTGAGAACAACACAACTACATACCACTATGTGTGTATGTATTATATATATATATATACACACAGCCGTCTCGTTACCTCTGCGTCCCGCGTCCTCGACGCATAATTTTCCCGCCAGACACACAGTTCCAAATAATGTGCGTTTTTAGGACGCAAGGAAATTTCTCAGTCAAAAAAACCCCCACAAAAGAAACGACGACAATTCTTTTTTCCAGCAACAATCGCAGTTTGATAATCGCCGCCATTGTTGTTTTGATCTCGCGTTAAGTAATCTCGCGTGACGTGATTTCCGTTCTCGCGAGACGAGATCGGCTTTCACCTCGTGGAAAACAGACGATTGCCAAGTTGTGTAACGTTAAAACAAGTCTGGCGAACAAGTGTTGCGAAAGATATCACAGAGGAAGCAGCTGAAGTTGGATAGTTTTTTTTTTGGGCAATAATCATCATTGGAAGCAGAGCAAAGAGAAGAGAATTTATGAATTCAAAGACTGAACCATGGGATTAAATAAGAACCTATTTCTCAGCAAATCTTGTATGCCTGAACTATTTAAATTTTTGCAGTATTTGTTTCTAAGAAATAAACCTATTATCAATGTATATTGTTGTTGTTTGTGTTATTATCATCCATCCATCCATCCATCCATCCATTTTCCGAACCGCTTGATCCTCACTAGGGTCGCGGGGGGTGCTGGAGCCTAACCCAGCTGTCTTCGGGTAGTAGGCGGGGGACACCCTGAATTGGTTGCCAGCCAATCGCAGGGCTGTTATTATCATATGCAATTGAATAAGTAGACCATTTCAGAATTCGAAATTTGGGACTCTCTCAATGCATAATGGGACTCATACTTTTCTGATCAGCGAGTCCCTGGAACTCGCTGGGCTCAAACTGTAAAATTATCACTGTATATATACACATACCCCCCCCCCCTCAAAAAATAAACTATGACTGTGAAGAAGGCGTAAATTTAATCTGAGGAAGAAGAGAAACTTGTATTAAAACAAAACTTGGATGTAGAAAAAGTGTTGCTAACATGAAGTTCATTCGTCAACGGTGCTATTTTCCCTACGACATCTGGACTCACACTACTGTTTACATGCTTGGTTGGGGGCAGGCGAGGGCGATATCTCACGCTAATCGATAGGCAAGGGAACCCACGGTGGGTTGCGGGGGGGGGGGGGGTCAGAAAAAAAATCGGTTATCTCCTGTCATTAACAGAGGGATTCCTGCATGTTGAAGGGAGGGGTTGGGGAGTGGGCGGGGGATCGGGGAAGTACCAGCAGCGCTCATTGAGAAAAACGGCGTGTTTGGCATGAAGAGAAAGCAGACAATTATCTCTATTGATTAAAGGCAGCCAGCCAGCACGGCCAAGACGGAAAACTATGGCCGGATCAATAGAGACGAAAGACGAAGAGGAGGAGGCGACGGCGGCGAGAGAGAGCCGGGCAGGGCCAAGGAAAGCCGCATCGGCTGCCAAAACTCGGCAGAGACGTCGGGGATTCTGACCCCGAGACGAAGATGGGTTGCCGAGTCGATCGCGGTCAACGTTGCCGTTGACAAGCTGCCCGTCTAGACACACTTCCAACTGTTGGCTCAAAAAGCCAGAATGAAGTGAACAAGCAAAGTCAGCGCTGGGTTCAAAGAGAACTAAATCAAGATTTTGACCCAAACTGATGAGTATCGACGGCGAAAAATAATACCCGTTTTATTCCCATTCTCGACACATCCGAAACAGAAACTTTTGAGCAATTAAAATGTATTTTGGGGGACTACACACAGACCTGATGGGCTGGATCGGATCGGCAGCTTATTTTGCATTTGACGCAAGGTCGGTGATCGGGTGTAACGTCCTAATTTGCTGTCACTGATCGGATCTGCAAAATAAGACATTCCGACAAAATCAATCTCGAACACTCCAGGGACGTTCTGTGCTGCCATCGATAATAATCCAAAATTCTCATCTGATAATCCCCCCCCCCCCCCCCACCTCCCACCACCACATTTTTCTCATCCGTCTAGCCATTATCTGATCCACTTCGAATATTTTGGAGTTTTTGGGTGGGTCCTTAACTCATTCCCTCCCAAAGACGTTTTTCAACGTCTTTTCAGACTTGGTCCAGAATTGGCTGGTACTGAATGAGTTAATAACATACTTCCCAAAAGGGATTTTTTTTCCCCCCACACTTGTGAACAATTGTTTATTTTGCCTCATAGCATAATTGCCTAAGTCAGTTATAACTTACTGTCACACTATTAATGATAACAATATTCTTTTTTTTAAAAAACACTAACGCGCTTGCTAAAAACGGCTTCTTTTATTTCCTCAGCATCAGAGTAGATTTTGAGTCAGTTGAATTAAATTTTTTTTCTTGTCTGACAAAATTGGTCAGAAATGATTTCGGCAAATCTTATTTTGAGTGTCATTGACATTGGCTTTTTTTCTGTAAGAGGAAAGAAAATTGTTGAAAATCTGAAATGTTATTAGATTTATTCACTACACTCTCAACTCTCTCTCTCTCTCTCACACACACACACACACACACACACACACACACACACACACACACACACACACACACACACACACACACACACACACACACACACAAACGCACACGCACACAGTCTCCTTGGGTCAGTTGATGGCGGTGGCGGCACAGTAAGCGAGCCGAATGGAGGATTGTAAGTCTGAGACCAACGCCTCTCAAACTCTCGCCGGTTTTATTGACGCTTTGGACGGACGCCAGATTGCCTCAGCGTACGCGTGTGAGCGTGTGTCTGGCGATTGCCACGTAGATGATTCACAACAGCCCTGGAAGCTTCTTAGTTCAAACGAGATGAAGGTGAAGGCGGACGATCACACTGGACTGTCTTGACTCGGCAGAAAAAAAAAAGTGTTATCGAATATCCCCAATTCAAACATTCGCCTACACACTAAAAAATTATTCAGTCAAAAATTGGGATCAGCCTTAAAAAATAAAAAAATTAAAATGGGTGTCGGGCCCTATATAATACTGGAAAACGTAAAGCGCGTTTGTAAATATATAACATTGCAAAAGCAGTGGAGTATGAATGTTGCATTATCGTGTGCAACTACACACACACACACACACACGCACACACAAGCAGAAGCTACATATGAGCAGCAGCAGCGTTAAGTCACACATAGTTAGGAGCCTCATCCACATTCTGGCTCAATGTCCAGCTTTTTTTTTTCTCTCTCTCTCCTTCTTTCTTTGCAGCTGACATGTTACTCCACACAAACACACACATCGTCCACATATCAACACGCGCACACAGTCGTAATGGCTCGAAGAAACCTACACATGTGAAATCATTCCATTGGTCAAAGATGCAAAACATGTCAATGAAGATGCTGTGGGAGGGCCTAATTAGGCACTAAATTGTGCATGTGTGTGTTCAGAGTGCAGTTAATAAATCTGATAACATTTCAGAGACACAAGATCGACTTTTTTTTAAACCGTGGCCAAAATATAGATATCAACTGGCCATAAAATGCTACTTTATAGCCATAATAGGTATTACATGCGCACGAAATACAAATTTATGGGTTTAATATCATTCCGTCGGCATGGTGGGCGACTGGTTAGCACGTCCGCCTTACAGTGCACAGGTGCAGGGTTTGATTCCGGCTCCAGCCTTCCTGTGTGGAGTTCACATGTTCTCCCCGTGCCTGCGTGGGTTTTCTCCGGGTACTCCGATTTCCTCCCACATTCCAAAAACATGCATGGCAGGCTGATCGAACACTCAAAAATTGTCACTAGGTGTGAGTGTGAGCGCGAATGGTTGTTCGTCTGTGTGCCTTATGATTGGCTGGCAACCAGTGCAAGTGCTAGCTATGGTTGCAGCAGTTTTGTAGGCTGTGATGAACTCATAAAACAAAGGTATATTGAATAAATATATAAAATATATAAAAATGAATGTATATTGAATTAAATGTATATTGAAACAAATCACATTCACTTTGCCTTCCAAAAGTCTGCTCGCTTAATGCTAACACACTGCAAACCACCATACATGGGCTCACAATTTAGCATCAATGTCACAGCAATTCTAAACATTTCAACAACTTATTCAATACGCACATATATTCTTTATCCTCAAATCTACATGTCTTATGTACGTATTATACTGTCCCCTGGTGGCCAAGAAGACAAATACTTTAAAAGTTCCCGTTCCATTTAATTATGTTATTGCTGTATGTTTTTGAGAAAGTAACATACTGCCGAATAATATGTTCATAAGTCACGGCACCACTGTATTTCGTATTTCATGGCTAGAAATTAGCATTTGATGCACACGTGATAGCTACACCGTAACGAAATGTTAATTGCGCACCGTCCGTGTCACGTCCCTGGCTCCGAACACGTGCGGCATTACGGCACAGGAGAATGCTTACGGTTGGAAAAAGACAGCATTAGCTGTTGCGCTCAGGGCTGAAGTGGAAGCCGTTGCATTTCAATGCGAGGCGCTGTCTCCATTATTTATGACGCTTTACACCTCAAAACCGGCACAAGCTCCCTTCGCGAGCTCGCTCTCTACCTGCGTGGACACGTCCTTTTCTCTCTCTAAACTAGCTACTGGCCATGTCACTGTGTCAAACTTCATCACCAACATAGGGCAGGCTCACCAAGACTCCTGCTAGCTAAACAACGCGTTCAACAATGTGAGCCTTGACTTAAAATACGATGTCAAAGTGCTTGTAAAACTAATGTAACGGAACAAAACATAACTGTCGAATAAACGAGACTGAATTCGAACAACAGAGTATTTTTCTATTATTATAAAAAACACAAATCCGTCAAGAGTCCAATCGCCTCGATTCAACCCCTTACCTGGATGAATTAAAATCTTTAGACGTTAAGAAAAAAAATTTTAGCGAGCGCATTGATATTTTTAATCGCTATTGTAACATTAAATTGAAAATGACTTGGCAATCGTGCCATTGGGCAAACAATATTTAGTTTTTTATTATTCGTGGCTCACACTTGAATAATTCATGAATATGTTCAGGTTTTTATTCATATTTAGTTGTTTATGATTGACTCGAACTTTATTAATCCGCTAGCAGAAATCATATGTGGCGGCCATTTCGATTTCCTTTTTTTTATTTTAATTTTCCTACTAAATTCTGCCACGGCCTAGTTTCGAATGTCTGTAAATGTGGCACAAAAGCGACACCGAATTTGTAATAAATAAATGAATTAAATTTGAGTGCTGCACATTGTCCACACGCATGCAATTCGAATGTGAAAAGCAACTAATGCAATATGGGTGGAAGGCCAGAAGGGGCAGGGGAAGATTTATGACCCGCTCGGATGCGGAAGAATCTCCATTTCCAGAATTAGACGCTGCCTGACCCCGGCCCTCCCCATTCTAACAATAACTTGGCGCACGCAACGGTGCCACAGCATCCCGACATCTGTCAGACATTAAGTCAAACATCCCTCCATTGGCTAAATGATGGCGCTTGGAAATGACAATGGAGAAAGGGGGCTAATATCCATCAGGACGTCCATCTGCGAGAGCGCGTGTACGTGTGCGAGCGCTCGGACAAAAGCCTACTGCCACCACATTGGCCAAAAGCTCTGCTGCTGGTCAGACTTAATGAACCTTATACACACACACACACACACACACACCCCATCCCCCCTTCCTACCCAATCCAACTCTACCTTGGCCTGCTGTGGCCGTGTCACTGCTAATATTGACGCCCCCCCCCCCCCCACAACCTCCCTCAATGCACACACACACACACACGCACCCTCCCCCCACTCGCACTGGCCGGCAACTGCTGTTGTCCACATCTCACCTCATCCATAGTAGACAGTATTGATTTTCAGCACAGAAAATAAAAAAGGCCATGAATTTTAATGCCTCACTGTCTGTCTGTCCGTCTGTCTTGGTGTGTGTGCGTGCATGTATGCCCCCCCGCATCTCTTCACAGCCAACTCTTTAATCTTTGAGCCATCACGTCGTCAGTCCATCCTTCCTACCTCACCAGGATTCTGTCCTGCTTATCTGGGCTATCGTTCTGTCCTCTCACCTCCCCATCAGCCCACTCCCCCCCCTTTTTTTTCTGGATCCCCTTCTTGTTTTCTCCTGAGGGAAGGAGATGAATGGGGAGGTGATGTGTGCTCATACGCGTTAGTGAGCGGCTTCTTGGTTCAGAGGCAGCCATGGTGAAGGTGAGAAAAGGGAAACAAATATGAAAAGTCCACTTATTAATTCGTGGCCCATCACGAGTGCGTTTGATGATCATCCGTCAATGTGCGCCTTATAATTAGCTGGCAACCGGTTCAGGGTGTACTCAAAGACTGCTGGGATGGGCTTCAGCACACCCGCGACCTTCGAGAGGATAAAGCAGTTTGGATAATTGAAGGATGAAATGCATGAAAAACGGCTCATGCAACAATGACTTCTCCCCTGGTTTAAACTACACGGCTTCATTTCGAACTGGTGCAGATGCCATGTTAGAAGGGTCATTACGGAGTCGGTGTGAATGCGGTGCGGTCTCCGAACGGCTCGGAATTTGTGATCGCACGGTACCCGCCTACCCGCGCTTGGCCATTAGCATCCGACACGGGTTCCGGGGGTCTTCTTACATTTGCAGTGTAACCTTCGGATCATCGCAATCGCCGCTGCAACCATTACGTAGGAGGAGGCTGCAAACACAAGTGGCCGGGCCGGGTTCAAATGTCATTGGTGCATTAAAAAAAAAAATTAAAAAAAAAAGATTCATGTATCCTGGGTGCAGTGACTGCACCGCAAAGCGTTTGCGACAAAGTCAGACTATCGTGTGCTAGCTTGTCACGAGCACAATGGAGGCGGGGGTTTTTTTCTGCTAATAAAAGCATTTGTTGTTGTCACTGAATGCGACATTTAGCGCACACAAACACACTGAAGGAAAACACGTTTATGCGCACGCGTGTGTGTGTGTAAAAGTGTGTGCCAGTGGAGGTGTTAGTCTTGTACTAAATGAGCGTGTTAATGTTAAGTTGGTGTCCATTTCCACATAAGATAAGATATAAGATATCGTTTATTTGTCCCACACTGGGGAAATTTACATTGGTCAATGCACATGCAGGTCAAATAAGGCATAATTACATCATAGTTCATGCCTGCACCACATACAAATAATTTTTGATATACTGTATGTATGTACATCTTTAATGTAGCACATTTAATATAGTTTAGTCTCCAATCTATCACATTTACATTATTTTTAGTGAATATACTTAATTTACATCATATCCACCGTAATGCAAGTATGTATGTACCCCTAAGATACCTGAATATTCCAAAGCACCCATGCACGTCACTTTCATGCCTCTGGGTTCCGCACTTGCAGCATCATCATCAATGCAGTCTGGTCCGCTCATTGCTTCAAAGTCAAGTCCGACCGTCTGCGTGTCCGTCTGGTCAGTTCACCGCTCGGTCCCGCCCATTGAACCCCGACCCCACCCTCTCTCTCACTTGAACTTGAGACGTGACACCCCAACGGGCCGGCCGGGCGTGAAGAAGAATGGCCCCAATGACGCCTGGCTTGCATATGAATGGTTGGATGAGGGTGGAGGGGGGGGGGGGGGGGGGGGTCAACGTTGAGGGGAGGGCGAGGGTCAGGGGGTGAAGGTTAACCCCCTTTCTAACCTACCCCGGCATCACACACACTACACATGCTAACTGACGAGCACACAAAGGCTGTGATGCGGAGGGCAGAGCGAGTGGGTAGGGGGTGTAGGGGGTGTTCTGCAAGCTGAAGGCACACATGGGCAGGTGTACTATGCAAACATACACGCATACATAATAAATTGGTGTCTAATTTTATTGATTTATTTGGGGGGGTTATTTTCATGCCATACTGGCAGGAGATTGTTGTCACGGGTTGGACACAGAAGAAATTGCCCCAGGTATATTCAATAAATAAATAAATGTTTAAAAAATGTTGTTCCATGGAGGACGCTGACAGTATGGAGCAGAAATTAGCCTGGATGTGTGAAAAAGGCGGGCTCTTGCCCTCACACAGAGAATATGGCCAGACGTGAAGAAGATTGTAGTTCAAGTGTAGGACCAGAAATTACCACCGAAAAATGAAAACAAGAGAGATTGAGGACTCTGTGAAACTTTCCATAAATTAGCCAGATGTAAGGAGAAATTCGAAGATTTTTGTGACATGTCGGACCAGAAATTACCCGAGAAATATGAAGATTGGCCAGAGATTGGAGGACTACACCAGAAGTGAGTCGAAATGTACTGTAAGAAGAACCCGAAAGATTGCTGTCATATTTCGGACCACAAGTTAGCCAAGTTGGGAAAACAAAGGTGTGAAGAAAACAGGAGATTGTCATCAAATGCAGGACCAGAAATAAGCCCAGACACATGAAAGAGGACGGAAGGGCTTGGCCAGTACTTGCCAGAAATGAATACGGATATATGAAAAACATTGGGGATTGTTGACATATGTAGGACACAACCAGTACTTGCTAGAAACTAGTCCAGACAATGAAAGATGGAGGGTTGTGGCACATAGGACCAAAAATAAGGCCAGAAAAGGAGGGTGATTGTTGTCACAAATAGCACTGGGGCGAGTATATATCAGAAAAGACCCCGGAAGTCAGGAGATGGCTGTCACAGATTTTTTTTTTTTTTTTTTTAAACACAGTTTCAAATCAAAAGGGGTCTGTAGACTTTCTTTAAGCGCTGTAATGGTACATGCTGATGGCGATTCCATGTCGCCCGAGGCTAGCGCACGTAGCTAAGCTAAACAGACACAGCTCAGTCAGTCAGCCCGTCGTCGACACGGGCCAGATCGCGATAGGCGCGCGGCTTCCGACCCCGATATGCGTAAGCTGCGTTGCACGCTATCACCATCCCGCGAGATGTGAAGGGGGGGAGGGTTGAGCGAGTGGGCGGGAGGGCGGGAGGCTACCGGGACCCTTTCAATCCCCCCAGAGAGCACAGAGGGACTGAGTGCTGGGCCTAAATGCAGAATCTTCTGAGCTCGTAGCCCCGAGGGAACGTCGGCGCGGGGGCCATTTTACTGGAAGAGAATCGTGCTGCCAAGCGGACGGCGGGTTTACCATATTCATACCACTTCTTTACCGAGGGAGGGGTGGCGGGGGCGGTTCACCTGTCCTATTTCGCCGCACCGGCTCGCACGGCCGCTAAACCCCCAAGGGGGAAACATTAAGGGCAACTGTGCGCATTCTCTCCCTCGTTTGAGTGTCCCTTCCAGCCTTTTGTCAGATGAAGACTATTTCATTCATCCCTATCTCCACGGTAATAAAGCGCTAAGAATTTTGTAGCCGATGCGAACGGGTGAATTTTTGAGTAGCCAACTAAAGTGGAGGGTCACTCGAAAGCGGTAACTTGATTTATTTACCGGTGTCCCAATTTAGGAGTGCTTTGAGTCGATTTTTGGCTTTGGGTTCAATAAAATAATACAGGGGACGCTTCAGAACCATGTGCCCCGATATTGAATCCGATGACAAGGATGAGCTGCATATTTTTCAATTTCATTTAATTTCTCGGTAAACTGCAGTTCAACCGTTCATGTTCACACATTATAGCATGAAACAGTAAAAGTGATGAAGGCACAGATTTGTTTGAATTATTATTGTCATCTGACAGTGTTCCGTAATTAAAAACTCTAATGAGTCCAAAAATAAACCACTTGGTTAATTTGCTTTTATTTTCACATCATGCTCAAAATGACGTTATAAATCTGATATTGTTTAATGTAATACAGATTAATTTATTGTGTTTCTTAAAAAATGGAAGGAAGAGCACCTTGAAAAAAAATCCCATATTAAATTGCCACAGCAATATTGAGATTTAAAAAAAAATCCTCTTAGATCATTTTTTTAAAGGTCTGCTGTAGTTTTTGTCATCCGGTTCAGACAACTAAATTCTGCCAATACCGCCTGTCTGACTCGCTCTCTAAAGTGTGTGTGTGTGTGTTTGTGTTTAAACATCTCCTTTCCATCCACAGTCCTTGATGAAAGATGTGGCACTCACTAAAGAAACAGCTGCTGCTAACAGCAACCGCGGGACAGATTGATGTCAAACGTGCCGGATTGAAACGCGCCGCAACATGTCAACCAACCAACGTCACGCTGGTTGTGTGAGCATGGAGTTGTCAACCAGTGGAACAGGGGACCCTCCATTACAACCTCACATCTCGACGTGAATAGGGAAATGTTTAAAAGGCGTGCTTTAAATCACGGTGAAATCATGTCTAAGACGCCCTGGGGAGTTGCAAGTGCCTGGGTGTTAAAGCGCATACTCTACAGCCCCTCCTCGCACCCATTTAAAAATATCCATAAATCCAAGTCCCCTGTTAATCAGTGTAGAATGACAGTCCCCTGATAGCCTGGTAAACGTGCGGCTGCAAGATTGGGTGTGTGCGCAAAATGCAGCCCGGGTTAGCGAGAGCGTGCTAAGGCGAGCTAACAGATTGGCGAGCAATATGAGGAAGTTCAAGTGACGAGTCAAAGTCACGAGGAGATTGAGACACGCCGGGGGGGAGGAGGAGGAAGGATGGCGAGGTGTGCTACAACAGATTCATTTCATTTGTGGTAAAGAAGCGGCGGATAATAAAAGAGGATAAAAAAAACGGAGGAGGTGGAGAAGGAGGGAGGGAGGATGGTGATAAGGAGGAGAGCTGGAAGCCAGTTTACCCGCTTTATCTGATGAGGATAATGCGCGCGTGTGTGTGTGTGTGTGTGTTTCTGAGAGGGGTTAAGTTATGATTTTTAAATCAAGGAGAAGGAGAAAAAAAACATCACTCAAAGGCAGCTTTGCCCTTTTTTCTTAGGTGGGCTTTCTAAAATTCACTTTTGTCAAAGGTCACCTTGAAAAAAAAATGAGCATGACTATTAACATGATTCATTTTGGTTGCCGTTTTCTATTGGATTGCTTTATATTGTGTGCCTAGCAAAGTGTCCAGTCTGTGTACACTGAAATCAGTTGGATTCAACCTATTGTTAAAATGTGACGCACGCTGCAACCATGGGATGTGTCTAATAAGTACGTTTCAAACAGCTTCAGTATTAACCGTTTAAAGCAATGGATATCTTAACACTTACAGTATCATAAAACACATATAACAAGGGGCATGTATTCTTTATCATCTGCAAAGAATGACAAATATTAATGGACCTTACTGAGGAATTGTGACCATCTGGAACAAATTCATAGTATTTCCATTCACTTTCATGGGGAACGCTGATTTGCCATCTCATATTTTAAAGAGCCACCCTTTTTAATTTAAAGTCACAATGTAAAAATGATTGTAAAGAATAGATGTAAAGCACATTAACAGTCTAGTTCCACAAGAACAAGCAACAATGCCCGTGGGTCAGTTTGACCAGGGGAAATTTTCATCATCCAAAGTGTCAGAAAGAGCAGCATTCGTAACATCTCATCATTAATTCGATGACGAACCCTTTTAGTACACATTTAGTGCAGAAAAGAAAGATAATTCACTTTGTGAGTGTATAGTGAACTGTTCAGGGTCAAACTGACCCTCCGTCTTCAAATCAAACCAATTTGGATTTGTATTCAAACAAAAGTTGTGAAGTAAACAAAATCAAACCGATATGCACACTGAACGTAACAACGATGAGTAGCGGCACGTCGTCGCGCAGTTTTGAACAACTTTTGTTGACAGAACGTATTGCGCGTGCATGCATGAGTGGGTGAGGTTAGTTGAGCAGATTGAAGCACAGCACTCCAATTTAGTGAAAACATTTCCCATCCCTATCCCCCCGCAAATGCCCTCACCACTAACAGGCTCTCTCCTCCATCTTTCATTGTTGTCACTTGTTTCTTTTCATACATACATACATGCGGTCGGACCCCGCCTCCCCATAACACATTTTTCGAGACTAAGCCCCACCTCCCTGTGTGATATTACATTTTTCACCCCCAAAAAGAGCCACCATCGCCAGCACAGAGGGAGGGGGTCAAACCAAGGAAGGACAAGGTGTCCCCCGCCGTCCCCTGACTCCCTCTCTGACAATCATTAGCATAAATCCTGTCTGCTAAATTAAATTGGGGGGTTGAGTAGCCCTCAATGGCCCCCAAAACTGCACTGACCAGCAGCCAAGGGGACACAAAGGAACCAATTGGACTAACCGCCACATGTGTCATCTGACTTTATGAGCTAAATGTGGAGCTGCTATGGGAAGGAAGGCCATTGTTGGCACGCACGCGCGCACACAAAGGAAACTCGGGGATGGAAGAAATGACCTCAATTATTATTATTTTTTTTCCAATTTGAATTTCAAATTCTCCTGATACGAAATGATTTCGCTCATGTCCAGTTCAGCAATTAAAATTGCTCGTTGCTTTTTCTTAAGAGATACAAACCAATTTTTTTTTTTTTTTTTTGTCAAGAGAGTTTTCCACATTGCGCGATTAAAACAATCATCCAACTTTGCCTTGGGCAAGCTTAATGCGAACATCGAATGAAAACCGCCGTCGGCACGACTAGCATCGATAGTCACGGTGTTATCGTCGCATTTTGGCAATGACTTTTGTTAACGGAGTTTTTGGGAGAAACAAGCCTTTTTTTTCCCTTTTTTTTTTTTGCCAAGACATATACGCTTTGTTTAATTAACGCAAAACAACAGGGGTGCGGCCATGGAACAAATTAAACTTGACACTACTATAGTATATTAAAGCAGTGTATTCACAAACATGCAAACACATACTTGCTTCATTTCAAACATCAGAGAGAATCGGAGCGTCCGCGTCCCGCAGCGTCAACTCAGACGCGCGCGGATCGAGAGACCTGGCGGGGAACCCGAACGGCGGCTTCATTAAGGCAGAGCTCCGCGAGGACGTCCGACGGACGAGGTAATAACAAAAAGTGAGCACACCTCGAGACGACACAGGTAAAACTCAATCACCGAGTGGATTTGTCTTTTGTGTGGCGGCACAATGTGTGCAAAGTGAGCGCGAGAGAGGTGTCAAGGATAAGGATGGGTCACAGAAGAAGACTTCCAGATGATTTAGAGGCGGTGATCTGGGATTAGCGGCGTAAGACGCTTATCATTTAACCGGCTCCAACTGCAAAATTTCAGGGTTGGAAAAAAATTATGATCTGGGAAAGGGGGTGGAGAAAGCAATTTATGTGCGCACCTTTGAGATTTTAGTCATTAAGGTCGCGGCTAATCCAGATATGAACTAGAAAGTACACTTGTACCTTCCATTATGATTACCTCAGAATCTTTCGAAAAGAAAAAAAAATGTCTGACCAGATTCACTGGAACTTCTTAAAGACTTGCTAACAAGTCTTCCGTTAAGGTAAAAAAAAATATTTGAGCCCGACAAAGGCAACAATTAAGATTCTGGGAATGGGGTCTCAAATTCACGACCCGTGGGCAATTTGCTGCCCGCAGGATGGTTTGGTGTGGCCCATTGCCGCTCTTGTTCAGGGATAAGCCTAAACTCCCCCAGATCGTGCCGCACCAATAGAATCGGACTAACCCATAGCTTCCTTTTAGATGTTGCTAGACTCTTCTCTCCTGCCTCCTCCTCATATATAAGCGATGCCAGGACTTTCCGTGATGAATACTACAGATTGTCAAATTCTTCTTCCAAACAAGACAACAGGCTACGTTCACTGCAGTCATTTCACAACCTGCGTCAAGCACAGTGTTTAAGCATCTTATGAATTGAAACTTCTGAAAATAATGTGACTCCCACCTTTGGAACTAGATATCTGCGGGTTGCTATGTGGCCATCCATGCATGCATCTGCAGTTGTTTGCAATCTTATGGGTCTCTTGTGTGTGTGTGTGTGTGTGTGTGTGTGTGTGTGTGCGTACGTTTTTTTAAGGAATTGACATTTGTGCTTTCTATACTGGTCCGGGAACGCCAACTCACACATTCACACACTCCGAGTGAGTTCGATTTGGGTGTTACATCGACGTTGAATCAAAAAAGGTGGCTCCTGTGGCCAAGGGGAAGGGGGGCGGGGGCATTGTCCGATGGGGGCAGGGGAAGGAAATAAGTGCAAGGTTACACACTAGGAGCAAAACAGGCGGCAACAAATGGCGGCAAACGCACTATAGCACGTAATTGTCAATCACACACGCAAACACAAGGGCGGTCAAATATAGCCTGAGTGCAGCCAATTTAACCACTGATGCTTTCTGCGCCCATCAGGACAAAGATGGCCACCGTGTGTGTGTGTGTGTGTGTGTGTGTGTGTGTGTGTGTGTGTGTGTGTGTGTGTCTGTCTTTACCTTGACTCTGCTGCTTGCTTGTTTGTGTGTCTAATGGCCAACCAATGTTTCCACAGTAACGACGGAGGTGAAGCCGAGTTCAAACGCGAGCAGCAGGTAGCGGCCATATTGTCAAATGATCCGCAACACATTTTGCTCCTTTATATTTGACACTACTATATATATATATATATATATATATATATATATATATATATATACTGTATATATATACAGTTTATATATATATATATACACACACACAAACCAAATTAAAATGAAGTTGGGACATTGTGATGAAAACAGAATACACTGATTCGCAAATCATGTTCAAACTACCTGAATACACTACGAAGACAAGATAATGTGACAAAATAATGAACTTTTTTCGCAAATAATCATTAAGTTCAAATGTTATGGCTGCAACACGTTCCAAAAAAGGTGGGACCATGTTACATCACCTTTTCATTTCACAACATTCAATAAATGTTTGGGACAATAACTGTTGATGCTTTGTTAGTGGAAATATTTCCCATTCTTGCTTGACGTACAGCTTCAGCTATTCAACAAGGCCGGGGGTCTCTATTGTCGTACTTTACGTTTCATTGCCATTCAAGTTTTGTTTTGTTTCTTACCATAATTTACAGTGTGAAATGTGACGAGAAATGCTGTACTTGGAATGACAACACCCTAAAGTGAAACAAATGAGATAAGATACTTGTGTGTGTGCGTTTGTGTGTTTAATGTACACTTGCATCGCAGGGCATCGTGCATGTGTGTATCTGTGTGTGTATAGCCCGGCATGGGCGTGAGGCAGCTTAACGCAATAAAGCATGTTGTATTGACATCTGTGTTGTGTCTATTGATTCCCCATTATGGAGCTAACAAACCCGCCCGGACGCTTTGTCATTGGCAATCACGTTAGTGCCACGGCTCGCAAACGACGCAGCTCCCGCCGCCCCCCTTTTTAAAATCTGATCCATACACACACACGCACACACACACACCCTCAGACACACATTCCTTCACATCCACAGCACACTACACCACACACAAACACACTTAGCGACGGGAGGCAAGTCAATGGTGCTGATCAATACCCGCGGAAGGTTAAAACCAATCACACAATGGGCCGCCGTGAGCTGCTTCCAGATAAACCACACACGTGACCTTAACGTGCAATTATTGAATCGTCAACCTGTGTGCATCAACCGCATTTCCACACATACAGACGGCGCGCGCACACACAAAGCGCCACTAAAGTGTAAAAGGCGTTTTTTTGGTGTATTTACGGTGTTGGGCAAACTATTGGTTCAGTACTTTTGACATGAATAATAAAAGTACAGAGCAATCTTGACTTAGAAAGTTTCATCGGTTCTGTGACTCCATTGATCAAATAAGTTGTCCCTATAGAACAGGGGTGTCAAACATACGGCCCGCGGGCCGAAACCGGCCCGCAAGCAGGTTCGATCAAGCCCGCAGGATAATTTAAAAGTGAAAAAATTCATAAGAGACACGGAATGACTACTTTTAACAAGGTGCAATTCATGGACTATCCGCTAGATCTGTTTATTAAATTTCAACATTTTCCTAATGCTCTTGTGCTTCTTTAGACCAAAACAAAGGAAAGACATTATTTGGGTTATTTATAGCAGAGTATGGTATAATTTTAATGGTCCGGCCCACTTTACATCTACCGAGGCTATATGTGGCCCACAATGTGAAATGAGTTTGACACCCCTGCTATAGAAGTTATTTGAGAACAATCCATTCCAGAGCGCTAAAGAAAAAATAGCACTGTATATGCGAAAAGATAATGACATATACTGAAGCGAATGTAAAGAAAACATATTTTGATACTGCAAAGTGCCTTTAAGGGGCGTGACCTAGTGAGTGACAAGTTGGCTGGTTAGGCTGTGTGTGTGTGAGCTGTGGCCTACAGCAGCTGCCTTTGAGTCTTCAGACGGATGAAATGACATTGTAACTCTGGCTCGCCTTGCCCACATGGGAGGGCATTTAACAGGGATCAGAATGAGAGTTGAGAAAATAGTCGGAAAAAGGTAGGGCGCATTGCGAAATTCACTAACGCCTGTGCCCTACTCTGACAGTGCGTGTGGTCGGAAAGGCAGAGCGCAGTCCGCCCGCGTTAATTTCTGTACGCAGCCTATTTTCTCGACCAATCAGCATCTTGTGCTTGAAACGCGTCTATGCTTCTGGACGCATAGTCGGAGCGCCTAGTACGTACACTGACGCTTCGTTTTGAGTGCACACGGAATTTCCGAACGTCAAATTAAATTAGAGCAAGCCAATGAGTTTCGAACGCTCATGAGTAAACCAGCGGGGGCTCCGTATGTCATCTATTTTCATTCATTATCTCAAAATATTGAGGCGACATGATGCGCATGCCCCCCCACAGAGTGAGGCAAGAGGCGTGTGTTAATGTGCTTCTCAAATACACCAAAAAGATCTAAGGCACATTAACGGAGGTAAACAGGCATGAATGACAACATGCGCTCGGCCAATTTAATGCCAGCTCAAGTCCTTCGGTAGCAAGCAGCAAGCAGGAATTAAACGTAACCAATAAATGAACGGTAAACGGTGAATGGCAATGCCACCCACCGCTCATGGATGCACACTGGAAAAGCCACCCAAATAAATAAATAAATAAACAAACAAACACACCTCTCTTCAAACAGCAACACATTCGACGGGTCGCAAATAGCTTAACAGCGTCCCACTCTTAAATCACAATATATTCTGTAACGCATTTTGACGGCCAAAGCGTCTTACCATCAGTATGAAGCGCTCATAAAATAATGTGGGAATCGTCATTTAAGAATATCTCTCTATGAATTAACTCGGAAAAGCAAGTATGACTGGTCCAGTCACAGATCCACACACACCAAGAGCCAATTAGTCTACGCTTTTGCTAAGGCCGTTTGGTCCAGACACCAGCAACCGCTCCCCTCCCGGGCACAGCGAGGTAAAAATTCAGGGTGTGAGGTTGTTATCCAACAGCAGAAAGCATTGTGTGCTAATGTGCGTATGTTCTGAACTTTCACTCAAAGCGCCGACACCCGCCGTCTTGCCTCGCCATCCAGTGGCTCTGCGGTCAATGTGTCTCGTCACTTCCTGTCAGCCTCAAACATCAGATCACGGCCGATCCCAAATGAAAAGAATGTTCGGATAACAAGCCCAGAGACATCGTGCGCGCTTTCGGCACTGACGTTTAAGTGTTTTGGGAGTGCCTTTAACTCATTCACTCCCAAAGACGTATTTAAACGTCTTTTCAGACTTGGTCTAGAGTTGTCTGGTACTGAATGAGTTAAAAGCCAAGTTGAAAAATTGAAGCACTGTGAGGGAACCTGAAGTGTTTCTAAATGACAACAACACAAAATACCCATCACAAGTGTCGTGGTATCAATTGAGCAAGGTACAGTATTAGCTAATAAAATTTCCAGATTTTCTTTTTTTTTTTTTTTTTTGGGACCTAGCCAAAATGGCGCCAAATATGATCACTTTCGTTCGCATCAGCGGGTATTATTGCAAGTTACTTTGTTATCACGACTGGATCTGAGACTTAGCCTGTGCCTCTCTGTCGCAAATATTGCAGCTACGTGTGGTCTTCAGTGGATGTATTTTTCCAGCTCATCCATTTCTTCCACGGAGCGCGTTTGCAAACAATCAGTGGACAGAGCCACAGCGTTTGAGTGGGGAGTCAAGAGCTTGAGATTTCGTTATTTTTAATTCATCAAATGCCACTTTTCTCTATGGTCTGATAAATTCATAAGGCATGTTTGCACTTCACGAGGACTTCGAAAAATCGACCAGATTGTTTTTTTTTTGTTTTCCATTTTTACCATTTGTTTTCTTTTCATTTGCTTTGAGAAAAAAAAAGCAAATGGCAATGAACATCATCCCTAATATGTTTCTTTTTATTTTTCTTCCATTCTGAGATTTCTCGAAATCCCATCAAAGCTTTCAAACATGTTTTTTTCCAAGCATTCAACTGCTTCATTCCAGGTAATGTGAAAATAAGTGCTTCATCCTGGGAAAAAATAAAATAAAAATTTTTAAAAAACCAAAAATCTACTTTCACCCATCATGAGGAATAATGGTTATTGGCGTCATGGCAACATCTATACAAAGGAGTCTTCGGTTTACCATCTTTCAAAGTCACGAATGGCACATGGAACGAGTTTGCTGCATGGCCTAAAAAAACATTCAGCATTTCTTCTTACCTTACCCTTTCTTGTTCCTGTTCTGTGAAACACTTCAGTTTTTTTTGCAAATATAAAAGCTGCTTTCTAAATAAACTATTGATCGATTTATCGAATTACACTTGTAAGGGTAGTGCAACTCCCAAAATATTTCAGTGCGCAAAAGGACTGGAATCATGATAAATTCCACCCCACTGGAAAGCTGCTGATGAGGCGACGCGACTGAGCCCAGAAAAACCCAGTAAGCCGAGTTCACGCGAGCGTCTGCCCAATGCGGCCGGTTTGGTCTTTGGCCGTCGCGTACCAACACCAAGGGGGAGAGTTAAGAGAGCGAAAGAGTGAAAGGTCACAAGCAATCATACAGATGCGCAGCCACGGTCAAAGGTGCAGATCACAGCCAGCCAGACTTGCGGCTAACAGACTTAGCTAAAGTGGCTTATGGGGGCCCGGCCCGCGGCGAGCAAATCCAATTCAACGTCGGCTAGGGAGACGAGACAGCGCCGGGTGTTTGTTTTTCCACCGGCAAGGCTTTGGAAGTCCGAGTTGACGAGGACTGGCAGATGCCAAGTCTCTGTAGAGACGGGATGAGACTGAAAAACTAGACAAAGATGGATGAAAGAGGAATCTCTACACAAGGTTACCCTCATGGCTGACCCGTTTCTTCTGCACCAAAGCATGGCAAAATCCATTTTTTAACAAAATCTGGCTCCCTAAAACATATCGAACCTATTTCCACTCGTTATCTAAAAACGTTCAATCTTCAGGTGACATAACGTGAGAGTGAGTGAAGAGGCGGAGCTTTCCAGCATTTCGTAAAAAGTTTGGGTGTCGAAGAGATTTCTTCTCAGGCTATTTTTTTCGAACAAATGCAGGAATAAAAACATTGCAAAAGAAATCTCTCGCAGTATCAATCAAAAAGTAAACGGCGAAATGTTTGTCATTTGTCAACGTCATTAGCTGGCTGCAGGTGTAGCTAATAACGTGCATGAAGTCATCCACTATCCCTGTTAGCGTACAACCCTCATTCATTATTCGTCTTTTCTTTGACACTTTCCTTTCATCAACCATCAAAAGACAAAGTGACCCCCCCCACTTCAAAGAGTGATTATGCCTCGCCTGTCAAATGTCCACAACACCATTTCCCCCCCCCCTGCCGTTGACACCTACTTAAGGTGATAGGCTGAATTACCCCGCCACACTCCCACTCCCCCCTCCCGCCTTAAATCAACCAGCAACTCGACCCCCGCCCCATACACATGCCAAACCCCATTCCACCCCCACAGCGGCCATTAGATATTTCCGCCTGGATGAACTGAGCCAGTGTAGTGGGGATGGGGACAGTGCTGGTGGATGGAGGACACTTTCACCTCCAGTCTCACTTGAACACACACACACACACACACACACACACACACACACACACACACACACACACACACACACACACACACAAGCACTATGAAGAAGTGAGTACTTTTAAAGGGAAATATACTGGCGGCGAAAAAGTATGAACTCTAAAGTTGTTATTCTTATTTAAAAAATGGTGATGCAAAAATGGTGACTGGAATCAGTCATATTAGAAATGTGTAGGATTTCTCGATTTTTATTGTATATATTTATTTATTCACAATTAGAAAGAGAGTTGGGGGAAAAAAACGGCCATTTTTCTGGGTTGACTAAAATCACTAAAATGTGTTTTTTTCCCCTACTGGGTGAATAAAAGTTGATGTAAAAATATGCCCTGATAACAACAAAAAAAAAAGATCATCACTGTGGATGGAGGCAAGTCAAGATTTGAGTCAGATTTTGTACAAAACAAAAAAACACTTGAATTTGTGGGAAATAGACCCAAAACGTTTTTCATGAATCAATGATTACAAAACACACTTAAATAACTAGTGTACACACAGAAACGATCAAAACATTCACAACTCATTCGCAGAGAGCGAGTGAGAGCGACACACACACACACACACACACACACACACACACACACACACGCACACACACGCACACACACACACACACACTTGCAAACTCACTTGCCACCCCCCTGAGCTTTCCCAGACCCGGATCAATATGTACTAATCAATAGATGACCATGAACCTGGCCAGAGGAGACGCGCGGAATGGATGCGCGAATGAGGAATACATGTTACCTCATGGACAAATATGAACATGAATGCAAACTTCCCCATTAAAACCCGTAGAAATAATAAGCTGAACTGACTTTTGGAAAGAAAAAAAAAATTAAAGGAATGTTATACTTTGATAAATAAATGATAAATCCCCTCCATGCTTCACCTACTTGTGAATTCGACATAGTACAGTCGAGGGGAAAACTTTTGATTTATAATTCAGGTGAATTTCAATAAGGGGTGAAAAAGAAAAAAAAACAGATTCATTACTCTTTTTTTTTTTCAGTTGAAGACCAGTGTAAAGTTACTTTCTCAAATTTTCTTATTTGGCTTTGCACAATTGCGAATGAATCCAAATGAAAGAATGGCCAGAGAGTAAATTTTTGGGATACCTTGTATTCGTCAAAGTTCTTTCATCAAAATATCTGACCATTCCCTGGTTTGATCAATCATGTCCAATTACCAGTAGTCCAATGACTATTCTCCATTTGAAAAAAATGCCGCTGAGGTTTCCGGTGGGGTCTTACCGGGGCTGGACCGCGGAGCCAGCGACGACTTGAGTCTCCAGGCGCTGAAGTCGGATGCAGTTCTCTGAAAGACGAAGGGCACCGGCAGGGGGACAAACATGGTCCTCCGTCGACCTGAGACCCCTTTTTTGCTCCTTATTGTGCTCTCCGCTCGGCTTTAGTTCTCCCTCCGATCTTCTGCTTTGGACAGGAAAAAAAAAGGAGTGGTTTTTTTTTGGTGGGGGTTTCTTGATAGTGTGATCTTGTCTCAATTCTTTTTTGGTTCTTTTGTCCTGTTTTTCTCTTTGGCAGTGACAGCTAAAGCTCGGGGTGGGGGGATTTTGGGGCGCAGGTGAAGCGCTAAGCTCCCGCTCGTGCGCCTAAAGACAGCATCGCGGGTCCTCGATGTGCACCGCTCACATTCCGCGCTAACCCCCGACTGGAGGCGAAGTGTCCGTTTCTCCGCTTGAATGAATCGCATGAAAAACAAAAAGGTGATCAAGAGAGCTGATCAATTAATGAGTAAATCCATGTGGAAACGGCTATCGGTTGTTCGGTGCAAGGCGGGATTCGCCCCGCCCCCCCACCTAATAACGACGGTGGTCGTGTTCCGTCGCCGCGCAGCCTCAACGCGCTCTGCTGCTCGTGAGGCGCCTCGGCCAGGATACAAGAGACAAGAGACACCCACCCCCGATTTTACACACACTCCCACCCCCCACTCTTTTTTACTCTCTCTCTCTCTTTACTCCCCCCCAACACACACACACACACACACATTGCCACACAAACACAGGACATTTATAAGTTCAAAGGGCTTAATATATGGAAATGTATTCTTCTTTTTTTTTTGAATTTCTGACTTCGATCTGAAATTTGCAAATTCACTGTCACAAAAATATGTAAATTCTGTCAAAAAGCTCAGAAAAATATCTGAAACTCAGAAATTAAAATTCAAAGTCAGATGGTACTGATAATACTTCCTGAGTCATGTGCCAAATGAGTGAATTCGAATTGTGATCGTGTTAAATTTATACATATCATTTTTTTCTAGACGGGCGGCACGGTGGACTACTGGTTAGCTCATTGGCCTCAGAGTGCAGAGGTGCAGGGTTTGATTCCGGCTGTGGCATTTGCATGTTCTCCCCGTGCCTGCGTGGGTTTTCTCCGGGTACTTCCTCCCACATTCCAAAAACATGCATGGCAGGTTCATGGAACACTCGAAATTTTCCCTAGGTGTGATTGTGGGCGCGGATGGTTGTTTGTCACTGTGTGTCCTGCGATTGGCTGGAGACCAGTTCAGCGTGTATCCCGCCTACTGCCCGAAGACGGCTGGAATTGGCTGGATTTTTCTAGATTATCTTTTTTTTTTTTCTTAACTGAAATTATTGTTAATTCAGCATTGGAAATTCAAAATGAATCTCAGAAATTTGAATTTAAAAACAGAAATCCAAATTCAAACAGAGGAATTCATAATCAACAAATTATCGTCAGTTCAAATTTCAAAATTTGAATTCTGACAATTTTTTTTCCACAGACAGTAATTTTCTTTTTCTTTTTTTCCGCAATTTTATGGTTAAAAAGTGTTGGAAATTACAATTCAAGCTCTGAAATCCAAATTCAATATCTGAAATTTAAATGAAAAATTTGAAATTCCACTTTAAAATCAGAAATTCAAATTTGAACTAAGGAATTCAAATTCAAGAGTGACCTGAGTCAAAATTGAAATTCTGAGTTTGAATTTGAATGATAATTTTTTTCCCACTTTTCTGAGATGAAATTATTTCAATTTTTCACACTTTTTTTTTAAATTTTAAAAATATAATAATTTTTGTGCCATCTGAATTTGACAAAAATTTTGTTTTAATGCCTTTTGTAATTTTTTTTTCAAACTGAAGTTTTGCATGGGACATAAGTCAGTGTAAAGAAGTCAACCTCACAAATACAAATTCAAATTGAAACTGAAGAATTCAAATTGAAACTTACAGAGGGCAGCAACGTCTTGCTTTTTGGATTGTATTTACTAGTCAACAGCCTTCGTTCTTGTCACACTTGTACACGCGCCGATCCAGCCAATTGATCCTCTGAAAACGTCATTACAATGAAGCCAATATTCACAACATCACATCAGCAAGGAGAGCATCGATTACCTCCTCTCACACACACACACACACACACACACACACACACACACACACACACACACACACACACACACACACACACACACACACACACACACACACACACACACACACACACACACACACACGTGCGTTTGATGTATATTTCAGTAGGGGCAATTCTCTCTCGTTCTTTCTTCTCATGTTTACATATTTACAGTAGTACCTTGCACCTTCCATAGGTGTTCGAATTTGGAGCTAAACCGAAACTTTCCTTAAAAATCCCACCTCAAAAGTTGCTAAAATAAAGGCAAATTAACTTTGAATTAACATTGAAGGGCAATCTAATTTTTATACTTCTATTTGAGTTGTTAACTTACTAAAAACTTTACTGATTGCTTGATTTTGAAAGGAACTTAGAGGAATGATTTAGGGAAAAGTCTTTGTGGTTTCCCTTTAGCAAAACTGGTCTACTTGTTTGTATAATCGGACTAAATATGACTGCTATATTGACTGTCGCAAGACGTTCGATTATCATGTCTGCTTTGATTGCGTCTTTGCTTCAGCTGGAGTGAAGGGGGTTTCCCTCCAGCAGGCACACCTGTTCCGCGTTTCCCCATCAAGTACTGACGGACTGCCAAGCTGCCGAGTCTCTTGTCGGATTATTGACCTTGCTCGCTGTCGTGCTTCAAGTGTTGTTTTCTAGACCTCTCGAAACCCTCCATCGTCGCTCTCGTTATTCGTAGATTCTATTTTGTAGGTATGTTTTTTTGTTTAATCTTTGGCTTCACGTTATTGGCTTCTTGATATTTCGTTTAGTTATTCTTGGTGTTCCCTACTGCTTTGCCTTTTGCAAGCGCTCTTGTTTCTCCTGGCTCCTTGTGACCAGCGATTTCCGCTTGTACTTTGTGGGTGCGCTTTTCTGTCAATAAATATTTTTGTTATCGCACTTTATTTGTGTCTGCATTTCTGGAACCACCCCCCCCCCCCCCCAACATTTTCGATTCGGTCCGGAACCTGACAAAAATGGCAGCCAATAGTGAGTAACTTGCTTGCAGCATCACTGTATTCCATTATATTACTCGGGTTTTATTATGTACTATAAAACTGGACTTAAATCAAGGCATCAAGTACTATTTGAAGGAAACGGTAGTTGCAACAATAGCGAGTCGAGATGTTGACTATGTAGTGTGAGTAAACGCTACAGATCATCTTCGGCGCCAATAAAGATTCTTTCAAATATACTAATCAATACGGTAAATATGGCAGTCAATAATCAAGCGCGCTGCTCTCCTTCTCGTGCGCTCCTGAAGGGACCAGGTGTTAATAAGTTATTGATCCGTTACAGTCCCTGCGGGATCTCTGTCGGCGCTTTGCACTGCAACGGATACGGGGAAAGCGCCGCTCAGCTGACTTGGACGCTATCGAAACTGAAACGGACACTCGGCGGCGTGACAATGAGCGGCTGTGGGTGGGCAAAAGTCGGCACACGAGGAGAGAGAAAAAAAATTAAAAATCAGGGAGCTGCATTTGTAGAGGAGGGATTTTTTTTCTGTAATGCATGAAGTTCTGTGTATTGAACCATTAATGAATTCTAATGCATTCATTTTCAATAAGTGAAAAATGAGAATAAGTTGTTTCATTCAGCAAATCATCCGATTATGCAATGAGCAAGATGAATGAAAAAAGAAAAAAAAATTGGAATGAACACATTTCAATGAATCAATGTTGTGCAAAACTACACTCATGCAACAGATATCGCAAGACTCTTGATGAGGCAAATGCTCGTTGGGCCAGGTTAAAATGCATCGTCTACCCGTGCAATCAAAATCAATGAAAATGGAGGGCACGATACTCGTTCGGGGCACATTTGTTGCCGGTGCAGGTGTACCTAATATTATGTCCTCCACTGGGCTCCCGTCCTTCAGTATGGCATTACAAAGAAGCCCCAACAAGCTAAAACAACCCCCTCCTCCTCCCAATGTCTCTTTCTTGCCCTCCCTCCCCATTGACAGATGACGTCCGCGTGTCCAATGAGCGAGCGAGAGAACGGACGCAACGACCGCTCGGCCCTCCGGAGCCCCCCTCTGCAGATAAAAGGCTTTGAGCGCGCAGGAGCCCCCACATCCAAACTCCTTCCAGACAAAAGCAATTATTTCTTGAAAAATATAGTGTGTGTTGTGCGTCCATCGCAGATGGGGATAGTATGTGTGTGTGTGTGTGTGTGAGTGTGTGAAGGAGAGGTGAGCAATATGGCGCACGGCGGCCCTCATCAATAGCAATTTTTTTCTTTTTTTCTTTTACGTCCTCCTCTAATATACTTTTTAAAAAAATAATCTGATGCTGGACACATGCCACAACGCACATCTGATCACTCACGTACACACACACACACACACACACACACACACAATTTTGTCACAAGCTAGAGCACGAGTGTGCCCAAACAACGAAATGCACTAACACAAGCATGCCTAGATATCTTTAAAAAAAAAAAACAACAACAACAACAATCAGCAATGAATAAAGTTTAGCGCACAGCCCAAGGAGAGTGTTAGTGTGGATGCGAGATGTTTTTATTTCATCATACACTTTCGAAGGGACAACTTCCAATTTAATGATTTTATCCGCGCGGAAACAGTGCAAGCTCAAACCTAATTGGTCGATCTACTACGAATGGATACCAAAATGTCTACAGACCTAAAACATTTTGTTCTACAACAAACTAGGAAAATAAAGTTGGTTAGACAAGCTCCAGATAGCACCACCAGACAATAAGACACTTTGACGACCCCACGTGTGGGCAAGGAAAGCACTTTCGTCTGTTTACTGATCAGTCAAACTGAAAAATACGAAATGAAACACTAAGACTAACCGGCCAACCGGATTCCAGCTTCTGATATCACTCACTAGCCCACACCCGTTAAAGGAATAAACACAAAACACATGAAAATCTTAAGTGAGGGGATCTGTTTTGAGCAACTTTCTGGCCTGGCGTGGAATGGCCACCTAAAGTAATCAATGGTGACATATCATCAATAGGGTGCTCCTCATGCTGCCAATATGGCTGCCACGTAGCCATTAGTTGCAGTCGGACCATGCACTACAAAAAAAAACAACAACAACAAAAAGAAAGTGCCAAACGCACCGTCGGCGCCGCGTTAGCATCGCAGCTCACTAGCGTAAAAACGTACATAAGTGCTCGTTTTATGCCAACATGTGGGAGATTTTTTTTTTCTCCCATGGCTTTATGAGCGGCGTAATGTGCCGCGCCGACGCCAAAGACGCCGTAACACGCGCGAAAACCCCGCTAGGGTGCAGCCTAAACCGCTTAGCTTGGCACGATCGCGGCCCCATCAAGGCCAACGTTTATGCCGATGACACGGATGCGGCTTTGCAAGCCGGCGTAACCTCTGCCGCGCTGATGCGCCTTGTCTGCCTGAGAATGTGTGATATGACCGACATCAACTGTGAGAGGATCAAGCGCGGAGTGCGGGAAATGGAGAAAAGAAATAAATAAGCACGAGAGGAAGTGGAGGAGGTGCGCCAAATCTCAAATGGAGTGCGCAGCTTTAAAAAGCTACAGTTTCATTTTTAGCGAACAATTTTAAGCTCAAAAAATGGATGGCGTGTAGAGACACACGCCATTTAGACGTTTGGGAACGGTTTCCCCAGTGGAATTATTTTGCAAATAAATATAAACAGTTTTTGATTACGTTCAATGGGTTGCCCTCAAAAAAATGTGGAATAATCTGCGCAATGTGATTAAAATTGCATCATTTTCGATGTAAAATGTGTTAATCTTGCTTTAAAAAAAAAAAACATGTTTTGGAGCGCGTCAGAAGGTTCGAGGCTGCATGGCTTTAAATGGCTGCACCCAGTCTGGTGAGTGATATGGGTGCCAGCGAATGGCCGGATATAAAAATGGTCCGTGCAAAACTTTGAAGTGTTGTTAATTACTGGTGGAAATTTATCAAGCGTGGACAGATAACACGAATGGATGCTGATAAAAAACACACACACACAGACGTGAGAAGGAGACACAGTGAACGCGTGCGGGCAGATTTAGAAGCGGAGATCAATGAGAAATGTAGAAATCAATGAAGTTAGCAGAGGGGAATCAATGGCGCCTAATCGGGATGCCGATGGCCCGAGTAAAAACAATTAAGAAGGAAGAAAAATGTTTAACCGCCATGAACTCGAGCCCACACGCAAACGCAAACACACGCAAACACATGATACAATAATATGTCATCATTTGTAATTACAAAAGTATTTATTGATAATATATTTGTATTTTGATTCATTTTTTACCCTCATAATTTCATTTAAAAATAAAAAATATATAAATATATTTAAGATGCAATGCAATTAATCATTTCGTTCTATAAAATTCTGAATATTAAAACAGTTTTTAAAAAAAATTCTAAATGATTTCAGTCTAAAACTATGTTCTGATTATTGATTATTATAAATAAATATATTTCCCTTCATGGTGTATGTTTGTGTGCATGCCCGCACGCGGTGTGCGGGGTTGTCGCGGGGCCAATCGATAGCGTCAGGCTCACTTCCGACCCCACGGCTGGCGGCGGCAGTGCCGAAATCAATGGGCCAACCCAATAGCTCAGGTCCCCGTGTGGATTACCAAAGTGTCTACTAATCAGTGAGTTAGTGAACGTGACACGACGCCTCTTAACCTATCGATATGACACGATTGACGAGGCTGGACATGCCCCGAGCAGCGAAGGTTTGGAAAACCCCGAAAATGTGCACATGCAATTCACAGAATACGTTGCAGGGAACCCTCGCAATATCGTGGCTCATCTATTTCAACACAACCATACTGTAATACTTAAGTGTTATAATTAGTCCAACACCGATGCTAAGTTGTGTCAGCCCATTTACAGGTGATGTGTCATTTAATTTGGAATTCCTATAATAAGCGCATAGCTGTAGAATTGATGAGTAATTATTTTTGGGGATTCATTTGCTTTCCTCCAAGTAGTTATACGTGATAAAAAAGAGCTCATATCAATATTGTAATTGTATGAGAGGCGTTGCAATGAATAATTCATTCACAATCAATTCTGATTGGAATATTTTGTTTACTTTCAATAAGATTTTCTTTATTTTAACTTTGAATACTTGAATTATCGGCCCGGTGGTCCAGTGGTTAGTGCGTCGACCTCACAGTGCAGAGGTATTGGGTTCAATTCCAGCTACGGCCTCCCTGTGCAGAGTTTGCATGTTGTCCCTGGGCTTGCATGGGTTTTCTCCGGGTACTCCGGTTTCCTCCCACATTCCAAAAACATGCATGGCAGGCTGATTGAACACTCTAAACCAGTGGTTCCTAACCTTTTTAGAGGTACTGAACCCAACCGGTTCATATGCACATTCAGCGAACCCTTCATTAGTGAAATTTAAAAAAAATTTACAAAGACATAAAAAATGCATTTATTAAAAAGAGAAAACAAATAAACACAATGCGTATAATTATAAAGTGTATGTTTTTGAGTTTTGCACAAAATGAACCAGCCAGTGATGGCCAAGCGGGCGTGTCATAACTAATTGACATGTTGAGTTGGGCGTGTCTTAACCTACATGGCAGAGGCTCTGTCGAACCCCTGAGAACGATTCACCGAACCCCCTAGGGTTCGATCGAACCCAGGTTAAGAACCACTGCTCTAAACTGCCCCTAGGTGTGAGTGTGAGTGCGGATGGTTGTTTGTCTCCGTGTGCCCTGCGATTGACTGGCGACCGGTTCAGGGTGTCCCCCGCCTACTGCCCAAAGACGGCTGGGATGCGCTCCAGCACCCCCCGCGACCCTTGAGAGGATAAGTGAATCGGAAAATGGATGGATGGATATTTGAATATTTTTTTATTGTTGAAAAGAAATTCATTTTATTTTAGATACACTAAATCCTGGTCTTTTTATTTATTTATTTTTATGCCAGTCGACAGCAGATTTATAATATTGTCTAATTTTACCTTTTTGGGAGGTGGCGGGAGGTGGGGGGGGGGAGGGACGTTTGGATGGTTGTTCATCCCATTCAAGCTGCCGTGGAATAACTTGACTTGGCATGTGCCTCTACAAGACGACACAAAAGACTCATTCAGCGATGAGGCAAAGCTAAAGCAGTACGGCGGACAAAAAGAACGTGTTTTCAAGAGCAGCTGTATTAAGGGATATGAAGAAGAAGAAAATCACATGAGAGACAAAATGAGAGCACTAGCAGGGAAAAAGAAATTGCAATTCAATGATGCTGCCTAGTTTTTGAAAAACCTTTTTAAAAAATAAGCTTGTGATTATGGACCCACAATATTGCAGAGTTTTAAGCTTTTAAGCTTTTTTACTGGAGTACCACAACATACCAGGCAGGACAGAGCTCTCCTGGAATATTCGTCACAGATCACAGAGAAAATAATGCCTCGTATGTTTTATGCGTTGCTGCTGCTGCGTGTGTGTAGCAGTTGTTGAAAGGTTTATAATTAACCTAATATTGATGCTAATGTGTTCGCTGGTCTATGATATTTCGCATATGTTAGCATTGAGCTAATGGACTTCAATTAGATAGTGTGAAAGGCTGGTGTGTAATTACCACAAAATCGATGTTAATTTCCGTTAGCCTGTCTATTGCATTTTGCGTTACATGTTAGCATGACGGGTACTTAATGCTTACGGAAATTATTGTCGTTTAAATTTCCCAGGATTGAATTTCACGTTTTTAGTTAACTTGAAGCAAGCACACTTTTCCTCTTATTTGGAAAATCTCGCATGCGAAAAAAAGTGAAAACAAGTAGTGAGGAATACTTTTAAGAAATATTTTTTTAATAAGTGTAAAAAATATTTTTTGTTTGGTTTCTCCATATCTTTTTTTTATTTTTTTATTGAACATAAAACATATATACAGTAATAATTTGACAGAAAATAAGGTAGATTAAAAAAAGTAAAAAGAAAGAAATCAATCTTCATTCAACACAGTTATTATGTTCAAGGGAGTAGGAAGAAGTCTCAGTTTACCTTTTGCTGGAATGCATCTCTGGTATTAAACTGAGGTTCACTCTACATTCAAAAGGTGTCTTGACTTTTCGGGGATTGTTGTTAGGGTTGAAAACGGAAGAAGCAAAAGAGGAGTGGATATAAAAAATATATACAGTATATATATATATATATTTTTTTTAAACAAGTATTTCAGGCGATAATCCAAAATAAGCAAAGTGATGCAACAATGCGACGGAGGAGGTGGATGAAGGCGGGCCTCCCACACACGCAGGCCGGATTAGGAAACATATGCAGCCGAGTAGTAAAGGATTAAGGGGTGAGGGAGAGCGCAGAAGCGGAGAAGAAGAATGTTACGAGAAGGGGGCACGGCACGGGAGGAGGGGTCTCGGCCAGCCGGATTTCCAGCCCTGCTTTTATCCTGCCTCCTCTATTTCAACCTCCTCCTCCTCCTCCTCCTCCTCATACTCACCTTCGTCTTTGAAGCAACGCACGGCGGCTCGTGGGGACGGACGGGCCAAGGAAGAGTCGGGACCGGCCTATTTTCTGGACGCTTCTTTAACTGCAATCACAAAAAGAAAACCTCCGCTCAGGCACAGCAAAGCCGGATACTACATGATTGGGTCATTAATACTTGATGGATATTCTCATAAAAAATAAAAAGAGACACTAAAATGATTTACTGGGAAATTTAATGTAGAGACATAACTAGTACATATAATGTAATTTCCATTTGGGAGGCAACAGAATTAACACTTCTTAGTTGGGACAATTGCATTGTTAAAATGACACAAATTTTGTGCCCTACATTTAAAATATTTACGTGGCCTTACAGCGTACACCTTTTGTATTCAATCACTATTTTTCTTCACCTCAAGTAATATTCTCAGACATTGATTTTTTAATTGGCCTAAATAAAGCATACCAGTAAATATTTTTACATTATTTTTGTGCTCATACATAAAAAGGTAAAATAGGAATTTAAGCAATTATAATTCTTATTAAAATGTAGATAAAATATGGATAACTGAACTGCATTGAATGTGCTCTCTGAACTATTTCAAACACGATTTTGGAGACACAAATTAAAATGGTAATTTTGCTTTTGAAGTTTTGTTTTAAAAATTACTATGAATTATTTAGGATATTGGAGATGATAACGATTGATGTATAGTTCCCAAAATCTGAATACTTTTAATGTCATGATTATGGTCAGAATCAGAAGTAGGGGATTTTTTATTAAGTAAATGTCATCTCGCTCATCCCTGTGTTTTGGTATAAAGCTACATTAACACTCGCTTGATTTTCTCCTCCATCTGTCCTTTTGCACGATCTTTCAGGCTGCATCCCTAAAATATACCCAGGTACACACACATACACACGCACACACACACACACCCGTGACCCTGGAGGTCAACCCTTGGTGGATGGGGTCAGACGTCTGGGATGGCGTTAACCTTTGACCTTGAGGGCACGACTGCTCGCTCGCATTTTAAGCAGCTGGACAACAGAGTCACTCACTAGTGTGTGTGTGTGTGTGTGTGTGTGTGTGTGTGTGTGTGTGTGTGTGTGTGTGTGTGTGTCGGAGTTGTCGGGTTGCTTTCCGGGCGACCAGGTCAAGCCGCTTGTCGCCTCCACCGCTGTCAAAGAACAGGCCGCAACACTATTGATCAAGTCGGAAGCAATCGATGGACGCGCTACCAGCTTCCTGTTTCTTCATTATCCGAGGGTTAATATCTCATTAGCAGCTATTATCGCCACGGCGACAGGCGGTCAGCAACACGCGGACACATGTGACAATTCCGAGCCTGCATCACACGTGCGGGTTGGGAGGATTACTGGAAATCAATGCGAGAGCAGTTAGTGTTTTCCTGCCCTGATCGAGTCAAACATCGCGGGACTTTCTGTGATGTCACAGAGAAGATCGTGAGACTGCCTCAAGAGTTCGGAGACACTTTCAGTGTGATTGGTGAATTGGGCAGATTCAATAGTAAATGAGAGTGTAGTTGGTAAATTCATTGGCTATTAAGTCAAATGATATAATTCTTTTTGTTCAATCGGTGAGTTGGTAGGTTTGGGAAGTTGGTCAAATGCTAGTTGACTAAATTGAGTGGTTGGTTTATTGATCGGTAAATTGATTGTGACTGGTTGGCTAGTTATTAAGTGAACTGACTGGTTAGGGTTGCAACTCACTGATTGGTTTGGCAGGTTTGCTTGGGTGGTTGTTTGGTCAGTTAGTGATTTATCAGTTTGTTGGCCGTGGCCAGCGGCACTCTTTGGTGGATGCCAGCACATTGTTGTACGCAGCTGACGAGCGACAAACTGTTTGGTGTAGGCCTTTCTACCGTAGTTTCCCACCGATGGCTTTATTTACGCCACTCTCAAAAGGGTGATCCATTCTGTACAGAATTTGGCCATATTCGTCATCAAAAGTAACATATCCCAGATTTTTTTTTGATATAAATGAACTGTTGATTCTTGAACTCTCGCAGCAAACAGCAAAGATTGTCAACTGAAGAAGCTTTTTGGAATAAAGGTGAAATATCCTGGAAAAGTCCAGTTGCTCCTATTCAACTTTGTGAGGAGACGATTGTGCAAATAAATTAATAAAAACACACACACACACACACACACACACACACGAGCAAGCAAGAATAGTATACTTACAGCCGTTATCAGTTCATGTGGTCCACAGTGATGGTGGGGTTATGAGGGTGTTTGGGGGCAGCATCAGCAGGACTGTGCCGCTTATCAGCCAGCAGACACTCTGATCCTTATTAGCCACGGAGGAAGAGATGCACACAACCGGACTGGTTGCACACAGATTTCTCATGTAACTCACTCAACAAATCTAACAGTGATCAGTCAAGCAACTTAACGTAAAAACATGACGGAAGAATGTTCCCATTCTACCTTATGGAACGAAATAAACGTCGGTCAAATATAGCTTCATGAGATTAACCTATGTTTAAAACACCTTTAAAACTAGCTTTTATTTTAAATTATTTTACAAACTTAAAGCCACAAATGACTTTTAATTTGTGACTAAATCGCGAGTGTTTGTTTTAATTTGATATGAAGCAACAAATACGCTGACGGACGGTTTTATCGTGTCTCAATCAAAGATTCTTCTTCCACTTACCATAGCTTCGCTGTTGTACATGAAATTAGGCCACAAATTAGTTGTCAACAGCGTTCGAAAGTGGGTGTTTTGCTGAGCTAATTTGATTTAAATAAACGAGCTAAATATCGCATATTAGATATCAAATGTACGGAAGTAATACTGGTCTAAATCGACCTCGAAGAGAAAAAATAACCTGAAATGAAGTGACGTCACGGTGCATCGAGGTGGGCCAAATTTGGCTAGTGCGATTAGCCTTACTTTAAAAACACGATAAACTCGAATGTGATTTCACTTTAACGGGCTTCAGTGCGTGTTGTTTTATTACCAAATCCACAAATGAGCTGTCGAGCCAGTTGAAGGCTCATTTTGTGACAAATTCGCGTCGGCGGCAGCTATCGACTTAACGGCTTCCAAAACGCGCCATGGTTCCGACAAAAAAAGTGCGGCTTTCGGGGCTTTCTGACACCGGGACGTGATTAAATGGAGCCGGCCTCACCTGGTGCTCGATTGTGGGGGGGGGGGGGGGGGGGAGAATGAATGAATGGAGGGATGGAGAGATAGAGAGATGGGTGGCCGAAGTGAGAAAAGGGACGGCGATTGCGTGTAACGAGTGGTGGCAATGGCTGACCTCTGACGTCACGGAGGTGGGGTTACCGTCACCCCAGGAAGCTGAAACGAGAAAAATCAATAAAACAAAATTAAAGGAAAGTCAGCATGTCAGCACTGAAGACACAATCACGTTGCTGTTATTGTTCTTGTTTTAATTTTTTTTAAAAGCACGTTTGTTGAGTTTATAATTCACGCAGCTGTATTTTTCTAAAACCGACATTTTTCTAGAGGAGCTCACAAATTGTAAATTCACCGGCGACACGATTCAATTTTGTAACATTCTAGTTACAAATAGCCACGACAATTTTGTGCGCGCAGGAAACAGTGGCTGTGACTGAGCCATTCAAATGAAAGAAAAACACACATTTAGTTGATTTGTTTTTATTTTCTGTCTTAAAATAAGATACAGCACTCATACATACACCTGGCAGTTATTTGCGTCTTTATTATCACCGTGGAGTCTTTATGGTCTAAACAAAATGAGAAATCAAAAAGGTCAAATTATTTCATGTTTGAAAAAAAATCCTTCACATTTTCTACTGAAAGAAACACTCGTATTTACATTAAAATGTTAGCATTTTTTTCAGATGAATTAATGTGGTTACTTTAACAAAATATGCAGATTGACGTTTATTTATCAGAGGTTGCGATTGTGCCAGTAAAATGCGGTTCAAATGCATGCATTGCAAACATTACATAAAAAAGGAAAACATTTGCTTACAATGTGGTCAATTGTCAGTGTGTAAAACGTAAAATTGTACCTTTTATTTTGCAGCTATCAACCGCACATTGTATTCATTGATCTGCAGATTTAGCGTCTTGAAATGTAACCGACACGCATCAGATAAACATGTTCAATCGACAATAAATCTCACATTTCGAAGATGAAGCAGCGTTAACAGGAGAACAAGCGAAGGAAGTCCACGTGCAGCGTCTGCACGAGACGCTGCGCGCGAGCTTGCGCGCTCGCGGATCGATAGCCAGGCGCGTGCGTGTCCAGTAAGGCCCGTGAATGGAAAGGCTGTGACGTCACCGCAGACTCCCAGCCTTTCAATCGATTTGTCATAATGAACTCACGTCTTGTCGGCATCGATTTCCGCACCCGGGCAGCTCATTAAATAAAGTCGTCATTCGAGAACAATTACAGTCAGACGGCATTATAGATCACGCGTGGGAAGCAAAACGCCGTGTATGCAAATGTGCTCGGCATACATTTAAAATAATAAAACAAAGAAAAATATGAGAATGAAAAGCAACAATCCACTTGTGGAAGATGGTGGGGGGGGGGCGCGGACATTGTATTGTATTGTATTTGGCGAATTGTTCGGATGATTAAAAATTACCCTGTGACACGTTCAAGGAGCAGGGCAAATAAAAAAAAAAGCAATCCAAACCATATTTGAACAATCCTAAAAATGATAATAGTTTGGGCCTGTGTATATACAGAGGTACGGTTTATTTGCCCTATTAAGAACCAACACAAATTAAATCATAAAGTGACATATAGGTAGCAGACACATCATTAGGTGCATGTGCAAAAAAAAAAAAAAAAACCTCACTAAAATAATAGAAACAACCCTTTGTGTGACACAATGCAGCCCAACATATTTTCCAATGAACGATTTCATTTGATTGACAATTCTTTTAAACATCCAGGTCCACGAGTACAAAATATTGTGTCAGGCAATTGTGTGTGATCTGACATTGAAAAAAATAAAATAAAAGAAGGGATGTGTTTACATTTGTAGGTTTGCCTCAGTTCATAGATAAAGACAGCTTCTTTTCTCCCCGTGATGTGAAATTTTGCATCCTCTATTGAAATGAAATCCACGTGCTGCCATGTTGTTGCATCACAGGATGAGGTGGCCAGATGATGGGAAGACGCAGATGGGGAAAAAAAATCTAAAAGAACAAGAAGATGAGAGGAGGAGCGGATGTGAGGATGAGGGAAGTTGACAGGAAAAGATGAGAGGACCTTTGTCCGGAGGATGAGAAGATGAGGGGGACGCAAGATGACGGGATGCAAAAATGAGGGGGTAAAAAATGTACATGAAAGAATGAGAAGACAAGAAGAGGAGGGTGTGAGTGGATGAGAGGAAGCGAGGATGAGTGGACAACAGGATGAGAAAAACAAAAGGAAAAAGGATGAAAGGATTAGTGGATGAGAGAATGAGAGGAGTCAGAAGAGGCCGAGAACAACAACAACCAAAAAAAAGCGTGAGGAAAAAAGGAAGAAGTGGAGGAGGAGGACAAAGAGGGGGCGGGAGGGTATGTTAAATGAAATGCTGCGAGGCCCCGTGTCCTCGGCACGTGCGGCCAGGCCCCCCCGGAGAAGAAAAGGAGCCACGGCCCATCTGGACTCCTGCAGCCTGCAAAGAGGGTAGGAGAAAAAAAAAAAAGAGAAAATCAAGGATTTGAAGGAAAACGGAAATCACTGGAAACAAAGAAAGAGAAGTCGAGAAAAGAGAAGCGACAAAAGAAAGGAAGAGAAGGAAAATAAAAGTAACAAAAGGAAGAAGATAAAGAAGTGAACAAGTGAACAGAAAAAGAAGAACAAAGAGGCTAAAGAAAAGAATAAAAAGGACTTGAATGAAAAGATGGAACAGAAAGAAAAATAGCAAAAGAAAAGACAACGCAGAACACAAAACGTGAAAGAAATGAAATCAGGAAAGATGGGGAAAAGTACAAAAAAAAGGAAGCGGCGCAGGAAAAGAAAGTTTAAAAAAAGAAAGAAGAATGGAGGTGAAAAAGGACAAGAACGGACAAAGCAAAATGCAAGGTGGAAAAGAAGGCGAAGGGCAAAAAGGAGAGAAACGAAAAAAAGGATCGGGAAAGAAGGCAACTAAACGAAAGAAAATAGTCAGGAAAATGTGACGAGAAAGGACATGAGTGAAAAGAGGCATCATGCAAGGAAAGAAAAGAAGAATAAGAAAAATAGAAGGCAAAGAAGAAAAGGAGGGAAAAGAAGAAAACGGTAAAGGAAGCAGGTAATGAAGGAAAAGAAGCAAAACGAAGCAAAGAAAGACTCAAAAAGACACGACCAAAGTTTCCTCGTCGTCGAGCCGTAACCAAGGCGGGACAAATGTGTGAGCTTACCCCCAACTTCCGCCTCCCCTTTTCCGGCGTCTTACCTTTTAATCAATGTGCGCCTTTCGGGAGTTTCCCTCCTCGGAGCATCTTCTCTGTTGCCACGGCGACACGCCAGCAGGCCACGAGGCCATCCACGTCCCGTCCCGCCTGTTACGGTGGCGTCCAGGCGGCCCCGACAGCCTGCGTTTGCTCACAAAAAAACAAAAAAAAACAGAGAAGATTGAAAGGCATTCAACTTGCTCGTTTGTTTATTTAAGTCGCACTTGTAAGATGCAGGAGACCAGAGCTCGCCCTCCAGTGGCCGGATGACAAAACAGACTGGCGGAATCTCATTCTTCTTTCTATTCATTCATTCAAATCCATGAAATATGACCACAAAACTAAACCCACATTCCACATAACAATAGTAAAACTTGCAAATATGAGTGACATTTACATAATTCACTTCAGGCCTCGAAAAGGAATCCTGTTTTTTTTTTTTTTGGTCATATTTACTGATATTTGCTTTTCAGGTAAATTATTTCACTCATCAGCACCGTATCACCACAAAAGCAGCAATAATGCTAAGAAATGTTCCAAATAAATAAATAGATAATCTAATTTGTTATAGCTCGTTGCAAAAAGCCCTTCAGTGCGTGATTACTGTATACAACCCCTTAATAAAAGAATAGATAACATAGATGATCATTTGTATTCATTTTGATATCGAATATTTAGTTGTGTTGTTGTCGCCATGAACACAATCAGGTGCGGCGGTTACTACAGTGGACAGCTTATCAGGTTACAGGTTATCAATATTTGAGCACGAAAGGGTTAATATCATCATCATCATCACCATCATCATCATCATCAATGTGTGATTGACTTTCAGTGTGTTCTCCAGTTTGATGAAAAATAATTCAATGAAAAGAGCACAAGTGGACACCTCTGTATCAACCCCCCCACCACCACCACCACCACCACACAAAAACCCACAGTCCCCTTATCCCTCCAGGACCCCTCCCCATGACCCGGCGACCTAGGCACCATGGCAACCCCCTGACCCATCCGCCGTTGCTGTGGTAACAACCTTGGATGGAGCTGGTCTGACCACCACGCGCGCACACACGCAAACACGCACACACACTCTCTCCCCGCCAAGGCGAGGCGAAGCGATCGATATTCTATCACACAGAACAGTGGAGCGAGAGAGGGGAGGCCACGGGCCAGCCAGATTACTGGGGGGGGAGGTGAGGAGCTGGCGGGGGGGGGGGGGGCGGGGGGGGTCTTGACAAAAAAAGAAGGCGCGTGTGTGTGTGTGTGTGTGTGTGTGCGCGCGTGTGTTTGTAGCAGAGAGGAAAAGGTTTTAGAGGCGGTAGGAGATGGAAAGATGTGTGTGCGTGTCATCAGGTAGGTGGGAGAATGAGAGGGGTGGGGGTGTAAAGGTGTTTGTGTTGTTGGTGTGTGCCTCTAATTTCGACTTGAAAATGTCATAATTTTTAAATCGTGCTTATTCTAAATGTCCGAATGTCAGGGTGTAAGCAAATGATTTCAATTGCCATAATTGTTATCGTTCCAAAGGAGTACACGTTCTAAAATATGAAAATGTATCAGTAAATCGCTTGAGTTGTAGTGCTTTGTATCTTTATCTTTAAGGATAGTGTGATGTTAAATATTTTCCTCAAATAGATATAATGATGGTTCGGCACCCATGGATTCAAATATTTGTGGGGCTTTTGTTACATTTTTAGTCACAATATATTTTTCATTATTTGACATTTAATTTTGTTTTTTCCCATCATTTTTTTTGGTTGAAAACATACAGTGAATGCTCATCAGCGTTTGTGGAATAATATAATTATACATTTTTCCCCAATGGGTGTAAAATAAACGCAGATTTTCACTCTTTGCATGCCAACCCAGACCCAAAACCTGTGCAATTAGCAGAAGTTGACTGCACATTCACCAGTCGGAAAAAGAACAAAACAAAACGAAATGACTGTATATTGCAACTTTGACTCAGTATATTACCATGAATGCAATTTTTCTTCATGTTATTCAAATACAACATTCAAATCTCCTTCAATGTGTAGTGTTTGTGTAGTAAAATGAAAATCTATTTGTGAATACCGGTGCTGCCTGTGCAACGAATCCAATCGAGTCTGCTGTTGCCTTCAGGCACATTCGGAAATCCGTATGTGATCCCAAATGTCCTTCAGAAAAAACAAGCTAACGATAATATGGTGCTCCATACATCCTAGAATGTAAACAATTACTGGATTTTTTTTTCATGATTACGTTTTTGCTTCAATTAAATGGACATTCCGCTGCGTACCTCGGCCATCCGGGGAGAGAATAAACATGACATGGATAAACATGACGTAGTGGTCCTCACACAATGGTCGTGAGGTAATGTTCGTCATTCTTCGCAGAGGATAAAGACCATACGCATGCCAAGAGCATCCTTTCTCTTCACCTTGTACGGTTTTTGACTCTTATTAATGTTACCTAATCACTCATGATGGCTTTTGTCACCATGGAGACAAGAATTGACACACTGCGACCTTGCGGTGCCTCGACACCGCAGAGTGTGCGTGAGTCCCGAATTAAGTGTGTGTGTGTGTGTGTGGGTGGAACAAGAGGGAGGAATCAAGACAGAAGAGGTGACCTATGTCCTCAGTTAGAGGTGTGTGCAGCACCACTCACTTGCTCCGTGAGCCTTGTAATAGTATTCATGAAACACACGCACACAGACACACACACATGCACGGACGCATGCGGGCAGAGAAGCGGTGTGAAGTGAAAGTGTCCAACCTGAAGCTGCTTCTCACTTGTTTTCTCAACTCTCATGATCGCATTCTTTCTGCTCAGCTACAGGTCCAGACTGTTCTCCATCTGTGCGCGTGCACAAACACACACACACACACACACACACACACACTTCAAGACTCCGTTCGGATCACAACACACTGCGTATGATGTCAGAGATTTGATATGTGGCGGGACAATTTGACACTTTGGACGGGTCAAGAAAATACAGTATTTGCAAAAATGTATTCTGATTGTTTTAGGGGGCTTCTGACATAATGTATGGAATAGAAGATAGATACTTAAGATCCCTTATTTGCCAAAACTTAACACAAATAGAGATCATAATAATAATTGGATGTCATCTGACATCACAATTTTTTGATTTATTTTACAAACAATACAGCACAGTAATTCTTCTGCGGCGATTTCACTGACTTTTTTTATTTAGGTTTAAATCTGGTTTGTTCGTTGTAATTTCACCACTGTCCACTAGATGGTGGGATATTAAAGTGGAAATTTGAAAGAATGAAAAAAGGTAGTTCAGCACGGCCTGGTTGAAATTAAACGACCTCCTCTGAAATCCTGTTTTTTATGCCAACACCTCTAAATTAATTTTTTAATGTTTATCTTTGAGCATGATTATTGATGAATATTGTGGGATGATGTTTGTTAGTTTGACTTGTTTACTTTAAGCAGAGAATTCAAGTTTCACCATCATGATTTCATGCTTGAAATCATTGTGTTTAGTGTTGTTTAATATTTGAGTCTTGTACTCACCTTACAAGTGAAATGGGAAAGGATGCAGAGGACAGAAAGTCCGAGGAAGCCAGTCTCTTCACATCAAGACAAAACATTCGGTTGTTGATCTGTCGAAAGGTTCCACTGTCCTTGCGTGAAGTCTTGCGAGAGGTCAAAGGCGAATGTTTGTAAAAATAGACGCCAGGACACCGTAGTCAGTAACAACTGTTCACAGCGTTTATTTTCCATGTTCATGACACAAGAACAAAATGGAGAGCAAAGTGAAAAAAAAAGAGATATCGTCTATTTTCTTTCTTTTCTTGTACATTGTTTTTTGTTTGTTTGTTTTTTGTTGCTGTTTCCACAGGTGAAGTCATTGTCTTGCTTCACTGATTAAAATCATGAAATCGTGAGAGAAATCTCTTTTTCTCAGGATACACAAGGATTGTTTTGGTTTTTTTTTTTTAAATCATAACAGAGGGAGGAGGGAAAGAGGTTTCGCGGCAGGGGTGGGCAAAGTGTGGCTCGTCTGTAATATTTGCTCCATTCATTTAGCTGGACAGTTGTTGCACTCCCGAGTTTACTCACCCTGGGAGAATTTGTGAAATAATGGCAATTTGAGGAAAAACACCAGCTTGTCATTACTCTTTTTTTTTTTAAATTGCTACGTATTGTTTTATGATTGTGCTATTCTAAAATGCTTCACAGAATCGCATTAAAATAAATAAAATAAAATAAATGCCTGATCACTCATCTTCTTTCCAGAGGGAAAGTTTTAGAAAAATGGCAGTCAATGTTAACTTGTGCACACAACTGCATTCACCAAACCTTTGTGCTTTTTATTTTCAGGTTAATTTCATTGAAATAAAATACAAGTAAAGAAACAAGTTGTTTTTTTTAATCTGATGTCATTTGATGTCAAAGGGCTCATTTTAAAAAAATAAAATGACGCTATAAATCCAGTAAAAATATAAACATTTTCATTTGGATTGCATTCATTTAACCTTTTTTTTTATTTTAAAATTTATTTCTTATTTTTCATTCACTTATCTGGTTTTATAACCAGTTAAATGATTTATTGTAAATATCAGAGAAAATGAAAAAGTGTTTCATGTATAGATTTAATATTTCATATTTCATTCAACATTTAATCAAATGTGTCCCTTGAGCGCCAACGTTTGCCCACCCCCTGGTGGTTTGTTTCACAAGGACGGCGGGTAGAGCACGGCGTTCACAAACAAGACAAGCATCGAGACATCGAACACTGTGGAAGGGTGGCGGAGGAGGAGGTGATCAATAAGGTCGGGGGGGGGGGGGGTGATAACCACTCTACTACTATGTTGCCCAAGCTAGAAATAAACAGAAAAAAATTAAAGGTACCCAATACTCGCTCCGGATTCTCTGACAAGTGGCGCGGCGCAACAGTGGAGTTGGGAAAGCGGCAATGACGGCGACTTCAGGCGCCATGGCAACACGCAACGGCACAATGGCGGCAGTTGGCAGTTTCGAGCTGAGTGTTGGAAAAAAAAAAGCGATGGGAGAGAATGCATGTGTGTTTGCCCCCGCGGCAGCATCCTCTCCCTCTCTGTCGTTGGTCCCGGCGCCATCTTGGTGTGTGTGTGTGTGCGTATGTGTGTTTTTAGTTAAAGAAGATGGCGGAAGAGTAAACATGGTCAGCTCGTCACCGTGGCAAGATGCACTTGTCTAAATGTAAACAACAATGGATACGACATTGCGGTCTAACGTGCATTTGTGATGTGCGAGCCAATCAGGTGACAGTGTGGAAGGAGGTGGCGGGGGACGAGGGGTGGGATTTGATAAAGGGAGGGGAGTGGAAGGAAGGTGAGACACAAGGGGAGGGGGGGGTTAGAGAGGGTTGGGGGGGGGCGGATGAGACATTTGTGATGTTTTGATAATTTAATAGTATGTCTCCTTTTCCACCCAACCTGAACACACCACAAGAAGACGAAAAAAAAAAGAAGAAAAGAGCAGAGTGTCAGCGCATTTTAGGATCAGTAGATTCACGTAGGGCAAATTATTTGATTAAATCCATTCATCGCCTTGCCCGACAAGTGTGTGTGGGTGTGTGCTTACCTCCAGGGTTTCGACGCAGGATGAGCTTTCGGATCTCATCGTAAACAAAGATGAGGAAACTGTACGGGAAGGCGCAGAACCACCAGCTGGCCCTAAAACGTTCATCGTTTTTGTTCGTCACAGTTTCATGCTTTAACCCGCATTGCATTGGCCACCAGAGGGCAGGATAATATATAGTAAGTAGCAGTGGGGCGTAATTTCAAATTAGCCAGTAGTGATTTAGAACAAAGAGTACAAACCTCCCATCTCGTCTGTTTAGCATAAAGCTTACGTAAAAGAAAGAGTTGATTCCAGAAAGCTGGATGCTTCTCTTACTTGAGCGGGTACATCCGTAGCGCCACGTCCATGCCGGGGCAGTAGGACAGGAACGCGGCGAGGGCTGTTTCCTCAAACAGGCCAAAAATCAAAATCTTGTTCCTGTGGGAAAAGTAAGACCATCAGCACACAAAAACAGGAGGTGATCAGTCTCCTGACAGAAGAAATGGGACAGAGCCAGATGTTGGCTAAATGACCGTCACTCTAAACTACAAGCACGACAAGAAACTTTTTTTTTTTGTTTAAAGAATCAACCCTTTTCTCTCTGACAATCCGAGTATGATATCGTTGTCAAATTTTGGTTCTGTTAAGTGGCTTTAGCTTGAGCAGGCGTACCTACTCAAATGGCCTGTGTATGAAAGTAAGCGCTTTGCTTCCCCCTAGCGGCTGTTAATTCAAACTACAACTAGAAGAAACATCGGGGACAACTGAGTTCGTTCCGTTAAAGCTGTCCTGAACGCTGACTGCATTTGTGACTAACGGTCATGGAAACGGACGGACCTCATGCCCTGCTGGAAGACAGAGTTGCGTCTGGTCTTGCAGATGATGACGTCGGCCCACTGCACCACCACGATGCTGACGAAGAAGGCCGTGTGGCACGTGAACTCCACGATCTTGCGCTGCTCGTATGTCTGTGAAATTTCAAATATCACTATATTTGTAAAGCCGAAGCTGCACTGAGAAAACGCTGTAAGAATATATCGAAAATGTCAAAATACAGAAAGATAGAGTGTGAATGTGGAGGGTGAATCAGATGGGAATTTTGTCAGGGAGATGTGCAATTTTGAAAAATGTTGAAATTTGGAGAATGTGAAAAATGGCTCTGTAAATGTTCTGAATGAGTTGAATGGTTTGAACTTGGAATGGCTTGAATTGATTGAGAAACGTGGAAGGAGGATGTGACTTGGTAAATTGTCTACATTGATTTGGGAACATTTTCAGGGGAGACGCGGAGTAATGAAAAATACGGAAATGTTGCAAATGTGGAAAAAGACTTCCGAAGATCCCATGAATGAGCTGGATAGGATGTCAGCTTTCACACGATAATAATATTCCGATCTTCAGTGGCTTGTACCCATTGTTGGCCGTAGCTGTCCTCCAGGTCGTTGTTGGAGCGGTCGTCCCAGTTGAGGCGAATTCCCATCAGCACAGAGGGCCGGAAGCCGTTTTCTGCCATGATGACGAAGTAGGCGAAGAAGCCGCCGAGAGCTTGGATCATACCTGAAGACAAGCCCGCAAATCAAGTGACGCGGTGACCAAACTCCAGGCGCCAGTTATTAAAACCAGCCCCCCCTTACCGATCTGTCCGTAGGCGATGCTGATGAGCCTCTCGTTGACCAGTTTGTCCCTCATCGGGTTCCTGGGCTGACGCTTCATGATGTCGCTTTCTGCTGCCTCATACGCCAGGGAGATGGCTGGCACCTGAGTACGGAAAAGTGCAAAAAATGAGTGATGCCTCATAAGCCACACCCTATGTCTCTGATTGTTTTTTTTTTCCTCTTGCCACTAAATAAATAAAAATTTAGTGGCAAGTGTCTCACCATGTCCGTGCCCAGGTCGATGCAGAGGATGGTGATGGTACCCAGAGGAAGCGGGATGTTGACCAGGATGAAGAAGAGGAAGGGGGTGATCTCAGGGATGTTGCTCGTGAGCGTGTAGGCGATGGACTTTTTCAGGTTGTCAAAGATCAGGCGGCCTGCGAGGACAAAACATTCAAGTCAGGTCACATCCCGTCTCGCCTCCTTTGCCACATTCCGCTCACCTTCCTCCACGCCCGTGACGATGGACGCAAAGTTATCATCCAGCAGGATCATGTCGGCAGCTTGTTTGGATACATCCGAGCCAGAGATTCCCATGGCGACGCCGATGTCGGCCTTCTTGAGGGCGGGAGAGTCGTTGACGCCATCCCCCGTCACGGCCACGATGGCACCCTGGCAATGGGGAAATATTTTTGGAAGACTTCTGTGACATTTTTTGCATTCATTAAGCCATTTTCCCCCTAATTGTTTTTTACATTCATCATTTATCTAACTAAATTATATGTACCATAATGGTTCATTGAGCTATACTAAGTAATAAAATCAAAAAAATTACCGTATTTTTCGGATTATAAATCACAGTTTTTTTCATAGTTTGGGCCGGGGTGCGATTTATGTGTGAAATTATTCACACATTATTTTATTATTTCACATGTTATTTTCACACAAAACCGCAAGAGGGCGCTCCAGGCCTGTGTGATAAATCAACAATGAGTGACGTAAGCGATGTAGAATAGGAAGCGCCCCATCTACCTCCAGAGTTGGCAGACTTGTTTCAAACAGACACCGAGGATGAAGATTTCATTGGACGTAGTGATTTGGAGAGACACCGATGGTTTGGTAAACTTGTTGGCATGTTCTTTATGCAATAGTTATCTGAATAAGTCTTAATATGTTATGTGAACATACCAGGCACGTTCGTTGTTTATGCGTCATGTAACGTTAGCTTGTAACATACTTATTCAGCCCGTTGTTCTCTATTATTATTTTTATTTGCCTTTCAAGATGACATGTCTGTTCTTGGGATTGGATTTTATCACATAAATTTCCCCCCCAAAATGCGACTTATACTCCAGTGCGACTTACTGTATGTATGTTTTTTTTTCTTCTTTATTATGCATTTTATGGCCGGTGCGACTTATAGTAAGGAGCGACTTATAGTCCGGAAAATACGGTACACAATGCACAGCGTACCTGTCTCTGGCAGCCCTCTACGATGATGAGTTTCTGCTGAGGTGAGGTTCGAGCAAAGACGATCTCTGTGTGGTTCCTTAAAATGTCATCCATTTGGTCTTGGTCGAGGTCCCTCAGGTCTGTTCCGTGGATGACGCAGGCTTTTGCGTCCCTACAGCGGCACACCAGGACCATTAAACGTAACGGTTCGAGTGCATGGAGCCATACATGAAGGGTAGCTCTCTCACCTGGGGTTTACCTGACTAACGGGGATGTTGAGACGTGCAGCAATGTCTTCTACTGTCTCGTTGCCCTCGGAGATGATGCCCACGCCCTTAGCGATGGCCTTGGCTGTGATTGGATGATCACCTGTCACCATGATGACCTGAAGGAGAACAAACTATTGACGCAAACTGAGGAGGTGCAAGATCAAAGACGAACACGGTGCCCCACCTTAATGCCAGCGGAGCGACACTTGCCCACAGCATCTGGGACGGCTGCGCGGGGTGGGTCAATCATAGACATGAGGCCCACGAAGCAAAGGTTGTCTGTCTGGAAGTTGACATCGTCCGTGTCAAAGGCAAAACCTTTTGGGTAGGACTCCTCTGGGAGGAAGAGGTGGCAGAAACCTGGCAGGATCAAAGAAGATGACTTGAGATGTTGTGGGCCTGACATACTTGAGGGGAGTCACAAGAAGGAATCATGCCATGCATCAACCTAATTCCTTTCAATTATGCATTTCTATGCGTCCGGGCATTTCAGCGCAGTGTGACAAGTTTATGGTGCTAGCCTCTTTACCCAGCACTCTCTCCCCCAGGCCTCCCAGTTCCAGGTAAGCGTTCTGGAAGGCCTCCTTCATCTCATCGTCCATTGGCTGCTCGCGGCCCTGCAACATGATGGTGGAGCAGCGGTCGAGGATCCTCTCTGGGGCTCCCTTCATCACTAGAAGGTAGCGTTTGTCCGACTCGTCATCGCTCTCATGAATTGAAAGCTGGCAACGAAGAAAGTACAAAGTACCATCAGAATGTGCACCTAACGCTCTGGCCAATATGGGTCCTAACGATTTGCACAAACCTGATATTTGTTGGTGGAGTTAAAGGGTATCTCAGCAACTTTCTTGTTCTTGTCCCTCATGGTTTTGACAGCGCCGCAAGACAGCTCGATGCACTTGAGCAACGCCGACTCGGAGGCGTCGCCGGCCACTTCGCGCTTGAGGATGGGCAACGACTCCTGGCCGGCCTTGAACGCAGCGCGGTTGCACAGCGCGGCGATGCGGGCCAGGGACACCCAAGTCGTGGAGCTCTTGTCGAAGGAGGAGCCTGAGGAGACGGATGAGAACGTGACTCACGTGTTTCGTTGTTTGTAGAAAGACATTCGGCGGATTTCAAGCAGTCATGGACAATCTACAGCATTTTCTCAGCGGCAGGCAAAAGAGAAGTTTCTATCTATCTATCTATCTACCGATCCATCCATCCATCGCTTTGTGGCTCTTCCACAGCCCCCTTTCCTTTCTTTATTATACGCACCTCCTAAACAACTATAAATACGCGACCCGGCAAACTTGTTGCACCCTGTGGTACGATGACAATAAAAGCTATTCCGATTCTGAGTCTATTTCCTTTACCTGACTGGTCCTCGGTAGTGTCGGCCTCATGGATCTGATTGTCAAACCACATGTGGGCCACGGTCATCCTGTTCTGCGTGAGGGTGCCCGTCTTGTCCGAGCAGATCGTGGAGGTGGAACCCAGCGTTTCCACCGCCTCCAGGTTCTTCACCAGGCAGTTTTTGCGGGCCATTCGCTTTGCGGTTAGAGTGAGACACACCTACCGGGCCGACAGCACAAAATCAATGTTAGCCTCTTTGGGAAACTATTAGTGAAACCAACCTTAGCAACCTTGGAACCATACTATACCAGAACACGAAAGACCCCGTCCCAAAGGTCACCCAATAAAACTGGAAATGTCCATTGTACACACTTAAGCCAAAGCATCCTTTACAAGCCAGGCAGTGAGTAAAGCGGTCAAACAGAGCAGAGTTAAGTTAACGCGATGCACAACTACAGCGGGTTGCAGGGGTCAAACACAACTAATGAATGAACAGTTGTTAGCCAAATTACATGAACTGAGACGGTGTCACTGCAGACAGACAGCGGATGTGACATTCCTGAAAAAGAGACACACAACAGGTATATAGCGACACTAATATATACAAAGAGCAACAGACAAATCAAAAACACACAGCACTGAAACAACAAAGCACAGAGAGAAGGCAAGCAGACACACAAAGTGAATCCAAACATAAGGGCCGATTCCAATATCCATTTAGGGTTTTCCATAAGTCGGGGTTGATTTGTCACGGTGATTTCTTTTAAAAATGCATTTTTTAAATGGCTTCCATAGTGCATCCTTGGTGTTGTGCACTGCTTGCTAAAAAACAGACAAGATGAGTGTTTAAAATGTTTGTTTCTTTCTATGGTTTTTCAACTTTTACTACTGTTTTTGATTGTGTCTTGTTTTATTTTCAGTTTTGGTTGTTTCTTAAAATGCAGAACTGGGAGTTGATATAAATTTCACATTAATTTATTCAGGATCGTGGTTATACAAGCACATATTGAACGAAATAAGAAGCACAGAGAATTTTTCTTTTAATTTCTATTATTTCTGTTGATGCACAGTAACTATGGGGAAAAAATATTTGAATTCTATTATTTCTGTGAATGCAAGTTAATTTGGATATTTATGTAAAAGAAGTCGTTTCAAAGTGAATAAAATAAGTAATAAAGCCAATGCCAGAATGGGGAAAAGCAAAACTTGTTTTGAATTATGTCATTCCCATTTGCATTTTATAGAGGCGAAGTGAAAAAAATAAAATAAAAAACTTTCTACGCTTGCTGTATCAGCGGTATGGCACTCACAGTGACGGTGGCCAGCAGGCCTTCGGGCACGTTGGCGACGATGATGCCGATGAGGAAGATGACGGCCTCCAGCCAGGAGTACCCCAGCACCAGCGACAGGATGAAGAAACTCACACCAAGGAAGACGGCCACGCCAGTGATGATGTGGATGAAGTGCTCAATCTCCTTGGCGATGGGCGTCTGTGGAATGGATTTCAGAGGAGGAAGATGAGATCATGATATCATGACACGGTGTGAGCATAGTGACTGGCTCACCTTGCCGGTTTCCAGACCCGAGGTGAGGGTGGCAATGCGGCCCATCACGGTGCGATCGCCCGTGCACACCACGATACCGCGGGCTGTGCCTGGACAAAGGATGGAAGGAGAGGATGGTTTTCAGGCAATGTAATGCAAATGCTACCACATGAGGACGCCAAAGACTAATCTTAATTTAGAACCTTCTACAGTGCATTATTTCACCGATTCTTTTTTTGTACCACGAGGGAGAGCTAGTGTGCCATACTTAGAGAGTCACTGCCCTATTATGTCATAAAACAGGGTGGGCAAATTTTTGTGCTCATGGTCGCCATTTTTTGGGCCAAGTGATTTGTAGGTGAGGTTTAAAAAAAAAAAAACGTCTGTACGTAAAACATGTTAATACTTTATCGTAATAAAAAAATAATACGTTCTCATTCATTTTACTATCTGTATTTCATTTCATTATAATTTACCAAATATTGAATCAAGCATTTAATTAATTTATTTTATCTTAAAAAAACATTTCATTGTTCATAATAAATTCACGAATCCCACTGGCAAATCAAAGCAATTTTTAAAATCAAATATGCAAATAAACTGATAGATTTTTGGTGCTGATTCTGAATATGTCCTTATTTTTTTCACATCAGCTTTTCATAATAATAGAAATAAAACGGAATATAGTAATATATTTAGGAACATTTATGAATTAGGGGCATTTTTTTTCCTGAAACCTCAGAGCTATAAATTACAATCTCAAATCTGGTGGTCTTACCCTCCACACAGTTTGTGGAGAAGAAGGCGATGTTCCGGGTCTCCAGAGGATTTTCATGAGTGCAGTCTGGCGACCTGGTCTGAGGCTCCGACTCGCCGGTCAAGGAGGAGTTGTCCACCTGCCGCAAACAAAAGGCCAAGGTGAGTATTTGAAGCCACAAATGGGGTGGTCCGCTGCTTGCAGCGCACCTTGCAGCCGTGCGACGAGATGATGCGGAGGTCGGCGGGGATCCGGTCTCCCCCCTTCACCTCCACCAGGTCTCCGGCCACCACCTGCTCGGCATTGATCTGCATCTTTTCCCCTTCGCGGATCACCAGGGCTTGCTGGGAACACACAGGCGAGCGGGACAATTACTTTCTCCACCTTTTCAAGCCACCCGCTGACATGCGGCGAGTCATGTCGCACCTGGGGCACCATGTTCTTGAAGGACTCCATGATCTTGGAGCTCTTGGCTTCTTGAAAGTAGGAGAAGCAGCCAGTGATGATGACCACAGCTGACAACACGATCCCGAGGTACAACTGGAACACGGAAGGAGGGCCTCAGTTATACAGAGGGACAAATCTCTTGGTTAAAGATCAAGTGAACCTCTTTGGCTGCTTGGGATCAGAGGGAAATTGATTATTTTAGGGAAGGCCCGACCGATATGTTTTGGACTACCGTATTTTCACGACCATTCGGCGCACCGTATGGTTGGGCGCAGTCTCATTAATGGGTGCTATTTCTGTATTTTACACATAGACAAAACGCACTGTATTATTGGGCGCAGTTTTAAAGTGGTAAAACGTACGCCAGCTTAAACATACGGCATGCATGCGCGCACGCTAAAAACACGTTAGCTTGAAGCATACGGTAGCATGCCAAGACATACAGATACAAGCTAAAAATACGTTTTTAAAAAGGCAACGGAAGCAAAACTGAGTTCCGTTGTATTTTATTTAGCCATCGTACAATGTACTCACGTTTTTCGATCAATCATCACCCAGAAATCCATCAAAGTCCTCATCCTCTGTATCAGAATTGAACAATTGTGCAAATACCGGTAATCCATCAAAAACGCCGTGTTCCCTCTCGTTGTCAGAGTCACTCTCATTGCCATGTGGCTCCACAGAAATGATGCCGGCTTTGCCAAAAACTCGAACAACAGTGCAAGCAGACACGTTCGTCCAAGCAGCCACAATCCATTCGCAAATTGTGGCGTAACTCGCCCGGCGCTGCCTCTCACTCTTTGTAAAGTTGTGTTTGCCATCGATCATCCATTGTTCCCATGCCGTTCGCAACTTTACTTTGAACGCCCGGTTGATGCCGATGTCCAGCAGTTGGAGTTCTTTAGTCAAGGCTCCGGGAATAACGGCAAGCTCAGAGTTCATTTGCTTGACTTGGTTTTTCACCGCTGCTGTGAGATGGGCACGCATGCCAAAAGCATAACCGATGGCTTGAAGTTTGAACTGAGCTTCGTAGGCGTGTCTCTTTGTAGAATTTATTTTGGGGGGTTCTTAGAAACCAAAACCGAAGTTGTTTTGCAACAATGCACATAGCCACACTCTATACAGGTGTTGGTACCTGCTTGGGACGTCCCTTTAGCGTCCACTTACACGCCCACCCTTCACTCATTGGCGGACTTCTTCCCCGCATGCCTGTCCTCACTCACGTCTGCCTTTTCTCTCTCTCTCTCTCTCCATATATGTGTATATATATACGCCCACCCTTCACTGATTGGCCGACTTCTTTGCCGCATGCTTGTCCACAGTCACTTCCGCCTTTTCTCTATATAAACAGCGTGTCGGCTCTCAGTCAGGTTTTGGAACTCAGCGCATACACAAGACGCTCCGCATCATAAGGCGTCCTGTCCATTTTGGAGAAAATTTAAGACTTTTAATGGCGCCTTATAGTCGTGAAAATACGGTACTTGTATTTGTTTTACTTGACAGCGAGAAACTTTTTTGGCAATTATTTGGGGGGGAAATTTTTTGAATGTCATCTTTGTCTTACTTTGCAATGAGTTAATGTTTATAAAACAATCAGCAGAATTTTTTTTTCCAAATTAGTGATCATTTTAAAATCACTAATATCGACCTGTTAAATCGGCCGTCTGACTAACCGGTCTGGCCCAAATTTTGGGTCGTACCCTGGACACAATATAAGCCATGATCTACAGTATTTGCGCCCCAATGTTGATTCCACTGGTTCTCAGCGCGTGTCATAGTAGTTTGGCCTGAGTCCATCCAGGATGACCTTTGAACTCCCCCTGCTAAGAAGGCCGTGACAAATAGCAGGAGTAAAACACTCCCCCCGTGGCAGCGCATGAACCCGGCCGGTGCCATTTTGTAAACAAAGCGCTGCTTCTGACACGATCTTCCTCATGGGGAGCAACTGCCGCACATTACCAAGCCACATTATTTTGTGGTTTGAATATCCAGCACTCACGTTATCCCCGGCAGGCTCGTCCTCCGTGGCGGCCTGGATGGCGTAGGCCAGGAAGCAGAGGATGGCGCCGATCCACAACAGGACGGAGAAGCCGCCAAACAGCTGACGACAGAACTTCACCCACTCTGGGGTAGTGGGTGGCGGGGTCAGGGCATTGAGGCCGTCTCTGGCCAAGTACTCCGCAGCCCTTGCGTTGGTCAGACCCTGGACCGGGCACCAAACATGTCAATGTTGAACATTAGGGCATGCATTTTTTTTTCTGGAGCAAACCCCTCAATCCCAGCCGTTTTACTGGATTTTGAAGATGAGAAAGATGAGACGCTCAGCTGATTAAAAAAAAAAAAAAAGGTTGTTTCTATCATTTTCCGTTTTTTTTTTTTATCAACCAGCATTAGAAAATAGCTACATTTTTATCAAATGTCCATTTTGTTTAAGTTCAACTCCATCGCCCTCGTCATGGTGGAAGATTTTCTTCCCCCAAAGCAATCCTAATTATTTTGATTTTGATCTACTTCTACTTGTTCTGCAGCATGATCCTGGCTGATCCCTTACATTCGCTGCCACCTTCTGGACAGATTTTAAAGGATTTACAATGCAGACAAGCCTGATCCTTAGTCAGAGGCCGCGTAAGACCCTTCTGCAAAAAAAAAAAATATATATATATATATATATATTTTTTATTATTATTTTAAATAAAGGAAATGATGTATACATACATCATGGGTCATAGTGGCCTTGCTAGACATATTTATACATCTTGAGGAATGAAAGAGTTAAATCTAGGTGTCAAATGCAAGGCCTGGGGGCCGGATCTGGCCCGCCACATCATTTTATGTGGTCTGCAAAAGCAAATCAAGCATGTCAACTTCCATGATGCTTGCTCAAGTCTGAACCAAAATTTCAAATTGTCATATGTAAGCCATAATTACATATAATATTGCAAGAATTTTCTCATTACCAAACCCGTTATTACATTAATGTCAACAATGTTGAAACAAGTCATTATTCTTGACTTCTGATTTTCAAACCAGTTATCCATCAATTTGTTGTGCACTGCGTATGTAATATCTGGAGGTGATTAAATATTTATATGGTATCACAAAATTCACCGTCATAACGGCCCACCAAGGGAAATCATATCAACAATGTGGCCTGCGACAAAAATGAGTTTGACACCCCTGGTTTGATGTATCGTGATGCTGACTTACCTGAACGATGTCAGTGGTGTATTTTCTGCAAACTTCCTCCACGGACATTTTGTGCTCCGTCTACAGAGTTGAAGCGGAAACGATCGGTCAGCTTTACCCACGTTATCCTACACCATGAAGGATCATATCTTTGTTCATCTATCTATGACTGTGATGCATACTGACAGGCAGAACAATTAAAAACTCATTCACTCCCAAAGGCGTTTTTAAACGTCTTTTCAGACTTGGTCCAGAATTGGCTGGTACTGAATGAGTTAAAAGCTCTTCCACTAAATGGCAGAAAGTACAATTGTTTTTGCGTACTACAATGTGGATCTCTTGTGTATTAGTGAACGTTAGGAGATTCACTTCGCCAGAATGCTCACATTCTAGAGATACTGACGCAATACTTACAATTGGGACTTCCTTCTTAAGGTCATCCATTCCCTTGCCACCTTTCTTCTTGGGCGACTCCTTCTCATCCTTGTCCTGCGTGGTGGCCACGCGGTAACTGTCCGACCTTCCATACTGTCAAGCAGACCAAGAAAAGCTTCATTACAGACAGCAGAAAAAACAATTCTAACAAACAGAAAGGTAGCACAATCTCAGCCTAATTAAAAAAGACAATCCGTCACACCAACCTCAATATTCTGCACATGCATTGTTGTATATGTTAAGAGACCAGCAAAATTATTTAAATCATTACATAATTTAAAAAAAAATTAATAGGCCAATTAACTGGTTATCAAAATTTTATTCTGCCAAATGTCGGAATCGGCCTCCATAAAAATGCCGATTAGTCAGGTCCTATGAAAAATAATTAAAAAAACTAAATCACATGTACAGTACTCATGTATTCGGAACCTTTACTTAATACTTTGGTGGCAATTACAGTCCTTTGGTCACTTTTTCATGTTGTCATTATGGGATGGTTATTTTTCGTTTATTCAACACAGGTCTGTCTTGTTCATTATAGGGTTCAAAACATCGTTTATATGCCAACTTGGCATACCAAATGGAGCCTGAATTCATTGGCCCCTCCACGTCCTGCATGAACGTCATTTGGATTCAAAGACCTTCAATTAAGAGTCTGGAATTGTTTGTGGGTGCCATCTGTCGTGCAACAGATTACAGCTGTTTACTACACTGGTCAGATTAACCCAGTGAACAATAATCCAAGTCAGTCCAAGTGCTCCCATTCATTTTATTCCCAGTGTCCGTTCTTCACTGTTCCTGCCGTGCCATAATAATGCACAGAAGGGTTGTAATCGAGCACGACTGTGAATCCATTTGCATTTTAATCAGAAATTTCAATTACATGAGTCCGGACTAATTAATCACAAATGAGCGTAATAAGATCTTTTAGGCCAAGCAAAGGAGCCAAGAGAACATGTTTCGAGCTTTTATCTGCGACAGTGACAATTTAGTGGAAACGAGACTCATCAATAGTGCAGATGCAATAAATCATTTGCATAAATCTAATACTGTAAAGGCCATCAGTGATGTTTTCATGCAAGGTAGTACTTTTTTGAGACCGATACAATTCTTTGGGTACTCACCCACACAGAGTACCGATACCTCTACTAGTAGATTTGATATACATAAAATGTCATTTTATACGAGGACCTAAATACTTAAGAACAAAGATCTCCCTTGATTTGCCAATGTGTTAAACCGCCGCAGTATTGAGCCAACTACCACTGAGGAGGATTTACTCAATGTCAGACTTTTTTTCCTTAAGTATCGCAGGCTGGTATATGCAGCCTCAATGAGTACTCGATACCTTAAAAAAAAGACCCGTAAAAGGCCCGATACGATCCATATTACAGACTAAACAAACATAATTTGGTCCGCCGGTCTTTAAGTTTCAAGACTAGCTTAGCCTCCTGATCTTGACGAGCAACAGCCGATCACGTGACGGAAAACAATGTGATCTGTGAGTAACAGTCGGTCATACAAGACAATGACGTTCATTATATACAATTCAGTCATGTCAATATCTGACGAAATCATCCAGTGGAGATTGCCGAGCAGTGGGTGCTTGGTTCTGATTGGAGGATTTTCGATGGCCCTGTCTCCCACACACACACACACACACACACACACACACACACACACACACACACACACACAGACAAGTCACGGATTACACACAGCTCAGTGGAGCAGTCGACCTAGAAACTGCTCTCTGTATGAGGGAGGGAGGGCTGGGGGGGGGGGGTCCTACATAATCCATTTCTTCATACCCCCCCACCACCATCCCACCTCTTAATTTACATTCACTTTCCTTCGGAACATACATCCGCTTTTCAACTTTTGTCCACTCGCGTCAAATCCCAAGACTGAACACCGATCGCGACGATTACTGCGTTCGCATTTAAACACGACTCACAGCTGCAGCTGAAACTCTGCGATGATCAGTGGTCATGCGCGTCGCCAGAAAATGGCAGTTGCTGGTGATTGACAGCTAACAGCGGGTGTGAGGTTTCCTAGCAACATCCCAACCACAGGGGAATTTTAAATAGTTTGAGGAGGATGACGAAGAGGAGGAGAGGTGGTCCAGGTTTTTTTTTTTTTAATGATGTACCTTGTGCAAGTGTATTATGTAACACAAATCTATGGAAACACCGCTACGGCCTGACGTCACGGCACACTGGTGGTGTGACTGAGCTCACAGTGCAGCGTTTTCATCGATTAAAAACTCTCACACTCGTACTCAGATGGAAACTAGATATAGATGAAATATTGACAAATGACGCAACATGCACATTGACAAAAAATAAAAAAATAAAAAGAATAAAAAGCATCTTGTGTACACTCGTGGTCTCATGGCACAAGAGAATTTAAGTCCCTAAATTTAGAACCTTATCATTAGACTGATAAGTCATTTTTTAAATGTTTTCGGAAAGCACGAATTTTTTTTTTTTAAAAAGGTCCAGTTGTCTGTATTCAACATGGATAGATTAGCATGACCCGGAAGCCTGACAAGCTCCAAAGAAAATCATTTCTTAGCAAGCAAGTTGGCCTTTTATGTTGATATCAAAATGATTTCGGAAAATGATTTAGGAAATTATTATTATTACTATTATTAATTTAGGCTAACATTATGATTATGAATGGGTTTGCATTGAACTGCATGATGCTAAAATTGCTCCTAAAAGCTAATTCAGTTCTCCAAATGAGTGCAAGCGCAGACCTCCGGCAGGGCTTAAAAGATACCAATGAATGATCGTAGCAGCTACAGAATCTGGATCAAATATGGATCCAAGGTTTAAAGCTTTTAAACCTTGCTTACGCATGTTCCAATGACGGTTGACACATTTTAAATATCCACTTAGCTCTTAATTTATTAGCAGATATCAAAACTATTATTATTATTATTTTTAACAAACTGAGTGAGCTACACTTGCTGTCCATCCGTGTTGTGAAGTGTTGCTTAACTGACATTGAAGATACTTTCACGCCTCGAAGTATTTGACGGCACCCCTCGTCTGTCTCCAGCAGCCATTTTCTTTTCTTTGTTGTTTTTGTTTTGGCGCACTGCATCATGGGATATGTCGCTTTCTCTAGCAACTCTTTGCTTTACTTGAACAAGAGGCATTGTGGGATTCGTTGAGATAAGATAAGATAAGATTAGAAAACCTTATTAGTCTCGCAATGGAGACATTCCCAATTCACAGCAGCAAAGTTATGAAAGGAAGAAGATCTGATGTAGATAAAAACTATCCTTCATGTTAATTCATGGTTCATTTGCCTTTATTTTTTCCATAAAGCGTCCATCCATTTTCTAATCCACCCGGTCCCGGGCGTTCTGGAGCCTATCCCAGCTGTCTTCGGGCTGTTTGGCGGGGTACACCCTGAACTGGTTGCCAGCCAATCACAGGGTACACATGGATGAACAACCATCCGCTCTTACAGTAACACCTAGGGACAATTTAGAGTGTTCCATTAACTGCCAGGTATGTTTTTTTGGAACGTGGGAGGAAACTGGAGAACCCATAAAAAAACCTACGCAGGCACGGGGAGAACATGCTAACTCCATACAGGAAGGCCGTTGCAGGCTGCACTGTGAGGCCGATGTGCTAACCAGTCCCCCATCGTGCCGCTGAGCCGCTGAGCAAAAACATTTAAGTATAAAAAAAAATCTGATATTATTTATTATAATCCAGATGATATGCTTATTTTGTTTGTTACAAAAATATACGGCAACAGGAAATATTTGCATTCTAAATAGCAATCGCAATATTGAAGAAAAAAAAGTCACAATTAGATTGTTTTTCAAAATCGTTCGGCATGATTCCCAATAGCTCATGTGCATTACTTGAGGCATCCTTCCATGTTTTCCCACAACCCTCCTCAAAGTGACATGGCAGTCATTCGCCGTCCTCTATCTTCCAACCGGGAATGCCAATCTCAATTTGACTTTCGCCGAGCCTCACCATCAGTAAATTCCCGATTGATTGACCTCAGATGCCTCGTCAATCCGCCCCGCCTCCCGTTTTGTACGCCCCTCCACCCGCACCTCCTCCTCCAGAGTGAATACACTGCTCTTTTAAGTTAGCCTCGGGCAAACTCTCGGTCGAGCTCTCGGACAAAGCGTGACAGAGTGGCACAACTTCTCCATTCTGGCCTGAATGCTCTCTCATTCCACGATTCCAACTTGCCTCCTCCCACCCACTCGAATTCTGCATGGAGGAAAGGGCCCTGCAAAACACACTTCATTAGAAGGACTGGATTGCAAAGGACGCTCACTACACTGCGTGCTAGTGTGGGGCGAACAGGGCTGGAGGCTATTATGAGTGTACATGACGACTCAAACCAGATGCAAAACAAAAGGAAGGTGGAGGGGGCCGAGGGGGGAAGCAACACCCAAACGGTGATCCTGTAGGAGAGGGGCACGGTGTGGGTCTGGTAAAAAGTCAGATGAGAATAAAAGACTGAAGAACAAAAACTCAAATAACTTGCACATGCGGGAGGGGGTAAGGAGGATCGGACCGGGGATGACGTTATAGCCCTATGAAACATGTTCATGTACCATCTCTTAACAATTAAAACAAATAAAGTTCAATTCTTAGATTCGTTCTCAGTGGCTTTCAAAATATGTATTCATTTGTCTTTTCCACAATCACATTCTAGATCGCTGATGGGGTTATGTGAAAGATATCGGAACAAAGTCAACGATCTGAAGCAGCAGTGATGCCATCGCCGACAGTGATGGCGGCAACAGAGAACATGGCAAGAAATCAAGGACCGTTTTGATATGCCTTATATATTTACTTTCAGTCATTTTTCTTTTGTGATTTGATGTCCATCCTAATGAATTGGAAATGACATTGTAAATGTAACTTTTAGGGCATCCATTTTATTTTCATGGGAGTCAAAACCCTCACCAAAATAAACATGTATATCATATAAAGACAAATGCTGTGAATGGGGGGGACAGACACATTGCCGCAAGGCTCCAATCTGTCTTCACACACCTAAGACTAAATGGCGCCCCCCCCCCTGTTTAATGGCGGTTGGCTTTTCAGACATGTTTCATTGTTTTGTTGCTTATCATCTCGACAGGGGGGGCTTTAAACGTATTAATAACCCAGTCCACAGACACAGCAAATCTGCCTTTGTGTTTATGGGCATTAAACGTGATTAATACGCGCCCATAGAGTAACGCGTTACTCCAGTACTCCGCAACTTGATGCTGTAGATTGACTCACAAATGTGACGCAAAGAGCGAGTCGTCACCTAAGCACTCCAGACACAGAAATAGACGACATGTATCTTGATGATGGTGTTGTTATTGTTGTTGTTGTCTAAAAAAATGTTCTTACCCCCATTTTGGTTCTCCTCGGAGGTTCGGTTTGAGTGGGTGCACTTGTCCGTTTAAGAAAAGCTCGTCAGGTGGTCGAAGAAAAAATGTCTCCCTTCACTTGTCAGCTACGGCCCTAAAGAGACAGAAAATGTGTCATGAAGAAGTGTTAAAAATGTAAATATCAGCACAAGACTCCAAAAAAATCGTTGCTTTTTCCTTTCCTCCTCGCAAATGATGCCGCTGAAGAAAGTAGAGCCACGCAGATGTTGGGATGCCATGTTCTTCCGCGGAACTGCACGCCCCCGTCCCCTCGCAGCCTCCGCGGAAGGAAATAGAGCCAAGCAACAGCTCGTTCCAAACGCATAAACTGGTCAGGAAAATCGTTCCAAAGCCTTTTTTTAATGAATAAACCTGGAAAATTCTACTGAACAGTAGAAAATATCCTGTACGGCTGAGTACTCACACATTGTGCTGAAATAGTGCACCAAAAATACTGGTGTAAGCAGAATTGGCTCGTTAATCAAATATTTAACAAAAGTAAGGGTTCTATTACTCAAAGAGAATTCACCACAATATGACTCAACTTTATTTATAGAGTATCCTTGTCATGGAGTGCAGAAGTTGTTCTACTAGCGTTTTGAATTATCTTATTAGCCAAATACTACTACTATTAGCTACATGGAAGATTCTGTGTGAGGGGAACAACTATGTAGTAGAATAACTACTTGTTGAAATCTGCACTTGTTAACTAGAAGACCTTAATCACAATACTATTAGAACTAATAGCACACCGTTGTCAAGAAGAGCACAGTTTTCCCTCATGAGTAACATGCTCAACTAGTGCGCCCTATTTGTTCTACAACTTCACTGAATTATCTTACTGTTGAGGATAAAGAGTGTACTACTACATGGACATTTCAGTGCACTAGTAGGACACATACCTGTCAACCTCGGCTAATAGCTGCCCTTAAATATGATTACGATTCCCCTTACAAAGCAACAAAAACCCGTACAGCGGTTTACCGCGCATGCGCACATCATGCTTTATCAATCCGACCGTACGCAGCGATGAAAAAAAATAAACGATTGCGAATTACTTACTAATAGTAGCGATCGACGACGGCATTGTCGTTGGCTACCAGCAGGTGAGACGATCTGGATTTGAGCCAAAATGCTCTTTGTGAGATCGGTTCACAATAGTTTTTTTTGTTTTGTTTTGTTATTTTCTGTATAAAATTTGTAATACGCCGTACATGATTTGAAATGATTAAAAAACATATAAAATACGGGGAAAACGTATAAGTTGACAGGTATGAAGACAGTTAATCAGGTTTAAGCAGGTTGATATTCACCCTCATAATGACAGAAGATGCCATGCATAACAGTCAACTAATAAGGGCATGCCAAGCTTTCATTTTGCCATCATTATTTTCCACCCGGTGTGGAGGATTAGACAATTATATGCATGCTTTTACAACACATGAACTACAAAGATGAAGAAGAGTCAAACGTGACTTATAAAACAGATGGGCGAATAAGTGTGAAATGGGATCAATCGCGAGCTCCATCATAATTGAAGCGTGGCCTGATTTCTCTTCTGGTGCCGCTTGCAGCTGCGTCATCCATCACTTGTGAACGGAGCAGAGGCCAGGTTAAGCACACAGCAGAAACATTTTCATTTTAATGACAAAATCATGCAAAACACTCATGTACTCCTCACGATTGAGGAATCTGCAAAAAGGAATGGACTTGATAGACTTGATCTTTTTTTGAGGGGCGGGGCCTGTCTGATCACCATAGCAACAGGTGTCATCTTGCCTTGGTTTACTAATCCCATAAAAGAGCAAAAAAATGCTAATGGTGTCATTTGCTTGTGATGTTTTGATGGAAAATGCTAATGAACTCTAACTATGAGGAATGTTTCTTGTTTTTGTTTTTTTTTAGCATAAATACAAGAGATATTCTGTCAACGAAAATTAAGAACTTTGTGATCCCCAATTTGTTTTCCAGCTGGCAGGACTAACAATTAATAATAAAACACAAATCAAGAAACATAAAATAACCTTTCCCCGGAGCAGTAAACACTGGCTACATTAACAGTAAAGATTCACTTTGGTGCTTCTCATAAAATGAGCAAAATTACATTAGAATTGCCTCTGTCTTCTCTCCAGACTGGGAGGAGGGAGGAGAAGCAACAGTATAACAGGCCAAAATCCAAACATCAGGGAGTGAGGCAGACCAAGAGATCAATTGCATACTTGGTGTGAGAATGTCGAAATAAGATGAATGATGCTTTATTAGATGTGTGCCTTTCAGGAGCGTGGCCACATGAACAACTGGAGTCGGGCTAGCTTTTTTTAGTGACAGAAGAGCACATGATTTGACCAGCATTTTTTTACTTTTGGCTTCTTTTTATATTTGGTAATTGTAAAGCTGCATTAGTCTTGAGTAGTTTCTTTCCGGAGGCCAGTGAGGCAGCCCGAATGCCTGTGTGTGTGTGTGTGTGTGTGTGTGTGTGTGTGTGTGTGTGGGCAGAGAAGTTTGCCATTTGACTGTGATGCATGTTAATTTTCCATCACAGAGCTCAGACGTGTCCCGCAGTTAGACAACTATGAACTAAGGGGGTTGGGGGGGGGGGCACAGACATGCACCCTGCTAGTACGACAGGTGCTTGGCAGGTGTCATAGACACACACACATACACACACGCACGCAAAAATAAAGCCTTCATGTGCATGGGTTGAGCGTCTTGCCATGCGAAAATAAGAAGCCCTTATCAACCCCTCCAGTTTGAAGTGGCTACTGAATTCCATTGCACGAGCCACTGAGAACTATTGGTGTCATTTTGTAGGGGAGTGGTTATTATTATTATTATTATTATTATTATATTACTATTATTTTTTTATGGCTGCAATTAAATCAGGACTTTATATATATTTCAAAGACAAAACACCAATCAAATCCATCAATATTTTATCAAGGTTAATTGATATTATATTGACACACACTGGCTGAAAGTTGTGCTTTTCCCTTTTCATTTCTGCAGCTGTTTGACATTCCTTCTTCTGTAGCTACAGATGTAAATCAATACCAGAATAAATATTAATAAATGCTCTAAAATGAATCTCGGACATTTTTGCAATAATTATGATTTCATTTTATAAACGTAAGATGTAGTTCCAGTTCATTTTCATTTTTCACAAAAGCATTTTCGTTTTTCTTTGACTTCATTAATAAAACTCGTGCACATAGCAAGTCATCCTTTTTCCATTTGGTGGATGACAACATTATTTCGAATGCTCATCGCACCTGAGTAATGAAGTCAGCTCAGACATTCATCTCTGTTTCCGTGGTAATGTAGCTTCCTTTTCACCTGAACACACACACATACACACACACACACACACACACGCGCGCACGCACAGACACACGCATGCACGCACACACACACACACACACACACACAGAGGCACGCGCGCGTCAGGTTGACCTTGTGGAGGAAATCATCGGCCATTCATCATCTTCGTCAGCTCCAGTGATGCGAGGAAGAGGAGAAGGAGAAAAGAAGGACCCCGAGATTCAACCAGTGCATGTTCTCACTCATGTTTGCGACGCGTTGTGGATTTTAAACAGCAGTTACACTACAATTACATCAATTTTGCGTGGAGACGATTAAGTCTCACTTTGCATGGAAGTTCACGATACATGTCAACACAATCAAAGGCTGAATTCATATCCGATTTCAATCATTTTAACTTAAGGTTGCAGCATTAAATTGACAGAGCAACTCATACTATGTTATTCCATTAATAATATTCTGATAAAATATTCATATTCAAGACTTACAGAAATACTGTAATGAAGACTCAGCTCCTCTCACGGCTTCTCAGTACAGCAATAATATTACCTGTTGTACGCAGAGGATAAAGAACATATGCCTGTTAGTATTGTTATATTTTCTGTTGAGGCACCAATGTCTAGCTTTATAATTCACATAAGTACACTTTATTTGTGCAAAGGCAATTATTTTTCTGACAAGCTACAACTTCAAGTCTGATGCGTGATGAGAGTCTCACACATGCACACAAACCTCGATCCCATTGCCGTCTCTGTAAATGAATGTGGCAGGGAGGTTGGAGACAGCTATGTGAGGGATTATCGGCGGGTGAAAAGGGGAGATGAGTTTAATTTTAGACTGCTTCTATAAATAAACTCCATTTATTTCTCACACACACACACACACACACACTCACACACACACACACACACACACACACACAAACGCAATTACTGTTTGATGTTCTAATAGAAAGAGTGAGTGGAGGGGGAGGGGGGCAAGAAGCTGCTGTTGCCTGGCAACCGTATCCGGCATTTGCAGAATATGTGACACACATACACACACAGACACAGGAGATGCCAAAGAAATATCGACTGTTGTTGTATGTTGCCACAATGCATTGTGATGAAGGGCCGGGGTGCCCTGCAGTCTTACGTAAAAATAAGACGGGGGCTTTTGATGTTCCTTTGTTGACTGGGATGAGCTAAAAATAGCATTGATTGATGAGTGGGGATTCTGCAGGAGACGACCTGAGGTGCAGGGGCCAGCACCTATCCCATCATGCATTGCAGTGCGCCTCATTAGTACCAGACAGAGTGGATTTTGTAATTTTGTCATTTTGTTTTGGAAAAAAATAGCACGCTTCAGGACTGTCTAAAAAAACACAATTCAATAGAATGCAAAGAAATAGATATGAGCAGCATGATTTCAGGCATTAATTCAACGGGCATTCAATGGGTGTGTGTGCTTTGGCCACCAAGGGAGAGCATAATACATATTGCACAGAGATTTGGTGATGAAACGTTGAAGAAGACCATCACAATTAAGCAATTAAGCGGCAGTATTCATAGTTTGTTTTTTTCTCAGAGGATAAAGAATATATGGCTGTGTATTAATATTTAGTCTGTCTGTATATGTTTCTCTCAGTTGTATTCAAATGCAAATCATTTGCATGCTATGCTATGCTAACGTACAGCAAGATAGCAATGGGAATAAGGAGGATGTCAATGTGTAAAATAAATCTTAATTTCAGATTGGAATGTGTAAAATAGTTGACAGGTTGTCCTGAGATGCCAAATTTGAAGTTGAAATCGTTTGACTCGGTCACGAAATGTGGAAGGACGATATGCAATTGTAGTGGACAGTGTCTACATTTGAGAATACAGGTATTGTCATGTAAAATGTGGAAATTGGGGGAATGTGTCATGTGTTTCTCCTGCAGGTGGCAGAGGAGGGCCGTCCCTCCAGTTTACACACCTGCTGCCTATGTAATCAGGCGACTATGTAAGGACTCCTATGTTGTCATGTCTGCCAGATCATTCGCCTTGCTCATGATTGTCACCAACTGTTGAATTCGTCCAAAAATTCAATGTTCTTGCCCTTCGTTTTTGTTCCCTCCAGGTTTTCTGCACTTAGCTTTGTAAGTAGTTTTTCGTATAGTCACAGCTTTTGTATTATATGGGTTTCTTCTTGTTTATTTATTAAGTAATTTCCAACTAGGTTTTTAATCCTTGTTTTTTATTTTATTTTATTTTATTTTTTTGCAAATGTTTTTGGTTGTCTCATTTTCCTGGTGCCATACTAGCGTTCTTGTGACCTATTTTTGTGAATAAATCTTTTTGGTCAATACTTTCCGAGTTCACCTTTCTGGAGTCCAATTCTGTCCAAGAGAATGTGAAAAAGCGTTTTTTTTTTTTTCCAATTGAATCATTTGGACGAAAAAAAAACTGTGGCCGAAAAATAAAAATATGTATATAATGATCACACCTTAATCAACATTCACCTTAACGGGCCCCAGTCCCACTACTGCTGCTCCCACCGATTGGACGAGAGAGCGGGCCTTGGATGGTTCTGATTGGCTGCCAGCATGCAGCCTGTTGCTGGGCTGTTTCCATGGAGATGACTATCAGCCTTTTCTCCCTCCTCATCCTCCTCCTCACTGTGAGGATTCTGCTGCTTGGTGAAAATGATGTCTGTAAGGAATTCAGGTTTCAGGGGCGCAATCGTGCACAAATTAAAGAGACAGACATAAACGAGGCCACTAGGATTAAATATCATCATGACAGAGATTTATCACACATATTGCGACATTTCCCAGACCTTGGACAAATGCATATCAAGAACAAATGCAATCACAAGTGAGCCATTCAGAACTAGGACGGGGTAACTCCCTTTATTTATTTATTTATTTATTTATTTTGGAGTTTAGTGCAGAAATTAATAGAAAAAGTCATGCCCCCCACCCCAACCCCAAAGTTTAGCCTGGGTCATCATCAAAAGAATTTATAAGTTAAAGAGTCTTCCTCCATCATCCTATCAGCTCTCTTCTTCCCCCTCCTTCACTAGTGAAGCGCTCCCTCTGCTGGCAACTGCTGGAATAACACATTGAAGAGTCCTTACACTGTACTAAAAAGGTGTCGAAACCATTTTCGTCGCAGGCTACATTTTAGTTACTGTTTCCCTTGGAGGGCCGTTATGACTGCAAAACCAAAACCCTCATTACAGTGACTTATACTATCGTTGAATAAACCAGAAGACTGGTTTATTCAACGATAGTATAAGTCACTGTAATGAGGGTTTTGGTAACAGGAAAACTTACAATAGCTCTTTTCTGTAATACATAAGAGAAATTGAAATTTTGGTGCAAATATTAGCAAGCATCATAGAAGTTGACATGTTTGATTTGCTTTCGCAGGCCGCATAAAATGACGTGGCGGTCCAGATCTAGCCCCCGGGCCTTGAGTTTGACATCCGTGCTGTACTATATTCAAAAATCCCCAGTGTATTTTTAAAATCGCAACCCTTGTTTCAAGAATGAGGGTTGAAACCCTAACCCAGGCTAATTTGAAACCCCTTGAAAAAAATAGCCTTCTTACTTGAAAAACGTTCCTTGAAACCCTAAACTGAAAGCTAAACCCTTTTTTGAAACCCCAAACTTTTGTAACTTTTTGTAAACTTTTGAATTTGTAACCCCAATTCTTTTTGAAAACATGGTACTGAACAATAACCCTTGAGACATGAACCCAGCAGCCCCCGTATTGCGACAGTGCCTTTCTGGTTGGTGTCCAAGCGAGTCAGTAAAAAAATTCCTCTGCGGTCTGACTGTCCTTCACATGAATGATTCCATACAGTTTGTGTGGTCGACCGCATACGAATGTTCTCATCAAGAAGCATATGCACACACAACAGAATTGTCTTTATTTCCGAATCAAGACATTTATCAAAAGTAGTCATTTACAAACGGTTTCTAAATGGCAGTGAAAATTTTGCGCAAACATCAAGTCTCATAAGAAAAGTCTGAAAGTGAGTAAATGGTGAAAATTGAGCGGGTTCAACGTTTGAAGCATTGGAACAGTATCTTGGGTTGTTTGAAGATTTAAAATTCTGTTTGAGTCTGTGCTAACTGCCGCTAGCCTAGCTGTTTAGCATTTTATTTTAGCATTAAGATAAACTTTTGTTGGATGATTTTGGTGTTTAAATTTGTGATGTTTAATTGTCTTTTGTTTTATGGGTGAATTTTAAAGTGTAAACGTCAATTGTGGATGATAAATAAAAAAGCTTGTCAGTTGCAGTGGAACAAAACACAGTGGCAACAAGCGCTAAGGAATACTTTAAAACATGTTAAAATCACTTTTATAATGTTTGAACCATGTGGAGATTTTTCATACGATCTCTAGATCAGAGATTTTCACCGAATGGTCCTGGAACGTATCCCTGCAATAAACCGGTTCACCGTATGTGTGCTTGTTAATTAAAAAAGAAATATATATATAGTATATATATACTGTATATATATATATATATATATATATATACACTCCTTCCCACTAACAATCCTTCAGACAAAAAAAACCTCCCCAACGAGCCATTGCCCTGATCCTCCGACACCCTTCATCTTCGCAAACACTTTTGACTTTCTCTCACACTCATCCATGTTTCCAATCTGGTCTTCAGATGACGCCGTGCCGGTCCACCTGCATCCTGGCCACCATCTGTACGGTGCTGTAGAGACTCACACAGGAGCCGGTCGCCGCCATGGTTGCAGCCAAGGGGTTGACCAGGTTTCTTTGAGGCTGCATGCGAGCCTCGCCAGACACCTGCCGCTGCAGACAAGACAGGATAGAACAACAGCAACACATGACGTCACACAAATGATATAACAGTACTCACAGGCATACATTATTTATCCTCTATGAAGATCAACTAAAGAGGGAGCCCTCATACCTTGGCCTTAAAAAATATTTAAAAGCTGAACATTCTCTGAATTATTTATTTGTTTTGAGAGCTATTCTTAACTTCCTGCTGCCTTGAGGGGCTTACATAACTAAACTGCCCCAGATGAGCACATATTTAGTCGGGACGTAAATCTCGTCCTCACAGGAGCCGAAAGAACATTTCAAAAGAACGTTTAATGGTTGCAAAGAGGCAATAAAGGAAGGGATGTACCAACCTGGAGGAGGCGGAAGTAACCTGGAGTCAGTCTTCCCAGTCTGATGATCATTCCCGCTGCTGCACACCTTCCTGCGGGAGAAGACGATGAACCATTTAAAATGAACAGAAACCGCCAAGAGGGATGACAATATACATGGCAACTTTTCAACATCCATACAAATTCATGCACTCCTTCCATTTTGACAAAAGCCACTTTAATTTTTTTACTTGATACAAAGTTTAGGCCACTTCAAAAGAGTCAAAATGATACCTTCTAGTCAGTTGTAGAACCTCCACGGTAGATCCAAACAGTCTGCGAGCTCGCCCCCGGACCATCAAAAAGTGGCTGCAGCCTGAAGGAGGCTTTTATACTGCGACCCGTCTTGTCTTGCATGGATGCACGCTTGAAGGAACATTTGTGTTAATGCACTGCGGTGACTTATGTAAGCTGGCGCCATTCCCATTTCCCTTGAAAGCCCCACAACAAGTGTCCTAATGGCACCCCGAGAGCATCAAAGTGGTGACAATGCTGCACTATGGAGGCTTTTGGACATTTTTATTGAGAATGAGGGCAGCTTGGAGTGTGATGGAACAAATAAATTGAGCCTGACTTTTGGGATATGACTTGTGGGTTTAATAATCACAATGCTACAAGGTTCCTTCTTCATTGTTTTGGTTGTATTATTTTTCATTCAATGTCTGGATTTTTTTGTGTACCACGAGAGGGAGCTTCTATACCATTAGTTGTACTCCTATCTCAATTGGAGAACTAAAGTTGGTTTGTTCATCTTTTTAGTCTGACTTTGTGTCACGTTGCAAGGTGGTGGTGGACCCCAAAAAGCAGGCAAGAGGGAGGAGCAGGGTGTATTTGAAGAAGTGTATTGATAAAACACAGAAAACTAAATCCAAAACATAGTCCTAATAATGAAACAAATCCAAAGTAGCAAACAAAACCCATGACTTAAGCAAAACACTATCAATAACAGAAAACCTGACCAAAAACATGACAAACGTGGACAGCATGGCAGCAACAAACAAACATGACAGGAGCCAACAGCAACAATGACCCGACAATGAGTGGTCAGGCGGGGAGTCCCTCTAAAGCACTAATTACATAATGACCAACAGGTGTGCAGCTGCAGCGAGAACCCTACAGTGCCACCTGTTGGTCACAAGCAGAATCATGACACTTTGCGACCTACAGCCACTCAAGAGATGAAAAATATGCACAGTTGCTTCTCTTTAATGCGATAGATAGGGCCAAGGTAGGGTGTATTAAGGAATTTAGTCTTACTATGAGTACTATTGGTACCAGTCTCTCACCTGAACATCTGTTTAAACTCTTAAAACAAAGGACGTAGGGTTAAGTTTATATCTTCTTCCCCCTTGAGTGATTAACAGCCCCCAAGTGTCTTCTTTTGCGTCCGTCACCTCGGGAGAGTCCCTGAGGGCTGTCAAGTTCCCCTGAAGAGGAACTCTTATCTCGAGATTTATGCACAGCAGGAGAGCTTTGGGTTTTCTTATCACGTCAAAATCGAATTGCATCAACCTTTCTTTGTTTCAGATTTTTACATAAGGGGCAGAACTGCCCGCCTCTCATTAACATATTATACCCATATAAACATGAGACTGTATTTTTCCTGGGCTCCCTGATGAAATCTGAAACTCCCAGAACCCGAATCGATTCGTATTGTGATAAACTGCAGAAAAGAAAAATAAAACCTTCGAAGGTACTGTTCATCATCTCCAGCCTGTATTTGGATAACCAACATCTTCATCATCCGAAACTAACGAATACGCGGAGGAAGAGAAAGGCCGACTCTCCCCCCCAACAGGAGCTACTTCCTTCATTTGAATCCTGATGCTGAATTTCAGGTGACTTTGCAGCATTTCTTTACTCATTTAGCAATTTTGTCATGGGAACTCTTTTGTAATTCTTCAAAAAGTAGGAATTTTTGCAATGCTGAACAGTGAGATTGTTATAAATAGGTAGATAAATGCTGATTAGGAGGTAAATTTTAAATTGCATCCATTCATTTGAAAATGAATGGACAGCAAACACATTGATAAAAACAGCTCAGTCTCTACTGCATGTGAATAACATGGTCGTGATCAATTTTTGCCATGGACCGTCTTGAAGTAGTGCTGTTCCCGTGAGGCGAGCAAGGCTTCCTCGTGTGCTGCCGCCATCACGGGAGTTTGGACCACCTTGAGGTTCACGCCGCCACGGGCGTCGCTATCCGGGTCCACCATCAGCTTCCCGATAAAAACCTGCAACAAACAACGACAACGAGCATGAGAAAAAATGTCCTGAGGAATACCGTCGTTTAGCATTGTTTGCATGCTGCTAGACCTCTTCGTGGTGCTGTCCCACGTCCTCTTGCGCTGTTTCTGTCCTTATGGACTCAATGTGCTTCTCCCTCTTTTCTTTGATTCCCTGCAAGAGAGAAAAACAAAACTTTGTCGAGGAAAAGCCTTTCTTCGTGGGACAAAGAAATGGTGAAGGACAAAAAGAAACCTTGAGGATGTCATAGTTGGACGTCTTAGAGACAAAATTGCTCCATGACTTGGCTGTGAGCTGACGTTGCCTCCAGTGAGACTTCATCTGCAATAAAATGTATCAAAGGTAAAACGTCACCAAAGTCAACCAAATCAGGCAAAATATGCTTGTTCTCTAACAGCCAAAATAAGAATAAGAAAACCTTTATTCGTCTCACAATCGGGAAATTCCCAATTTACAGCAGCAAAAATGAAAGGAAGAAAGTACAGTGAAACTCCTCTACAACGAAACCTACATGAGCGAAAATACCCCCTAGTGTGAAAAAATCTTCATGCATTAACACCATTCCCACTTTCCTGCCCCCCATACAACGAAAAGAAAACCCTGTTGCATTATACGGAATCATTTTCTCTGCTTTTGCCTCGCGACGAGATTCACGACAACGAAGTCTAATCCAACAGCGACCTCTACCTCTTTGTTCGGAAACAGCAACAGCAACCACCACACTGGTTTACACATGCGCAGTAGTCCAGGAAGTATTTGTTATTGTTAGTTTCAGACGCAGCAAGAACGTTGCGTTGCTAAAATTGCTCCAAAACGGACCTTTGGACGTCAAGCAGCTAAGACGAGAAGAGCTCTGACGCTGGAAGAGAGGATAAAAGTGATCAAAATGAAAGACGGAGGAAACAAAATAAAAGACATTATCCAAGAAATTGATGGAAGTGAAAGTGAATGCTGATTGTAAATTTCGCAATTCCTTTCCCTATTTTTCTTTCTACACTGACTATACGAAGTGTCAAATAAGTGGATGCTCATACTTATGCACTATTGGAAAAAAAATAAAGAGTACACATACGTTTGAGTGTGCGTGTACACATTCGTGTGTGTGTGTGTGTCTTTATATCTGAGATCAAATTTGCTACAGTGAAAAACCCCTGTTGTGAAAAATTTCTTGCTGCAAACATGATTTCGTTGTAGAGGAATTTCACTGAAAGAACAAAAAGTATAGGAGCTGCTGTACAGGCAGCCACTCTCGCTGCGCTATCTTGAAGCCATAATAACATCATAACAAAATAATACAACACAACACATAACACATAAGATAAATAAAAATAAATTGAATGTAAATGATTTTTTAAAAATTCTATTTTCAATTCAATGGACCGTGTGTTGCTCCTTCTGTCCTGCATGCCTTGGCCATCTGGGAGCAGTATAGTAATTACGACAATGTACGGGAAACGGTGGTCACAACTCAGTTAACTGGAGTAATCTTTGTCATTCATTGCCTTTGATGCTGAATGTTCTCACCTCTTCATACATAAGTTGTTCTTCCCTGTTGGCCTCCTCGACATGTTGCCGCAAGACTTCCTCCTGCTCGGCCACCACCGCCTCGGCTATGCGCTGTGACATCTGCTGGGCAGAACGCAGGGTCTCTTGGTCCGGCGTGACGGGGCGGATGCCCTCCCGGATCAGCTCACGGCTGATCTCGTCCCACACCTCGCTCACCTGCGTGACATCACACTTTGTCGTCATGCTTTAGCCACATTAAATAGTGCAGGCAAAAGAGTCGTCTGTCTAAGACAGGGGTGTCCAAAGTCGGTCCTGGAGGGCCGCTGTCCTGCCTGTTTTCCAGCTCTCCCAGGAGCAACACACCTGATTCGCATCATCAGGATTGTTCTAATGCTGCTCCAGAGCTGGTTGATGAGCTGATGAGCTCATTTGAATCAGATGTGTCACAGCTGGGAGAGCTGGAAAACAGGCAAGACAGCGGCCCTCCAGGACCGACTTTGGACACCCCTGGTCTAAGATATCTGATTCCAATTGTGTCTCAGTATGGCAAATTTTCAGTTCGAAGGAGTAGCTCTGCAATTCACACAAAACTAAGATGGCCAATTCCTGTTCATCTTCAACCATGGATCATTTTTTTTGTGTATCCTGTTCCAACAGCCCACCCATTTTTTGTGAATCAGAAAAACTGGTACAGATTATTTCAGGAAGCCCTATAAGTGAGTTTTAGGGTGTCCTGTTTGTAACCACCACAATTCAAAAAATGTCACGGTTTTGCCAAAAATCACGCATTTTTGAGCTTGTTGAGGCCCACAAAAAGCAGAATCGTTTGTCAGAAGAATAACTCAATGATTTCAAAAGGGAATAATACTGTCATGTTTTGGTTTGTGACCAACAGGTGGCACTGTGGGGCTTTTCCCTGGAGCTGCACACCTGTTGGTCGTTAGGCAATTATTACTGTCATGATTCGGTTTGGGCCCAACAGGTGGCACTGTATCGCTCTCCCTGCAGCTGCAAACCTGTTGGTCGTTAGGAAATTAGTGCTCTAAAAGGACTCCCAGCCCGAGCACTCATGGTCGGGTCATTGTTGCTCTTTGCTGCTGTCATGTTTGTTTGTCTGTCATGTTTAGGTCATGTTTTTGGTCATGTTTTTGTTATTGATAGTTTTGAGCTTCAGTCATGGTTTTTGTTTGATACTTTGGACTTTGTTTGTTTTGGATTTAGTTTTCTGAGTTTTAATACAATCTTTCAAGTACACCCTACTCCTCCCTCCTGCCTGCTTTTTGGGGTCCACCACCACGCAAACGTGACAAATACAAAGTAACATTGATGATAAAACACCTGCTATTTTGTTCTTACCTTGAAATCAAGGTACCTTTTGACGATACTCAAGGTCACTCTGTCTTTAACGGACAATCCTGGAAGATCCTCGAAACCTGCACAAGATAAAGGATCAGTTATGTGGACAATGAGGGTTGCGGATACGCTCGAGCCTATCACATCTGACTGGTCGCCAGCCTCATTTTGTATTTGAGTGTTTGATTCTCTGTCCCGATCAATAAACAACTCTAAGTGCATTTGCATTCTGCTTACCAATTCTGCAGAAGATCAAATAAATCTTGGCTATCAGGTTCTCTTGCATCTCTAATACGGCGGCGCTCGCCGTGTCCAGAGTCGACATCAGCGCTGCGTCATCCACCTTACGATGTGCCAGGACAGGCTCCTTTGGATCTGTGTGTAGGTAAGAGAAAATTTGTCACACGTTTGGTTGTCCATTTGGAGCCGCCGACTCAACCAAACCTGCGATCCCGCCGTGTTGATTCCGGCTGACTCCCAGCTCCTCTTCCTCCCGCCGCCACACTTGCAGCAGGAGACTCGGAGCCGTCCAGCCATCGCTGTCGCTCCAGCTCAGGATGTGAGGAATTGTGCTCAGGTTGTCACACAGCTCCAAAAGAGTGGCCAAGATCACGCCGTGAACGCACTTGGGACTCGACTGAAGGAAAAATGAAAGCAGAAGTTAAAAATGTACCCATACGAAGGGATTTCTGGACTCCAAAAGTTTTAAGAATCCCTGCAGTCAAGACCCCCACCAAGACTCTCCCAGGAAGGGTTTGAGTTACTTACACTGAGTAGGTCCAGTAAGACCAGCACGCCATCTCGGGTTAGGAAGCAATCCTCTGTCGTGTAGCAGCCCACAATGCAGGTGCTAACAATGGAACCACAAATGAACCATTTCCATTTAAGTCACTTTCAGTCAATCTTCACCCTTAACTCCGTCACCCAAACCTAACCCGAGACCCTATCTCCCAAACCCCAACTCAAGACATAGGAACCCTAATTCCAATGATACAAACATTTCCTCAAGAGTGAGCGCTAGTCACAGTCAGCAGCAGAGTGAGAACCGTTAGCTTAAGCTGCACTGACCGCACGCACGCCAAGGTTGACAGGAGAAGCTTGTTGTGTCCTAGGCCACTGTAGAACATGCTGGTCCCTCTCCTCAGGTAGTGGACCGTCATCTCCACGCCCTCGGTCCCAAACAGCTCCTGCCGTGCGACCGCAGGCATGTCAGAAATATCTTTTCTGGATGATCAATCAACTTGTCCCAATTACCTTTCTGTGCATATCACTCTCACACAGAGCTGAGAGGATGATTTGCATGTCTGACTTCATCTCCACGGTAACCGCATCCTCATCGCTGGTAGTCGACTCCATCTGCATTAGAAGCCCTGAGAAGTTGATGCGTGCGATGGAGAACATTGTGAGGTGAGGGGTTATATGGAACTGAACTGCACTGGTCATAACCAATGACGCGAACACCTGCTAACCCAAATTCCAAACCCTTATCTCAACTTTATTAAACTGACCTAGAAGCATGTGTATGGTCCCCTGGTCGCACAGGTCCTGGTTGAGGGTCTTGTCATCCAGGGAGGTGACTGATCTCATCAGTCTGATGCAGTACCGCATGTGAGCCTTTTTGCTCCCTCGGCCGCCGGTGGCGTGGAAGCTGTGACCTTGTCCACAGTAGCCGTCTGGAATCAGTCAAGCGCCGTGAGTCGAATGCCCCATCATTGCTTCACTCACTCTGACCATGACCATGGTGTCTCACCTTGCCTGACGCACCAGTCCAGCAGGTGCAGCAGGGCCACATTGCCATAGCAGGACATGTAGTGGTCCAGTATCAGCGGGGCCACGGTAGCGAGGACTGCCAGTGCCTGCAGCTGGAGCTCTTCCAGCTGGATGGACGACCAGTCACGAAACCCCGGCTTCACCTCGGTGGGGATGGCGGGCGGCTTGGCCAGGGTCAGCAGAGCCAGTATCACCTGTTCCTCTTTGAAGATCTGCACCACAAAAAGGACAAGATCAATGTCACGTCAATATCTACCTCGATGTGCAGAACCAGGAGCATCCACCGGGATGGTTGCAGGATCTCTGGACATCACAACCAGCAGATTTAACAGCAGCTTCTTCATTTGCAGGTCTTCCATGTTGTACGTCAGCTTCAGCTTGCCCACCAAATTATGGTGACTCTTCACTGAAACGGAAGCCCGGGAGAAAACGTGGCCGTCAAATCCAAACCAAAACACCAGAGACGGAGAGGAATTTTGCCTTACGCTCGGGAAACGTGCTGAGGGCAACAAGCTGGTTGGCGAATAAGCTCTCCTAAAAAAAGAGAGAATTATTTGTCTCAACCAAAGCAATAATGCCATTGCTTGAACAGCTAAGTGTACTTCCCATAGATGCCTCTGGGTGATGTCTGATGAATCGTACCCTAGCCATCATTCCCAAACCCCGAATTCAACTCATCTAAACACTGAACTTTTTCCTCAGCAAACCTAACTCCACTAAGCCTAACCCTTATCCTAACTCAGAGAACGACTGGCCTAGAAGACATCACTCACAATGAGCAGAGCGCAGGAGTTCTCAGCAAAGAGGGTGGTGAGAACCAGCAGATCGTTGCGGACTTGGAGGTCAACGTGTCGGGAAGTGTTCAGCAGGGCCTGAGTAAAGGCTTCTTTTAAAGATCTACAGGACAGAAAGCGATACAGTCAGAGTTTTTCAAAAACAGCTTTTCTTCATTCAAGTTAAGTCAAGTCAATTAGATTTTGGAGCGCCGATTCACATTGAGAAGGGCTTGGCGCCAAACAATAAGAAAATCAAGGATTGAGACACATTTGGCGAAGGAAAAAACCCTCTAAGGAAGAAACATTGAATAGAACCCAGGCTCTTTTGGTCAATTTTGTGCCTCTGCTAGCTGGGTTTGGATGGAGAGTGTCCAAAAAAACTAGAGTAGAGAAAAGAGGATAGTGGGGTTAAGCGATTGAGGGAAGGAGGAGAGAACAATAGGCACAACAACAGCAGTCTCATGAACAAGGTTGGTAGTGTTTGGGGGGTTCGGGTTTGGGTTAGAGAGTCAGGTAAGCCGTTTCAGTGCTTTAGTGGGCTTCTTGGAGTTGGGACTTGTGGATCTGACATACATGGCACATTCCACGCTGCTGAGCTGGGCGGCCACTGTAGCCTTGTTGCCACTCTCCAGAAGGTTCCAGAGAATTTCCGAAGAGTGAAACAGGATCAGTCCGGATGGGTCTGGCTCATTCATGCGCAGACAGATGCTCTCGGCCCCTCGCACACTGAGCATTAAAGTGCAGTTCATATCTAGGGATGGACGAAGGATAATATTTGTAACCTACAGTAGGTAGAAAAAATATATATACAGAGAAACTCCTCTACAACGAAACCTACATGGTCAAAAATGCCCCCTAGTGTGAAAAAAAATTAATGCATGAAAGCCATTCCCACTTTTCTGTTCCCCCTACAGCGAAAAGTCCCCCTGTTCCGTTATGCGAAACCTTTTTTCTGCTCTTGTCTCGCAACGAGATTCACTACAACGAAAACGAGCCTTCCTCAAAGGTCTCATCCAACCTCAGCATGCCACAGCGACCTCTATTGCTTTGTTCGGAAACAGCAACAACAACCGCCACGCTGGTTTACACATGCGCAGTGGAACAGGAAGTATTTGTTTCAGATGCAGCACGAACATTGCATTGCTAAAATGGCAACAAAACGGACCTTTGCATACCAAGGAGTTAAGAAAAGAAAAGCTTTAATGCTTGTAGACAGGATAAAGGTAAGAAAAATAAAAGCTGGAGGAAGCAAAATAAAAGACATTATGCAAGAAATTGATGTAAGTGAAAGTAAATGCTGATCGTAAATTTCGCAATTTCTTTCCCTTTCTTTCTTTCTACGCTGGCTATATAAAGTGTCAAAGTGTATGCTCATACTTATGTACTACTGGAATAAATAAAAAGTACAAAAATACGTTTCTTGTGCGTGTTCGTGTTTACGCTTGAGATCAAATTTGCTACAGTGATAAGTCCTCTGTTGTGAAAAATTTCTTCCTGCAATGATGATTTCATTGTAGAGGAGTTTCACTGCATATCACAACACCTGGCATTTGAATAGGGGTGTGTTGACTTTTTATATCCACTTTATGCTAATCAGCATATCGACCCGCTGACTTTGCCACAAGGACTCTTGTGTTGATAATGAAGGCGCTCGAGTAATAACAAAGGATCTTCAGTAATCCCCCCCACCCCCATCCCCAGGAACTGACCAGATGTGCTGGAGAGCATCTGAAGTGTTTGCAGGAGCAACAGCTTGACGGCGGGCTGCTTCTCCAGCGCCGCTATGGACAGGAACAGCGTCTTGGCCAGATCGCTGCGCTCCAGAAGCTGAAGTCTGTAGCCGGGGGACGTCGGTTGAGGCTCTGTGAGCATCAACACTCGTGAATGCAGATCCCAACAACGCTCCGAATGAGGCCAAAACACACCGTGAAATAACTAGGACACAAAATTAGGTACAGCATCCAATACTAACCGGTACACAAATTCAGTGTTTTAATAAAAGATACCAATTAGTATACTGTACTAGATAGTTTAAGTGTTTCTAATGGTGTGTCCGTCCCACTTTACATATTAACAAAACAATACTTAACTTCCAAATTGCAAATACTTGATATTGTATGTAGATGGAAATGAAAAAAAAATGAAGATGAGGGGCAAGATGACAAGCGGAAGAAAAAGGGAAGAAGAGAAGCTGACTTAGCAGAAGCTGGTGTCGGTAGCGGAGACTTTGACACGATGGCTTAGCGAGCCGGATCGTACCGTCGAGCCGTGGTTTGCTGGGAGCCGAACAGCTGTAGTAAGACTTGACCGACTCCACTACCTGACGTCTCACCTCGCCGTCTGACACCCTCATCAGGTAACCTACACTCACGCACACACACTACAGTTAAATTCATTTGGCACACCATAGAATTGAATGCAAGTGTGGTCAAAGTATGGCCAAGGGGCCCCATGTGAGGTTTCACGTTATCAAGTTATATTTTGTGGCAATGATAAATCCAAAAGAAAATACGATATGAATTATTTAATTTTTTAGGAAAAAAGGTCAACAGTTGTCCTAAAATTATCCCACTCTGCAGAAACTTGCAATTATTACTGCATGATAAATATATAAAATTGTTGTATTATTATATCATCTGAATAATGTGCTCTTTCATTTGATATTTTTTCACGGTTTACCGAACAAAGTGCCATGTGAGTACATGATGATGTTTGTACTCTATACCTATGCGAGAGAGAAACTGCTTGACATCTTCAGCGTAGTTGAGCTCATCCGAAACTTTTTCCTTCAGGAAGGGAAGCCTTACAAGGACGAACATTTTGTCATATTCAAGAAAGAACATTTCATCTCAAAACAGCAGGAATGCGAGCTACCTGCAAATGTTCAGAGCCTCACACAAAATGCTGCAATATTCCGGTTGCTTGTCAGCCTTTTCGCCGCAGACTTTGAGGATCCTCGAGATGCTCGCCACCTCTCTCAGCAGCTTGATAATGTCAAGGAAAAGACGTTTCTGTGGCGGGGCAAAATAAATGCTGACAGTGGTCGAGTGGCGATAAGTGAGCACCTGGGGACTCTCTGTGAATCTATTTCCATCTCTGCATACACCTGGGGAGCAGTCAGGAGGAAAGGTTGACATGAGAAAGGATACAAAGCCCTGTTGTTTCCTCTTGAGCAGCTTCTTCAGCACAAAAATGTGCCTCTCCTGCATGTGAGTCTAAAAAAAAAAAGAAAAAAAAGAGTGTAATGATGTGAAAAAAAACAGTTGGCAAATGCTTGAACTGAATATTTTTCAGTTTGACCTGAGTCTGGTGTACTGTCCATCAAAAGACCTGTCTATTGATGTAATTCTGTCATCGGCGGGATGGGGCCCCCCACCTCCCACCCCTTTGCACGCCACTACAAATGAATGCGCGGATGACTTACCGTCAGGGGGTCTTCAAGCAGACTAATCACTTTGGCAAGGTTGAGACTTCTCGGACAGACCTGACAAAAACATAAGAACAGGATATTCGAGAAAATGTTACCATTACTTGCATTGGTATAGAAATATATGACATCACACTGTTATGACAGAGGTCATATGTAGTGCAGTTGTACTACTGCAGACTACAAACACAAAACCTGAGTCACCTGCTCGACATGGTCGGGTGTTCTCGGCCGGACAACAGCTAGATCGGCTTTCCTTCTGTGCACAACTTTACATGAATCCATTTTTGATTCATAACAAAACAAAACTTGAAGCATTAGCAGATTTGGACTCGTGTAAACAGACTGACTTGTTTACACGAGTCAACGATTCACTCAAAACGACGCCAGAAATGTGTCAAAACACAGCGAAAATGGGGCAGGTGGCCACAAATCGATGTAATTATTCATCTAATGGAAAATTTTACATATATAAAAAAAACAACAACAACCGCGATGACGAATTCTAATATCACCTATGATCACGTAAACATCACGTCGCTGTCACAACGCTGCCAGATGATAATGGTGTGTTCTGGTTCCCGAGGAAATCGGAAATTCTGCATACATGATCGAAAAAAATGCAACTGGACATTGAAATCAACACGGAAAATCTTTTATTTTAAAGTTTATCTCTAACTAATTACAGCCTGTTTATAGTACGTCAACTGTGTTATGTATTGGCTTTATTCATAGCACAAGATTTATTTTAGTATGTGTATGGTGTTTCAAGCGAATTAACATGATACTACCGTTATTTTGTGTGGGAAAAAAAACTCCAGGCTAAGGCACTCTAATATTTTTGTGACGCAAAACGCGTTTTGTTCTTTCGACGGACGTGAAACTGACGTCTTAGCCGCCAAAGTTTTCAAATTTCCAAGGACATTAAAGAGCACGCTGTAAGAAGTTTGATTTGCAGTTGCCATAGTGACAGTCAGCCGCTACGGCGAGAGAGTGGAACTAAAAGTGTCGTGGAAGGAAAACGCCCATTTCCTCCCTAAACCGGTAGTGGTAATGCCGCAACAACCAACGACCTGTTTATTTCCCACCACAACAATAAACGGCGACGAGTGGAGATTTTCGAATGATTGCAAAATAATTCAAATAAACTAAATCCAAATCTGGACTACGAATCCAAGAACATGCTGTCGGACGCAGGTCAGTGAAGCATGCCAATAGCCAGTGCTGTTAGCCACGTGCTAAACGTGGCACGCTAACACAACATGGCCGATTTAAAGAGCTCTTGTTGTGTGTTTTTGTCACGTTTAAGACTTCAAATTCACCTTTGTGTTGTTCACTCGCCAGCATTTGTGTTCAACGCTGCGTTGTCTGTTAGCACCCCGACAAAAAGCCGGGGTGGACCACCGCTTTGTCCCAATATGTCATGTCACACATCACCGGTGGTGGGGCTTGTTGTTCATCAGACTACCCCGGGAACGGCTCCGGCGCCCGGCGTGCCAAGAGGAGGAGCTCCGGGGAATCTCCGGGCGACGGTCAGGCCCTACGATCCTCTGGGAGGCAGTCCAACGTCCGGGTAAAGCGGGCCAACAACCCCCCACCTGGACAGGTACTGTCATTTTTAAACCCCACCCCACCCCCTTCATAAGCCCAGACCTCTGATTGCTCTAGGTCAAGTTCTATTGAAAGGTATTGTCTTGTAAAAGATCATGTCATTCCATTTGATCAAATGAGGCGGCACAGGGAGGCGCTTCAGGAGAAGTGGTTCTACTCAGATCTTGTCCCAGTGCGTCGATTCAAAATCCTTACAGCAACAGCCTGACATCAAATCATTGCCAGCGAGAGGAGAGGAGAGTTGATTGGAGGTGAAAAGTGGCAGTAAAACAGTCCAGATGTCATGGGTGTGAGGGAGAGCAAGAGATTAGTTACAGGCAGCACGGTGGTGAAGTGGTCAGCTGGCGAAGAAGCGTTACAGCAACGGCATCACTTCGATCATCACCGCCTCACTTAAGTTATACATCTTTGATGCATCTCCATCATTGGATTGTGCGGACGTGTGTTTCCTTGAACTAACAAAAAAAGATGGCTTTGTGTCTTTTCAGAGCAAAAGGAAAGCTACGGACACGGAAGAGGAAGATGACCAGTCAGAGAAGAAATACAGGAAGTGTGAGAAGGCGGGTTGTTCGGCCACGTATCCCGTGTGTTTTGCAAGCGCTTCTGAAAGGTGGGGACCAATATGGTGCATTTTATTCCCCACAATTTAAGCATTGTTTCATCAAAACACACCAAAAATAATTAGAGTACCCTTAACATTCAAAAATAAAAAAAATACTGTACAGTTCAGAGTAGTTTTATGCAATATGAATTATACTCTTATCTCAAGCTGCAACTGTATTTGTTTCCCCACTCCCGCCCAGTCAATTTTCAATTACAGTTTTTTTTTTCTCTTTACTCAGATGTGCTAAAAATGGATACACGTCCCGCTGGTACCATCTGTCGTGCGGCGAGCACTTTTGCAATGAGTGCTTCGATCACTATTACAGAAGGTAAAACTGCATTCTACATTAATAAATTTGTGCCTGTCATCGTTGATAATTGTGTCTTTTTTTTTTCCAGTCATAAAGACGGCTATGAGATATTTTCCGCATGGAAAAAAGCATGGACAAGTAACGGCAAAAGCGAGCCCAGTCTCAAAGCCTTCATGGCAGATCAGCAGCTTCCCTACTGGGTAACAACTTGTCGCGAACAACTACGTCATCGCCGCTCTTGCCACCGACGCCGGAATGTTCTTTCATGTGTGTCGTTTAGGTGCAGTGCACCAAACCCGACTGTCGGAAATGGCGTCAGCTGACCAAGGAGATCCAGCTGACCCCCTCGTTGGCAGCCACATATCGTTGTGGGATGAAGTTCAACAATGTCAAGGTAAAACCGGAAGCTAGAAGTCATATGGAATGGAGAACCAATCATAAATGTGTTGTGACATGCGTCTTGTTTGTGAACAGAATGAAGGGCCGGACCAGTGCTCCCTGCCAGAAGACCTGGTAAATTAACAATACACGGCTGTCATCCTTCATTTTTAGCCATGTTGCCTTTTCGAGTCATGCGGTTAGCATCGCATCACGACACCCATGATGACAAGGGTCCATCCCCGCGGTTCACATTTCAACAAATAACACCAGTGTTGGATTCCATTTGTGCCAGAGAGTGGCGGAGGTGACGGACAGCTGGTGGCACTCGATGCTCATTTTGCCGCCGTTATTCAAAGACAGCCCGGCCACGCCTTTCCTGGCCGCTTACTATCCCGACTGCGTGGGCATGAGTCCGTCCTCCTCTCCCGGCGGGGCGTCGCTGAGCGAGCTGAGGGCCGATCACTGCAGAGCCGTCCAGCCCCAAAGTACGGGCGTGTGAACTTCTTCGTCGTCATCATCATCAGCTTCCTGGAAGTCCTCATCGTTGACATTGCGACTCTGCTCAGTCGCAGGCTTGTGTCCGTACTTCCAGCCCTTCTACCAGCCCAACGAATGCGGCAAGGCTCTCTGCGTCAGGCCCGACATGATGGAACTGGACGAACTTTATGAATTCCCGGAATTCTCCCGCGACCCCACCATGTATTTGGCTCTGCGCAATCTCATTCTAGCCTCCTGGCACAAAAACTGCAAGGTATCAACACGTTTGCTGGCACAAAATACCGTATTGGCCCGAATATAAGACCGCCCTGATTATAAGACGACCCCCTCTTTTTCAAGACTCAAGTTTGAAAAAAGACTTTTTGAACTTTTTATACAGAAAATAATGACAGTACATCTGAAGCAAATGATTATAACAATATATTTGGGAGAAAAAGCATGTTATTTTGCCTCATTTAAATCTAAAGTACAATCACATTCGTAAATGAATGGCTTCAGTTTTTGGAATGTGAATTACATCATAACTTCTCCTCAGCTGCCGGTTAACCCGGCCGATCTTCGACCTACTTTTCTCCAGATTGTCACTACTCTTTCAGCATTTTCTGTTATCTCTTCTATTATTTTCTTCTTTTTTCCTTCTTACCGCTATTTTTTATTTTTCTTCTTCGTGCTACCGCTATTTTTAATTTTATTCTTCGTGGCAGGGGTTCACTTTGGCCTGGGGAGTCAAGTGCAGCATTCGCTTCAATGATATCTGGCGCTATCTAGCGTCGTGAATGGGTATAATGTCTAGACCCCGAAGAAAGACGACCCCCACGTTTTCAGTCTTAGTTCAATGCAAAAAACACCGTCTTATATTCGGGCCAATACGGTAATGTGCAGTGCACGAACAAGATTTTGGGAAGAATTGTTTTTTAAAAATTACTTTAAAAGACGTTAATCATAGGTATGGGATTTTTTTTTTCGTAGATTGAAAACCAATTCAACTTGGGAGCTGACTTCTTTTCTCTTGGCAGCTTATTCCATTTGTTTCCAGCATAACCGCTAAATGCCGCTTCACCGTGTTTGTTTTGAACACTTTCGAACCTTTACCTTAAATATGTTTGTGTGTCTGTCATGTCGCAATGAATTGTAAGGACAAAACCAATAATGAGCAAAACAACAACTCTATTGTTTGTTCTCCCTTACCCAAGGAGGTTCTGACTGTCCAGAAGTGCATCATGCACGTGGTGGTGCGCGGGCTGGTGCGTGTGCGATGCGTGCAGGAAATGGAGCGCGTGCTCCATTTCATGACCAGGAAGGGCCTCATCAACACGGGGGTGCTGGTGGTCCAGCGGCCCCTGCTGCCTGAAAAGCATCGCGCGGTGAGTGTCGGCCCAAAGAAAATTACCGCAACAATAAGACGTGACTGTATTATTTTAGTGATGTGATTCTTGCAGAAGAACGTCATCGTGATCGGCGCGGGGGCCTCGGGGCTCGCCGCTGCACGCCAGCTGCAGAACTTTGGCACTCAGGTTTGCAACGTCAGGATTGAGCTGTAATATGTACTTATGGTGACTTCGTATGTCTGGTTGAAGCGAAAGATTATTATTTCTTATGGAGGAAAAGTCATGAGATTTTAGACGGATGATGTCGCACCTTAAATGTTCCACTGAACTTGCTCCAGGTGCTGGTGTTGGAGGCCCGTGAGAGAATCGGCGGTCGCGTGTGGGACGACACGGCGTTGGGCGTCATCATGGGTCGGGGCGCTCAGATTGTCAACGGCTGCGTGAACAACCCGGTCGCCCTGATGTGTGAGCAGGTGAAATTTCCCAAACACGTGGGGAAATTTGTTATGTCCACATGTGCACACTTGTATCACCACATTATTGCAGTTATTTCTTTTCATTTCCCTCTCCAAAAGGTAAAAAGAAAAGTTGAATTGTGTTTTAGGGCTGATATTAATGTTGGAAAAAGTTTTGAAATGATTTCATTTGTTCTCATTTTATTGTGTCATAAAAAATGTCCATTTAAAAAATTAAATGTGGCACTTGAGCACTAACGTTTGCCCATCCCTGATCGAAGCTGACCTCACGCTGTACGTTCACAGATGGGCATTCGCATGCACAAACTGGGGGAGCGCTGTGACCTATTTCAGGAGGGCGGGCAGGCCACTGACCCCGCCATCGACAAGCGCATGGAATTCCACTTTAACGCCATTCTGGACGTGGTGTCGGAGTGGAGGAAGGACAAGTCGCAGAGCCAGGACACGCCGCTTGGAGGTTCTTTATCTCTTACAAGATACCAGAAAACGTATGGAGAGAAACTGAAATTCTTGGTTTTGTTGGACAGAAAAGGTGCAGGAGCTTAAAAAGAACTTTCTTCAGGAGTCCGGCATCCAGTTCAGTGAGTTGGAGGAAAAAGTGCTTCAGTTTCATCTCAGCAACCTGGAGTACGCCTGTGGCAGCTCTTTAAACCAGGTCAGACTCCTCCGAATTTACAGACACGTATCAGATTCTTATCCAGGCACCCGCTTTGCGGTAAACAAGATCAATGGTTGATGAATGAATAGTTTTTAGTGTCTGGACTGGTTCAGAAACTATTCAGGAGACAGAGCTTTTTGTGTTCGCTTTAGTTGCTCCAAGTCCAGCTCTGTTCACTGCCGCATGGTGTCGCACAGGGTTCAATTTTAAGGCCACTGCTGTTTTCCTTGTCTTTGCTTCCCTGGTTTCCACTGTCCTGTGCAACGGATGTTTTTATTTTTTTAAATTACTCTATAAGATTGCGTTGAGTCTTATTTGTGCGTGTAGGTTTCTGCAAGATCCTGGGACCACAACGAATTCTTTGCACAGTTCTCAGGAGACCACACGTTGCTCACCCAAGGCTACGGCACTCTGCTCCACAAACTAGCCGAGGGCCTGGACATCCGCAAAAAGTGCCCGGTGGGAAAATGTTAATCCATATTTTTGTCCTCTATTCCACATAGGACAATCACAACCATGTTGGAAAAAGTGATTTAACCCCCCCGCCCCCAATCTATTTCAGGTGAAGACCATTGATTACTCAGGTGATGTTGTCAGAGTTACTTGCTCAAATGGCTCCCAGTGGACAGCAAAGAAGGTAAACCCAAATTAGAAAAAAATATATATATATATTTTGAGTCGGGGCTTTTAAATGCTTTCCCTTCCTTTAGGTTCTGGTCACAGTGCCGCTGACGTTGCTGCAAAAGAATTTTATCCAGTTCGTCCCGCTGCTTCCTGAGAGGAAAGTGAAAGCCATCCACAGTTTGGGAGCAGGCATAATAGAGAAGGTACACAGTTTTATCCTTTTTGTTGACTACTTTTTGAATTAATATGATGAATTTAACCTGTCAAACTGGACAACAGATCGCGCTGAAGTTCCCGTACAGATTCTGGGACAACAAGATCCAAGGGGCCGACTACTTCGGTCACATCCCGCCGACTCTCGACAAGCGAGGCATGTTCACTGTCTTCTACGACATGGACCCGCAGGTTTTGTATTTATTTATTTTTTTGTCCTTCCCTCATTAAAGCTCACCCTTTACCGGTTACAAATGCATCCGTATCTGCATTTTGTGCAGGGGAAGCAGGCCGTTCTTATGTCCGTCATCGCCGGGGATGCCGTCGCCGCCGTGCGGGACATGCAGGATGCGGACATAACGGGTGAATGCATGAAGGTGCTGCGTGAACTGTTCAAGGAGCAGGTAATGATGTGGTCCTGTAAACCTATGGGACGTTTCTTACCAGAAATCTAATCATTATGCACTCCGGAATTAGCCACTGCAGGGGAAAGCCAGCCTGTGACGCAAAAACATGAGCAAATAATTGTTCACCATCTTTGACAGGAAGTCCCAGAGCCCTTGCATTTCTTGGTCACACACTGGAGCAAAGACGCATGGTCGCAGATGTCCTACAGCTTCGTGAAGATGGGCGGCAGTGGCGAGGCGTACGACATTATCGCCGAGGACGTTCAGGGGAAATTGTTCTTTGCAGGCGAGGTACCAGAAGCTGCCCAAATCAAATTTTTAGGCGGTGGTTAGCAGATGCATGCAAGTCTGTTCCTTTTTAATTATTTTGACGAGACTTCATTTTAGTTTTCTTGAATATAATACAAAGCGAAGTGAATCCCCGCTGTGTATTAAATGTGACCCATTATCAACCTCTGAAAAAAATTCTGAAGATGGAATTTTTTTTCCCTTGCTTTGTTTCCAGGCCACCAACCGGCACTTCCCTCAAACGGTGACTGGCGCCTACCTGAGCGGGGTCCGAGAGGCCAGCAAGATGGCCGCTCCCTGAGAGTTCACTGAGCGCTTCAAACTCACCAGCATGGACACACGGGTTGAAACGCACCACCAAACTGTGTCTCTCTCAGACACACACATACACTTACACGCCACGTGAACCACCAAGGGCTTCAGAAAAACTCCGGTGCTCAATCCCAACATGCCGTGAAAGAAAAAAAAAAACCTGGGACCTGCCTGGCTTGGCTGGATCCCCCTGAGCATCAAACATTGCGAAACTTTGTTAACCAGCAAGGCTGACCTGAGTAGTTCTTTAAAAACTAACCATTTTTTTCACACTGTTTTATGAAGCAAGTGATGTGTTGTGATCGTGCATGCAAAAGCTTACATGTGTAGAAGTCAAGAGTACGTCTGTTGTAGCACTTTTGGGATTTGGGATGCTCGTTTGAGCCAAATCAGGGTTAGTAGTATTAGTTGATATGTTTGGAAACCATTCACATAAAGTTTGTAATATGAAGCTTTGGGGTCACATTTCAGGAGGAAACTAAAATGCACTTTAACCTTTGCAAGTCAAACCTGACCTGAGTCTCTACAGCAGGTTACAAAGATACAGAGAGAGTGGAAGAGTGACAGAAAGGCATAGAAGTTACTGTCATTTTAGGTACTTCTTGAAACTTCACCCCAAAAAGCCAAATATGCTTTTCTTTTTTTTTTGTGAGTAATGCAACAAACTATTTACTTTCTCAGGGATGACATCAGGACAGGCAGTACAATAATTCACCTGATTAAAAACTAACAAATAAAGTTACACTTAACGTTATCCGTTATGTGTTTGTCCCTTAGTGCTGATTTAAAAATGGTCAGCAGCACAAGAGCATCTCACTGTTTCTGATGTTTGGCCGGTGTTCTCCTTGTTGTTTTCCAAATATGCGACGTTGACGTTTCAAGACGATTCTGTTTGTCAGGCATTTCGGCGCTTATTATTTATCTGCTATGCTGTCTGTGTAATAAACTGTGCTGCAAACTGCCGTGGCTATCTTCTTACAAAATATACTTGGTCATGAATTGATTCATATTAATGTGGAATAAATAAAACATTTGAAACGTACAATGCAGTCAAACAAAATGAAACTTGCAGCCATGCATACAGCCTGTTTCTTTAATATATCTATTATAATAATAATAGAGTGGTGTTTTGTTTTTAAGCACAGATCAGTTGTATTTAACTTTTAAGTACAGTACAAACCATTTGCATTTGATCATTTAGACACTTTTTAAAAACAATTTAAGTACAAGTCGTTTACCTTATGTGTAATACAATATTTTTATAAGTTCACGTTTTTCCCTATATTTGGTGCAGTGGTATTGTTTAAACTGCACAATGTTACAGTGGCTTACAATAACACAAGGTGTGTTATTGAATCGCTTATGAATTCTTTTCCAATATAAAAGATGTGCCTGGTTTTAATAAAGGTTGGGGCGGGAAATGGAACAGGTGGTATAAAAACATGAAAACTGTAAGAACAAGGGTAAAACTTGAAAATGGATTTGATTTTGGATTTCACAATGTCATAATACAGTATTTGAGATTTCCCTGTTTCGTGAAAAATGTAAAAAAATAAAATAAAATAAAAGCAATCTACATCACATTAAAGCGACACGCGCCAAAACAAACCGTGAGCCCGCGTAGTGACGTCATACAAGCGAGCCCAAACATCCCTTCAAACAGGCGTCAGTCAGCAAATTTAATGTAGTCCGTTTGCAGGAACGGGTCAAAATTTCCGCATCTACAGCAAGAGGACCTTTTTGGAGTCTTCTCGCGCTCTTCTCGTTCTAATAAGTTGAACAATTTCCCCAAACTTTACCGACGGGCCGCACGACAAAACGCCGGTCAAGCCAGCTACTAGCGTATCTGTACGCGAATTAAGCTAGTTGTGTGGAGGTTTTTTTGTGTGTCGCGCTTTGGATGAGCATCTTCACTCCTTGTCAACCACAAAATGGACCGCCGCGGTACGCCACTTAAAATTCCAGGTAGTCATTCCTTCACTTGATTACGGTTAGTTTTCGTTGTAACTTGCGTGTGCGTGGAAAAGTGGTATTACGTTACGTTACCAACGGGCATTGCACGCATTGTAATTTTCACGCAAATTAGAGTGGAAAATAAGTATTTGGTCAGCTACAAAGAAGCAAGATTTCTGACTGTCAAAGAGGTCTAACTTCTTCTCATGAGGTCTAACGAGGCTCCACTCGTTACCTGTATTAATGGTGCCTGTTTTAACTCATTATTGGTATAAAAGACACTTGTCTACAACCTCAGTCAGTCACACTCCAAACTCCACTATGGCCAAGACCAAAGAGCTGTCGAAGGACACCAAACACAAAATTCTAGACCTGCACCAGGCTGGGAAGACTGAATCTGTAATAGGTAAAACGCTTGTTGTAAATAAATCAACTGTGGGAGCAATTATTAGAAAATGGAAAACATACAAGACCACTGATAATCTCCCTCGATCTGGGGCTCCATGCAAGATCTCACCCTGTGGTGTCAAAATGATAACAAGAACGGTGAGCAAAAATCCCAGAACCACACATGGGGACCGAGTGAATGACCTACAGAGAGCTGGGACCACAGTAATAAAGGCTACAATCAGTAACACAATGCGCCGCCAGGGACTCAAATCCTGCACTGCCAGATGTGTACCCCTGCTGAAGCCAGTACACGTCCAGGCCCGTCTGCGGTTCGCTAGAGAGCATTTGGATGCTCCAGAAGAGGACTGGGAGATGTTATGGTCAGATGAAACCAAAATAGAACTTTTTGGTACAAACACAGGTTCTCGTGTTTGGAAGAGAAAGGATACTGAATTGCATTCAAAGAACACCATACCCACTGTGAAGCATGGGGGTGGAAACATCATGCTTTGGGGCTGTTTTTCTGCAAAGGGACCAGGACGACTGATCTGTGTAAAGGAAAGAATGAATGGGGCCATGTATTGATAGATTTTGAGTGAAAATCTCCTTCCATCAGCAAGGACATTGAAGATGAGACGTGGCTGGGACTTTCAGCATGACAATGATCCCAAACACACAGCCAGGGCAACAAAGGAGTGGCTTCGTAAGAAGCATTTCAAGGTCCTGGAGTGGCCTAGCCAGTCTCCAGATCTCAACCCCATAGAAAATCTGTGGAGGGAGTTGAAAGTCCGTGTTGCCCAACGACAGCCCCAAAACATCACTGCTCTAGAGGAGATCTGCATGGAGGAATGGGCCAAAATACCAGCAACAGTGTGTGGAAACCTTGTGAAGAGTTACAGAAAACGTTTGGCCTTCGTTATTGCCAACAAAGGGTACATAACAAAGTATTGAGATGAACTTTTGGTATTGACCAAATACTTATTTTCCACCGTGATTTGCAAATAAATTCTTTAAAAATCAAACAATGTTTTTTTCCCCACATTCTGTCTCTCATGGTTGAGGTTTACCCATGTTGACAATTACAGGCCTCTCTAATCTTTTCAAGTAGGAGAACTTGCACAATTGGTGGTTGACTAAATACTTATTTGCCCCGCTGTATACCGACCGGTTCAGTCATGGATCAAATGGCTGTTGTGTATTTTTCTCAGAAGCTCCTGGTCAGAGAAGAGCAAGAGTTTAAATGGTCAAATTAGGTTGACTTGTCAAGGCTATAGTGCATGAGGGTCTTCCTGAAATTTAAGACCAAAGCAAAATCCTCGGTTTTGGGAGTAGTAAACGGCTGCTGCTATTGAATTATTTGAGTTAAAGTATTGATGAATCATTTCAGCTCGAGAGAAATGTAAAATCACATTTTTTAAAAATGTTATATGACTTCTTCTAAACTTACTGCTTCTTTTCCTGGGCCGTGCTCGACGTTGTGATAAATGTTGCACCGCAGGCAAGGACAACTCCAGCTCCGACGATGATGTTCCGCTCTCAGACGTTGTGGTGAGGCAACCAAAAAAGGAGAAGCAGTCCACTGAGGACACGCACAGCTCCAACGCCGAAGACAAGAGCAGTGAGGGCGTTGGGTTGTTTGTATCTCCTTTGTTGTCGCATTCTGACCACATTTTGATTTCTTGCCAGATGATGAGCCACTGATCAAGCCGAAGGCCAAGAACAAGGAAAATAGATCATCCCCAATTCAAGTCAAGAAAACAGGTTAGACAATGCTGATACTCAATTTTTATTTTTATTTTTTGCTCGAAACGTTTTCCTCCTTGTGATCCTAAAAGGGGATGACAGCTCCGACAATGGTCCTCTGATGAAAGCCAAAGCAGCAACCAAAGCTGGCAAGAAGTTCACAACGCCACCCAAGAAATCTGCTCAGCCAAAGAATAAAAAAGGTAATCAACTTCAGTGAACTGACACAATGGCAAGCATTCACCTGCCTGCATCTTGGACCTCTATTGGAATCTCCCATATCGGAAAACGGCTTCCTCCTCCTCCTTTTTTAAAAAAAAAAATCCTTGTACAGATGTTCCAAATGAGGACGCGAGTTCGGACGACGAGCCTCTGAGCGTAATCGCCAAGAAGCTGAAGCCGCAGCAGAAAGAAAATCTGCCCGCGAGCACCTCCGCACAATCCACCGAGGCCACCTCCAAAAGAAACGCTGCCAAGAAAAGAGGCGAGTGTCACAAGATAGAAATGGAATTTTGAACATTTTCATATGCTGGCTGTAAAACAACAACACATGACTCGGTCGAGCATTCCTTCAGCACCACATTGAGAAAAAGGACTACAGTATATGTTATGTATATGTAGCCGGAGATTAGGGCGGAACGATATTGAAAAATAATCAAAAAGACTTTCTGTCAATATTGATTTAATGTGATCATTTTTCTCAAAGCCTTCCTCCCCATCTACTTTTCAATAAACACGAGCAATAATGGCCAGATTTACCCAAACGTTTAAAATCGGCATTAGACTGTCATTCAACACAATTTTCCCAAGCTCACCTTGGAGATTCGCTGACCTTTTTCTGACCTCTTTCCAGTCAAATACAGAGAGTCTTCCAACGAGAGCTCGGACGACGACCCGCGGGCAGCCATCATGAAGAAGAAGGCAATCACCAGTCTGCAGCAAACGCGCTTCCTGAAAAACAGCAAGAAAACCCGAGCGAAGCGCGCAAGCAGAGCGGAGCAAGGTAAGGCTCGGAGAAAGCGGCGGTGGCGGGGAACGCGAGGCTCCTTTCCGAGCGCCGACCCGTTGGATTTTAAGAGCCTGCGTCCTCAGACAACGGCTCCGACCATGACGACGATGACGACGACATGCCCTTGAACCTCGTGAAGCAGACCAAGTCGGCACAGGACAAGAAAAAAGCAGCAAAAAAGAGTGGCGCGTCTCAAGGCAGCGCTTCTAAAAAGAGGCGAGGTACAATCATGAGGATGTTTTATGGAAACACAAACTAGTAGGAGGGGGGCAGGTGAGCAGGACAGCCCCCTTCACAACCACCATAATTAAAGCGAGCTGGAAAAAGAAACTGGAACGTTGTTGGTCCTTGGGGTAATTTGACCAAAGCCTGTCTTGAAGAAACCTGCAAACGTTCAAATTTGTGTCAAAATCGCATCACTTTGTCTCCCTAGAAGCAGACCGGTCTGACGAGAGCTCGGGCGACGAGCCCCTCATCAATCTGGAGAAGAAATCCCAAGTGGAGAAGAAGGCCAAGCTGAGGAAACAGCCCGCGACTTCCAAGAAGAGGGCAGCGACTACCAAAGCCAGGAAGAAGACGGCAATGGCAGGTAACGTAAAGACGAGGACTGTGTGCCAGAGCCCCATTGATGAATCGGATGACATGTGACCCCCCCCCCCCCCCCCCAAAATATTTCTTTTGTTCAGTTGAATACGAAAGGGTGAAGTATTGAAAGGCAGTCATGATCTGCCTGTAATTCATACCTTTATAGTTGTTAAGAGACCGATATATATACAGTATATATTTTTTTTAACTAATTATGTGATTAACTGGTTTTCATCATTTTACTCTGCAAAATATTGGCATAAAACAAAACCAAAAAAACCTTTTCAGTTGGGCCCTACTATGTGCACCACTGGTTCTTAACACAAAAAAGTTTCATACATGGATTCACCAAACAATAAGGGGAAAGAGAAAAAAAAGTTTATATTTTCTTCCCACCACCACAAATTCAAAACATAGATACAGTGCACAAAATGAAAACATACCCACAAAAAAAAAAATCTCTCTGCTCGAAGCAAGATTTCTTAAAAAATATATATTTTATTCTTTTTTTTTTTTAGTTAACCAAACAAAAAATAGGATTTGAAAAAAAAACATTTTCGTTCACAAAATTGAAAAACAAAACAGAACTATAATAAAAGTGAAAATGTCCTTTGTTTTTATCAGTTGATATCACAGGTTCAGGAATGTAAGCGCCAGTCTAATCGTTTTAGCAACACTATGTGTTCCTTTTCCTCATTTTGATGTCTACCATCCTTGAAAAGGATTGCTCGCAAAGATACAAACTATGAGTACCTCGAAGGCTCATTTTGTGTGTCTCATGGTTCAGTATGGTTTTTGGATTTATCGTTATATTTATTTAATTTGGACTTTTTAAAATTCAGTTTGTTTTGATTCGTTTTGACTGGAACTTTATCTTTAGTTGTTGTTATTTTTCCCAAATGCATCCTTTTAGTTTTTATTAGTTTCTGTATTACGCTTAGTTTTTTTACTGTGGAGTGTTTGTGAAGTGCAAGATTAAAAAAAATGTAATATGAGTATTATGTAATAAAATAAATTAATGCAATTCTCAAACAATGAACCTTCTGATGTTCAACTCATCAGAGCAATTTTTTAAATATTACCTGTCTGCTTATGTGTACTGCTTTCACTAACAACATGGCTGTAAACGGTGGTGCTATCTTAACAAAGGACAATCAGTGTTGCCGACTGGGCTACTCTTCCTCTCAACTATTTTTTTTACAATTACTGTACCTTGACATGTAGCCGTCTGATGTTTTCTTAGGCGCCAGTTCAGATGACGAACCCTCGGTGGAAGCCGTCAAACACCCTCAAGTGACCAAAATGCTCCGCATTAGGCTGGAAAGGTGCGAAATTAAGGAAGCCGCCGCCACGGGAAGCCAAGCAGGTGAAAGCAGCCGCCTGCGAAATCATCAATCATAAAAATGTCCACGTGAATGTTGACGTCCTTCTCACTCCTCAACTCAGAATGGCAGTTGGTCAAGGAGCCCAGCGAGAAACTAGAAGAGAGTTCCGAGTGATAGTCGGCGTCAGAAGGGACGATTCATGTTCAAACCAGTTTGTTAAAAGAATCTTTTCGGCAAGATGCTTCCGAAACAGTGTTTAATGTTGAGGACAAAAGAATCCCAATGTTTTATATGTGAACGCCTTGAAGGAGTCGTTTTGTTGGCTCCACTTTGTTTAGTTTGGGACCAAACGCATTTTAGTTTGGTTCCAAATGTCAGTTTTGCTTTTATGTGCACACAAGCGTTTTTTGAAGTGTCATTTTGACATTTGTGCCAATTTTGTTGTTCCCCGAGGGTGAGTTTTATTGTTTACAACTGGAAAATGTTGATGTTGCCCACTAATATCTCTTAAGCTTTTTCATTATTTTAAATGGATGTTCAGCATGTTTGAGTGAAAAATATATATTAAAACTTGTTTTTTTTTGTTACTGACCAAGTGCAATCATTGTAGAATTACATCTACACAAAGTTGGGTTGTACTATGAAATGAGAAAATATATTGAACTCTTTTCATGATGCCTATTTTTTAATCAGGGTTGTATTTTACTGTAACACACGGAAGGGTATGCAACATTTTCCAATGATATGTCTAATATTAGAGGCAAATATTTTTAATAAGTACTAAATCCAAATTAATATCTCTCGGATAGTGTTAATAGTTATGCACAGTATTTACATGATAGCTTGGTGTGACATGAGATAGCGAAACACATGGGCGGTTTTAAAACACATTGCCGTTTGCGCATGCGTACATTGACCGCCGATATGCACACGTGATCAAATGTGCACGCGCATAATTGTTGACACTTCCACAACTTCCGGGTTGTTGCCCGGTGCCAGTTACATAATTTCTTGTTTATAGTTTCATTTGTCGCGTTACTTCTATAATGACGCATTGATATTAACAAACAGCAATATGGTGGATTAAGAATTAACATATTTTCGAGACAGCGGCACGTTTCTCTGTCGGTTGACCGGTGTTACCTAACCACCTGCTAAAGGTAGAACTAGTTGGTAACTAGTTAGCATGTCGCCTTTGCAGAACGCCAGATGATAATATTATAGGTCATTTTAAAATATATATATTTGTCCTCGCCATGACCGGTCTGCGATGTCGGACGTCGGATACTTTCGAGGTGGCCAAAGAAGAGGAGGAAGAACCCCGAAGGGCCGGTAAAATTGGCTTGAAACTAACACAGCAAAGCATGTCGTTGTTTACTGTTAGTAACCGTTATTTTTTCCTCCAACGTTACTGGATGGTCAAGTAGAGGATGAAGAGGCTGAAGAGAACCAACCGAAAGTAGGCGAGCAGGAGGAACTCTGTGAGCAGAAAGTGGAGGATTCAAACAAACAAGAGTCGACGGACAGAGCACCCAAACATCCTTCTGCGTGTAAGTAATTTCTTTGAGTCATAACTTTGAGAAAAAAAAAGACCATTGTTTACAACGATTGCCATTTATGCAAACAATGTTAGTAAACCAGCTACTTGTTTGCTGAGTTGGTTTTACGCAGGGATGTGATGACAGTGGGGAAATTCAGGACAAGCCTCGAACGGCCAGACATTCCAGGCCGACATTGCCCAGGATTTCGGGGGTTTTTTTGTTTTGTTTTTTGGGCAGGGTGTGTAAGATACTGCTGAGCTAGGATCCAGCATAACGATAGGTAGGGACGGTGGAAAAATGGCGAAATATTACTCTTGTGTTTCTTATGCAAGTGATTTGCTGACACTTTTTCAATTCATGGTAATTATTAAGGACATAATACTTACTTATTGCATGACTGATTATTTTTGTTGCTCACCATCATTAAATAACTTTGTGATTACGGTGTACTTTAGGCAATTAGGGAGTATTTAGATTTTGTTTGATATATGGAACAAATGAGTTGGATTACTCTGACATAAAAAATAAAAAAAAGTCTTCAAAGTGCTGTCTGCACTCCACGGCGCAATAAGACCTATAAATACGTCACCCGTAGACGGTCGTAGTGGTTTTTCTTGACGTATTTATACGTCATGGGGAATAAAAGAGTCAAGAACATAATACGTAATGCATTATGATTATTGTCGCAAGATCATCGGTGAAGGTCACTAGCAGAGGGGTCATTGAGGGACAGGGTGGCCCCGGTCATACTGATGGGAGTGAGGAGGTGAAGGAAGAGAATAGAGCAGGCCTTGGGCTGCACCGAATCAATATTTTTACATAAATATACCTGAAGTTTCAATATCTTCCACACATCAGTTACATGGTGCCACGTTCACACACTTGTGTGCACATTTGTCTGCAGTGAACGCTGTTCAGCGTGTGCTCAGGGTCTTGTTTGGATGCTTGGCGGCAGTGGCGTGCGGCACGCTGTACGCTGCCTACCTCTCGGCATTTCACGAGAGGAAGTTCTGGTTCTCCATGAGGCAGGTGGGTTCCGCGGAAGCCATTCCTCTAGAACACAGGTGTCAAAGTCAAGGCCCGGGGGCCAGGTCTGGCCCGCCACACCATTTTATGTGGCCCGCGAAAGCAAATCAAACATGGCAACTTCCATGAGGCTTGCTAAAATATGTACCAAAATTTCAAATTCTCATATGTAATAAATAAGAGAGATATTGTCAACAGTTTCCATTACAGTAACTCAAACAATAGTTCAATAAACCGTTATTCTTGACTTCTTTATATGATTTCCAGTCATAATGGCCCTCCAACGGAAATGGTAACAAAAATATGTCCTGCGGCGAAAATGGGTTTGACACACCTGCTCTAGAAAGTACACAGTCATGCACCAATGTTACATAAACACTGTATTTAATCGTTAAATTACTCAACACAAACAAACATAACAAGGCCTACGCCTTAGATACGTTTTTTACTTCTTCCTACTCCTTTGAACATATAATGGTGCTGTTTGATGACTGTTTTCTTTTCCTTTCTTACAATTTTACTTTCTGTCAATTTCTTACTGTATTGTATATTTTATATGTTCAATAAACAAAGAAACAAAAACCACCTTCACATCAGGCTAAGCTAGCGTAGTAGCAGTTAGCTTGCTAGCTCTTGGCAGCATCAGTACTTTGCAGGAGTTGTTTTTGTGTCTTAGGAAGTGGAGCGGGAACTCACCTTCCAAGGTGGCAGCGCCATCTACTACTACTACTACAAACACATGGTGGCGGCGACGTCTTTCAATAGAGGTGCATCTTTTTTCCCCACCCTTGGCGTGTTTGGGAAAACCAAGAATGTTACCACGCGTGTGCCGCAGCATTCTACGAGCTGACGAAGGACGACAGGACACTGGCGGGACAAACCATCAACGCCGTGGAGCGTCTGTCTCTGTATCCTGAAGTCGTCACCAGCTACATTTACAGAGTCTCGGGCAGTCAGGTCAGCCTTCAAAGGGGGACGTTTTTGTGGAAACGTGGACAAAGTCAAAGTAGTGGAACTTGAATATGTCTGTCCCAGCAGGATATGGTGGAACCCATCTACTTTTACGTGGGCACGGTGTTGGCACTTCAGGCGGTGTACGCCACGGCGCTGTTCGCCTGCAGCTGGCTGATGAGTGACACCTGGGTGGCCGGCATGCTGACGGTGGCCTGGTACGTCATCAGCAGGTCAGTCCTGGATGGATGACGTCATGTCACGGACTTTGAACAGGAGTCTTGGTTGTTGAAGTCCTGTCCGTCCCGTTCTCCGTCGCAGACCTGATGCCACCAAAGTGGAGCAGGCGCTTCCTCTGCGAGAGAATTGGGCTTTGCCGTACTATGCCTGTCAGGTGGCGGCTCTCACCGGATTCCTGTCGAATAACGTTGGCTTGGCTGGTGAGGTGAGACGTTGTAAATGTTATTTTATTTTTTCAACAGTTTGACACCGTAAAGTCAAATCATCATTATTTTATTTGTTGGGGTTTTTTTTTGGTGGAGTTTTGATTGGACTCCCAATTGTTTGATTTCTTAGGCGCGTTTTCCTGAACATTTTGTTTGAAATTCGGAATCCTTCATCTTTCAAGTCTCATTTTCCTCTAAATCACAGGTGTCAAGGTCAAGGCCCGGGGGCCAGATCTGGCCCGCCACACCATTTTATGTGGCCCGCGGGAGCAAGTCACGTGTGTCAACTTTCATGATCCTTGCTCAAATCTGTACCGAAATGTCAAATCGTCATGGGTAATAAATGACGTTGAGATTATGCATCTGCCCCTCCGAGAGAAGCCGTAAGTCCGAAGTGGCCCGGAACAAAAAATGAGTTTGACATCCCTCCTCTAAATGTTGGTTGAATTCCAAATTGTTGTGCTTTTGGTGATTTGGAGGGCACCCAAGTTGTGAGGCTTACCTTTCCAGAAAATTCTGGTTAAACTCCCAAGTGATTTCACTTTTCAGGCTTGGATTTAGTCTGACTTTGAAGGTATCCGCCTTTTTAGAAACTCTTGTAATTTAACTTTCTGTTGTTTGACTTTGGCGAAATATTTTTCCGGTGAATTTGTTTGAACTCCAAACTGTCTTTTGCGACACCTTTTATCAGAAAATGGAGTTTGAACTCCCAAGTGTTTGACTTTTGAGGCAGATTTTTCTTTCCTCTAACTTTTTGTTTAAATTTTTGGTTGTATTTTTTTCCAGAGCGCTTCATTAATTTTTTTCCCAGAAAATGTACAGTATTTCTCCAAATTGTTTGACTGAAAGAAAACGAACTTCAGCACTTTTTTTTCCAATTTGTTTTTTTTTTCTTCTTCATTTTACTTTTGCGGCCTGTTTTTGTCCACCCTTGTGGTTGAACTCCAAATTGTTCAACTTTTACTCCGTTTGGAGGTTCCCTCAAATGAAAGGTGCGACTTTTGCTTCCAGCTATTATGCTATTTGACCTTGAGCGCCACCACGTTCACCTTCCTGCTGGTGTGGGAGCACAGCCACTATGTGCTCTTCGTCCAAGCCTTGTGCCTCTTCCTTATGGACTCCTTGGACCTGGTGCCACCTCGAAAGGTACGCCGTGTCGTCTTCTTCCTGCTTGTTTGACAAAAAACAACAAAAAAAAAACAACAACAACACAACAATTCTTGCCGCAGCTCTCCGACATCCACAAGTTGTACGTCAGCTCCTTGCTACTGGCCTCCTTCTTCCATTTTCACAACGCGGCACTGCTGGTCTCACCGCTGCTCAGCCTCCTGATCGGCTCCGGGCTGGCGAGGTACCCCACCGAGGTAGCGTCGTCGTGTCCCATCGGAAACACCCTCATGTCTTCGAACCTTCTCAGCAGGGGTTTCCAAATGAAGAAGGGCCCTCTGGTGGCCAGAGTCATGAAACTTTGCTTTCATTTCCACCTGGTCTTCTCCACGAGCATCACCGTCAACTATTTAATCAAGGTGCATAGACGGTTTTCACGGAGTTTAGGAGCACGATCAAACCTTAATCAAGTGTTGTCTGTTGCGCTGTTTCTGAAAAAAATAAATCAATAATAATTCTGTACTTGCAGAAAGTCGTGCCTGTAAGTAAAGGTGAATTCATACTGAAGTTCTTGGAGGTGAAGTTTGGGCTCAATCCGACAAAGTAAGGCACAAGGACGTTTTTTTTTTTTTATTATAATTTCTTTATGCTAATTCCATTTCTAGTCATATCAAAATTACAAATTGGATTCATTTTTCATTGAATTTATTGAACTGCCTTATGTTTTTGAGTGCAAAAAATATTTTCCACCAATTCTGTTTTTTGTTAATTTTTTGAGTGATTTTTGAGGATTTTTTTTTTTTTATATAACTTACAGGGTTAACTTTGTTGTTGGTATATTTTTTCTTCCATTATTATTTACAATTACTCTTAAAGTTGTTATTCATTTTGTTGTAATTTGTATGACTTGTTTTCTTTTTATGATTCCAGTAAAATTTTGTGACAACATATTGTAATTGCACAGCATTGGTTGCGTTGCAGCGATTTTGTGAGCAACTTGCTGCTGTGCCAAGAGAGTCTTCAGTCTCCCGGTCAGGATTTGTACCTTCGCCTCACTCAGTCGTCCATCCTGCCTTTCTACCTGCTCGTGCTCGCCGTCTGCGTGGTGTCCGCGCTGCAGGCCGTTTACACCAAACTCAGGTTTCACCGCATCTCGCCTTATCTCTTATCATCTCGTCTTGGACACGTTTCCTTTTTTTTTCTCCCTCAGTGGTCAAGCGACGCAGAACGATGAGCGGCGGCCGCAGGACGGATATGTGGGGGAGCGTCCCGAGGTCGTCTACCACGTCTTTCACACGCTGATTTTCGGTAGCCTGACGCTGCTCTTCGACGGGTAGGACAAAGACGCCGCTTGCAGGTTGTTAGACGTGCACTGGTTGGTTCATATGCAGTTTTCATCCTCGTGAAGGATGAAGTACTTCTGGACGCCGTACGTGTGCGCGTTTGCGGCATTTGGCGTGTGCTCACCGGATCTGTGGATGACCGTCTTTCGGTGGCTAAGGGTCAAGTCGGTCCACCCTGTTGTACTGGTGAGAGGCCTTCAGGCTACCCCATATAGACATTGACAAATACGTTACACAGCAGTAGTGTTTTGTTGTGACATTTTGATTTTCTGCAGTTTTTGGTTGAACTCCAAATTGTTTGACTTTGGAGGCCTGTTTTTTTTCAGCGTATTTTGGTGATCGCAAAAGGTTACAATGATTCAGAATTTACTTTGATTTTAGTTTTATGACAATAGTATACCTGTTTAATTCTTTTTTTTTTCAGTGAATGTAACATTTTATGGACTAAATATTTCTTAGGGGTGTTCCGGATACAGATTTTTCAATTCCGATACGATACCGATATTGCAGGAAGGGTGCATACTTTTATTTCTTTCTGAGTATGAAAAGTTAGAAGAGACTAGATCCAGTGATGCGATTCAAAAAAAAGAATAGGCAACAACAGTGAGTATCAGAAAATATGACCCATTTATTTCAAACATTCGGGCTGCATAAATTCAATCTCAAACATGAGAATGCACTGCACTTAAATACAAAATACATTTAAAGACCCTGACAAACAATGCTAATAAAGTTTAAAAAAAAAAGTACTTCTTGAAGTTTGGATATTGTGAATGTAGACAGATGTAATCCGAAATCAATATCGGATTGGGACACCACTATTTATGGAACAAACATTTAACATTTTATGAACAACCTACATTTAAAAAACCCCAAAACATTTCCGTTTCTTATATTAGTTTACAAAATAATAATAAAAAAACACAATAAGACTAGGCGGCCCGGTAGTCCAGTGGTTAGCACGTCGACTTCACAGTGCAGAGGTACCGGGTTCAATTCCAGCTCCGGCCTCCCTGTGTGGAGTTTGCATGTTCTCCCCGGGCCTGCGTGGGTTTTCTCCGGGTACTCCGGTTTCCTCCCACATTCCAAAAACATGCATGGCAGGCTGATTGAACTCTCTAGAATTGTCCCTAGGTGTGAGCGTGGATGGTTGTTTGTCTCTGTGTGCCCTGCGATTGGCTGGCAACTGATTCAGGGTGTCCCCCGCCTACTGCCCGAAGACAGCTGGGATAGGCTCCAGCATCCCCCGCGACCCTAGTGAGGATTAAGCGGTTCGGAAAATGGATGGATGGACAATAAGACTATCGGCAATAAAAATGGTAATGACAATGCTATTGTTTTTATCGTTGCTGCCTTGCAGTCGTTAATCCTGAGCATCGCTGTTCCATCGATCATTGGCTTCAGCTTGTGGCGTGAGGTAAGACTTTGACCCAAATATGAATAATAATAATGATAGGATAGAACATTTCCATTTTTTTCTCCGTCCTCCGCAGTACGGCCACCGCGTCCTGACTGACCTGTCCGAGCTTGGGGAGTTTTACGACCCAGACACAGTCAAATTGATCGGCTGGATCCGGTGAGTCTTCCATCAGGTGAGCTTTTGAACGATGTGCTCATCATCCCCTCCTCGTAGGACTCACCTTCCAGCAGCGACTGTGTTTGCGGGCAGCCCTCAGCTCCTGGGAGCCATCAAGTGTGGCTCCGACGCCGCCGTCACCAGTTTGCCGCTACACTCGGATCTAGACATGCTGAGGAGGAGTGAAGACGTGAGTTAGTTATACTTGAAGAATGACAATAGCGCTGAAAGTTTGATCTTCTGCAAAAAAAAAAAATCCAAAACAAAACATTTTCCTCCATCTTACTAAGGAGCGGCGATCGTCTCCATGTATGTATTATACTGCCATCTGCTGGACAAAGTGCATACTTCCAGAAGGAGCAGCAAAATGTCCATAGAATTGAAGCAAAAAATGTGGCAGAAAATATTTGAATCATTTCCATTTTATTTGATGCATTGCAGACCTACCAGGTATACTCTATGCGCTCCGCCGAAGAGGTCTACAAGATCCTGACCTCCCGCAAGGCAAACTATGTGATCGTGGAGGAGTCTCTGTGCAACGATTTCACCCTGGACCAGGGCTGCCGCATCAAGGACCTGCTGGACGTTGCCAACGGACATGTAAGTACTGTATTGCGCAGACACTCTGCTTTTGTCTCGGATACAACCCTCGACCTCTCCGTGACCCCCCGCCCCCCAGGTAATTCAGGACAATGTCAAGATGTTCGCCTTCTCCAGACACCGCCGTTTCTGCCACGAAATCAAAACCAACCTCTCGCCATATACCAACTACTTCACCCGCGTCTTCTGGAACCGCTCCTACCACGTCTACAGAATTAACACGGTCATTTCCTTCCAGTATTAACAGGAAACGGCAGGACTTGAGGGTTTTTTTGATATCCATGTTCTAGTTTGCACTTTGTCCTCACTGGTAAGACAATTCGTGCACTAATAGAATGACAGTCTTATGGTAATGTTCAAGTGGCTTTCCAAAGATGCGGATCTGCGTGTACTGAAATATGCCATAACGCTGTTTGTCCTAAAAATGTACTCTCTCTTTGACTGACCGCATATTATATATACACCAGTTGGAGTGACAACATTGTTGTACTGTAATTTATAAAAATGTGCATTTACTGTTCCTGTCTGCTGAAACTCATTGGAGTTCCTGGGATGCCAATATTGTCTCAGGCCATACAGTAATCATGTTCACGTAATGTGAATATGATGAGGTTTGCTGCATCTTTTGGTAAAGAAACAACTCTTTGTTGCATTAGTAGTGCCTCAATAAGGTGAATGTGTGTGTTTTGGGAGGGAGGTGGTTTTTTTTTGTCCTCATGCATCTCTTGTTTCTTCTACCTTTTGTGCTGAGTTCCACCTTGTTGGGGAAAGTTTTTGTTAAACCATTTTTTTGTATCTGCTTTTTGTCCTTTCCATGTCTTCAAGCTTTTGTCCAAATAAAATGACTTTTTTGTTTGAGCTAGTGTGACAATTTTGATGGTTTTAAGACTATTATTTGAATTTACAAACTGCATTTATCCTGTGAGGAAAATATAAAATTACACAAACCCTTGTGCTAATGTAACACAAACAGTACAAACAAAGATTTAAAGACATTTCAATCAAACAAGATTAAGATATTACGTGCTTTTATATGGTAATAGCTAGTTATGCTCCAGTTATGTTTGTACATGTAGTTCAAAATTGGTAATACATTATAAACACTGATATTTTATGACATTTTACACATTGAAAAAGGAACTTAAGACATCAAACATGCCTGTATGATGTTACAAAAATATCAATCCCATGTAAATAACAGTATAGTTAAACGTTAATACTGTATTTAAATTTGGTTTCAGGGCGCTATAAAGATGCGCCAAATGCGGCGCAGTATGATTCTTCCCGAAGACGAACCGGAACCGGAACCGGAAAGCGAAGCGACGCAATGGCGATACTCAGAATCAATTACGTGAGAAACAGCGGTCAACCTCCCCCAAGTTTGGGCCCTTGTTGAGTTTATTTGCAGTTGCTATGTTATAATTAATTGTTAACGCACAAAGGTAAGATTATTCACTTTCCGGTTCGAGCGGCGGCGCCGTAAAGTTTGTCAGCTCGCCGAGAAAATGAACCGTAAATCAAACAAAACAGAGTCCGAAGGGGTGCGCTTGATTCCCAGTAGCGGTTGCGGCATACTCACCATTGCATTGCACCGCGACCCCTTTAGCTTGGGCTGCCCCAGACATAATAACAAACTAGCTAGCTGGCTATAGGAATACACTCGGAATAGTCCCATGTCCACGATTTATAAAAACAAATTTGTACTGGAAAAACGTTTCATGCACATAATTGTACACATAAATGTGCGATTATAGTTGAATTAGAGCTTTTTTGACTATGTTTGGTAACCATGGGACAGCCCCAAAACTTGCTGTCTATTACATTCAGGGATTTCCTTTGCTCGAATTGAGGTGGCGTTGGTGCTGCCTCAAACAAACCCTTAAATGTCAAGTATTTCATTTTAGTTTTGCACACCTACTTTCATCAAACACTGACTTGTGTTCACCAGGGGAGGATGAGTGCGGAAGCGGCCGACCGGGTCGCCGCCGTGACAAGTAGCAGGCCCAGCACTCCGCTCCAGACTTCCTGGTTCGAGTTCCTCCTGGATGCATCCCTGCTGGAGAAACACCTGCAGAGCTCCAATCCCGGTGAGAGCTCAGCGTAACAACAATCTTCAGATGACACGTTGTCCCAACGCGTCAGTGATGAGACTTTTGCGTCTTCTCAGACCCGACGGGGGTGCAGCTCGTTATCCAGTTCCTCGAGCAGGCCTCCAAGCCGTTGGTGAACGAACAGAATCAGGTGCAGCCTCCTGCCGACAACCGCAGGAACCGCACCTTGAAGCTGCTGGCACTCAAAGTGGCGGCGTACATGAAATGGGATCTAGATGCGTTGGAGAAAGGGTGCGCTCCAAAGTTTTTTGTGCCATATTTAATGCTTCACTCTAATGTACATTGTGCTGCTCTTTCTGGTATGAGCGCCATGGCCACCCGGGGGCAATATAATACACACAATGAAATACATGAATGATTAAAATTTTAAAAATATAAATATATTGTCTTCATGTCAGCTTGACCATCCCCGTGTTGAACATGCTGCTCAATGAATTGCTGTGTGTGAGTAAAGTGCCGGCGGGTGTCAAACACGTGGATCTGGATCTGTCCACCCTGCCGCCCACCACAGCCATGGCCGTCCTCATCTACAACCGCTGGTGAGACCAAAAAAAAAAGATGACATTTCAAATCAGACACCAAAGGAATACCAGAATGAAAAAGTTTGCTTCACAGGGCCATCAGAACCATTGTGCTGAGCAGCTTTCCAGAGAAACAGAACAAACCGGGGTCACACCAGATGAACATGCAAGTTTTCTCTCTCAATGGGTGAATTTCATCCGCAACAAAATTTCAAACCGATTTCAATTTGTATGTGCAGGTTGAGTGTTGTGCAGCAGGAAAAAGAGATGACGGACAACATCCTAAGCGTGGTGTGTAAACGTCAAATTGCAAAACCTTACGGGGTTCTCAATGAATTCTATTCGCCATATCAATGCCATTTTGTGTGTCCAGTTAAAGGAGCAGGCCAGCGACTCGATCACTGTCCTGGTCGGGGCGCTACGTCTGAAGAAGGATTTCTACGTGCACACCATGAGGACTCTGGACCTGCTGGCCGCCGACACGGCGGCCGCCAACGGCGAGACCGAGTCCTCCACGGCGGGACTTCGTATCAGCGCCAACGAGCTGCACTGCCAGGTGGGCTCGAACGCAGTGGTCGCCAACCCGTATTGAACCCAAGACACATTAGTTAGGCATCACAGCTTTTAACTGGCTCCGCCTTCTGGTCTTTTTAGGTTCACTATGACTTGGGTGCCATTTTCTTCCAGCAAGGCTGCATGGACCAGCCAGCCTTTGAGAAAGCCAGAGACCATTTTAGGCAGACCAAGGAGCTCTTGAAGAAGGTATAACCTCAATCACATTATGCCCCTAACCGTGTCTAATTTCCTGTCATGTCATCTAAGCTGGACTCCACGGTGCATGTCCACCTGGATGAGAAGCGCCTGGCTGGCTACTGGAATGCCTGCAAAGCTCTGACCGGAGACTATGACTCGTGTGACTCTCAGACCACACACTACGACCAGATCAACGGGATGCTCGGCGCCCGCAACTACCAGGTGAGCACTAAATCAAGTTCTGCTGTTCTAGTAGGCTTTTTAGATCCTCACCTGGACCCCCAGTTGTGTTTTATGGCCCCTCATTTTATTTTTGAGGGGGGGAAATACAACATTGTATGGCGAGAGTTGGCTTGAGTCACGGTACCTGTTTCAGACCGTGGTGGAAGCGTTCATCAAAGACAACGTCAGCCGCGCTTTGCCCAAGGACTTCAGACGCTCTGTTCTCAGGGAGGTCTTGTACAAGGCCCAGCAAGGGTGCGAGGAAACGTCCTGCATTTATCCCGCATGTACCAAGATTGGTCGCAGTTAAAGTTGCGAAACCGTTTCCCGCAGGGAGACGGGCCTGGATGAGGTGTGCCACCAGTTGTGCGTATGCAACGCCGTGCGCGACGCCCTGGAGGGGGAAGTGCTTGGTGTGCGCTTCCAGCAGCTGCTCATGAAGCCCAGCAAGCGCCTTGTGGACTTTATTTTAGAGGTAATCGCCATTTTGTGAAGGACAACGGTAGCAAAAATTACCAGCTCGATTATAGTTCCAATAGTTGTCAGTATTACATTTACAGCGTTATTTCCAGATGACAAATTTTATTGTGTACATATTCAAACGCTGGACCTTATGATTTAATATTTCACATACAAATCATTAAAAACGTTTTTTTTTTCTATTTATGTCAATCAATGGATAAAATGTTCAAATACAACTATATGAATGACAAACAATTTTACATACATACAGTGTGTTATAGATATTTGTTGCTAACTGTTATAGCTAATCAGAATCATCTTTATTGGCCAAGTATGTAGAACACACAAGGAATTTGTCTCCGGTAGTGCAGGCTACACTAGTATCATCAATAACTAGCAACTACGATAAACAAGGACATGACAACAGTTGGTGCAGAAAATCATTGAACCATTTTAAAGTGACCAGTAGCCATATTTGTAGAGCAAGTTTAACCCTTGTGCAATTGTACAGATGTCCTTGCGGGCTTTAAAGTGTCTGGTGCTGTGGAATAGAGATCAGTGACAATGGTTCAAGTAAGTACGGAGCTGGAGCTACATTGATTAATTATTGCGGTCATGCTGTTCCACAGGGGTGTGCAAAATTGCAAAGAGCCACTATGCAGGTAGATTTGGGTTCGTGTTTAGGGAGTTAATGGCTAGAGGGAAGAAGCTGTTTGAATGTCTGCTGGATTTGCTGCGCATGGATCAGGTAGCGCTTGCCTGAGGGCAGTAGCTGGAAAAGGTGGTGTGCAGGGTGCAGGGGGTCCAGGAGGATATTCCGTGACCTTTCTTGGTTTTCGTGGTGTGCAAGTCCTCAAGAGTGGGTAGGGCGGTGCCGATGATTTTTTCCGCAGTCCTAACTGTCCGTTGCAGTCGGATTTTGTCCTTTTTTTTTTTTTTTTGTGGCGGCCACAAACCAAACTCTGACGAAAGAACACAGGATTGGTTCGATGACTGCTGTGTGGAACTGTCTTGGCATCTCCCTGTGTTACGCCGTGCTTCCTCAGCAGCCTCAGGAAGTACATCCTCACAAGATGGCGCCGGCACGTGTGACAGCCTCGGTTACGCGCTCCCTAGTATAATCCTTGTTTTTGTCATTTTCGTTGGTTTTTGGCGAACCTCTGCCGCTTACTTACGCAAGAGAAGAATTGCTTGGCATTAGGGAATCTACGCTCTGACTTTTTTTTCACCAGCTCATGAACACCCACAAGGTTTTTCGGAGTTAATAGCGAGCGGAGCGGCTGCGCTGTACGGAGCATGGAAACGCCGTCGGAGAAGGGGGAACGAGCCGGCGCGCTAGTCAAGCTACGTCAGCGTGGATTTCGAACCCCGCTCCCATTGATCCATTTTGCTAATCTACGTTCTCTGCCAAACAAAATGGATGAACTTCTTCTCACAAAGAGCAACAAAACCTTTGCACTTTCTGCTGCGCTGTGCTTCACTGAAACCTGGCTCAGTGACCGCCACCCGGACGCCGCGCTGTACCTACCGGCTTCAGCCTCCTCCGAGCCTATTGCTACACGGAGCTATCAGGGAAATCAAAAGGTGGTGGAATATGCTTCGATATCAACGAAGAATGGTGCACTGATGTCACGAAGCTCAACGCACACTTCAACCCGGACTTGGAGTCTCTGTCTCTAAACTGCAAGCCATTCTACTCACCAAGTGAGTTCTCCTCCTTCGTACTCATTGGTGTTTACATTCCACCACAAGCTAACGCTAATACGGCGCTACAAATGCAAGTAAACAAACTCGAGCTAAATTATCCAGAATCACCCCTTATCATTTTGGGTGATTTTAATAGAGCACAACTTAACCGTGAACTTCCCAGATTATGAGCAGCATGTTGATTGTTTCACCAGAGAAGGCAATATTCTAGACCACTGCTACACAACACTTAAAGATTCATACCGATCTGTAGCCCGCGCAGCACTGGGTTTTTGACCACTGTTTAATACACTTAATTCCTACATACAGGCAGAGACCGCTGCTGGATCCTCTGCAGTTTGCCTACCGGTCTGTGGAGGATGCAGTCAACACTGGGCTGCACTACATTCTTGAGCACCTCGACAGCACAGGGACCTACGCAAGGATCCTGTTTGTGGACTTCAGCTCTGCCTTCACCACCATCATCCCGGAACTCCTCACCTCCAAACATCTCCAGCTCGGTGTGTCCCCTATGATCTGCCAGTGGATCCTCAGCTTCCTGACGGGATGGACACAACAGGTGAGGCTGGGAAGGACAACATCATCAATACGCACCACCAGCAGCAGAGCCCCGCAGGGATGCGTCCTCTCGCCACTGCTCTTCTCCCTCTACGTGGACGATTGCACCTCAACACGCCCAGCCGTCAAACTCATAAAGTTCGCAGAAGACACCACAGTCATCGGTCTCATCAAAGACTGCGACGAGTCTGCGTACCGACAAAAAGTGGAGCAGTTGGCGCTCTGGTGCAGCAGCCAACACAGCCTAGAGCTGAACATGCTCAAGACGATAGTGATGATCGTGGACTTAAGGAAACATCTTTCACCACAGCTGCCCCTCACACTGTCCAACTGCCCTGTGTCAACCATCGAGACCTTCAAGTTCCTGGGAATCGCACTCTCCCGGGTGGGAGGTCAACACCAACTAAGTGGCTATGTAGCAGGTTGCAATACTGGCCAATAGTTTTCAGCATCCACCCACGTCGCACAAAATGACTTCTTCCAAGCGTGACGCAAAATAAATGAATTGTATGGGTGTACCTAATGGTTTGACTTGAATCCATCCATCTTGCAGGTGTGCGCCCAGTCCCTGGAAAGAGAGCGTTCGTCCGAAGCATCCAGACGGAACATGGCTACCTTCATGCAGTGAGTCCCGTAAACGCTCAACATTATGTTGAGTTTTCCTGTGTCCCAGCGTTTCTCGTGTCCGCCCCTACAGCACGCTCTGCGAAAGCCTGCAGGAACTGTCCCTGGTTTTCGTGGTGTCCTCTCACAAACTCTTCACCGAGCTCCTGAAGGAGGAGGAGAGGAAGCTGCTGGTGGAGCAGATGCGGAAGCGCTCGGCCGCCGTCAAACTCGGCGCCAAGCCGCTGCCTTCTTTTTACGACATCCCGGGTAAGCGCTGCGCCCTCGGTCGCAAGAACGCCGCGCGGCCGTGTCGCTAACGGCCTCGTTATTGCGCAGCGTCGGCCAGCGTGAGCGTCGGGCAGCTGGAGCAGCAGCTCATCCTCTCCTTGGACCCGCGAAAGATCAGGCAGATCCTCAACGAGCTCCACGACATTGCAGACAGACCGTTCTGGAGAATCAATAGCAAGGTAGACGCTGTACACGAGTGATGCGTTCAAAGACACTGGGGACAAAAAATTGTAATGGCTTTCACAAGCTGGATGGTCATAGCTAATTCTGCTTTCTTCTTTTGTTAGTGGGAAGTTCCATCAGACTACATCAATGTGATCCTGTCCATCAAAGACAACCTGACTAAAGACCTGGTCTACATCCTCATGGCAAAAGGCCTCCACTGCATAGCCATAAGGGTAAGGATGATGTCATCGTATTGCATCGTGATGACATAACTGTCTCGTCGCCACGTAGAGAGCGGTTCACTTCGTGGCGGCGCAGTTTGTCAATCCTGATATGTTAACAGTGCGACATTTTGCCACAAGATTGCATGACAACAGAAGGTGACGTCAAATCGCGCGTGACACGACGCGCTACAGCAGGGGTCCCCAAACTTTTTCCTGTGAGGGCCACATAACTTTTCCCTTCTCTGATGGGGGGCCGGTGTCAGTTTGTAACAGAAAAAGTGTGACGATCGTAGGGGAGCTTAAAAAATTTATTGTTTTCCAGAAAGCCACACATAACCAAATAACCCTTTCCAGGTTCTTTACAGAAAAAAAGTCAGGAAACAAATAATAACGCTATTAATGAAATAAATAATAACTAAATAACCCTCTCTGAGTTGCACAATCTTAACAGATAAAAGTTCAGCTCAGTTGTCAGAGCAGAATCACTCTGACACATATGAGCAGTCTCTTAAAGTTCTTGTGTTCCTTCCTTATAATTCTTTTGTAGGTTCCAGTAGGCTTGTAGACACCGCTGTTTGCAGTTAGGGTTTTTTTTGGGGCGTTTTTAACACAGTGACGGGTCATTTTGACCCGAGGACAACAGGAGGGTTAGAGGGCCGGGCCAAATGTGCTGACGGGCCGTATCCGGCCCGCGGGCCGTAGTTTGGGGACCCCTGCGCTACAGCGACGTGACGTGACGTGAGCCCGTCGTTGCTGCGACTCATAGTGGCGTGACATCACATCATCGTCCCCTTTCAGGACTTCCTGCACGCGCGGCAGCTGTTCTCGGCCTGCCTGGAGCTGGTGACGGAGTTCTCGCCGCGCCTGCGTCAGGTGATGCTCAACGAGCTGCTGCTGATGGAGGTGCGAGCCCACGAGACGGCGGCGGCCGACGGTTGCAAGGAGAGGCCGCCCCCCGACCTCGTCAGCCGAGTGCGCGGATACCTGGAGATGAGGATACGCGGCGAGTTTTGCCACCGCCGAGCCTCCGGCAGGTCGGGCTTGTTACACTGTAACACCATTTTTTTTTTCTCCTGTGTGCACAGATCTTCCTCTGCGGCAGGTGGTTGGCGAGGAGTGCGTGGCCTTCATGTTGAACTGGAGGGAGAACGACTACTTGACGTTACAGGTGCCGCCCTCGGCTGTTATCAACAACCCTTACGTCAAGGTGACGCCACAATTTCTTTTCAACGTCAACATGAATGCTTCAACGTGTGTGTGTCTGTGTCTGTCTTGCTCGCTTTATATACGTATAGAATTTGATTGAAATGTGTTTTTCTTCGTTTTCCTTGACTAAATAAAGAATCTTTCCCTCAGCTGGGCCAGCTCCTGGCATCCACGTGCAAAGAGCTGCCGGGTCCCAAAGAGAGCCGACGCACGGCCAAGGAGCTCTGGGACGCCGTGGTGCAGATCTGCAGCGTCTCCGTCCAGCACAAGCGGAGCAGCGACGGACGTGTGGGACTCATCAAGCACCGAGACTCCTCCCTGGGCATCCTGCACAGGTGCCGTCATCGCCGCGCCCTGAAAACCAACGGCAATGATGATAAATGGATAACGGCTCGTGACAAAATGAACTGTACAAAATGTTGCCGTCATCTCTTGTGGTCGTTTCTCCTTCCAGGAGTAAATTGATAACATTCGTCAAGAAGATCCGAGTGAGTACATCACCCCCCCCCCCCACCACCAAAAAAAAAAGTTGATGATGCTGACCGCACGTTGTTTTTGTGCTTCAGGAGCCGCTTGTGCTGACCACGTTGATCTCGCTCTTCGTCCGGCTGCACAGCATCGTCAGGGTGGGCCACTTGCCGAAACAGCCCTTCTTCTATTTCTTCACACCGGCCTCTAGTAATATTAATTTGAGGCTTTGTTGCCCCCCCCTTCCCGCAGGACGACATCGTCAATGAAGTGACAGCCGAGCATCTCTCCATCTGGCCGGCATCTCTGCCCAAGTAACGCAACCGCTGGTGTTCTTCTTTGGACAGTCTGTGTTTGGGTGTCTGCCTTTTGCATGCATCTTTTGCAGGGTTATAATGGTTTAGGATTTTTCATTGTCGTTCATTTTTATTTTGTTTTTAGATACAGGTTGTTTGAATTAATTTTAAGGTTTTTAATTTTTTTTTTAAAGCTTCGTTTTTGTTTTAGTATTAGTTTTATATATTTTTTAATACATAGGGTATTTTTTGATTGACCTTCCTTCTCCAATACTGAATTACATACATTGAAAACTTAAACCCCGAAAGCTCTTGTATGATATTGATTGATAAAGATGGGGGGAAAAAAGAGCATTTTTGTTACAAATCCTATTATAAACAAAAGCTGTAGTTTCAGTTTTCAATTTTATTTCATTACAGATCCCCCCCCCCCCCCCCACGCAATTTTAGTTTTCCTTACGTCATTAGTTTTATAATCTGCGCATGTGTTGTGCAGCATCCAGGCGGTGGACGTGGAGGCGGTGGCCGTTACAGTGAAGGAGCTGGTGACCTATGCCCTCAAGCTCAACCCCAACAACCAATCGTGGCTCATCACGCAGGCTGATATCTACTTTGGTAAAGCGACGCCCTCGGACAACATTTACAAACCGACAACGTTAACGCCGGCGTTGTGTCGTGTTGGCCCCGCAGCGACCAATCAGTACTCGGCTGCCCTCAACTTGTACCTCCAGGCCGGTAGCGTGTCGTCGGATTTTTTCACCAAAGCCGTACCGCCTGACGTCTACACGGACCAAGTGGGTGCTCGCATTGCTTTGATTTGACGTGTGTGTTTGTTCCCTGCAACCTCTTCTCATTCTTAAACATTCCACGCAGGTTCTTAAGAGGATGATCAAGTGCTGCTCGATGATGAACTGCCACACACAGGTCGCACAGCACACACATTTTTCAGTGCAATACTATAAGAGTCTATTTATTGTTGCACTTCCATTTGATTGTTTTTAATTGTGTTGTTTTTATGCTGATAAGCAGGATAAGCTGTCCACGGTCATAACCGCTGTTCCGGAAAGGGTTTAAAAAAAAAAATGTTGCGTTGCAGGTGGCGGTCCTGTGTCAGTTCCTGAGGGAGGTGGACTACATGACAGCATTCAAAGCACTCCAAGAGCAGAACAGGTACGCCTTGTTCCGCACAGCCTTGACCACCCAAAAAGTTACACAGCAGTTCCAGCGTGACTTTGTTTTTTTTTTTTTTTTTTTTGGTTTTTTTTTGTGCCCTTGGATGCAGTCACGACGCCATGGACTCTTTCTACGACTACATCTGGGACGTCACCATTTTGGAATACCTCACGCGTATCCTCACTCAACTTTCAATTCACACGTTTGTATTTATTTATATTGAAACATAACCTTGACCGTGATCAGACATCCACCACAAGCGCGGTGAAGCGGAAAAGAGACAAATAGCGGTAAGAAGTGTCAACATACAGTACGTTGGGTATAAAAAGTCGACACAGCCCGGCGTTTTGAGTGTGTGCGTATATGACGAAACGTCCTCTCTTCCAGATAAAAGCCATCGGTCAGACTGAGCTGAATACGAGCAACCCCGAGGAGGTTCTGCAGCTGGCGGCGCAGAAGCGCAAGAAAAAGTTCCTGCAGGCCATGGCTAAGCTTTACTTCTGAGTCCCATTTGTAACGTTCTCCAACTGGATAATCGGCTGGCCGATTTCATTGGCTGAAGCTTTTTTTTTAAAAAATCATCAGTAATGATTTTTGTTTTTAAACCCCCCCCCCCCCCCCAATAAAATTTCAAATATGTCTCCTCTGCGGGACAGCATCATCATTTTTTTCCCCATTCTCTCATTGATTGGTCCAAGCCAAACTTTTTATCTCCTAAAACGCATCTGGAGCGATCTCTCACTCACACCTGCGGTTCAAAATGAGCCTTTTACATTTTTTCCCAGCATCATTCTTTTATTCCCCCATGTGGCTCTTTTGTTGTGTTCTATTTGAGAAACGTGATCTGTTTTCACATTTTGTGGCTGACCCCGCCATCAATGTCGTGTCGAGCGTAAATTTTTTTTTTTTTTTAATGGCACACACAGACACAAAAAAGATGCTCACAATGTTTTGTTTTGAAGTCCCCCAGTGGCACGGAGCAGCCGTGAACCCTTTGCAGGCCTTGACAAGACTTTGTCGGCGCTTTCCAGGCAGACGCAAAACAGATCACACATGCGGACAATAATCGTGGCGGAGCACTGCAACGCTGCAACATCTTCAACCGTATCCATGACATTTTTTAAAAATCTAATTTGCAGGATAAATTCAATATGTCGACCACGGAAAGTTCTTTTATCCTCTCCAAAAACTCTTGAGAGAGAAAAAAAAAAAAGCTAAGTCACATTTATCCTTTTGACTTCTACTCCAGGCTACAGCATGTCCACAATTATGATGAAGACCTTCCATCACAGTATTAATCGTATGTTGTGTTTGGCACACCAGTTAATGTTTTTAAATCCAATGAAACAAATGTAAATTAAAAAAAGGCGGAATATCACCACTAGGTGGAACCCTAAACTTGGATTAAAATCTATCCCTTGTCGGCCCTTCGAAAGATTTTTCTGTCAAGATGAGAGGTGTAAAAACACAAAAGAAAATCAAAAATGCCTTTTAAATAGTGGGAGAAGTCTTATCGTCGACCATAGATGAGGATTGTTGCCCTTCATTGAATTCCCATTCCTTGACAATTGACAGTATTTCACACATTTGTGTCAGTGTGAAATGTAATGTGCTATTATTGATTGATTGGCGATTGTCTGATGTTCACAAGTTACGTTCTACGTGAAATCTAAATTTCGATAACTTGAACATTTCAGAAAATGCATTCAAAACAACCCAAAAAGAGCATGTCAACAAAGTATTTGGAAATCTGTTGTAATTTAGAAAAAAAAAGTACAGTGGTGCCTTGGGACATGTAACGTAAGACACGCCATTGAAACGAATGGAAAGGCCTATAATAATTTGCAGCCACCCCCCCTCCCCCCAAGAAACAAATGTTCTTTTTTTTAATCAAAAAAATATCACTCTATTATGTACTTTATAAAAACATTTGGTAATGACAGAATATAAAGAGACACTTTTTTTATACCTCTGTTCAATGGACATTGTGCTGCCCCTTCAGGTGTGCATGCATTGGCCACCTGGGGGCACTATAAACCAATAAAATGAGTTGCTCTTCGCAGCAGATAAAGAACACACGCATGTGACTATTGTATTATCTGTCCGCAATGTGTTGTGACGCCGATGCTACTTAGTTGCCCGTGTATCATGATTTGCATTGTTTGTTAGCATGAAGCTAAACTGACTTTGAAGGCCAATCTATGCGAAAACTGCCAATAAATGAGAATTGTTCACTGCCAAACTGCTGCTTTTCGTGATGCTTGTGAAGTGGTGTGATGATGCGCTATTGAGTTAATAAATAACAGGATTGTCTGTTTAAAATATATATATATATATATACAGTGTGTGTCACAAGACAATGGAGAATATGAGGACAGTATGTGGGTGGAAACGGAGTAATTGGGGCGGATGAAAAGGGGGAATAAGTGATGGGAAAAGTAGGCAAAGATAAAAGAAGCCTATAAACGAGTGTCAAATGTAATCTAGAACTGTGTGTTTGTGCTTGCGTGTGTGTGTGTGAGCGTGCGCGTGCATGGAGATAAACACTACGAATTAACCAGATCTCCTTATGAAAATCTCTTTCACATGCCGCCAGTCACACACACACACACGCACAGATTCCACGGAGAAGTATGCAGCATGATCTATTACCAGTCCTCCTCTCGCGGTTTTTTTGATTTCATCGGCACTGACTGATAAGTACAAATGTTTTAAGATCCAAAATGTCGACCCAGCATGGATTTACGGCAAAGGATCCTCGCAAAGAAGAAGAGTAGGGGAGACAAGTTTTGGTGGACGTGACCGAGGAGCACTCTTCAAGTAGCTGGTAGCGTTGGCAGGGATTAAAAGATCAAACTGGTGTTTTCACTTTGTTCATGAAATCAGTTACACACAAAAGGATTAGGGGCCTTCGGGGGAGCCTTGAGGGCCTCTGCGAGTCGACAAGCTGACCCGCGTTCAACTTTTGAACTCGCTGGCAAGGTCTGGATGCAATAGTAGCCTACTGCCAGGCTCACAAAATAAAACATTCATGTAGAATGGATATAAAAAGTCTACACACCTCGTTCAAATGTCAGGTTGGGGGGGGGGGGGGGGGCGTTTTCCACCATGAATATGACCGATACAACTGAGAGGCAGACATTTGAACAAAAATGAAATAATGATGGCGGTTGCACAAATGTGTACACCCTTTCATAGACATGACGTGACAGTCTTCAGAATTGACCAATCACACGAAAGGAATTTGTTAAATCTGAGTCAGCGCACACCTGCCACCTTTTAAGGTGACTCTCATTAACCACAAACAAATTCTACCTGTTAGAGTCTTTTTTTTGGGGGGGGACATTTTTATGCTTTCATGTTTTATGCTAACACTGACTGTTTATGTGAAACTGTTCATAATCCCCCCCCCCCCCCCAACCCCCCACCTGGCCTGGGCCAAAGTCGCAGGAAAAGTAAACAGCAGCCAGTATTGCTTCACTGTAGGTAAGTTGTTCACTTGAAAAAAAAGTTGTTCATTTAAAAAAAAAAAAAAGTATCACATTTTTGTGGAAAAAAAGCAAACTACGGCGTTCTTATTTTAAGGTCACATCGGCCAGTCTTCTGCTCATGCACCACAGCTGCAGCGGAGAAAACCCCGCCAAGTACGTACCATTTGTTTTGGGCCTTCAAATCAACAAAATCTTTTGAACTTTTAAGGCTCTAAACTGCAGCATGACGATGATTTATTTGCCCAGACGTTAGCAACTTGCACAAAATGGCTCCCTAATACATCAATTTACTGGTAAAAAAATAAATAAATAAAATGCCACTGAAATCTAGACTTGCCTTTTGCCAAGGAATGAGCGGCTAAGAATTTACCCCCTGTTTCATTCCCATGACCGTGTGCTGGTGGTCTGCCCAGTCATGTCACCATGACGGCAACCTCACCTCAACGAGACGGGCTCGCGCTGTTTGAATTTTGAAAAGCAAAGAATGGAAATAATCTGTTGGAAGGTCAAACAGTCACCGTCATAAATGTTAGCATGGAACAATAAGACACTTGCCATCAGGGGCAGTATAATACAATGCTTAACTTTTGACCTTTTGCGTTCACATTTAACATTGCACGCGAAAAATAGTCCAGACATTTCAAAAAAAGAATACACAAACAAACAAAAAAAGTAATGAACATAAAAAATTGAAAACTACTTCAGCTCTGATCTAAATAGTCCGCCGGGTCAAAACTAACAACATGGCGGATCCCCACAATTCCAAAGAATTTACAACCGCCGTGTTTTCCTCTTTGTCCGGGGCGACATGCGCGGACTTTTACGAGTGGCGGCCGTCGCCGTCGCCCCGCTCAGACCCGCCGGTTCGGCCATTCACGGCGGCGGCGGCGCTGAATGATTGGCCCACCGGCCGCCATAAAGCGACCCCGCTTGCACCAGGAAGCGTAGGAGGACAAAGGCATGGAAAGCTCAGACAACATGTGCGGGAAATGTTTTCCACACGCCGCATTAGGCACATGTGGAAAATATGAGCGAATAATGCGAAATGTCCAACCCCGCTCCAAAAAGTGAAGGCTTTAGTGTTGTTTTTTCACTTTTGGCTGCCATACAGCAACCGCCATAATAAATGCCTGCCATAATCCAGCATGGAAGCACGAGATATACATTTTTTTTTTAATGTCTGCACCTTGTCTCATAACATTTGATTCAGCAGTCAGTAGGGTAGTGCCGAAATCCAAAAACCATTATATCAACATTGGCACAGAAATTTGAAGTTATTAAAAAAAGGAAAAGGTTACTTGTGTCATGTTTGCGTGATGGTTGTGGTCCCAAAAACAACAACTGAACAAAATGCATGAACCAAAAACACTGACAGGGGTAGGGTGGAGAAACTAAATCTAAAACACACAAGTCCTGAAAACCCCTAATAAACTAAAATAAAAAAAATCATGACAGTAAAACAAAACAATGTCACAACAGCACAATGATCCGACAAAAAACGGGGTAAAGACAAGGGAGGGGTGACAAGAACAGGTGGAAACAAAACGAAACAAAAAAAAAAAATCAAAAAAGTTATCTAAACAAAAACAAAATTGTGACAGGCAACCTCCCTCAAGAGAAAGATCCCAAACGGGGTTGCATAGCGGCCGCAGGACAACAGGATGTTGTGGCGCTGTCTTGGTTGACACGCTTCTGCAACTTCACATCGTGTGGTCATCGGGGGGGAGTGCCTCTGGATTGACAGCGGGGGGGGGGGGGGGGGTGCTTCAGCGCTATGGTGTGCTGAACCCCCTCATACAGGCTGTTAGTGTGAAGCGGTTGGGATGGTTCTTGTTCACGAGAGAGGGCAGGAAGGGGCGGGAGATTGACAGGTGGATCGGTGCAGCATCTGATGTGATGCAGACTTTGTATCGGTCTGTCATGTGGAAGAAGGAGCTGAGGCAAAAGGCAACACTCTCGGGTTACCGGTCGATCTACGTGCCTACCCTCACCTATGGTCACGAGCTGTGACTGAAAGAACGAGATCCCGGATATAAGCGGCCCAAATGAGTTTCCTCTGCAGGGTGTTCGGGCTCTCCCTAAGACATAAAATGAGTTACATCTGGGATGGGCTGAGTCAAACCGCTTCTCATCCATTTTGAGAGAAGCCTGATGAGGTGGCTCGGGCATCTGATTAGGATGCCTCCAGGATGCCTCCCTGGTGAGATGTTCCGAGCATGTCCCACTGGCACCCAGTGTGTGTGTGTGTGTGTGTGTGTGTGTGTACGCTCTGCGGCAGTGGATTAACCCGTACCAGATTCCGGACATTCCTTGACTGTGTGTGTGAATGTGTGTGTGTCGTCTTTTGTCGTTTAAGGTGATTGACGCTATTTGCCACCATTAGACTCCGCTGCCTCATTGACCTCTGAACCCTGACGACCGGGAAAGATTTAGCGCTTGCAGCGCAATCAACACCTAAAGGTCAAAGAGGGACAGCCAAGTTTGGGCAGGGAGATGGTGGGGGTGGGTACTGTGGCTCCAGCGGAACGCATGAAGACCACTTTAAAGAGCGACATGGGTTACAGGATACACCCTTGAGGAACACCATAAAATCCTTGCTTGTAGTTTCGTAAACACATTGGTTAAAAGTCTGTGTTTGGGTTTCAAATCTGGGTTAGGATTTCAATCATGGTTTGAAGTCAGGGTTCGGGCTTTGAAGAAGGTTAAGTGTTTAAAATTAGGGTTTCAAGACAAGCTTGGGTTAGCATGTCAAATTTGGATGAAGGTTTCAAGCTAGGGTTAGAGTTTCAATGCATGCTTTTAAACTGGTTTAGTATCAATGAAGATGATGATAAAGAAATCCAGAACGGGGTTAGGGTTTCAAACCAAGAACTTTCCAAATGCCAGGAATTGCCTTTCAAGCAAGTGCTGAATGTGCATTAGGGGGAACTTTGAGCTCTGATAAATCTCAGCAGCGAGTTAACGTGAGGTTGATGCATCATGTCTTGCGTGGACAGTTTCAAGGTGGTCCACCGACACACGAGTCAAATACCCACACACACAAAAATTCTCCAGGCAGTAATCCCACATTGTGCATTTCAAAATGGCTGCCAAGCACCATGTTATGTCATCAAGTCACGCAAAAGACCTGAAAACCTATTGCCTATTTTAGACGCTACCATTACCCTTGTTTGTAACGTAACCAAACCCCGTTTTGAGATTTGAATTTGTGCATTTGTGTGTGTGCGCATGCGTGTGCATTTGACAAAAGTGGGAGCTTTTCTGTTCTGTCAATGGAAAAAAAAAAATCTTTGTGGTTACCCACTGGAAGACCCCAGGGACCCCCCCCCCCCCCCCATAGCCTACTTCCCCTACCCCTGTCAGCACTTCCTCAGTGAGCACATTGGCGTCACCTTGCATTTCCCGTCCGGCCGCTCGCGGGCTACATCACGTTTTGGGTTTCCCTCCAAAGGCAAAACATCGTTTTTGCCTTTTTTTACTTTGATTGACGGCCCCCCGCCCACCCTTCGCACACCTACCACCACATTTAGGCCCCCACTGTTCCTTCTACAGTACAAGCCGGTACATCACAGTTTGCTGTCCTAATGTCATTTTGAAACCTTAACCCCGTCTTGAAACCCAAATTTGAAACCCGAAGCTTTGTTCAAAATGCGACCTGGGCTTGAGATTCTGTCTTCAAACTGTAATTTGAACCCCTCACCCTTGTTTGAAACACTAATTCAGTTTTAGGACCACCAACCGAAACCTATTCTTAAACTGGAACTCTTGTTTGAAACCCTATCTATCCCTAAAACCCTACATTGAAACCCTAAATCTTTGTTGAGTACCTAGCGAGGCTTGAAACTGTACGTTGAAAGCCTAATCCTCTTTGAAACTCTACCCAGGCTTGTATTCTTACTCTGATTGACACCCAAACTTGAAACCCTATTAAAAAAAAAACTGTTGTTTGAAACCCTTCCCAGGCTTAAAACCCCAATTTGAGACCATAACTCTAATTTGAAACCCTAATTGCGGCTTGGAGCCCATCTTTAAAACCGTAACTTTTGTTTGGTGGGGGGGGGGGGGGGGACTCACCTCGTATGTCGTGTCATTCCCCTTTGATGTGATGACCAGCCGTTGTGACATAATGAGCTCTCGGCAGACACTTTTAAATCATGTCGGGAGGGGGGCCGTGGTGGGGTGGATTTTCTCATCTGGTTTGTGTTTCCAAGTGCAGACGGATTGGAAAGCAACACATAAAACCATCGTTATCACCCTAAACCAATGGCACTCGGGTCTAAATTGTCTGATGGACACTTGCTCTGTTTTTACTTACTAAAACACACACACACACACACACACACACACAAGAACGGATGTCAAGTGCAGTCATGAGAGACGGCTGCAAGTTCCTATTGCAAACATGTGTCCTCATCCTCCCCATCCCTATGTGACAGTAAAAGATGAAAAAAAGAGAATCACACATAAAAAAGACTAACTTGGCCTAGCCGACACACACATATACACATTAAACTCATACGACGTCCATCAGGGCTCCATCCTGGGGCCTCTTGTTTTCCTTTTACACCCCAAACCCTTTATGAAGTGCGTGCTTGCGTGTGAGTGAGACTTCCTCCCATCACGCTTTATTATGTACACCTGCAGATTTAAGATACATTTTTTTTCGTCTTTGTTGTGCTCAACCTGCTGTTCCTGCAGATGCCGCGAAGTCCTCTAGTTGCCCCAGGCGAGAGTTGGATTTTCATAGATAGGGGCAAAAAACAGGTGTACCTAATTCTGTGTCCGGTGTGTTTATTTCGAGGCTTTTTCTCAAACTGTTGCAACATTTCCTGTCAACTCTTCTTGTTTTCTGGCTTCTAATTCCACATTGAAATTCTTTCTCCTGCCTTGTCTTTGTCCACTTGTGCGAGACATTGATGCCGCTTCCATGCTGATGACAACAGCCCCATCCTGTGTGTCTTTGTACATAGCTTCCATTTCGCAGCAAATCTTCTGGAGAGCAGGAACGCCTCCTGGGGGGCTACAGCAGAGATGTCGCATTCTGCTCTTTTGTCTCCTCCTCCTTTTTTTTTTATATCTCACCTTGTAATTGGGCATTTTAGTCCAGCCTTTTAGAGGTTGTTTAGTGCCTCCCAACACCCCTGCCTCTCTCTCTCTCACACACACACACATAGACATACACACACAAATGAAACGAGGACAATAGGCCACTTAAACTTTGAACCCCGGATGGAGAAGTCAGTTTTAATCTGATGTCGGGATCTTCCACTACCATTGTCCCACTGTAGAGTAAAGAAGGGTCAGCCATTGCATCTGTACGCCAATTTGTTTGTCCAGTATTAGCCAACACACACACACACGCGCACACACACACTGAGGCCACCCAGGGAAGGTGGCACTGGGCCCACTTGTCTGGTGACCCCCTCTTGACCCCACAGCCTTTTTTGACATAAGACAAGAAGAGTTTCATCCATGCAAACCAGTTTTGGGGACTGTCGTGCAGTGCTAAACAAATAAGACATCCCTCAGGGGTCCATCCTGGAGCCCTTTGCTTTCATCAAAGTTAGAATTCCATCCCAGAAATTGTTAAATTACACATTAAACTTAGACATGTTTTCTTTCCTTTAATTCTTACTCTATATGTCTTGTATTACATTTCACATGAATATAATTATTTAGCTGAGCAATTTTATGTGAAAAATCAATAATATAAAATACTTAGTAAATATTTAAAAAAGGAAGAAAAGCACAGTATATAACTCTTCAGCCTGAAATGATCATTTTAAGACAGACGTGCTATTGTCTGACAGCATGAATCTCACACAAAAACATCTAGCATGTGTTCACAATAACTTACCAAAAAAAAAAAAAAATTATCAATTGCACATCAAATATTTACATGCGGTACTTTTTTTTTATCATCAGTGCATCAGAAATGAACAACAAAAATCTAAATTTGAGGACACTGAAGACACTGCACACTGAAATATTTCCACATTTGAATTCAGACAAATAAAAATTATGACATTTCACAGGCTGCAGACCAGCAATGTAACAATAGAGTTGATCCATCCATCCATCCATCTATCCATTTTCTTATCCTCATGATGGTCGCGGGTGTGCTGGATCCCAGCCGTCTTCGGGCAGTAGGCGGGGTACACCCGGAACTGGTTGCCAGCCAATCGTAGGGCACAATTAGACGAACAACCATTTGCACTCACACACACACACACACACACCGAGGGACAATTTTAGAGTGTTCCATTAACCTGCCAGGCATGTTTTTGAAATGTAGAGGCAACCAGAGTACCCAAAGAAAACCCACGCCAGCACGGGGAGAGCATGCAAACTCCACGAAGGAAGCCCCGAGCCGGAATCGAACTAGAGAAGATACGATAATATATAGAGATAATTTGACTATAAATAAACTGTTCTGCAGTAGAAGTCGATGTATATAAAGTTTATGAAATGTAAATGTATTTTTGGAAGGGGAAAGTGCATTTTGTGTGACTAAAAGATTGCCGCCTGTGTTAAGCAACGCTAAAGGCTAACATCTGACGTGCATGTGGTCATTGTGCTAAGCTAGTTGGTTGGCTCTTCCTGCCAAGGAAGTTAAATGAGTAAACCAACAACTTTGAAATATGTCTAGATAATGATTGTGTGGCAACTCTTTCCACCAAATGATCCTTGAAAGGGTTTTGCTGAACAAGCTGACCGCATGTGTCAAACAGTGCTATTTCCTAATCCGGTTTTAATGCTAAGCTAGTGCTTTCCGGTTGAGGAGCAGCTACCTCCGTCAAGTCGCTTTTTGGGGGGGAGGGTTATTTAACTATACTGCCATCCCATTTTCAAAGCAACCCATTTTTGCTCAACATTATAAACAACTGTCTTTTGCTGCTAAAGGATTTTCTTACTTGAGCTGTATCTCTGACTGAATGTTTTCACCACACGGGATTTAATGACCACGCTTACGTGAATCCTAACGGGAAACATCACACTTACGAAGCAGTTTTTTACTTCTGAAGGTGTTCAATTCAATACTAATCCAAATTAGGAATGCTCGGCCTTGGCACAGGTTTGCAGCCTTGTGCCCCCCGAAATAATCCTTTCAACACTCTTCTTATCTTCGGAACAAATGTGCGCTCTTTAAATGTCAAACAACTTGAAATGAATGACTGACATTTTCTTTGTACCTATTTATGTTGAACTACATTATTTTACTTGCTATTACCTCTCTTTAGCTGAGATAGTCCAATATCAAGACCTTAAATAGACAGCACAGTTTCACCCAAAAAGTCAGCTGGCATAGGCTCGAGCACAGGGGTCGGGACTAAGAGAGCCATAAAATCAAAATAACGTAGGCCACTATCATCCAATCAAAATTGCTCCTGGACCCAAATGCAGCCCTGAACAGGACATGAGCAGTGAAAAATCGATGGATGGATAAAACAAGCGAGAATATTTTGTTTGATCTGTGAACCACATGCAATCATCAAAAGAGCCACATCTGGCTTGCGAGCCATAGGTTCCCCATCCCTGCTCTAGCACCACGTGACCCTGAACCAGATAAGCGGTGTTGAAAATGTTAGGATGGATAGATTATTGCACAGGTGTGCCTTTGGCTGGCCACAATAAAAGGACACTGAAAATGTGCTGTTTTACTGTATTGGGGGTCAATCATAAGTTATTTTTGGTCAATCATTTACCCAGTTCAAGTTAAATTGGGTTACGTCAATTTGGAAATTTGAAGGGAACTGGACGGAGGAGTTTTCTTGGTGGTTTTACGGATGAAGAACAATGCAGGAATATATGTTATGAGGTATGTACTCATCACTAAATCCACTTCAGACCGTTCAGGATTCAAAGCCGCCAAAGGGTCCAGAGTCCAGGGTCCAAAGTCCTACCTGCAACCGCAAGCCTCGACCACCATGTCCTCGTATTGCTTGTAGACCACGTTGTTGCCCGAGTCGATGTAGAGGATGCTGATGGGGCTGAGCTTAGCCGGAGCGCAGCAGCTGGGCGGCATGTGTCCCGGGTTCATGGAGTTCATCAGGGTCTGGATGATGGCGTGGTTGGTGGGTTCCAAGTGTGAGCGCAGCGGGAAATCACACACGCCCTCGCAGTGGAATGCCTCATAGTCCAGCGGGGCGATGATCCAGTCGTCCCAGCCCAGCTCACGGAAGTTGACTCGTAGTGGTTTCTTACTGCACCTGGTCCTGGATCTCTTGCCCGTCCGTTTCCCATGGCGGCTCCTGGATGCCGCCGTCCGCCTGCTGCGTCCGGATTTGAACCCGGGCGCACGGTTTTTGGCTCGACCCGCCCGTTTCTCGCCGAAGAGCGTCTGCCTCCGCTTGGATCTGGTGAAGACCACCAGGATGGCCTTCTTCTGCCGGGGCCTAGCATGCCGGTGCAGACCCAGTAGGCTCAGATCCAGCTGTCTTTCAGAGTTCTCTGACTCGGCCATGAGCTCCAGGCAGAAGTGTTTCCCGACGCTCTCCTCCTGGCGCCTCCATTCTTTGAACAGCTCCCACACATCTAGGACCTCCCATCTGGGTCTGGACCATTCCTGCAGCTCCAGGGTTTTGGAGTCTAGGAGCCGCCGGTCCTGGCACGAGAGCAGATGAAGCTCCACGGGCTCAGACAGGCCAACATTGCCGGACAATTTGGTGTAGAACCTCAGCTCAGCTCCCAGGACCTCTGCTTTTTTTGAGAGGGTGGACACGTCGAAGAGATAATGTTGCCTTCTGAGAGGAGAAAGCAGGAGATCGTCTGAGGAAAGATGATACACAGTCAAAAAAATAAATAAATCCAGGTGAATTATTGTGCAATAAATGCACCAAAAAACATCACAAGAACAAACTAAAATGGATAAAATGATTGCTTGAAAAACAAGCAACAGAAAACGAAAGAAAGCTAAACAAATCTGTATCGATGAGGTACACAAAGTATTGTCCAAAGGCCATAAAACAGTAAGAACACATAAAAACCAAAACAAATCATGAAAAAAAAATAATTCACATGAAATATTGTGTAATTTGTTAGATCTTGTCCAATTTTCCAAAAACGAAAAATTGTCCACTAACTTAATAAACGCACACCCCCAAAAAATATTTGAGAGACTACAGCCCAAAGCGGGCTGGCAGAGGCTCCAGCACACCCACGACTCTCGTGAGGATAAGCAACTCCAATAATGGATGAAGGGATGATCCATGAAAAACTCACTGAAAAACATGCTAAAACGCAAAACAAATAAAACTAATAGTGCAAAAAACAAATTTCACAAAGGTTGAACAAAACAAACAAAAAATTCCATAAAACAAACACACGAAAGCACAGTAAATTATTTTGCACATACTTAGTCAACCGTCCACGAAAAACAAAAACAAATTCTTGGCCAAACACTCAAAAACACCAAAAACATGTCCAACAACAAAAAATATATTCTCCAACAACAAATAAATTACTCAACAAAAACATTCAAAAACACCTTTAGTGCATGGCCATGAGTGAAAAGATCATGCACATAACTTTTCCACAAAACACACAAATAACACAGCCAAAACCAATTTAAAAACTAAATGATCCCCCAAAAACAAGAAAAACGAAATAATTGCAAAATTTAAAAAAAGAACTTACAAAACGGATAAAATTCAATAAGCAAATAGAAGAAATTGTCTTTGCAAAACATTAAAGATAACAAACAAGAGAAACAAATAACTACAAATCGCAATTAAATAACACAAATAAAATCGTCACCAACAAAAAAAAAAGCTCACCGTCCAACACAAAATAAAATAACACAAAACAAATTGTCTGCCTCAAAAAACAAACAAAAAACCCCACCACAACAAAATTCAAAACCTAGTCAAAAAGAAGAACGAACAGAAATAAACAATTCTGTCCACAAAACAACACAGACATCACAAAACCAAACAACCCCCCCTGCAAAAAAAAAAAAACCTGAACAAATTTCCCATCGAAAAACAAACCCAACAAATGCACAATAACTTCCCAAAACACACTAAAAACAAGAAGAAACTAAACGAATCGTCCACAAAAACAACAACTAGAAAACTGTGACATCACAAAATCAAACTTAAAAAAAAAGCCACGTTAAACACACCACCCAAAACTATTGTAAGAAATGTGTTGCAATTGTTCGCGTGCGTGTTTACCTTGTCCGTGGTCCACAAAACTAGTGATGGTGTTGGCCGCCTTGGAGGACCGGAAAAAACTGGCGTTGAGTCCCAGCTTCTCGGCCGTGGAAAAGGTCTTGTAGATGGACATCATGTAGTCGTGGGGCTCCACGCGGAACTCCCTCAAATAGCGGGTTGCCTCAGCCTGTTTGGCCGCCTTGCCCGGTGGCGAGAGGGTCAGGGGGCGCCCGGGGGGCAGCCGCCAGGCGAACACCAGAGCCCCGCACAGAGCGGCCACGAGAGAGACGTCCATGGGGGCCCTGGGAGGAGGGGCCGTGGGGTGCCACACACGCAATTTAGCGTCCAAGCAAAGTGCGCGCGGCGCGTCAAGACAGGCAAAGTTAAGTGTTAAACGCCCCCCCCCCCCACACCCCATCCTAAAATGAAGGCTGTAAAAGTCTTTGTGGGAGTCCTATACACGCAGTCACTCCTCCCCTGGCGAGGGAGCTGAAAAGATGCCTCTCTCTTTCTTTCTTTCTTTCTTTTTCGTTCTTTCTTTTGCTCGGATAGTGTTGCTCTGAGCTGCAGTCTCCGCGCGATGCGTGCGGCAGCTGCCATGGAGCAATTGTGCCCTCTAGTGAAGCGCAAAATAACGCACGCAAAAAAAAAAAAAAAACCGCCAGGCGGACGTCGATCAGGACCATGGACAGTGGAATGAACATTTCAAGGCATCTACGTGTATTTCTCGTAGTTTATTGTCCTCGTGAATGAGGCTGACTTCCGATGAGAGAAGTGAGAACGATGAAAATAAAACATTTTGCGCAACATAGCAAGCAAGCTGTTTTTACTTCTATCGTTAAGTTGGGGTTAAATTAAAACTCTTTCATTCCACAAGACGTACTTGTACGTCTTTTTAAAATTAGGCTCCGCCTACCAAGGACGTACTTGTACGTCTAAGTCTTTTTTTTTTTGCGTCATAGAGAGGAGGAGAGTCTGATGCAATCTGTGAATGAGAATAAGCCGTTTGCATTGTAAATCATGTAAAAAAACGACCTGTAGGTGGCAGTGGTGTCTCCTGTGATTGAAATGCATACTTTTACAAAAAGCAGAATCACCATTTTCATGAAATTTAGCCATTTTGTAATGCTGATTGCTGAAGAATGGATAAAGATAGAAACAATTTTTTTTTCTGCTGAAAGAAGAGAGTCCAAATTTTATTTTGGTAGGCTGCGTGTTCATATAGCATTAGAAGTAGAATTTTTTGTGAATGCAAACACTTTGTTTTTTTCCTTTCTAGCCCCCAATTTTGCTGCTGTAGACTGTAAATTTCCCCAGTGTGGGACAAATACAGGATATCTTATTTAATTTTATAACCAAATATTCTGTGGGCCTTGCAAGATCAGTCAAAATCCAGTAAAACGCTGGGATTGAAGGGGTTGCTCCAGTGAAAATGGTTGGGATTGAATGAGTTAAAGGGACAACCGTTCCTGTAAACCACGGGTGTCAAACTTATTTTAGTCGCGTTGGAGTAACATCTTCCTTCGGAGGGCGGCCCGGTGGTCCAGGGGTTAGCATGTCGACCTCACAGTGCAGAGGTACCGGGTTCAATTCCAGCTCCGGCCTCCCTGTGTGGAGTTTGCATGTTCTCCCCGGGCCTGCGTGGGTTTTCTATGGGTACTCCGGTTTCCTCCCACATTCCAAAAACATGCATGGTAGGCTGATTGAACACTCTAAAATTGTCCCTTAGTGTGAGTGCGAGTGCGGATGGTTGTTTGTCTCTGTGTGCCCTGCGATTGGCTGGCAACCAGTTCAGGGTGTACCCTGCCTGAAGACGGCTGGGATAGGCTCCAGCAACCCACTTGACCCTTGTGAGGATAAGCGGATCGGAAAATCGATGGATGGATGAATCTTCCCTTGGAGGGTCATTATGATAGTGAAACCACAAAATTATTACTTGTACACAACAAATAGATTGCTAGTTTGGAAATCAGTCAAATCAATTATAATAGTTTGTTCAATTATTGTTCAAGTGAGTGTATACAGGGTAACAGAATTATTGCAAAAATTTCAACGTTATTTATTACACCTGATAATTTGACATTTCGGTACAGATTTTAACAAGTTGACGCACATGATTTGCTTTCGCGGGCCACATAAAATGACCTGACGGGCCGGATCTGGCCCCCGGGCCTTGAGTTTGACACCAGTGCAGTAAACACTTATTTCTTTGTTGTGAAATACCCGAAGCCAATTTTCATGACAGCAAAAATTCAAACATTTCGTTGAAATGACCAACTTAAAATGTTATCAAAGTTTGTTGCATTGAAATTATGCGTTCACCCAACACTTATTTTTAGTCTTATCTTTATTTTTGTTGTGCAGCTGGACTGATCACTAGGCAATGACAAAGCGCATGTAGTCTTTAATGCCATTTGACTTCTGGCAAGAGAAGTGGGATACACTCTAGAATATTTCTTTGTTTATATGTATCTCGCAAATTAGCTGGTGACCGGTCAGTAAATGTTTTTACACGTTTCCCCCCTCAATTGAATTGAGCATCATAGACTTTAATAACTTGACATTTGCAATTTCTGGAGAATTTTGAGTGTGAATGTGGAAATGCTGAATGGAAAAATAAAGAAGCTGCATGTAGAATTAGATGAATGAACTAGAATGAATTGAATTTCTAATGGGAACCATGTGAACCTGGGATGTTACGCGTCCCAATGGGAACAAATGGGAAAATGTAGAATTTTGGGAAAACTGCACATTTTTGGAACCAGTAAAATATAAAATAGCTAGCAAGATGTGATTTATTATTATTTTTGGAATATGAATTACATGTAAGTAGTTGCATGTCAAAATAATGGTCAAGAGAGAAATGGGAATAACATGCTTTTAGCACTCACACAATTAATGCACAAATAAGTAAGAAGAAAATCATATTTTGAGTTTGTAAACCCAAATTATTATTGTTAATATTATTAAATTATCACAGAAAATGGATAGATGATTTAACCTGGCACATTTTTTGTCCCAGGTGGTGACTGGACAGCGCACCCTAACAAATGGGCAGGTCATCGGTACAGCAGGCGAATGTGTAAATGACGCTGACCAGGCACAAACTCCCAGGCAAGACGGTGCTACCCATGGCGAACACACTGTCGTCAGGTACGGTGGCTCGCGTGATGTTGTCAAAGGGTGTCGGAGTGGGCGTGGGGATCTCCCGGACGCTGAATTCCTGCGAGGTGGCACGCCAGTCGTTCAAGCTGAACACCATGGTGAGGTTGTCGCCACTGTTGACCACCGACAGGTCGCTGAAGTTGGCCCAGCAGGAGCGGAATAAGATGGTGGAGTTGCCTTCCAGGCCGTTCACGCTGGCGCCGGTGGAGTCCTTCAGGGTGGCCGTCACCGTCATGGTGGTCACACCCACCGAGACGCAGTCGCCCTGGAGGTCAAAATTGTTGGGAGCGGTGTTTTACGGTGTGTCGGAGTGGAACGCGGCCTCGCTCTAGTGGTATGTGAAAGAATTGCTGCTTGAATTTGAGTGTTTTGAAAGCAAAGTGTTTTTTTTGTTGAGTTCTTTTACGGTGGAAAATACAGGTATCTCTTGTCGCAAATTGATTTAATTTTTTTAATGTATTCATTGTAGTTAGTTTTATTTTGCGTGATTTATTTTACATTTTTATTTTTCGTTTTTTTTGGACATTGTTTTCATTTTTCTGGCATTGTTTTTTTTTTATAAAATATTTTCAATTTTTATTTTAAATTTATATGGAAGTGTAATATTCAGGATTTTTGATTTGTATTTCAGAAAATGTATTAATTTTTTTGTCGTGGTTTTTAATTTTTGTTTCGTTTTTTTTTCAATTTTAGAAAAAACATTTTTTTGCTAAATCTTTACAAGTTTTCCCGCATAATTTTATTTTTGTCCAATGTATTTTTATTTTAAATAAGTACAGTACAGTATTTAGGAACGATTACATCCTTGTCTTGTAGTTCCTGAAAACGTATTTTTGTAATTCAAGTGTTGGACTATTTTCTTTACATTTTAAGAAATTGCAAAAAATTCAACAGTAATTTCACTTCTCGATCAGCCTCTTCAAGAAACGACTTTCTTCAGGTTGCCGATTGGCAGTATCGATAGTCGTCAAGGGTTTTATGGAATTTTTCAAAAAGTGAATGTGCTTTTTTTGGGGGGGGCTGAGGTTGTCGAGTAAATACGTGTAGCGGCTCACCTGCTGGTCCACGGCCATGATGCTTGGCTGCTGCATCAGCGGCCCCCCGTAGTTACCCGCGATGGGCTCCTGCACCACGAGCAGCTTCTCCACGCTGGACACGTGGCTCACTTTCGGCTCCTCTCTTGTCACTTCCACAGAGGCCTCCTGCATGCCCAGGCCAAGGTATGATTTCCCTTCCTGGGTTTTATTTTGTTGTGTCATTCACAGTGATTTTGGTCTTACTTCGTTCCAGCGAGGGTCCGAAGACGGAGGCGGGGGCGCAATCACTCCCACTGACGAGATGTTGAACCCGATGGACTGACTGAGGTTGCCCGAGATGGCCGCCTGACCCAAATTGTCTGCAATGTTCTGCAATACCTTGAAATCCTCCTCACCTGGGGGCACAAAATCAGGAATGCTGAGGCTTTAAGGCTAATTGATATTTTGTGAGAGAGTACCCACAAGAAAATACAAAAAATTTATGGGATTCAAATCCATAACCTCAAAACTGTGACGAAGACATGTTAGCCAATTAGTCCACCATGATCCAAATCTCACCATCGGTGGTGTTGGAGATCTGCTGGACTGGCGGCTTCTTGATCTCCACCTCCACCGTCAAGCCAGTGGACCTCTTCCTCCGCCTGGATTCCTCCCTGATGATCTTGGTGACCCGAATCATGTTGGACGGGACCTTGAAGAAGGCGGCCAGGTTGCGGATCAGGTTGTCACTAAAGAACTCGTCCTCAGTCATGGTGGGCAGGTTGAATGAGATGAAGAGCTTGGCTCCCATCCGGATCTCCACGGGCTCCGATCCTCTCAGCAGGACCTTCAACATCTTGGAGGTCCGATCAAAGAAGTTGGTGCCCAGTGTGGAGCCGTTGAGCTCTGGGACGTATTGACCTGCAGGCAAAACATGTATATTTTTGACAACTCATTTAGGTGACAAGAGAGAGGCCAGGTCTGCTAGCTTAATGCTAAAACATAATGGGAAACACCATAGACAGGCTAATGAAAAATTAGCATCAATATTGCACAATTTATAAACCTTTGAACAACTTGTATAGCAACACAAACACATGTTGGACACATGTAGACAAACAATATTACAAAAGTCATAGTCATATGTTCTTTATCCTCTGCGAAAAGTATGAATGTTAACTAATATTACGGCTGCTTCCTCGTATGTTCTGTTCCCTAGTGGCCACACACACGCACACATTTGGCTCTATTTGATGTTTAATACCATCGTAGGTGGGCTCCTTGAGGGTGAAGTCGGTGTTGTCGTCATTCCACTCGGCATTGGTGGGTGCCACCAGCTGGTTGCCGACGTACACGTCCATCTGCTGCGGCTTGGAGTAGAAGACGGACACCAGCACACTCTGCGGGGAACCAAACAACAAAATAAAGCCATCAACAATCATCTACATACAGTAAATAACGTCAAAAGTATTTGAAGGAAAATAAATTGCATACTTTTTATTTGACAGGAAACCGGAACATAATGTGGACATGCATTTTTATTCTTTTTTTAAATGTACTCTGACCTCGTTCTCGTCGGCGTTGAGCATCATGAGTCGCAGCTTTTGAGGACTGGTGCTCGTGAAGAAAACGTCCACAGCGCGCCCTGTGGCCACGATGCTGTGGAAGAGGGACACCCTCTTCTGACACGTGTAACCTGAACACCAGCCGTGGTCCTGAGGGCCTGGACACACACACACAAAAACACACACACACACAAACACACAGAAACTTTTTACGATGAGGAATATTTATGCGCATTCATGTGAATCAAGTGGAGCAGTGACGTGAACAGCTGAACTTTAATTGAGGTTCCGCACTTTATAGCGGCAGGTGCTTCACAAGTCCCATTTTAGGTGAGTTTGAATATGAGTGGCTCATTCTTAACACAGCCACGTTCCAATTTGTATCTAAGTAACCGTAACTGAGTTATTTTAATGAGTAACTGTCAGAGGAATCTATGAGCAAAATTGTATCATGTTTAAAGTTTCATTTAATCTGGGCACATCTAAACGTTTGGGTGCGTATCCAGCACCCCCAAATTCCTGTGCACAAAGCCGGAGGGCTGTTGAAGTCCACAATTAGCACGTCAATACAGGTGGGCGATCACGGGGGAGAGGGCGAAACTCGGTCACAAAAGGGGAATGAATAATTCGGGAACAGCGGTTGAGCAACAAAAGACCAGTTGAGAACACCCGTCGCGCCCAGACGACATTGACCATCCGCAAAATCTACAACATGCTAATTCGATGTAGACCAGCCAGAAAAGGCGCCAATGTACTGGTGGTTCAAGTTTGAAAAACAGGTAACCAATCACTACCGAGGGGCCGGACCGGGGGTGCGGCATGCAAATATCGGGGGCAGTGTTTTCCTTGTATGTTACAATAAAAGCCTGAATTGGCGGGAAGGGAGCTGGAGTGTGATCGCGGAGCAACTAACCGTCGTTCGCTCTCAGAGATCCGCTTCCGCCGATATTGAAGACAATTTTCCTGTGTGCCAAGTCATTTCTTTAACTTTGTCCGAGAAAATCTCTAACAGTAACTGTAACTAAGTATCTGGACATAACTAATTGGACCAATAACAATGTAACTCTATCAAGTACCTGAAAGTAACAATGTAACTAATGCAAAGTGAAAGAAACTGAGAGGTGCGGGGTAGTAATTATAATATAATTTAATGAGCGCAGCTTATCTTGGATTTGTAACTGTAACTGAGTAAGAGTAGCGATAACCAAATATATGTGAAAAAAAGCTAATTGATTGCGTCATTCTGAACACAGCCAAAAGGGTGTGCACACGTGTGCAACCACCTTGTATAATATTTATTTTTATGACGCCTTAGACCAGTTCCAAATACTCATGTTCATTATTATAATAATAATTATTATTATATTTGGGGTGAGGGGGTTGTAAATGACGCCTTGAGTTACGTCACTGAAATGTACCTTCTCACGTGAGAAGCGCAATGCATTCTGGGCGATATTGTCCATTAGCTGTTGGCAGTCTAAATTATTGCGCCAACATGGGAGAATTTGTCCAGTGTGCAGTGATTGTGTGCGTCTCTGATCCACAAGTGAGTACACTAAATAGTGATTGAGTCGTTTTATTTTGTGTCTATTTGCCTTTTCTGCCTAGCCGATTTGATTGACAGCTCTCTGGGACAGTTCTCTGGCATCTCTCTTAAATTCGCCAAGAACCTAATTAAGTGTCTTACACACAGCTTGCGGATGTTAATGTGGTCTTTTCACTATGTTAAGCGTGTGTAGAGAAGCGTACTTGATGTTTATTGTTGTTTTGTGCTTATGTGGCACGTAGAGTCTGCACTAAGTTTGACGATGTGCACTTATGGGCGCCGCCATTTTGCGTCCACGGCTGAAGAGCGTTACCGGCGGTGTTGCCTTAGTGACCTTGAAAAAGTAACGGACTTTACTGTTTACAGTACCTGTATTTGGTTTTCAAAGTAATTTAGTCACTTTATTTTACTGCTAATAGATGGCATTTTGGTGGCTTTTAAAGTAACTAAGTAAGATGTTAGCAGATACAGATAACAAAAAACAACAAGTGGTTTTTCCAATGCTTTCTTGAAAAAGCAATTTAACAGTTACGTTTGAGACCAACATTTTTTAAAATTAAATATAAAATAAAGACAACTTTTTAAAAATCACATGAATGTTTTTATGTTCATAAAACGAGTCTTTCTGGATTCCACTTAATGTAAATTTGCGTCTTGTTTTTATTTTTTTTTAAAGTCTCTCTGGACTTGACTTAATTGAAAAAAAAATCAAAATGGAGTTGTCCAGTTTATAGGTCACATTGAAGTGATTTATCTTGGTCTCATTTTGCCATTTCGTCACACAAAAAAACAAAACTGTCATTTGGGCTGTGTAGACTTTTTATATCGGTTCGGATTCACTTGAACGTTGTGGCGCTCGTACCATTGATGAGGTCGATGTAGCCTTCGCTCAGTACGGCTACCGGGCTGAGACGTCGGGTCTCCGTGTCAGCATCCAGACATTCAATGACCAGCATCCTGTAGTTGAGTGTGGAACATTCGTACGCCTGCCAAGCACTCACGTATGTGCAGTTGGATCGGATCACGCCTGATTGCAAAGAAGATGCCGCAAATGTCACTCAGGAATGCCCGTCAGCTTGTCCAATTATAGACAAATATATTTTCATTGATTGTAAATGGGCTGTCACTTAAATAGTGTTTTTCTACCTCAGATATTCAAAGCGCTTTACACTGTTACCTCATTCACCTACTGATGACGCAGCATCGGGAGCAACTGGGCGTTCAGTATCTTACTCAAGGCCACTTCGACATGGACGCAATGGCCGGAGGATTGAACCACAAACTTCTGGGTTGGGAAACGATCACTCTACCACTGAGCCGTGAGTATTTGTTCATTTAATTTACTCATTTGATTTACGTCATTGTCACTTTAATTGAAAAAATGAAAAATCAAATTTAGTTCACAAATTGAATTGACTCATGAAAGTAACATGATTTGACTCAAGTTGTATTCAATTCAAAAATTTGAGCAATTCAATAATATACAAATTAAATTGTGGTTTCTCATCTTTCTAAATTATTTGAATGGACCCTTTGATTTCCAAATATTATATACATTTTGAAATTACTTCACAGACTTCATTTAATTTACAAATACGACTGAATTTACATGTTTGATTTAATTGGTTTAAAAATATTCATGAACTGACTGAATTCTTAAACGGAATGACCTTTACGCCATGCGTGGCAAGGACATTGTCTGACGATTTACCTTTATTCGGGGCAATCTGCTCCACGGGGATGCGGGAGCCGTTGGGGTGGGTCAGCATGGCCTTGGGGATGCGGTAGTCACCCAGCCCCCTCCTGGGGTCACCATCCCACTCGAACTCGGACTGGGGCAGCACGCTGCCCACCGCCGACAGCAATGAACCGTCCTGGTCACGTAGCATAGTCTTCTTCTTGCCGTCACAGTCCATGTCCACACAGTCGGCCGGGTTCGCTTTCCTGATAGACACACAGACATCACAAAATAAAAATTGAAATAAAGAGAAAACATAATGAAATTAATAAAGCCCCCGGAACAATATCATAGACAGACACTGACTTTGCTTTTCTTGGAAAACATAAATCAATAGAGATATTTTAATAGTAAAATAATGACGGAAAAAATAAAAGAGAGACAAATAATTTCGGGAAAAAAATAAATAACCTGACGTCAGGCCTGTGGATGAAGATTCTAGCCTCCTTGGTGCTGTTGACGATGGTCAAGTTCCAAACATGAACGGGGTGCTGCAGGTCCTCATTGAAAGGGTTGCTAATGAACATCACGTTGGTCTGGCCCGAGCACATGCTGCGGAACCCCACGAACGTTGAATCTGGACGGGGCAGCAAGTTGACACTCTTGTGGGGATACTCTCCTGTGACGAGTCATGCGACGGCCGTTTTTTCAACTCACCAGCCACTTCCATCAGGCCATTGATGGCATTGTAGTTGATGTTGCCAGGAAAGGGCTTCACCGGAGCGTTGTTGTGTGCGGATGCGAAAGATGGCCAGCAGATTCCCGATCTGCCACCTGGACACAAGCACAAACCAGGTAACAGACTTTTTTTGGGGGGGGGGGGGGCATTATATGTAATGTAGTCATTTATTTTACTTCTGAAATTCACCAATTGATAAGTCATTCAAAATTTGAATGTACAATTTGTTACCATTGATGGGCCTGGGTGCTCGATGGAAGTTGCTACTGATTGTGTTAAAGTCGTTGGCATCCAGTGTGTGGGAGCAGTTGAAGTGGGGGCTTCCGCCAACAACCACAGCATTCTGGGGGGAAAAAAACCCAGAAAATAAGACCAGGTCGTGGCGAACGCGTACTGTATTTAAAAAAAAAAAAAGAAAAAAAGAAAGCCAGGCGGTGTTGACGTCTTACCTCTACGCGGACCTTCTTATCAGCATACAAGTGGGACAGAGAGGGCGGGTCAAAGATCATGGGCATGATTCCCATGCCGTTGTCCACCAAAGTCACATTGGACACTGTGATGCTCATGATGGTCTGGGAGAGATTAAGGAAAATGATGATGTCATAAATCCAACAGATTTTGTTGTAGCCATAAAACTTGATGTCACGACTACAACCAAAGGACCAAGATGGAGTTAGCCCACTTTAGCTCAAAGTGGCTCAGTTAATGCAAGAAAAACAGATATCTAATCAAAATAAACTATAACAATAACACAAGGTGATGAGTTCCTACCTGGAAGTAGATTCCATAGTCAAAGTTTCTCCAGATGAAGAAGTCGCGGATTAACGAGCACCCGGACAGCCCGTCGCGGTTCATGAAGACGCCGTAGAGGCCGCCGTGAGCCTCATTGTTAGACCAAGGCTCGTTTCCGTTGGAGGCACCTGCACAAGATTACGTCACCTCTTGGAGGATGATTGTTTTTAAAATGCAGATTTTGAAACAGTACCAAAAAAAAAAAAAAAACGTTACCTGGACATGGCTCGCCATCAATGCGGAAGGCGACTCGCTCGTAGCCCGCCGCAATGTTGTGCTGCATCACCACCTCCGCCCCTTCATTCACCTGATGCCAAGAACAATCATAATGTAGGAAGGCTGGCTTTCTCTTTTTCTCCAACAAATACCGTCATGAACCTTAACTTTAAAGTGACATTTTGGACCGACCTTAAAGGCGGCGCTCCAGTCATAGTTGAATTCCTCCCTTCTGTCCTGGTACGATCCGGGCCACAAAGTCATGGTAACCAAGTTCCTCCTCAACATGATCCTGTTGCCCCACACTCTGATCCCTGGACCAGGACCATAACAGACGATTAAAATAAAGACACAGCAGCTCGACTAAATAAAGTGTAGTTTGTGGGTACCGTCGCCCACGGTGTGATGGATGACGTTGTCCTCAATAGCCAAGTCGTCTGTTCTGAACACGCCGATGGCCGGCGAGAAGCCGTTGTGGAAGGAGCAGCCCTGAATAGACGAGTCGTTGGCCTGGAAGACAATAGAGTCCCCTTAAGCAGGTGTACCGAATAAAAAGACGATGGAGCAGGCAATTTGCATGTACCCTTCCTAGGCCGATGAAGGCCACAGAATATCGTGGGTCGTACTCATCGGTCCAGCCTTCCTGACCGGAGTGAAAGAACTCTACATTCCAGAGTTGAGCCTTGCCTAGAAGAACAGTTAGACTATGGGAGTAAAAGTTTCGGGACACGTCTTTCCCAAAATCAGTCAACCGATTCCAGTTCTTCTTAAGACATTTCTTTTTCAAGAATACCTCTGAAGTCGATCCCTTCCAAGGAGAAGGCTCCAACTAGCAAACGGGCACCAAATGATTCGGCAAACATGTTGGCATATTCGTCGCCGATGATCTTGATATTTCTGGTCAGCAGGCCGACGTCTGCCGCCAGCTTGTAGGACCGCAATGTTCCCTCAATTGAGTGAATTTCACCTGGAACGGGAGACGGAGGCAAAACCGAAATCTTGATTTGAGACATTTCGCACTAATTAATATAATTACACATGGGCAACAAATCTCAGCTGTTCTATTCCTTTTGTTAGATCAGGGCCTTGAAAAAGTCTGTAGATCGACTTGAGTTGAATAGCGGCAACTCGAAGTTTGATGGCCAAATGGCTTTTTATTGGCCATTTTTTTTCATGACGTGAGACATTCTTTGAGAGATTATGTTCTTTCAAACCAGTAGTCCTCGCTATCAAGAATGAGAACAGTACTCACCTCAAAGTAATGTCCCTTTGTTGGGAAATTGGAATGAACTGAAAACTTGGCTTTCGAGTACTGAAAAAGTGGCCAACAATGAGCCATTTTGTCCCCAGACAGGTAAACCACTGGCCGTTCGGCAAACCCGTCAATCACCCGCTCAACCTAGCAACAACAACAACCCTCTGGACCCCCTATCAGATGCAAATTAACCACCCTCAATCTTAGAATTGAAGAAGCAATTTGGATTAAAGGTGAACCATCTTCAATAATCAAGAGTCTCATATCTCGTCTGTCCCCTTTAAAAGCGTGTAATCGTGGTTATTTAAAGAGTTTAGGCGTCAGCTGACCGACGTGAGTGTGGCTCAGAGGACGGTTCAAGGTGAGGACGCGGCCGTCGGCAGAGACGACAGCTATCTCTCGCTTCTCCGTCTCCCAGACGCTGTAGCTGGTGGTAGAGATGATCACCTCGTCTCCAGCCTGTCCACGTGTGCATACGTATGTAACTATAACAACGTGCAGACTCACAAATTGAAAATGAACTTTAAAAAAAAAAATTGAGCCGGACCTTCCAGTCGACAGGCTCCATCAGGGTGAGTGTGCTGGACCCGGCGTTAGCCGTGGTGGCGAGCTTGGTGTGATACACGCTGTGCTGTTGTCCGTAAAGCTCCAGGGTGCCAAACACACCCAGTACCTTGGATCCCTGGTTGGGCCCATTTGGTAGAGGCCAGTCAGGGGTGCTGTGGTTCCCTCTCAGTCTGATGTGCAGATCCCCAGTGAAGGGTTCATCCTTCCAGCCTGCCAACAGCCTGCCGCCCTGGAACCCAAGCACACATCGCTTCTGTCAGCACCGACTTGATGGTCATTAGAGAGATTCCAGCTTTGACCCATACCTGAATAAAGATATAGACTGCATCGATGACAACTGTGCGGTTCTGCGGCACAGCCCGCGACAGGCGACCGGATGAGCTGTTGGATGGTTGTGGGACCTCCAGGACTCCCTTGATTATCAGTTTGTTGAGGAGAGGCGTATTGCCGTCCAAGACCACCCACATTCCTGTGGATGGACAAGTGACTCGTCGCACTTCGGATTGCCAGCCACAAATCTTGGCTTGTTCCGTCAAGGGTTGCTAGTGCAAGTCACTCCCATAAATTTTGGAATTTGCAAATCTTTCAATGCAAATTTAATATTACCTGATGGAATGAGCACATCTGCCCCCTCTCTTGGCACACTGAAGCCATTTTCAGCCGACTTCTCCCAGAATGATGTGTTGGACCACAGACTGCAAAGCACACAGACTACATTGCAATAATGACCGTCATGTAGCTGGGGAGTGCTAAATGTTATCGTACATGAAGTCGTCAGGCCGATGGGTGGGCAGCGGGGCGACTGTAGCGGGCGGCGGTGGGATGCAATTGTCGAAGAAGCATCGGTAGACCTTGAAATCTACCGCTACGTCCACTGAGTTACGATCCACGCTGCTGCGACGCTTGCGCTGGCTCGTCTTCCCAGACACTGAATGAATGAATGAATGAACGCATACCGATGATGAGCCTGATTTTGAGTCAAATTCGCGTATGATCAAAATTAGCTATGGCCTGACTATAAAATGTCTCTAAAAGATTGTCCTGTGGTGTGGAGTGCGTTTGTACTAGGACAGATGTTACGTGTGTGGTGTATTCTCCATTACATCACACATAAGAGCTGTCAGTAGGCAATTTTTCCTCATCACATGTGGGGTCTCCAAATTGCTTAAGATGTTTCCCACATGTACACTGGTGTATACTTTGGAATGGATAAAACAAAAAAAGCAGGCCTCACCCATATAAAAGAGGTCTTTATTGTCGAGGTACCAGTCGCCGTTGTGGTTAGTGTCGAAGCTGAGGGGCAACGATGAGGCGTTCCTCTCGTCCAGGATTCGGACCTTATTTGGATTCTGGCTGAAGTTGTGGTGGATGATCACAAATTGATCTGACTACGAGACAGAATGAATCCTGGTGAATCAATGCACAAGCCACTGCTATCATCGTCCCAGACTTTTGGGCTGGTGTACCTCAAAGCCATAGAAAGTTGCACTATAGGTGATGTTTGTGAGTTGGTCAGCCTTATCAAAGTACATGTTGTACGTGAGGCCTGAAGGTAGAATGCCCATCCAGCCAAACTTGTGGGTCAATCTCTTCTTCAAGTAGGGGATCACACTACTGCCTTAAAAAAACAAATAAATAAAAATATATTATTACGCATCCCTGGAGGTGTTAGCACTGAGCTGGCTAGTGCTCATCATGATATTTCTGTATGATCCTGGTGTCTGTATGCAAAACATAAGTTAAAGAATAACCCAAGATATTATCAGGAGTGGCTTGTCTGTGAGATGTAATACCATGCAAGTTGTTGAATACGAGATCCTTGGAGTTTAGAGAAGACGGCGTGGGATTATTCAGACCCACACGATGAAAATCGACTGTATGGTCGCACACAGCTGCAGGGAACACCAAGCTGAAGTCCGGGCTCTCGGAGCAATGCGCCAAGTCAAGGAGGCCGCTCATCGGAATGACTTTATGGTTGATATTCCCTGGAAAACAATGTCAATGTGATGTCAAAGAATATTCGCAAACTTGACGTGAACAGCTGCCAAGGCGATGGTTCTCAAAAATGATGGCATATCGTTTTAAAAAGTGCATAGCTACGGATGGGGACTGACACGCCAATAAAACAAACACAGCAATGAAATGATTTTTTGGGGGAGTGGTGTAGTTCTCAGTAGGTCAATTTGCTTTAGGTTTATGGGGACCCTTTTCAAAGTCTCTCCTCATGAAACTGCCCATTAGTTAAGACGAGAATACCTGTGAGGGAGCCGTCCATGTCCACCAGCAGCACCTCATGCTCCCACCTGAAGGCAGCCTTATTGGGCGAATTCACAAACTGCAGCCCACTTAAGCGGACAGCCCAGCCACCGCAGCGATCCCCACATGTCCCGTCAATCGTAGTCACCCCGATAGCTGCGCAGGAGTCACGGTCAAAGTTCAAGAATTTGGTGCCGTCGACGCTCATGCCATCAGCGAATGGTGTGATGATGCCTCGATGCGTGCAGTAGTCGACGCCTAATCCGAGGTCGTCCACGTGGCCAACGATGGTGGAGTTGAACACCCCAGCTCCGCCGTCCTCCCCAAAGCTGGTCACTGCCCACGGAAGGATGACTTTGCCTTCTAGCCCGGCTTTCTCGTTGTTGACCGCCAGGAAATCCACAAACTGCACAGCGCCCGCATTGACCCACTCAGCCCCTTTTTCGCAGTTCCAGGTGGTAAGGCGATGGAATTTGGCAGGTTTTGGCATAGTGGAACCGCAATCGCCATCCTTCATGGGGAAAAAGTCCTGGAAGATCCAGAGGCCGAACCAACCTTGAGAGTGCACTGTGTTGTTGCGGAACTCCCCGAGGGGAACCTTCTTCTGGCAGACGTTCCTGTCGTAGGAAGGACCATCAGGGTGCTCGTGCATGCGGTACCAGAAGCCAAAGTGGGTGCCTCCTGCTGCGACATTGTGTCGAATAATGTTGTTGGGATTGGTGACCCAGTAGGCGGCTGGGGTGATGTCATCATTCAACAGGCTGCTGCTCTGCCTGACAAACACAGCCAGGTTGTACTGCAGGATGTTCTCCGTTTCGATGCCGTCTTCAATGAAGAAGGCGCCGCCCATGATGTTGAAGATGACATTGTGCTCCACCAGGAGCCGGTGGGTGTTGTGGATGGTCACGGCCCTGTTGAACGTCTTGTGGATGGAACAACCGCGGATATATGATTTGTATTCGAGGTTTCCCATCAGATGCCAATGAATGGGGTAGCGGCCCAGCCTGAAGGCCTGTCCTGCATGGTAGATCTGTGTCAAAGAACCAAACTATGTCAAAAGGTGAAGGTTGAGAAACACTGCCCATTACAACAGGTTCCTTCAGCTCAGAAGAAAGTTAAGTGGCGATACTTAAGAGGGGTTTGTTAGGCTCAGTATACGTTGCCAGTGCAGTATTTCTAGCAAAGTAAGAATTTGTAAAAAACACTAAAAGGTGATTGCTATAAACCTCAGGCTTCCATAATATCGGGGAGGGCTGCGGTAGGTGAAACGCTATATACAGAATTGAGTGAAGACTGTACCTCAACGTAGGTCAACCTCCCAACGGCAAGACCCTCGCTCGGTCGTGGGGCGTGGAACATGATTCCGACGCCAAACTCATCACTGCCCGCCTCCTCCCCAAATCTTCCTTGGAAGCAAGTTTGGGTGCTGAACTCTCCTGCACACAGTCGTCAGTTTCATGAAATAAAAATATTCTCATTCGACTTGACTCCGCCACCAAAGCAAAACAATACCTGTGTTGAAACCATCTGCACAGGCCTCAATCTTCTCCTGCCAGTCTATGTTTTGGGAGCCTCGCACCACCACGTTTCTGGTCAGCAGACCCACCTCCGCCCGGGCCTCAAAGACCGTGCCATCGGGCAGGTTGACGGATACCCCGAGGTGGGAGTACTTGAGGGGTTGGGTCAGGGTGACTGTCTTTCCATCGGCCGACACGCTTGCGATGATCTTGACTTCATTTTCTCTCTGACTGTGCCTGGAAGGAGACAGGACGTCAAAGTCAGTTTATCGTACCCTTTCATCAAAAGAATACATTGAAGCAGAAGTAGGAAAAGTAGTCACAAGGTGTATTTTAAAACTCATTCACTCCCAAAGACGTTTTTAATCGTCTTTTCAGACTTGGTCCAGAATTGGCTGGTACTGAATGAGTTAAGTAGAAGTACAGGTACTTATGTGAAAGTAAAAGACTAGTAAAATTCTGATTCAACTTCGGTACTTGGATAAATAAAAGTAAAAAGCACCGACTGAAATGCAATCCCATTATTTTTCTACATTGTGCACCTTCTTGTATGTGCATGCTTGCCACAAGAGGGCAGTATAATGCAAACAATCATCTCTACCAGAAGATGGGCATACCGGCTCAGTAAGTTGCACTAATATTACGGTAGTTGTTTTTCACAAAGTATAAATAGCACATGCTTGTGAGTATTGTTCATGTTACTGCACCGTTTGTGTTCAAATATCTGTTGTTTACAAGACCTCAGCATAAATACCAGTTTCCTTAGCCCAGCGAAGATGTTTTGCCTTGTTACCATTAAGTGACCAGACTCTCCTGGTAATCAACAGCTTGAAGCCTCTCGAAAAATTGTTAATCTTTTTTGACATTGTGTTGACATCCGAAAAGTAATGAGAGTCAACATCTACCTGTGGCCAGTAGAGGCAATGACAATCTCATCTCCAGCTTCCCACGTCACTGCCTTCATTAGGGTAAGCGTGGAGGAGTTTTCATCCACGGTCTGGGCCAGGTGGGTCCAGACGACTGGAACATGTTTACCTTCAGGAACAGAAGGACAAAAGGACTGTTTTACAATTGGACCAGAAGCTCCTCAAAAAAACTGAAGAACACGCATAAGGGACAAAAGGTTCCCTGTTCACTCTTTTGTTTCCCTACCATGCAAGTCCAGGATGCCCTCTCTGATGGCCAGCGTTTTGGCGCCATACACGGGAAGTTCGGGCGAGCGCGGGTGTCCGTACAGCGTGATGATGGCTTTATGCTGGAATGGCGCCTCCTCCAGGCCCACCTGCAACCGTCCGCCGTCAGTGATGAGGATGTTCTCTGCCTGCAGCTCAATGTCGGCTTCGTCGAACACCAGCGTGCCACCTGAACCCAAACAAGCAGCTACTTTAGTCCTTACAAGGCATTGCAATCCATGACTGTCCAAATCTTCCTTGACTTCTTTCCAAATCTAGTTATCAGTTCATTAATTAATTTTCACTTTTAAAACCAAAACCCCTGCGGCAAAACCATCAAAACGAGCTTGTCATAGTGGATTATTTCCTTTTTAATAAGTCACCTTGAATTAGAAGCATTTTGAGTACAGGGGTGCTGGTGTCCAAGAGGATGGTTTGTCCTTTAGTGATGATTGCGAAAGCACCTTTCTCCGGTGGATGCAACCCACCCCACGTGTATTTCGAAGACCACACATCAATGTAGAAGTAATAGGCATTGTCCTAAAGCAAAAGTCAGATGACAGATGATGATGTGTTCCAGAGCTACTCAGGATAGGTGAAAGTGAGTAATGAATAGAGGCTTTCAAGTTCATGCTGATTTAAAGCTAAGTTTGGTTACAATTCTGACTGCAAGTATACTGGGACTTGCATCACTCCTGCAAAATGACAAAAATGTAGTTCTCCCATTCCTGTTCTCAGTGGCTGAAATAAGAACACAAGTACCGTCTTGGCGATGCCCTGGCCTCTGATGCCGACTTGCACTGTGGTCTCCTGAGACTGACGCTGGTCGCCGGTGACACACACAATGTGCGTGTCATTGGCCGACTGAACATCGCACACGGATCCTGCGATGGTCACGATGACTTCATTCAAGTTAGGGCTGTGACACAGGAAGTCATTAGTCGTTGTAAACACCAGATTAATTTAAGTGTTGTGTTATTCAGCATTCCGCTTTTACAAATGTAATAGCATGTGACGAACATGTGATGTAATTTAAGATGAGGACTTCGTTAATCCAAGTGTGTCCTGCCATTGTGTTAAGCATGTGGTACATGAATAGGGACTGTTCCCGTGGCTGCACCTGAAACCTGAGCCGCTGATGGTGAGCGTGGTGCCTCCGGCGGTGCCTCCCCGCCGCGGCGACACCTCCGTGATCACGGGCGTGAGCTGGGTCTTGTACGTGAAGCCATCCGACATGTTGACAGCAATCAGCGTGTTAATTACAGCCACCGTGCAGCTCGCCTCCGAGTTGGTGTCTGAATGAAAACATCACAAAAGGATGACAAGAACGTCCCCTCATCCGTAACGCCTTATTGTCATTGTCAAGGCAGACGGCATTCCTGCAGTCTGGTCGATCATACGATCATATAGAATGGATTTCACCATATGTCAAGTGGAAACCCTCAGAGAACCAGCACGTTCACATTCTTTGGAATGATTAGCAGTTAAATGCATGAATTGCTGACAATACAAGCTGATGTAAAAAAATGCATTAGGAAAAACACTACCTGAGGCACTGGTGCAATTTAATAAAGAGCTCCTGTTGTCAAATCCTGCCTTGAACTGTACTGTGAGACAATATATGATTGTTTTACGGTATATTGGGGCAGTGCGGTGCCCTAGTGTTTAGAACATTTGCCTTAGAGTTTTAAGATTAGTGATTGGTAAATGAAAATGTCATATTCATACCATTGTTGAATGGAGACAGGCAGTAGAGGTGCGTGGACGTGGATACTTCTCGGTTGATACTGCATTCCTCATCACAGATCAACACGATGGATTTGAGTGGGTCAAAGCCAGAGCCTAGGATAGTCAGCTCAGCCCCACCGCCAAAACTACCTGGAGAGCAGACGAAACAGCCATATCAGCGCTCTTTGGTTTGCATCGGGTTTTCCGATGTTAAATGCTTACCCTCGTTGGGCTGCACGCTGCCGAGCGTCAGTTCATAACTGAAAGTGACGTTTGACCGAGCATAACCTTTGATGTGGTGGTACAGCATGACAAGGTACTCCCCGCCTGGGTTGTCCCCAACGTTGCATTCCACCTGGTTGTCCGTGAGCGTGAGATTGTTGCAAGTTACGCCGTTCACCGTGATGGTCACATGCATCCTGTCGATGCCAAACCCTGACCCAGTCAATGTAATCGCTGAACCACTCGGACCTGGGTTTTAAAAAGTCCAAGGGGGCGAAATGTCAGGTTAGGTTTTGACGGCTGGATCTTCAAGACCAGCGGCATCACGCTTACCAGTGGCAGGACTGATGGAGCTGAGGATGGGAGTCTGGCCTGCAGAGTAGGTAAAGTTGAGAGGAGAATATTCCACGTCTAAAACCTGGATGTTGACTAACACCTGTCCCTCGTCATGCGGAGGCATCTGGCACCTCAGGCTACCGGGCGTCACCTCCTCAATCTCACACCGTTTGCTGTCGACCATCACGCTCGTGTTTCCTGGGAGGAAGCCATTCCCCGTAACCTGAAGCCAGGTGCCCCCCTCCAGGCTGCCCTCACTCGGGCTCAGTGCAGCATGAGCCTGGCTGGTCAGGGTGACATCTCCAGTCGCCAAGCCTTTACTTCTCACAATCACTTGAATGGCATGCTCGCCCGCAGGAAGAGCTTCGACCATTGCCGTAATGACATTGTCAACGACTGCGGTGACTTGCAATTCGATGCCCCTAGCGAAAACTGCGACATCCTCAACGTCGGCGCCAAACCCTGCGCCGGAGATGGTGACATTGGTGTCATTGCGGATGCTGTCAGGAGAAATGGCGGTGACGTTTGGAGTGACGGAAGATGTGTACAGAAAGGAACAGTCTGAGGAACAGGAAGTCTGGATACTGCCCCAATGGAAAACAACATCGCCTTCATGTGGCTGGGAGGGAACGCTGTCACAGACCACCAAGGTGTAATTCTTTGACACCACAGGACACGGTTCTCCAGCAACTGTCAAAAGTCCCTCTGAGAAACCAGACCCTTGGATAAAGAGCCGGGTGTGGCCGGTATAGCTGCCTTCAGAGGGCCATACCGAGTCGACAACAGGCAAAACGACAAAGCGACGCTCCAGCTCCTTAGCCACTGCGATGACAGCTTTGCCCAAGTTCTTGACTCGAACCTCTATTGGTAAAGCGATGCCGATTGGCAGACTATTGTTGGCACTCAGCTGACAGAAGATCTCCGAATGGGTGCTGTTGATCACCTGGCAGGGCTCATCGCCCACTGTCACCTGCACGACACGGTAACATGTCAACAAATGATATGCTTCATCAGGACATCAATCTCTTGAGCCGCTGTCGTTCTTACACTGGGTTCCACCATCAAGGAATGTCTAAGGAGGAAGTGTAAAAACCCACAAACCTCCAGAGCGCAGGTCACATTGCTGAGGCGGTCCCCTTGGATATGGATGACCTGGTGGTATGAGCCCTGGTTGGGCCAGATGGAGTGGACAGTGGGGGTGAAGCAGGCTAAGGTGCTGAAGGAAAGGCTGTCCGATGATTGGTTGGTCTGATTGCAGTCCGGTGTGGCGATGCACTCGTGTGTTGACCTGGAGATGCGATGCGACTCTGGGCGGATGACAAAGATGACGACTCAGGATCTGATGTGAAAACTGAACCAGCACGTCTGCTGTGAACCCCCACCGATTCCTGCTTTGTTATTCATAAATTCATCTGTCTCCAACTATTTGGTTAAAAAAAAAACGAAATCACATTTAGTTGCACTTTCTCTAATGCCCCAAGATGCTTTTACAATTACAATTACAGTGCTCTATACAAGACTGGGTATAAAACGCCTTCATACTGCCTGTCACGTGTAGGGCATCCAGACCCCCGACTCGGACGTTGACATCCTTGACGCTTGTGAGCCGGGGCTCGACTCTCACAGCACCCCGTAGCTCCAATTTGTTGTTCTCGTCGATGTACCCGCTGCTGTAGTAATACACACCGGGAATGGTGAAACGGTAGCCGAAGTAGCCTGCAGGGAGAGAACAAATAGGTCAGGTTCTTTGTTAAGCATGGTTTACTTTTTAGATCTAACAGTGTTGGGCTCACCACAATGGAGGTGATATGATGTACTATAGTGGATTGGAATTATGTTACAGCAGACGGTGGTGCGCCCACACCTGAGGTGCTTGGGAAATGGGTGCATGGCTTCTTTAGACAATTTCAGATGGCTGCACTGGAGGATTGTTGTCAGGGTTAGCAGGTGCACCAAGGGATGCATGTGTCAAAAGATTTGGGATATTGTATATACATGTATGTAAACACAAAAAAGTGGTTCTATTGGGGGGTGGAGGGTCATGGTGTTGTAGCAGATGCTTGGATTAAAAAAGTGTGGGGAAATCTGTGTGACATGGAGGATTTTTTTTCTTCTTTAAGAAACTGCATTCTTTACCATTCCCAGGCTTTAGCTCTCCACTGGAGAACATCACATCATGGTCGTCACTGGCATCACCGGGGCTGGGAACATGGTGGACACCGATACGAACGGTATTTTGGAACATCGGTACCGCCCACCTCCACAACACTTTATCTCCCACCTTTACGTTGATGGAAGGGGAATCCCAAGAGTATCCCTGACCGTGAACTGGACAACACAGAGACAAGTGTTGGTAAGACATGCCGGTGGCACAGTATTGTTTTTCTATGGATAAATCTCTCAATTTTGCACGACACCAGACGTGCCAAGGGGATCCCCCCCCCCCCCCCATTCAGTTTTTGCTGTCATTCCTCCCACATCCTTTCAACATACGTAAACTTACTAATGTGCAAGTTACAGCGAAATTGGCATTGTGTGCACACATTGTTCAATTTTGTGGCCACAATTACATTTTCGTCCCCATGTCATATCTGTGGCTCTTTACAATCTCATAATTATGGGGTAAAAACGATGTTAAGTAGTTGGTGAGAGTTTCCTCGCTCAGAGCACTTTCCGGAACGTGACTCCAATTGTGGTTGAGATTCCACTTGACATGTGAACAAAGAGAGGGAAAAACAAACCTACCAGGGTGGCTCCCTTTGTTGGTAACAATGTGGGTCTCCTCCTGGGACTGCAGACGGCAGCGCAGTTCATTCTCAGAGGCCGCCTGCACCTCGCATTCAGATTCTCCTATCACACACACAAACGGTGTGACACTTTAGTTTGGATCCTGGAGTTGCGTCATGTCCAAGTTGTGAATTAAATTTGATTTATTTTTAAATATGAGCAAAATATGTTTTCTGAATCGTTAAAGTAAGGGTTCGGCTTAGCAGAAGATAAACATCATATAGCTTAGAGAGTTCTATTTGTCATCAAATTGAAAGAACATTTAAATGTGTATAAATGAAATGTATTTATTAAAAAATATATAAAGTATCTTTTTAAATATACAGTATTTCAATTACATTATGCGGGTAATCACGCTTATTTTGCTTACCAAAATAGACTTTGTTATCGGAGACGTTTTGGCTGAAACCAGATCCCAAAATGGTGAGCTGGGTTCCTCCCATCAGTGAGCCTGTCGTTGGGGAGATGCTGTGGACTTCCAGGACATACTCGATGCTTGCGTCCAAGCCATTGCTACGGAAACCAAACAAGAACAACCCTAAAATCCAAAATCAACCGTGTTTATTTGCCTTGAAAGGTAAAATGCATCCCAGGGCTTTTGCTATATGGCCTTAAAACAAAAACATCTTGTTTTAATTGAAATAATTACTGCCAATGTATGGTTCAGTTTTACAGTATTTTTAAAAACTTTTATTTGGTACAGTTTTCATATAACTTTTATCTGGTACCTGGTCTGGGCGTAACCCTTGTTCCCAACCTGGACGTGCACGTCATGTAGGCCCGGTGGCAACACAGGCAGTAGGCAGGTGACATTTGTGGACGTCCACAGCTCGATATTGCACTCCGCCTTGCCCACGTACACTCTGCTGTCATTGGCTGGCTCACCCATATTTGACCCCAACACAGTGAGGACGCGACGTCCTGATAAAATAACCACACGCGCACGTGAGCTTTTTTTTTTTTCTTCTTCCCCCTCACCCACCAAACATGCCGTTCCTGTCACTATTCTTGCCATTGTGTGGGGGTAATTACACGTTGCGAGCGTGAGGTGCAGACTTCTGAAAAACACGTGGTAGGGTTACATCAGAAAAACTGAAGCGTGACACTTTTAACACTCGTGCTTTTTGAGGTGATTGGCAGCAACCAATGTGCAGCCTTGTGTAATTGTGATTCCTAGAAGCGGATTGTTTACCTGCTCAGGTGTATAATTACTGTAGATGGTTAATTAGAGTGTCCTTAGTGATAATTAACAATAACGACAGGTCGCAGAGACACATTCGCAGCAGAGTAAATGATTTTAGAATATACACTCCCGCTGAACCCACCCACCACAAGACACTTGGACTTGACCTTATTGTTACTTTTTAAATCCAAAAGTCTATCTGTATAAATTTCCCTAATTTGAATACATATGTAATTGGAATACAACATACTAAAATAACATGTCTTAAAAATAAAAGCACATAGAATTTTGAAAAAATTTCGGTTCAACTAAGTGTGACCAGAAAATCATGTGACGGAAGACGATCGTCATCTGTGAATTGTTTGTTTAGTGTAGATTTTTGTTAATGTCTGACAGGATTCATGTGACTAAGCAGAAAATTGCTCTTACCAAAGACGGTGGTCTTGGCAGGGCTCATGTCAGTGATCTGAGGCGTCAGGGCGAGGTCAAAGGTGAAGGTGTCATTGGCCTCCTCGCTCATGCCACCGACACTCACCGTGACTGTCTTTGAGCCCACACTCCCCTGAGCCACGCAAGTGAAATGATACATTTAAGCCACTGAGAACTACAGCCGGGTAAATCATGATATGGATCAAAACCAAACTGACAGCTGTGCATGTATAAAGTGGAAAATTAAGAAACACTTGTAGTTTTTTAACAATTCATTATGTGGATCAGCACCAAATTTTCAGTCAGTGGCTGTTTCAGGTATGTGCGATATGTGCTACCAATTTTTTTTTTTTTTTTTTTTATGAAAACTCACCGCTGGCGTTGTGCATTGGAGCTCCGTGGGACTTGCATGGACCACCTCGCACACTACGCCGCCAACGGTGACGGTGGCGTCCCAGCTGAAGCCGAAGCCCGTCACGGTCAAAAGCGTTCCCCCTGGGAGGTGCACAAAACAGCCGTTAAGTCCTATCACTTCGACTTCTTTCGTTACGTCTGGCTGTGTGAGTCGTATCGCAATTTGAGCTTTACCCGCAGCGCTCCCAGACGTGGGGGAGAATGAGGAAACGATGAGCTGGTAGGTGAAGTTGAGGACGCTACCACCTGCAAAACGAGGACGACCCAGGGAGGGGAAGTTGATCCACACTGGGAAGGTACCCGCGCCAGCGCTTCCCAGTCGGCACACCAGGCGCTCAGCTATGAAAAAAAAAAAAAACCTCTTAGTGAGTCTCAGTTCATTGAGTTTTACTAGATTAAATGGGTTCTGAACTGACCTGAGACTTCTTCAACAACACACTGGGCTTCTCCCACTTTGATAGAGACGCTTTCATTGCTGAAGCCACTGCCAGTGACCGTCAAAAGGGTCCCCAGTCCAATGGATCCTGGTAAGGTTGAGCTTGTTACATTTAATTTGTTTGCATTTGATCAGCAGTAGGAAATAAAGCTCATATCTGTAAACCTACCACATCCCAAAATCTCAGCACCCGACAATACGTTTTAATTAGGATTCGAACGGCAGTTTCTGGCAATGAGGCTGAGGGAATCACCTTGAGATGGGCTGATTCCGCTTATTACCGGTGTCTTTTCTCCCATCCATTCAAAGCCACAGTCTCCGGAACACTTCGAGGGAATGTCGTTGATGTATACCTCCACCTGTGAGAATGTCAAAGAGTTCTTGTGGAAAAGGTTTGGATTTGGAAGGCATCATCTCTTGAATTAGAAGTGTCGCTACAATGAAACGGAGTAGCCGCCAACGGTGATCATCCAACCGCAACCAGATTTAGGAGCGGTGCCGTTGTGATAAATGTTGGACTAATACCTGCGGTTTGGTTTCCCCGACACGGAAGAAGTCTCCCGTCAAACTTGATATCATCTGTCCTCCTTTCTTTTTCTCCTGGGCCCAGATAGCCACATCCTTGCCTTGAAGCGATGAACCGTTGAGCTGCAGCAGAGGCTGGTCTCCCGGCTGTGTCAGCCACTCTACCACCCACTTGGGCCTCCGGCACGTTCCGCCATATCTGACATCAACCGCGCCCATACCGGCAATTCCCTCCAGGGCGTACTTCAGGGCCTCTGCGCCGATGTCCACGGACAAACCTGAGAAGAAGCGCTGGTCAGCCAACCTCATTGCTCATGCTTCTACAAAAAAACGGTTCGACCTTCATATGACCAGCCCTCATCTCAAATTGTGACTGGGCTAGTATTTCTAGAACGTCTCTAGTCCAGCTGGGCTACCTTCAATACGTTGTCCATGCATCTCCACGTCAAAAGTGCCATTTATGGCAGGGGTGGCTTTGTGGATGCGAGTGACGGTGATCCTTGCTGCCCCTTCCTGAAACTCGCTCATGTCCTCGCTACTGTCGGACATCTTCAAATAAACGGAAAGAAAAAAAATATTCAACCAAGGCACAGATGATGCTTGTGGGAGCTCTTTTGATGAGTTCCTGTACCTGCAGGAAGCCGACGTCTATGAGGGGGAAGCCAAAGGTGCAGTCCAATGGCGTGGCTGTGATCTCATAGCAGATCTGTGAAGCATTTGACTTTGTCTCTTTCACGACAGAGATCTCCTGGAAAGCACGACCAGAGCCCTCAAATGGTGAAGGTCTCCTCTTGTGGGGAACAGCTATGGGAAAATCACACGAATACCATGGAATGATTTTCAGGCAACAGAAAATGGTCGTTCCTAAAGCAGCCACCCTAAAACCTGAGCTACTTACTTTGTTCGTCCTGGACGGTGCGCTTCTTGCCGATGTGGACAGCGTCCACGTAGAAATCTTCCCCAGAGTCATCATTGTCCAAGTAAATTTCCTCAACAGTGTAGGCGCTTCCTTTGTATTCTGTCTGCAGAGACGTGTGCAGGTCCACGCACTTGTAGCTCCATCTGGGCAGAAATAAGCCAAGTCGTCATCTGTATTTTAGACTCGGATAGATTTACTGGATGCTCTTTTTACTTACACATGGCCTTTGGTAAAAACTATGTTGATCTTTGCAGTTGTTGTCCGAGTAGTGCCATCAGCGTTCTTATACGTAAACTTGACCCCAATTTCATCTTTGAGCATTCCCTTATGTGCAAAGCAAAGCTGGAAGGAAAGGGAACAATGTGGTTTCAATCCAAATAAGTTTCATCTGTGCAGCCACAAATAAAGCACATTTACCATTGGATATAGGTTCAGGGAAATTTCCTCATAGGCCTCGCCGGATTTTTTGGTGTAACTTTTCTTAAAAAGAATCTTGGCGTTTTTCAGCGACCACAAACCGCAGAAAGAATTTCTCGTAGGAGTCCCTCCGTCGTTGACAAACTGCACAATGTAAGAGTCATGTAAGGTCGTTTGCAAAATCAAAATCTGATAAGTTGATTATTTCACCATCATCACTTCACTCACCATGGTATTGTCATCTTCGTAATCCTTGAAGAACATCACATCTCTTCCTTCCTCGCTGAGAATCTCAACGGGACATTCGGCCTTCATCAGGTCCTCCAAAACTGATTGGACCTGGTCATGGTGACCCAAAATTCCCGTTAGGTTTGCTGTGAGCATGAGCAGTTTGGAGTTAATCCTGGAACTGACCTCGAAACCACTGGCATTGTAGGGAATGGGCTTTGAAGCGACCCCTCCCCAGAGCAAGGTGAAGGTTTCCATGTTGCTCCTGCCTTTGGTCACCTCGGAAACGGTGATGTTGGTGTACAGGTCATGACTCTCGTGATAAAGGGGCTTGAAGTCACCTGAGAGTCAAAAACTGGCGTGTTTCGACTGTTGACACAAGTCCAGCGCAACTCTTAGAGAAAGACTGCTCACCTCTGTCAGAATAGAAGGTCACCGTGAAATGAACTCCATCAGCGTCCTCGTCCCTGGTAACTTGGACAGAGTCTGGTTTGATCGACCACAGGTTGTTCAAGGCTCTCTCCACCACAGCCGCGGTGGCGCTCACCGCGATCGGACCTTAAAGGATTTAAGATTATTCATTTGATGTATCATCCTTTGGGAATGATACACGGATCCTTCACAACAGCTCTCTGGCTGGTCGGATTTTGACAGTGCATTGAAGTTACCAGTGATTGCGCCTTCATAGCGCAGACGGAAGTAGACGTTTCCACACTGAGAGCCGATGCAGCTGCTATTGACGCTTACTTTCTGTACTTCTTTGACGCCATTCGCATTGCTTGGCCATGACTCCAAGGTAATCATCTGGAAGATTCCACAAACCGGTGTCAGGACTCGCAGAGATCCACTTCTTTTAAGAAATGAGACGAACCCTCCACGCACCTGTTTCTCATCAAACGCCTCATACTCCACCAAAATATGCTGCACTTCGTTGACAGCATCGTTCGTCTGGGCTTCTGTAAATGGACTCTCTGCTCGGAACATGGCCAAGTTGATTCCAGCGCCTCCGTTATATTCTTGTTGCAGAATTTCAATGTAGTAGCTGCAGGAACAATGGAAAGAAACTGGAACTTTGCAGCTCTTGTGAACATAGAGTATTGTGGTATTCAGGGGTTGGCCTTGCATTTCGTAAACTGGGCCTTCAGTGGTGATTTTGCTGTCGCCAACCAATTATCTGGGGCGAATTTAAAATGTGATTGGTTCAAGAAATCGTTGCATTGGGACTATAGTTTGTTACATCTCCCAGCACTTTTGATTCCGAAGGCCTTGGGTAAATTCGATTGACATGGCAGTGCATAAGAGGCTGAAATCTGACTGGACAAAACATCTGTTAGAGGTTCGGTTGTAAATGTTGGCCGGTGATTCTGATGACCCACCACTGTTCGTATCAATCGTTGCACTTACGCGTTTCCTTTCTCGAGCGTCATGATATCAGACTTTTGCGATGCGAGCTTTGTGTAGTCTGAGACGTAGCTCGGCTGATCTGCCACTTGGACCTAAAGGGGTGTTTGTGAAACAATTGTTTTGAGGAGGAAAGAGGAGGTTTGAAGAAAAAAAAAGTCATTGATGTGCTGTATATCGTCATGCCTTGTCCTCTGGGCGGCTGGAGTTGCTGAAGTAAAGTTCGCAGCGATCGTCGCAGTTGAGGTAAATGGTGTAGTTGCCGCTAGCCGGTGGTACAAAGAAGCCTGTGGTTCTCGTGCTGAAATGGTCCAGTTCCGGTGCAAAGTTGTAGGGCAAAGAGTCGATCCACTGCTCCCAGTAGCCTTCTTTGCTCTTGTTGTAGCTGCGTATGTCGTCCAGTTGGGAATGTCTTGTGTCGTTCCACACCTGCATCTTCAAGCCTCGGCCACCTGGGTTGGATGCCATACGTCGGGAAGTAGATTTTATTGACGCTATGGAGCACTTTTTACAATGAGTACTGATGGGTTTGACTTTGCATGTACTTCTTGTTTTGCTGTCTCCACTCACAAGTCACCTTCACAATTTTTTTTAACCACTTTGTTTCAGGCATCAGTCGGAAAGACCTCAGGCCATCATCCTTTGACTTTTTATACGAATATCATTCTCTTGCCCGTGGCTCACCAGTTGACATTGGACCAGCCTTTGCAAAATTGCCACCTGGCAAACTATTTTTCTGTCCCGACTGCTGTTCATGTCAGTGGGAATCTTTTGTTTATTTCATACTGCCCTAGGATGCGGTATGGGTCAGGTCACGCGCTCCCCGTATGGCTCGATGTCAAGTTTCTTGAAAACAGGGTCTGTTCATCACAAACCACACTGATGAAAACACCTGACTCCTACAGCAAGCATTTATTTGCACAGACAGTGAAAGGCGATCCAAAGAGCAATCCTGGAACTCCGTGTCAACAGAAGCTCAGTTCGGTGGATGCTTTGAAGATCGACTCAAGTGTTAACTGCTCATCGCTATCTTTCACTTCAACAACTTGGAAGTCAATACCGGCAAAGCGCTATCGCTCTTCGAATCATCCGTTCAGTCGAGCTTTTGTCACTTCTGAGTTCCAGTGCAGTCCTCCGGAAAGACTCTACCTGCTTTGCATGAACACCTCCTCTGGTATTTCAATCAAGGGTGGTTCTAGCAGGCCTCACAACAGCAGGTACTCTTTCGGTTGTTTAAACACCATAACGACCTTAAGACAGTGCTTGATGCGTGACTTTCGGAGTCATTTATCATCTCATCTCATTTAGGTACGAGCACAAAGGATCAAAGTGTTGATGAGCGATGGTGAGACATGGTGGCACGTATAGCATGTCTTTCCACATGTTTTAAATTCTTGGAGTGGACAGTGACTAGGTGGACGTGGAAATAAGCATCGGAGCGTCTCACCCGGGTAGACACTCATGTCGCCGCCGCGGCTGTTATCCGTCTGTTGCCGCTGTGTCACGCAGGTGATCTCGTCGTCACGCAGGCTCTTGATTTCACACGGAAGCCCTGTGAAAATGTTGAGCGGGGCATGGATTATTATTATTTTTTTTTGTACCAGTAAATTCAAAATGACTTGGTATGCTATCAGGCGAACGACATACTTGTGACATATTTGCATGGTGGTGTGCTCTTTTGTTGTTTTTTTTGTTTTGTTTTTTTCGACATGGCAGAGCTAAGTGACCATGAAACGGTCTCTCTAATCTGCCAGAAGAATCTGTGCAATTACCGTACCCGTCTTCTTTTCCATTGTTGCCAAGTACAGTATGTGCACCCGAGGATTATCGTGTTGCGTGCGAGCCCACAGACAATGTTTTCTCCTTTTGTCGCCTTATGATTGACACACAATGTCTGCTGAGGCATCGTCACGGAAACAAGGGTAGGGAAGTGAGGCGGGGTTGGGGGTGCGGGGGGTAATTTGTGATTACCTCCCACGAGAACACGCGCCGGAAGGTCAGTCTCGTCGAAGAAGCGCCCGTGGATGGTCAGGATTGTTCCGCCCATGACGCTGCCGGAGGATGGCGTGATATGCGTAACCTCTGAAATGCAGAACACGGTTTAGTCGGATTCTGATTGTTTGAATAACTTTAAATTTTACTTACCCGCAAATGTCTGAAACATGCCGAGGTGTCCAGTGGCTGAGACCTTGAAGAGGTTCTTCTCCGGTGAACTCCTGCATTTAAACATGACTACGTTATGACATTTTCATTTAAATGCAAACTGGAATTGTTTCTCCCTTAATAGCTCGACCCCCCCCCCCCCCCCCCCCAATTTCAATGGCTGACGACTGATATCAGCACCCTGGCCATAATTTAATAAATGAGTCAAACTGTGGTTAAAATGAATTCCTTTATCAGGTCGATTGGTATTTTTGACACGGTCAGTGCATTTGTACATGCGTTATTCAGTTCCTGAGTGATGGCAGTCCTATTAAACTGTCAAAAGTTATTTTCGATGAATATTAAAACAATGACTTTTCCCCCTCACCTGCCATAATTTGCATCCAAAATGTAGCTCATGTTGTGATGTCCTGTAGGAGGCAGTTCGGGAAAAAAATGGTTAAAATTTACAAATTAATACGATTTTTTTTTTTTAATCCTGCTCTACCAAACGCTAACCCTCTTTACCAAAACACACACACAAAATATAATACATTTTAGCTACTGTAACTTACCGACGTAAGTCCCTGTCATTTTGCAGCTCATATATCCCCAGACAGAGGTCTCCGAATCAAGTCTCAGATTATATCTTCAAAGACACATATGGTAATTCAACTACTCAGAGAAATACAAATATGTTGCACTTTGTAGCATCTGCAATGACTATGAAATACATTTAATCAACTTTTGTGTGTGTGTGTGTGTGTAATACTGACAGTTCATCAGAATCCGTTTTGAGCAGCTCACATGGCATCCCCTTCATGTAGGCCCTGCGTGAAGGAGCATTTCACGTCAATTTACAAGGTAGCAGAGGTGGCACATGCATATTACATTTCGTGTTGTATGCGAACTAGCTAGGGATAGGTGGACTTTTACGCTATCAAAAAAAAAAAGTTCCCTTAGCTTTGCCAACGATATGAACTAACCATCCATCCATCCATTTCCTAATCTGTTTACCCTCACGACTGTCGCGGGTGTGCTGGAGCCTCTCCCAGCCAGCTTTAGGCAGTAGGCGGCGGACACCCTGAACCGGTTGCCGCCCAATCGCAGGGCACACATAGACAAACAACCGTTGGCACTCGCAATCACATCTAGGGACAATTTGGAGTGCCCGAACAACCTGCCATGCATGTTTTTGGAATGTGGGAGGAAACCGGAGTACCCGGAGAAAACCCACGCAGGCACTGGGAGAACATGACACTACTTATCAATCACCCACTTAGGACCATGGGACTGGTTGTTACCTGAGAAACCTGATGTTCCTTCCATTGGAGCTCAGCGCAGTGTTGCTGCCGTAGACGTCTGTGAAAATGCGTCCTCGCACCGTCACCAAGGTCCCTGCGGCAGATGATTTTCCATTTTTAGCAGTTCACGCAGTGTGCGAGTGAATGATTTCAACAGTTTTTCTTCAGGTTTTTTTTTGATTCAGAATGTCACCTGGAAGACCGCTGACGGGACTGAGAGACTGGATGGTTGGTGTGTGATACCATCTTGTCTGAAGAGGACAGTGAGATGTTACAAAACACCATTGAAAAAAAGAAGATAGATGATTTTATTTGGACGTTAGGGACTCGTACGTAGAAGCTGCAATGGTATGACTTGATGCGACCTCTGCATATGTCTCCATCAGGAATGGGAATGCCGTTGATGCTGACACGGACCGTGTACCGGTTACTCGGCATGGGTCTGCCAAGAAGATGATGTACGTGGTAAAGTAACACGACTACAGTCTGGCTACAAGGCGAATGATTTCCATTGGCATCCATAAATGTATTTAAGAATAAGAATAAGAAAGCCTTGGAGAAATTCCCAATTTGCAGCAGCAAAGTTATGAAAGGAAGAAAGTAGAAGAACAAAAAGTATCGGAGCTGCTGTAAAGGCAGCCACTCTCGTGGCGCCATCTTGAAGTCATAATAACATAACATTTGCTGACAATCTCGGTACTGTTGGGTTTATCTTTGGACCAGATTTCCCATGTGGCATTTGTGGGGTACAGTGTACAGAGTATAGGACGTAGCTGGAGTAATTGGGAAAAAAAATGCACTCACACAGGGGGAGAACATGCAGCGAGATTCGAACGCCGAGCCGCATGACTGCATGGCAGATGTGCTAACCACGTCGCCACTGCGCTGTCCCTTGATATAATTTGTACACCCTCATTTTGTTTTGTTGTTGTTGTGGTCTATACCTGGTGTAGCACATGATTTGGTTGCCATGCGTGGAGTCTCTCTCAACATCACACGGGATGGATAAAGTGTCCGACACCAGCGTCACGCGGTTCCCAAATGTGTCGTTTTGGGGATTGAGCTGGAACTGTCCTTCTTGAGCGAAACCTTTTTGTGGACAGATGAACAAACAAAAGGCCACGTTAACTGTAAATGAGGTATTGCAATGCCACACTTGGAAGGGGGTGGGGGGTGGGGGGGCTTACCTTCTCCCATCAGGGTGAGACGCGTCGCTCCCTCTGTGCTCCCTGTATGTGGTCGCACGTTATCCAGGCGCTGAGCGTCTTGAGTAAAACATCACAGTATTTCATTTTACATGGTCAGTGTACAGTGTACTTCACCTTGCTAAATTTTGCAGTCGTAGCGAGAATAGTGCGATCATTTTTTCTCACAGCTGCAGCAGCAAAGTGCAAGGAGGAGAGCCGCCGGTCGGACCGTCATCCTTTTGTCGCTGCAGCATCAGAAGAACAAAAATCGTCAATAAATTGAAATAAAATGCGATAAATACTCAACTCTAACGCTCAGAACGTATTTTTCTTACCTGTTCCCAGTCTCAAAATTTTTGAATGTCTCTTAGGGTCTTCAAGACAAAAAATGACACATACTTGTTGTGGAGTTTTTTTTTTCCCCGTTTTGTTTTGTTTGCTGTGGTGAGTGGTGGCTCTTTATGAACACGGCCTCACTTGCGAAATAGTGGGCTGAGCCCACAGGTGAGCTTCCCACGCCCAGATGCTCAAACCGCAACGAAACGGTACTGAGACAAAAGAGCTGTCAACTGCCGATGGTGTGTGTGTGTGTGGGGGGGGGGGGGGGGGTGTCAGGTGTCACACTTTCGCCGCGGCTATTTGTAACGCTACCTGGAATTGTTTTGAAATATAGAGGCAAAAGTCACATTCGTGTACAAAAGCCGGGCCAAGGGTGGCCATTTAAGCTTGTTCACCAAGCCATTACATGATCAAGAGTCGCGTCAGAGTTGTTGCATTTGTTTTGCGTCGTCGCCCACCCCCCAAACCCCTCTTTAAATATCACTAAATAATCGCTGGATTTATTTGATATTCAACAGTAAAATTGTTCAATCAAAATGAAGATTGTTAAATGTACAGGGTTGTCCGTAAAATCTGGACGCATAAGATAATTGGCAAAGGAAGAAAGAATTGATGACATTGACTCACTGCTTAATATTACTTGAAATGAACTGACTCAACGAATAAGGAGTGAATGTATCAAAATGAAAGACGTTGTGGATTTGTTGCATCGAGTTCCCTAAAATGTTGTCAAACAGATCAACCTATGCATTGCAAATGATGGAAATCATATTCGAGGTGTTCTTTGAAGAAAAAGTTGGATTCATTTTGAAATTATTCTACCGAGAGTATGCGCCCAGACTTTACCGACACCTGTGCATTTATTTGATCACATAATTGGAGTTATTTTTAATTTGTGTTAAAAAAAAAAATAATCTTATCAAGAATCATTTCTGTCAACAAACATTTTAACTTCCTAAAACAAAGCATTAAAAGAATCAAATGCTTGAACAAAAAATGGTATTTGACCAGGGGTGTGTAAACTTTTTGTAGCCACTGTTGGCGACATACTGGATTATCTCTTATGTAACTTCAGCGGCAAAGTCGGCAGCATTTTTGTCACGTTGTCGCTGTCTCTGCCATCAAAAAGCGACAACAACCAACGTGATGCGTCACTTATCTGCGTGCGTTGAAAGCTAGATCATTAGTCGGGTGTCAAAACAAAAAAAAAAACAGCAGACACTGATAACCAAAATAGGCATGACTTTTATTTCTTTTCTCCAAAAAATGCTTGTATAACAAACTAAAACAAAAAAGAAAATATGAAACGAATTACAAAACAACACGATGTAAATGAACCTCAGTCTGGGTTTTACCTATGGATCTATCTTGCTAGCTAAAGTGGGTTAAAAAAAAAAAAGCAGACAGCAGAGGTGTTGGTCACAAGGCCGCATGTTGAGCAAGAAACGCGCGGATTCTCTGCAGGAGCTCCTTTTTCACGCTGTCGGGAACCAGTGCTAAGGGAAGGAGGGAGAAAATAGCAAAATTGTTAGCCGAATAGCATCATTGCAAATTTTTATCTAACCATCAAAACCGCAGTGTGCAACACCAATGTCCTTGCTAAAATGTATTTATTTTTGTCTCTTTGCAGATTCTCAGTCATCACGGCCACGGTCATCTGACAAGGTTGAATTATTCTTTTTCTTACGAAAATGTTCAAAAAATGATTTGGCTTTAGTTGAGATTGCAATTTTATTGAAATTATAGTTACTCACTACTTTCCTCCCCAAATAATTTCATTAGTAAATGTATTACGTTTCATGATAGGGATAACTTTTGAGGGAAAAGTCATTTGTTTTACTTTTTTGAAAAACCTTGAAATATGACTTTTGAGCAGCTTTCATGGGCCAGTTAGAGTAGGAGAGTGAAGATGGGTACTTGAATATCTATTAGATTTTTAACCACAACTTTATATTTGACATATAATAACACTAACTGGCATGTATTCTTTTACCTCTGCAAGAAAAAAAAAAGACTAATTGCAATCTTCTATTTCATAAAATCTACATGTACTGTGTGTCATACTCCCCCCTGGTGGCCACTTTGTGCACACGTAGAGCAGCAGCACAATGACTAATGAATTATATATTATTATACTATTCAATTATAATATTACTGTGTGGTTTTATTGGGTACAATACTGTGGATTTTTTTTTAAACTAAAAACGTGTTATAATTTTTGGGGTGGTCTTTTATGGGGGCTGTAATGGATGAATGGTATTTCCATTCATCTCAATAAGTACGGTAGTTGATTTGAGATATGTATGTTTTGCTCCTGTGTTCTCTGGATCACTGTGCAAACAACGACAGTTTCAAGGAACCGTGTTAGTATTAGTACTTCAAGATGGCGCCTTCGTTGGCAGCCGTCTGCAAGAGCTCTGCTTTTTTTTTTGTTTTGTCTATGGTGTTTGTTGTCCTTCGTCTGGACCCATTGTGGACTGTTTTCAGCATTTAGCCATGACATTCGTCGAAGTAGAAGAATCTGTGCTTGATTGTCACACCTTCTCTGCAGCACGCCATATACTTGTGTTTTTTGCGCCTGTCATGGGCAGCATTTTTTACATCCTCGTTTAGTTCAGCGGAGATGTCTGCATGATTGGACAAGTCTGCGTTGGTGCGTCTCAATGAATGGCTGTTGGAGCCGAGGATGAGGAGAGAGGAGCCTCTGCGCAAAGTGCAGATATGTATTTGGAACCAAGAGTCGCAGCTTGGAATTGAAGTCGATATAAATTTGACAGGAACTTGAAGTGAACCAATTTCTTTTATCGTCAATGGACGCTACAGCTTCTTGTTTACTCTCAAACTTGGCTTTTAGCCGACGTGTGAGACGTCTCTGGTCCACCGGTGGAAAGGAGACTTTGATTCTCTCTTTCATCTATAACTGCTTCAAACAACAAGGCGTGTACAGTAATAGTTATTACGATTGTTTTATGTTATGCGTTTATTTTATTTTATGTTAACTTTTCTGTCAAGAGCTTTGTTACAGCTGCAGCGGTTGTGAAAGCGCTATATAAAGATGTATTACCTCTGCCTTTTGGTGTGATTTCGTTGACGAGGTCCTCCACCGTGACATGGTCTAGGCCTTTTTCTCGAATCACGTCTGGACACACGGGATGCAATGTAACACTTATGAGAGGGTCAGTTTGACAAGTGTACACAAAAGATGCCTGATCACAATTACTACCTTTGCAGTGTGCCTTAAGCTGATCCTTCCAACCGCATTCCACCAACTTTGCCCTGAGCAACTCTTTCAACCTGCAGAAATGGCAAAGTTACTCACACAAGTGGAAGTACAGACACTTGAGCCGCCACCCCCCGCCCCCCAAAAAAAAAACACTTGGGTCAAATTAAATGGACTTATTCAACTCCTTTAAGTAAAGTAAAAAGGTGGTCAGTAAAATGACTAAGTATACCCGTAAAATCTACTCAAGTACAGTTGCAAATAGTTTTTTGTAGGCTGTCACATTGGGCACAGTTGTACATTCTCACTTTGAATTGTGCAAGTGCACATAATTTGTGGCCAAAAGAGTGTATAATATGTCTTTCTGAAAAAAAGAGAAAAAACGCCCGTGATCGTTGTAAAGGACTTCAGTTTGCTCACCGCTCCCTCTCGCCCATTTCAATCAGCTTCTGGTTAATAGCAGCCCTCATCTGTGAGTCCTTGCTCATGATCTGATGGGGGAATAAAAGCGAATACGCACGTACGAACATATTTTAGCGAGGTAAAAGAGAGATGGATTGTGAAATTTTTCGTTGGTTTACCTTTTTACTGGATGTGATCTGCTCGGGAGCACCTTGTCCCTCGTTAACAATATACCGGCAAAAACACGACTGGAACTACTTTGATTCCGCTCCGATGGTGCTGTTCGATAAATTCGCACAAAATGTCATACTATAATTACATTAATTCAGCTGAATAATTTGTTCATTAAAATTATATTATCACCCGCCGTAAGTCCGCATTGGTTATTCTTTTATGAAATTATACTGGCGCCTCAACTTACCATTTCCGTTCGCTGCTAAAATACCCCCGGCCCGAAACAAAAACCGCTCTCTCCACAAGTGCATGATAACGTGCCCTTTCCTCCCTCTCACTCCAAAAAATAAAATAAAACCTAACCTTGGCTGTTGAAATATAAAACAAACACCATGACCACGTCGAATTATACCCTAAAGGTAAACAGAGAGCTGTTGGACCCAAACTTCGAGAGTTACCGGCTATCCTTGGACGTCATACCGACGTACAACGTTGAGCTGGACGCTGGTAAGCTTGAAGTTAGCTTGAAATTTTCGCAAGGCACACACTGCACGCAATTATGTCATTTTGCACAAAAAAAGAGCTTCATAACCACTAGATACTCATATTTTCTTTATTTAAGTTGATGATAAACGCGTTTTAATACAACCTTAATTTGCTAGTGACCGTTTTAAAAGTAAACTCCGCCAAATTATAAATCTGAATTGTCGATTTTATATGTTGGCCAATGTTGTCGTTTAACCTTAATACAATTGCATAAAGAAATTTATAAATCGATTCAGTTTTTATTTTAAGTAGTGTGTACGATACTGCAAGATTAGTGTCACTCTGATACCCAGGAAAATCTTGCCGATATTGTATTGATACATTTTAATAATTTAGTTTAAAGTTTATTTATCATGAATTCTGAAAATCTTTTCACGCCCTCCTTTGACTATTTTTTTTCTTCTGACAATGTTTATAAGTAAAAAGAAAATGCATTTTATTCTCATAAAAGTTGTGGTTCGATTTCTGTAAATATAGCAAGTATTAAATAACCCCATTTACAGTTAATGCAAAGTTGTACTTAGATTCAATCAGACCTGAGCTGTATTATATGAATATTGCATAATTTCCCCTCGATGTAGTCATCTTTACAACACATATCAATGTGATGACACTGATATTTATCAGCATCACAAACAATGTCTGTGTTGATGTTACTTGGTTAGATTTGCTCTCCACCCAGTGTCATTTTAGCTTGCTTAGCATGTTTGTGAGAAGGCAGCATGTTGGACAAGTGGTTGGCATGTCGGTTTCGCAATTTGCAGGTTCTGAGACCAAATCCAGATGTGATGTTTGCATGTTCTCGCTTCCATCATACATCCCAAAAACATGCATTTTAGCTTCACTAAGTCTCTACATTGTCCATCAGTGTAATTGACTGTGACAGTGTAATCAGGCCTATTAGGTGACCAAAAAGTGGCTCATCATGTAAATTGCACTATTTGCCCAGCTTGTGAATGTGCTCTTTGTGATGTGGCCACATTATCCTTTTTTTGTCAGGCTGGCCGATATGGCCTTGTCATAAAATCTCTACTCCAATTGCAATTGATTTTTTTTTTGGCCCCCTATGACAATGACATCATCTCATGATCAAAGCATGAACGCCAAGTCCAAATAGTCCAAAAGAAAAGGTAATGTGCGATTTCAGATATTGCCCCCAAAAAATCACTTAATAAATAAATAATATGTAAATAAGAAATAAGGTAGTTTATAAGTCTTTTTTGGGGGGCGGGTGCAAAAGTTGGCATTTCCCTTGCCTTTCTTCTCTGCCTGACCTTTCTGCTCTCTCGTTTCCGTGCAGCCGTGGAGGAGGTGACGTTGAAGGATTGCCAGTACACGCTGGAGCACATGCGTGCGTTTGGCATGTACAATTACCTCCACTTGGACCCCTGGTACCAAGACAGCGTGTTGTTTGTGGACTGCAAAGGGCGAGTGCTCAGTCTCACAGTCACTTTGGTAGGCCTGGAATGATGCTTTTGTGTGTGTGTGTGTGTGTGTGTGTGTGTGTGTGTGTGTGTGTGTGTGTGTGTGTGTGTGTGTGTGTTTGTGTGTGTGTTTCCTGGGCACAATCCTCCACTCTTGTTCATTTTGCAATGACGCTTCGATGCCTTTGTTCACCAGCAGGTGGTGACCAACAGCACCACATGGCTCAAAGTGCTTTGTATCTTTCATTGCACCCATGAACGAACAAGCAAAGTGGTGGGCAAAGTTTTTGGGCTAAAGGGCCACATTTGAGATTCAAAACAGACAGATGGGTATATGATGAGTATATAATAATGTATTTGTAAGAAACTGTCACCGTCGGGAGGAAACCTGTGTACGTATTTGGTCAAGTTCAAGGTGTACCGCGCCTATTACGTGAAGACAGCTTGGATGGGCCCCAGCACGCCCGCGAACCTCAGGATAAGATGATCAGATAAACGATGGATGGAAAGTTTCTAATGTCTCATTTTTGATGAGCACTTACGACCCGACTAGATAGCTGATAAGACAGTTTTGTTTTCAAGATGAAGCTCGGCTTGTCTCTTGATTGACACATCGGCCGTACACTTCACACAGTTGAACGATGTTCACTTGATGTCTTGTTATGTCCCAATCATCATTGCCGCGTGTGCTTGCATGTGTGCGTGTGTGTAGTCACGTTCGCGCCACAGATGTGGATGTGCAAGGCCAGTTTGCCACGTAAAACTCCCGGGACCTGTCGCTACGGCAACGGGAAGGACACATCTGTCTATCACTAAGGAGTCATGCAGGCAAATTTTTTGCACTTTGGAAGTAGTAGTAACAAGAATAGAAATAGAGAAGTTTTACTGGTTTTGCCGTAATTAATCATGTGTTGTATTAACATGAAATGAATGTGTGTGGGTAATTGAATTAAAGGTATTGTTCCTATTGTGCAGAGAAGCCGCGTCTCGCAAATTCCACTTTTAACCAAAAATGCAGATGAAAAAATGTAGATTTATTTGAACTAGGTACAAATACTTGGAAAACAGTCAAAACATTTTTTGAGGAACTGAAAAGTTTAGAAAAATACAAAATGTAAAAGAAATATTCAAGGCATTCACAAATATTAGATAACGGTACAAATAATGTTGGGGGGAAATGACAAAAAATGTAATCAGAAAAATGTTTTAACTTCGTAGAGCAACAGTACAAAAGTTGAAGGTAAAAATGATGATGTAAAATATACAAATATTGAAAAAAGATTCAACAAAAATACAGAAATTGTTAGATAACAATATGCTGTAACCTTGTCGTCCTTTTCTACGGTCGGCGTCATCTTTCTGTGTTTGTTTGCTTTTGCAGGACACAGTGCTGGGCAAGCCAAGAGAGGTATTTCGCCTGCCACCCGAATGGAACCAACGCGAAGACCGCGTGTGCCCCTCCCTCAGCCTCACGTCGGCCACCTGGGCCGCCCTCTCCGACGGCGCCGGGCGACTCTACCTGCTTCGTACCAGCAAACGGGGAGACAGTACCCATGGAAAGTGGGAGGTTCGTATGCTTGCTTGCTTACTTTGTATCCTTTTTTTTTAGCCTTGGTTGCTCTGAGTCCCACTCTCCTCTACTGTTGTGTGGTATTCCACAGGGTTCAATTTTGGAGCCCCTGCTGTTTTCATTGTATTTGCTGCCTCTGGGTTCCAATCTTAAGAAAGCCTGGTGTTTCTTTCCACTGCGATGCGGCTGACAGTCAGATCTAGACAGTCAGTCTGAGCAAAAGGGACGCGTTCTCTTTAAGGCCACTTTTGTCCTATCTGGAGGAAATCAAGGCCTAGATAGCGCTGAATTTCTTGTATTTCAATGAAAAGAAAACAGAAGTTATAGTGCCTTATCTAAAGCCATCAATCACAAACTTGGATTTCAAATTAGACCAGCAAATTGGTGCTGCTGTTGAATTCAGCTTTTTTCATCTTAGGTGGCTAGCTAAATTTTGAAACTCGTCTTACAACACATTTTATTCTATGCCTTTTGACTCAGCATGGGACTCGGCGTTGTGTGTTTTATGTTTTTTACTATTTTCATGGTATAAATGTATTGTTTTAACTGTCTTTGTTGTTGTACGTCAAAATTGTACTCCATCCACAGCACTTTGTTTGCAGCCGTGGTTGTTTTAGGGTGGATATAAAAAGCTTACACACCTGGATGAATTACATTCAACAGGATGAATCAACTTTTCTTACCCACTGTTATCTCGAATCATATCAATGATTGATGTAAATAAGGGACTCCAATGGGCTATTTGCATTTCCAGCCGCTGTTCACAGAAGACCTGGGCGGGCCCTTCATTGTCCTCCACAGCGTGGCCCACGTCCAGGCGGACACCCACACACTGGAGGTCCTGCTGCTGCGTGTCGTCAAGGACACTCAGGAAACAGCGGGAAGTGGATACTCGGTGACACTCGAGTGGATCACGGTCACCAACGCGGCAGGGCAAGGTGTGGGCAAGAAACTTAAATCCGTATGGCTGCCTTGTTCATTCCAGAGGTTGGTGGCCATTTTGGAGGGGGGGCGCAATGCCCAAACGACATGTGTTTTCAGCCATTTTGTTTCAAAGTGGTCATTATGGACATTTTCGGAGATCATTTTGTCAGATAAGCCAACAGAACAAACTAAAAAAAAACCCCAAATTGATTCACAAAACTACGTAACTAAACTGTATAATTTGTTTTTGTACCAAGCTAATATTCTTCCACTTGCAACTACAAGCATGTTGCCATTAAATATCTCTTTCAACTCTCCATCACATTATTATTATTTTTTTTAACATGGCTACAGGGGGCTTGTAATAACTGATGTCTTTTCGCACAAGGCGTGGAAAAGAATTACAAAGTGAAGAAGAGGTGCCTCCTCCAAGGAAAGTCGGTGCCTCATTACGCCGCCGTGACGCCTCGGGGCGACGGTCTGATGGTGGCGTCAGAGAGGCCTTTCGACTTCACGCACGTGGACGGCGAGCCCCTCAAGCAGCCGCAGTCGGCGGCGGATGAACAAGCTATGGAGGTGGAGAAGGCAGGTGGGTAGAAGACAAGCTGTTTTATATTATCATGTTCAATTTGCTGCGATGAAGTCGTGCTCATAGTCACAGCAGGCGAGGCATCTGACATTTTCTTCTCTTTGTGATGGTCGAATAGTGTTATTCATGCCTGACAGTCTGTCATTCATTGCATTCATACAGACCATCATCTTTTTTTATTTCTATACATTTCCAGCTTTGGGAATACAGTAGACATCCACCAATTCACCAATCACCATTTTTCAGTTCATTGACCCCCATTTATTGCAATAGTTCTAGGCTCACACGCACTAGGTACAAAACAACAGTTAAAGTCTAATTCTGTCTAACAGAAGTCCACAGTTCAATGCCTACATAAAATGGAATTAGCACGATGTAACAGAGGGTTCACTGTACAGTAATTGGTCCCAAGGGAGTGAAAAAGTACAGTAGAGACAAGCTTTGTATGTTGGGGAGGAGCTGGGTTTAGACTGGGTTGTTCGTGGAAGTCACGCAGAATCTTCACCGTATTTCCAGTGCATTTTTCTTTTCAAAATCCGTTTGTGAGGCATTTATTTTTAAGGGTGTTTAAGGGTGCGGTCTTTTAAGTTGACTTTGAAATGTTTAAGTGTTTTTGGGAACATAGTTTGAGGTATATGTTGAGTTTATACTAAACCTAAGCAATTTTAATCATTATTAGCTCAAATTCAGCATCTCCGCAGGTGTCACGAACCATACAGTAAATTCCTATACAAACATCAGCACAGATGTGAGCACAGCACATTCATCATCATTTCGTTTGCTCCCTTCTCACTTCCCTGCACGTTGACTGGAAATGTTGCGGTTGAACAAATATCCCCCCAAAAACAACACAGAAAGACAGCTAAGCTATGGCACTGTTTGACATGAGTACATATTTGCAAGTACAGAGTAGCAGGCCTACGTTTTGCACTTTTCCAAAGCTTCGATGTATCCCGTCCGCTTTAACTCTTCTCATAAGAGTCCACCAAGGATCAACAAAATTACTTTTTGCCTGCCAAGTGTGCACTCGTGGAGTGAACCAACATCAAATCACAAAACGTCAACGAGGGCCACTACACCACCTCGTACTTGAGTCGCAGGCTGCCTCTCGCTCAAGACGATGATGTTGATTCCGAGATGCCAAACATCATCCTCATTCTTGTCCTCCGGTGACCTGGTGAGAGAAAGCCACCCAGAGAAAGAAATGCACCACAGCATTCCTACCTCAGGTCAAAAGATTTGCTCCCTGGTGTCACTCAGCTGCCAGTGATCGAAGAAAGGAGGGGGAAAAAAAGAGCATTGCTAGCGCCTGCAGGGAAACCTTGACGATAAGCAAACTGAACCGAACATTCCCGATTAACAGCAGTTCTGTTACACAAGCTAATCTTCCAATTAGTCAGAAATCGCTTGGTGTCTGACTAATTGAAAAATTTGCCTGAGCCCAATCTGACTAATTAAAACAGAACAGCAGTGACAGAATAGCTGCATAATGTGTGACACAAATGGCAATGTCTCATACAAGAGTGGCAGTCAGACGCAGTAGCAGGATTTTTTTTGGGGGGGGGGTGCTCGTATAGAGGAGTTTCTTGTACAGACTCAAGTTGCAAGGTTGGCTGCTCATAATCAAATATGATTGTAAGTGCTCCTCAAAACAAGTTTTGAAGTGCTAATTATAAACACTCGATGCCCCTCGCAATCCAGATCCCGTCTACTTCTGGCAGCAGACGTCAGACGACATCACGGCCAGCGTGCGCCTGCCTGAGGGCGTGACCAAGGACGCGATCCAGTTCCGGCTGACGGCGGACTCCATGAGCGTCGGCGTGCGGGGATTCGCCCCCCTGCTGGAGGGCCAGCTGTACGCCTCCGTAGACCCCGAGGCCTGTGCCTGGATCCTCAGGGATGACAAAAGGTTTGTAGTCTAAAGACGTTTCAGAGTAACACTTTATTTGATGGTGATTGTTATTTTGGCCGTCCGCAGCCTAGAAGTGAGTCTGCAGAAGCGCACTGAAGGTCCCATGTGGCCCGAGCTGGTGATGGGTGACCGTCGAGGGGAGCACGTGATGAGCGATGAGCAGGCTGCCCTCGTCCAGGAGAGGCTCACCCACCTGACCTCAGCGGACGTGGTGAGCCAAAGACTTTGCTTTCTGATGCAGATGATGATTCGCCGATGTTTCAACTGCGACAGTATAGCGCCAAATACTGCCGATGAGGACTTACTCCATGTTAGATGATTTCTATTTTTTTTTTTTGCTTTACGAATCATTGGCTGGTTTTGGCAGCCTCCACAAGCACTCAATACCTTTGTGAAGTAAGTTTGTCGAAAGGTTTCCCCCTCAATCCCAGCGTTTTACTGGATTTTGACTGATCTTGCAAGGCCAACAGAATATTTGGTTCTAATGCTATATAAACATGGAGCCTACCAAAATAATGTATGGGCTCTCTTCTTTCGGCAGAAAAAAAATGTTTCTATCTTTTTCCATTCTTCAGCAATCGGCATTACAAAATGGCTAAGTTTCATGAAAATGGCGATTCCTGGGCAAAAAAACGGAGAAAAAGAGCTTTTTGTAAAAGCAAACACAAGAGGCACCACTGCCACCTACTGGTCGCTTTTTTACATGATTTACAATGCAAACGGCTTATTGTCATTCACAGATTGCATCAGACCCTCCTCTTCTCTATGACGTAAAAAAAAAGACTGAGACGTACACGTACGTCCTTGGTAGGCGGGGCCTAATTTTAAAAAGACGTACATCTTGTGGAATTAAAGAGATAACATTTGCATTTTGTTCTGAGATAGTACAGGCTCCCTTTTCGTCTGCAGCAGTCAATTAAGGTTGATTCAAAGTCTTAACGCAAGGTCCCCCAGTACAGACAGTTTTGCTCAATGAGACATATCAGTGTCCTCATCAACCACTTGTATTGTAATAACCTCATTCTTGTCTCGATAGTTTACATCTCGTCTTTCAGGCATGCCCTGTTCCGCTTTGCCTCCTTTACAGATTAAATTAATCCTTCCACTTTTTAAATTAGCCTTCATATGTACTGATGACCAGCCCCTTTCAGTTGCTCTGAGCCCCCCCCCCCCCCCCGCCCCCTTTCCTCGCACAATATCACACCCGTAGTCAGACATTTGGGGCCCGCTTCCTCTCAGCCGTTGTTAGCGTCATCTGTTCCCTCTTTGGCTTCTCCGGGCTAATCAAGGCCTGCTCTCATGCTAATAAATGCAGAACAAGAATAACTCGTCCGCCTCTGTGCTCTCTTGACGGCTTCTCCAGCACGCTAATCCCGACCTGGACAAGCCAGCCTGCAACTCCCAAGAACTTGAGGACTGCGACGGCTACCCTGAGGACACCTCCAGCCTGGTGCACTTCGACGGCGAGTCGCTGAAGGCCACTCAGGTGGTGAGTACACAACCACTTTTGACATTGTCAAAACTCCCCTAAAATTTCAGTAATGATTAATCGGTCGATGAATAAAGAAATATATACAGAATGAATAACACATCTTATTTTGGGGCTCCTTTACCCTTTGACGATGAAAATATGATTTACAGGCATTTAACCTTTTTTTCACACTCTACTGACAAAAACTAGGGACATTTGGCTTTTGGGTGACATTTCAGGACGAGCCTAAAATGGATTCAAAACTTTACACGTGAACTTAATGCGACCGTCTCTACGTTTTTGAATGCATGTGTCCAACTGTTAAATGTTTCAGTACTTTTTGCACAAGTTGCTATTCTCTAATGAGGAGTGTCACGGCAAAATTCACAACAGGCTTTTTTTTACATCGTATTTAAGGTTTAAACTGTTAATATAGTAATTATGTTAATAAATAAATAGTTTATTTTAAATTTTATTTATTTATGCATTTGTTCATTTATTTAGCTAGCTAGCTAGCTATTTGCCTCGGGGCTTATGAAAAACAAAAAATGCAATTAAATGCTATTAAAATTGAACAGAATTGATTTATTTTTTATTTTTTGGCACTACTCTGTATAATAATGATAAACCATGTCGAGCACCTACTGGTGAAAGTCAAACATGAACCGTTTCTACAAGCCATGGAATCTGAATATGAATAGATGAGTTTATTTTCCTGTCCAGCCCAGCGCTGTAGTTCAACTAATTTATGGGCTTATTGAGAGTCAGCCCTGTAATTGAAAATTCACCACACGCTGATGTAGATTTACCTTTTCTTTTTGGGTCTGTGTGCGCTTGCCATTTTGAGGAGCGTTCTTCCAAGGAGACTTCCGTCCATCCATTATCTGAACCGCTGATTGTATCCTGTAATGATGCTTTCCTGCTATTGTCCATTTCTGGGCCCTCTGCATTGTACTCGTGTATACGCACTTAGGATGGTGTTTTTATATGATTTATGGTGGCATTAATGTCGCGCCGAGGTATACTTTGTCATTTACAGCCCCCTCCGTCGGTGTTTTATTGCTTTTAGCTTGATTTAGCTTGTTTGAGGAGCTTGCAACCATCCAGGTGAAAAAAAGGCTCCTGGTGACCTTCTCGGCGCCAAGGTGAACAATGCGTCACATGTGTGCTATTTTTATCACCAGCTCGGCATTCATCGAAAACATGTGACACACAAGTAATGTGGTCCTTTCTTTCGATTCCAAACTTTTTTTTTAAAGAATGGAGAGGGGGTCTGAATGATGTGTGTTTCAGGGCTAATGGCCCTCTCTCTATTTGGTTGTCTGTCCATTACAAAGCTCCCACAGGAGTCCATTTCATGGCCTAATGAATGAGAGGCTCATCATTAGCTTGAACGTAAGCGATGCCGTGTCTTTCCGGAAAATGAAAAGCCCTTTTAATGTTTCCCCGCTGCTCACAAATAGCCATCCGGCCTTTTTGAAGGCTACCACTGCCTGTGTGAGCATGTGACTCAGGGCATGTGTGCGTTTATTACAACTTCATTCAGCGGAGGCTTATCTTCCTGTTTTTCTTGCAGCCCGCTTTGTGCCAGGTTTAATATGTCTTTCCTTCTGCAAAAGACCTTTCATCATGAAATTGCAGCGGATCCGATCCATTTTGCACCTTTTGTTCTTGATGATCAAGTTGAACTTCCCAGCCTTACTCTGGCTATCTGCTTGAAAACAGAGCCAGTCAAACAGGAAAAGGTCTTTTATTTATTTATTTTTAATTAAATTGATGTGCAATAGTTTGTGATATCAGTGATTGGTAGCAAATAAAACAGATATGATGTGAGCATCTCTGCTGTTTTTGCTACCGTCTGTTTAAAAATGTTCTTATAGACTTGTTTTTGTAATGTCAGCCTTTGATGGCTGCGTCCTTGTCCTCTTTGTATCGGGAAACAGGTTCTTGAGAGACCCCCGCGACAACCGCGGAGTGGTTGCCAAACAATAATTAGACAGCATTAAGCCGCAGCACCAGATGAGGGCCGTGATACTCGACATGAACAAATGCACAATGACTCATTGTTGACAGCATTATGCATCATGCATAATGCCGATTAGATCAAACCCTCCCTGCTATCAGACTAAAGCTTGATTGGATTGATTTCCAATGGATTCAGCTTCCACATGTGCAGTGGTACCTCCACTTACGAATGTCTCTTCATACGAATCTTTCAAGCTACGAAACGTCTCAACAGGAAAATATTGCCTCTTGTTACGAAAGAAATTTCAAGATACGAAAGGTAAAAAATACAGTACGGGCTGCTGGTCGCAGCTCCCAGTTTCCTGAACGCAACATACTTATAGCTGGTCCGCCATTGGCTATTCCCGAGCATTATCCTGGCATCCCATTGGCTAAGAGCGACGAATTAGGGGATTTACATGGAAAATGCGTCTCTACTTACAAAATTTTCTAGTTAAGAAATTTCTTTTTTTCCTAGAACCAATCGATTTCGCAAGTAGAGGTACCTCTGTATTTGAAAGGTGAAACCCAAAAGGCTTTGGATTAAAACTAAATAAATACGTTGACGGCCATATTATGCTTATCATATTTATCAGTGATGACAACAAAAACATGTTCCTAACAGGCAGCACCAATAAATCAAATTGTGTCTGTAATCCAAAAAATTTAATCCACTCATCATCATACTGCACCGCCCACGAAGTCTCCAGTTCCTCCATCCACCCGTTGCAGATTATCATGTCATTTCATGGATGACTGACAGTCGATACACAGACTAATTGTCCGTGTCTGACAGTTAGTTCGCAATGGGTAATTATGCCTGATGGGTGCAAAATTCGCATGAAACATTTTTGTCACGCTAGGTGCCTCCGTGCCCGTGTTCACGTTATCTCTCGTCTTGGTTTCGATTGTTCACATTCAAGCTGGGTCATGTTCCTCCCCAACATCCTTGCTCGCCATTTATGCTGTGTTCCTCAGCGCTGGCCTTGTAAGTGGCGGGAAAATGAGATTTGGAGTGGAGGCGTGAGAGCTCGCTGAAATGCTTGTCTTCGCCTTCCACTTGACGAGGCGCTAGGGCTGGGCGCTTTAAAATGAAATCTCCTGATTTCACGAAAGTCCTATTCAGGATTTTAAAACCCCCACCGTCCCTTTGCTTATAAAATTGTCATTGTGTTTATTCAAACCAGGGTTTGCTTTTTGTGATTACGAACACACACAATTATTTGAAATTAACATGACAAATAAATTAGTGATCAACAACTATATTAATCTAAAATAGCCACCCAGCATGACGCAGGCGCACGTGTCTCATCTTGACGTTACGAAAAGCAACGCAGTTAACCAGACATGAAAGGAAAAAAAACGATTTGGTGGATTCCTGTTGCCCGCTCGCAGGTGAACCTGGGCAGCCATCAGTACCTCTTCACCGTCACCGTGGACCCGGCCCAGATGCCGTGTATGTGCCTCCGTCACGACGTGGACGCCCTGCTGTGGCAGCCGCGGCCTGACCGGCCCGCCGACATGTGGGACCACGTCGCCACCTTCAACGCCCTGGGTAAGAAAGTTCATGCTCGCCTTAATTTTGAAAGCAAATTAATTTATTTAAAAAAATAGAGCGAGTTGAAATTGCATATGCATTATTCATTCAACAATAAAAAAATTCTCATTATAGTTATATAATTAATTTAATTATAAATACCTAACCAGTTATTTACTGCAATTAATAAGTTTCTTGAAGTTAGTTTTAATTATCTATTTCGATTTAAATTGTATTATGTATAATGTTATCAATTCTATTTAAATTGTATTATATACATATAATAGATTAATTGTGACAAATGATAAAATAGTTTGTGTTAATAAACCATACACTTCCATTTTTTATTGTATTGTAATTGGGGCGAATAATTAAAAAATATTTAATTCTCATGTTCGTTATATCATTTGTAATTGAATTTTAATGAACTGACCGGTTCATAAAATACATTAAAAAATATTTTGTAGGTAATGATTTTTAAAATTTGTATTGTTTATAAATAATTCAATTGGAATTAATGAAACAATTGTTTAATAAAATGAATCCAAATAAAATGTGCAGTGTATGTGTGGTAGTTGTTAAATAATTCCAATTCATTGATTGAGAATTTTGAATTATTAGAATTCATGAACTAATCATTAAGTAAAATACTGGTATATCTTTTAAAAAACGCACTTATTGTCAATGATTGTGCGCCGTGTTGGGTGTGCCGGAGCCTATCCCAGCCGTCTTCGGGCAGTAAGCAGGGGACACCCTGAACTGGTTGCCAGCCAATCGCAGAGAAGTCTCAACGAACTTATATTAGTTATTTGTGGAGGATAAGGAATATTTTCTTGGGTTTTGTCATCTTGTCTCTGCTGTGGTTTATTTTTTTTAAATAACCAGTGCAATATTTATGCTAATTTTGTCAGTCAGTCTATAGTGTTTCCCATTATGTGTTAGCATAAAGCTAGCTGACTTTCGGTCGTGATTTTTTTGTTTGGCTAAATATCCAACATGCTATTGTCTTCATTTTGTTTAGTTTTGGAGTAAACTTCCACTGGGAGTGCCAATAAGTAGTTTGAAGCAAGAACAAGTTAATGCATGACTGTATTAACTTATGTTAATAATGTTAATACTTTTTTAATAATTAACCTAATGTAAATTTCCCCAGTGTGGGACTAATAAAGGATATCTTATCTTATCTTATTATATCGGTATGACTCAGAAAAAAATACAAGTTTGGGAGACGGTTAGGACAAGTCTCCCAAGTCCTAATGAGGAAGCAGAAGGAGCAGGCGGAAGGCTGCAAAGGGGCACCTGTGCTAATCTGTTTTTTTTTTTTTCTCGTGGAGGATAATTAGTTTTTCAGCCGCCAGAAAGCTTTGTGCCCTTTTGTTTGTCGCATGCCCCCCCCCACACACACACACCGTGTGCCACTTTGCAAGATGTTGCGTCTGTGTCACATAAATGTTTACAGTGGTTTCCTGAACAAACCATATTCGCGTGAGGCTCATCAATGGTATGAGCTTAGCATGCTAGCTTAATTGTGAGCGTGTATCTCCTCTTTGCTAGGCTACGTGCAGGCGTCCAAGCGGGACAAGAAGTTCTCCACGTGCGCCCCTAACTACTCATACGCATCGCTGTGCGAGTGCCTGCGCCGCGCCTTCATCTACCGCCAGCCGTCCCCGGTGGACGGCGTGCTTTTCAACAGGAAGCTTGGCAGGGAGGTAGGGCAGGTTGCCAAGCAACAGGTGGCCAGCCTGGACTCGGACAAACCCGTGCTGGGCTTCAGGGCCACCAATGAGAGGCTCTTCGCCCTCACCTCTGGTAACCTCTTTGTGCTAAAGGTTAATAATAATTAAGATGGATGCAGAGCAGTCTGGAAAATAAACGTGCATTCCCTCAGACCGAAAATGTCAAATGTCTGCTTAGTCCAGGGGTGGAACAACTCAGATTTGATCATAATCTAAATGATTTTTTGTCATATCGTTCCGAACTAATTTAGTGAATAATTTATTGAATAACTACACATATACTGTAGATAGATAGCTGGACATATATAGATAAATATATACTGGAGCCATCCCTGGACTATTTTCTCTATTTTTACCATAAATCATTTCACAACTCATTTTTGTGATTAAATTCATTTTAGAAAGCACATAAAAAAAAATTAAGAACTCCAGTGGAATTCAACAATTTATGCACTGCGACAAATCTTTGTCAACTTTTCTTAATATTAAGTCTCAGTGGGACGGACCTCCCCACGTTGGTCACCTCTGCTAGAGTGTCTGTAACGGACGCATCAAAAACCAAATAGCGCACCTTGTTCCAAAGAATATTGAAATCATGAGACGTTATCTTGAAGTGAATTAAGTCAATGCGCCGCCCCTGTGTACATACTATAAGTCTCCGGCCACTTGGACATGCGCGTTTATAATTCTCCACACGCCCGCCAATTTTCCCCCACATTCATAATTTCCGGCCGTTCCTTCTTCGTCAATTAGATTGCTTGACGTTGCACCCCATAGCGCTGCACCTTTGACAGTTTGTAATAATTTGCATAAATACCATTGATGTAGTTTGACCCGAAGCTTGCTGTCTGCGGAATAGCGATCTTGTTTGACGCTCTCTGGGACGACATGCAAGTGTGTTTTCGCCCTGTGCGTCGTTACCACGCATGATGCGCTATCAATACACCACTCGAAATGGTTACTTATTTAGTTGTATTAATAAGTCTATATCCAAGACTAGTGTTATGAATTTTCACTTCTTAGTCAACAAATATTATGAGACATTGCAGATGAGTTAGCTCTCTAATTAATAGCTCTTTAAAAAAATAAAAAATAATAATAATACAACTCCGACTTTATTATCATGTCGGCTTTACATGACCAGGATTTTGGAGCCGATGAATGTGTTTTAAAAAAAAAAACGGTAACCGATCACCAATCAGAAGATGAACCAATCTAAAAATGCCTGTATTCTTGAAATCAATTGGAATTCATTCTTGGAGGATTTCTTTTTTTTTTTTTTTTCTTGGAAAATACATGCATCATCTTTTTCTCACATACGGTCTGTCTTTATTCTTGTGAGATTACAACATTATTCAAGAAGTAGAGTACAGTTATCCCCTTTCCATAACGGGATCTGGGTTGGTTTTCACGCTATTTAATGTATTTTTAAAGTACAGTTTATATTTTGTTCTCCCTCCCATTTATTTTGGCTGGCACACTATTTTATTAAAACACAGTCCAAATATAAAATAAGAATTATGAAAATGGGAAACATGTTACTTCAGTTTTTGCTGATGATTATGGGATGCAAAGTCCTCTTCGATCCTGTTTTTTACGCCTACGTTCATTTTATAATATACATATTTAGCTATGATTATTGACATACATTATGAATGACAGATTTCCTGTGTGGTGTTTTGATGTGTCAAGTTATTTGACTTTACTGTCCTATGAGGTCAAGCCTTTGTCATTTTTTGAGCTGTTCTCATTCATCCACTAAATCCTAAAATAGTCCGTATCCTCACTTTTGGTTCTTTTCGTATTGCCTCTTCTTGATTTTTTTTTTTTTGTTAGTTTTTTGATCCCCCCCGGCAGGGGGTGGTAGGTTCTGTGGAAAAAAAACACGCGTAATGTCATTAACGGCGTACAATTGAATTTCCCCTTCCTGCCTTTTTTTATTAGCAAGCCTAAAGCAGACGTGCAAGGAGGCCTTCAGAGTCAACAGGTCGCCTCTCGCTCATTTCGCTCTGAAAAGTTGCGGCGGCGCAATTCCTAATAAAGTTCCGGCACGTCGTCCACGTCAGGCGTCTGATGGAGGGTCACCTCGTCTCTCACCTCAGAAGATGGATTTTTTTTTTCTCCCCCCTCCACCTACAAAAAGCATCGGTGCTTTTTCACCCCTCATGTTCAATGAGCCGCACATTGTTTTTGTTTTTAAATTTGATCTATAAAATGCGTTCTAATTTATAGCTACAGTATTGCCCTTTCATTAACAAACTCCTCCTGTTGCTGAAGTATATTACTATTGTTATTATGAAAATCTGATGTGATGTGAAAAAAATGAGGGAAGATTAGGAATCGGCGCAAAATAAAAATGTACTTGCATCTCTGATTTAAAAAAGATGTAAAAACAAAAAACAAAACATGGACCGCTTTTATTCCTGTTTTGTAAATTCTGAGAGTTTTTATGGAAAATTCTGACTTGGGGGGGGGGGCAAAAAAAAGTCCTTTTTGAATGGAAAAATAGCATTAGCATCCACATTATTAATCGTAAGCCTCAAGCCCACTTCCACAAGCATCTTTATTGGCAGCACAACACAGCTCCACTTTCCAACAACGGCGGCATCTTAAATAGGACTTGCAACTAAACAACACCCACTTATCCGTGAGGGCCAGTAATCAATATAAAAATACAATCTTATATATTTTTAAAACAAGTCACGGACAATAAAACAGTCTTGCACCAATACGCACACATACTTTCACACATACACAATAGATAAGACGGTGTTTATCGGCAACGACACAGCATCTTCGTCCTCTTCCTCCGCTGGTGCCGTCGCATCACCCGCTCCATCTGACAGCCATTCACATTCCGTGCTTTCATTGTAAATAAGGACAGAACAGGAGTTGAATAAAAGCCTTTTTTTTTCGGTCTAAGGAAGAAAAAAAAAGTTGCCACCCAAAGCTCACACACGAACATGACATGAAACAGAGTGTTTCGAAATGCACGACTGCTTCAATTAACGTCGTCCTCATTGGGATCTTGTCAATCAAGGGAGGCGGTTGCCAGGAGACCGCAGGCAGCCTTCTTAGTTCGGCCTCGCGTCCGTGATGGTGGAGAAAGGAAATGTGCACTGTAAAGAGTTGTTTCCCAAAGCAACAGGTAAGTTTTTTTTTTTACAGGTGAAGTTGTTTTACATGATTTCCTTTGGGCCATCATCATGTTTGTCATCTTGCTATGTACAATGTCGAGTCATGATGTAAATTGAAAGATTATTCCTTTAGATTTTGTCTGAGAGGGTTTACCAGCCAAGCCAAACCTTAACCCTTGCTTGAAAGCGCATTTAAAAATCTTTAGCCCTGGCTGAGAACCCAACTTTGAAACCCTAAACCAAGTTTGAAATCCTAATTCAGACACCTGATTTGTGTTGTAAATTTCAATTTCCTAAACCAGGCTGAGAGACCTCATTTGAAACCCTAACTTGAACCCCCAACACAGGCTTGAAACCATAATTCAAAACACCAGCCCTTGCTGTAAAACATACTTGGAATCCCAAACCCGGGCTTGAACCCTAATTTGAAAGTCCTAATTTAGCATTTTCAAATGATCCCCCTTGTTTGACACCCTAACCCTGCCCCAAAACCGTCATGGCTGGATTTATTTACGCTGACCTGGGACACAGACCAATAATCGGCAAAGTATCCGCGCCATGCATCTAGCATGACCATAATCATAGGACCATGTTACATGTGTGTTATGTTAACTTTTCCTTTGATGGCGGCGCGGGCACCCGCAGCGGCTCCTCTTGTTGTATGTTGTGAGAGGGAAGAAATTTCATCTGTGCTATATTCAGCACATTTGACAATAAAGTTGTACTTGATACTTGATATGACTGTTTGGTAGGTAAATCGATCGACACAAACACACCTGAGTCTCCTCAAAAGTACTAGCTTGCATTATTTACCGTGGTCTGTCACGACACAGAATAATCAGCAAAGCATCATCAAGCCATACAAGTAGCATGACCACAATGATGAACCCATGTTACATAGACGACTCGGTAGCAACACGCTCGACATTAACTGACATTTTTGGAATATAAAATGTGCCCCGGCTCGAGAAAGGTTGGGTTCTGTGAAGACGCTCAAGCCGCCATCTCGAAGTCCGCTTTCTCATAGGAAGGAGACGAGGAGGATCCGCCGAAGATGGCCTTGTGCTCTACCAGGAGCCCGCCGGTGATGGTGACCTCCTCCACGTCGGTGGGAAAGCGGTCTGTGCACTCTGCCACTGACGAGTCCTTGACGGCGCTATAGCTCAGTGCCCCGCCGTGAGAGCCCACCGGCTTGTCGGAAGCCCTGCGGCCGCATCGGCAGATCTTGAGGAAGGCGGCGCGGAACTTTTGCGACATGGCGTTGTAGATGAGCGGATTGATGGCGCTGTTCAGATACACGCACACTCTGCAGAAGAGCAGGAACCAGCTGTTCAGGTACGGACGGTCCAGGAAGGAGTTGACCACCACCAGGGTGCGGTACGGCATCCACAGTACGGCGAACAGGATCACCACCACTGCTAGCATCTTGGTCACCTGGCACGGAGATTACACGTCACAAACGGGTTAATTTTAGCAGTGATTCGTAAAAGTCTATGACACAGGCTCCCTCTAGTGGTAAACGAAAGAATGTCTGAACTAAAATTGCTTAATTTTGTAAACATTTTTGAATTTCCAGGATTTAAGTACCGTATTTTCCGCACTAAAAACCGCACCTAAAAACCTTCCATTTTCTTCAAAGCTCACAGCGGTCATTACGGTAATAGGTCGACTCCAAAATGGCTCCTTGGCTCAAGTTCAAACTTAACGCGATCGGGTACGCCGTTGAACACGGAAATAGAGCAGCGGCAAGAGAGTTCAACGTTAACGAGTCAATGTTATAACTTCCTGTTGGTTAAGTGAACTGTGTCGCTGCTTTATTAAATAAGTTTTACTGACATTTGATCGTTCTGTTGGCATTTCCTTCAGCGTAGCGCCATCTAGTGGATGCATTGTAAATTGCGTCTTGTAAGGCGATGCGCCCAATGTACGAAAAAAATGACAAAATAGGCCATGCATTGAAGGTGCGCCTTTTAGTGTGGAAAATACGCTACAGTTTTTTTTTATGTATTCATTTTAATCCATAACTGATACAACGTGGTCCTAAAATCGATGCCGTTGCCATTTTTCTTTTTCATTTTCAGACTACGTGAGACAACTATTGTTTTTGCCCTTTGTATCCAAAAACTTTCTGGGGTTGGATATTCCCCAAAACCTTCAGCAAAGCTCCTGAAGCTCAAGCTGGCATGTCAGCAAGAGGCCGCCTGCTATCTGGTTGTTCTTTTCACCGCCATGTTCGTTTTTTGTTTTTGTTTTTTAATGCAAATTAATATTAGTGTTTTGGCATTTAATCGATAACAACTGTTAGAATTTAAAAGTGTTTTGTTCGTTTTTTTAAATTGTGTTTTATACCTAAATTAATTGTGTTCCTTATGTATCAACATTTAACCCTTAGGGATCTATGATTTTAAATCTTTATTTTTCTCACCAGCCACCCCAGTTTTTGGGGGGGGGGGTGGAAAACAAACATTGAATGCTTATCAGTGCCTTTTGACGAGCTCCCAATTGTTTTGCGTCCCTAATGTTTTGTCGGTGTATGGCTCAGGTTCTCACCTGTCTCCGCGAGGCTGCGGTGGAGCTGGAGCTCCTGTAGCTCCTCTTGCCCTTGTCGTGGTCGTTGTGCCGCTGCAGCTGCTGCTGCTCCTTGGGGTCAGAGGGAAGCGGGTTGAGGAAAAGGATGCGTCCGATCAGCCCGTACAGCACCGCGCTCAGCAGCAGTGGCACCACGAAGAACACTCCGAAGTCGAAGAAGTACACCGGCAGGTAGAGCTTCCTGGACACCCGGTAGCCGCACGCAGTCACCTTGGCGTTGTCGTAAACCAACACCTGCAGGTTGGCCAGGTAGAACCACATGACGCAGTAGGCGGACGTCAGCGTCCAAACCAGAAGGATGATCTTCTTGGCGCGGGACAGCGTGCACAGGAACTGCGCCTTGATGGGATGGCAGATGGCGATGTACCTCTCGACGGTGAAGGCGGCAATAGAGCACGATGAGGCGTTGATGCCCAGGTACTGCAGGTATGTGATGCACAGACACCCCCAGTGACCCAACACCCAAGAACCCAAAGCGCCCTCGGCCGCCGTGGGCAAGCCGGCCGCCGTCAGCACTATCAGGTCGGCGGCGGCCAGGCTCACCAGGTAGCAGTTGGTGGGCGTGCGCATGTGCTTGGTGGTCAGCACCACCAGCACCACCATCACGTTGCCCACCACGCCTGCCAAGCAGATCAGCAGCAGCAACGCCGTGCCGATCACTTTGTACGCCACGCTCGAGTCCGTCCACACGCCCAGAGTCTGGTTGGTCGAGTTCTCCATTTTGAATTAGTTTGGGGTTTTCTTGGAAGAGCGAGGTTCATCAATGTGCTCCCCCTGCAGCTTGCATCCTGAGCGAGCGCCGGGATGGTGTGGGGGTGGCGCGCGAGGAGGAACGAGAGGATGTGTGCGTAAAAGTCCTCCTCGCCCCTGAAGGAAAGAGCTGTGCGTGAAAGTCCCACCTTTCTCGTCACCAAATCACAAAGTCAATGTCCTCGCGTTGTTATTCTCGTGCGTAAAAGTCCATTTCTTGAAAAGCGACCCGATGTTAGTGGCGTGAAACTAGAATCTACTCGCCACTAAACCAAAGCCCGTTGCGTAAAAGTCCACCTCCTCGCCACCAAAGCAGAGCTGTGCGGGGGGGGAACAAATCTATCTCGTAACCAAAGCAGTGTTCCGTCAGAGAATTGTGCGTGAAAATGCAGCCGTGCAAAAAAAAAAAAAAATCACCCGCCTCACCAAACCATTTTGCAACTGGGGATGTGCGTAAATTTGCACTTCCTTGCCACGCGAACAGTGGAATTCAATGAGAGCTGTTCGTAAAAGTCCACCTCCTTGGTTCTGTTGCTTAGTTTTTGCTCAAACTCTCATTACACACGCAGCTATGACGTCATGTATAGCGCGTCTTTGCTTTTTCCTGCAGCCCATATTTGGTTGACTGGTTATTTCTGGTCACTCGAAAGTAGCTGGAAATGCATACTCGATGCGATCTTTACCCCCCCCCCCCCACCCCTTCCCGCCGCCACCAAATTCATTTCTATGTGATATCGTTAGAAAACCTTCGTTATGTAACCAACAAAGCAGTTTTTGGTTGATTGCAGCTTTTCCTTCAACAACTGCAGCGTTTAGCTTCATGGCGGGCAGCGAGCAACGCACAACAGTTGTTATTTTATTTTTATTTTCTTAATAACATGTCTCTCTGTGCCGAGGCCAGCGTGTGTGGGGGCGGTCGAAGCTCCCACACACACCAACTGTGCACACACACGCCAGCAAAGAAATCAAGAAAATAGGAAACACTAGCCTTTAATCGCGATCAGTGTCTCTTTTTGTGGTTCTTAGGTGGACCCGTACAACAAAAGGCCTCCACCTGACTTCTCCCCTGCAGGATGGTACAAAAGTATAAAATGAGGAATTTTACATCCAAGTTGGGGTCATCTAAAGCATCCCGGGTTTCCAAAACATGCAGGTACAATATTTGTGTAAGCTTATGTTATATTATTAATTATCATTTTATGTTTGAGCATCATATTATTTCATGTTAAGCATACCTACATTATATTCTGTTGTTTAATAATTGCTTAGACATGTTTTTATGTTGATAGGTTGTGATTGGCTGTTAAAGTAAGAGAAGCCGGAAGTGATTTTAGTTACGAGAGTTGTGTTCTTGAACGTGCTGCGATGCAGACGCCCCCCCCCCCTTTTTAATCAACTGCATTAAAGGATTCCATCTCTCCTTTTGTCATCGGTAAAGAAGAGCCATCCACCGAAAAACAACGAACCCCGCAACTTACATTTGTTTTATTTTCGTCGTGCCTTTTGGAAGTAGTTCTCAACATGTCTAGAAGGGCTTTACTGCCACCTGCAGGACAGAGATGAACAGCACGGTCTCTCTCACTCTCTCTCTCTCTCTCTCTCTCTCACACTCTCTCCCCCTCCCTCGAATAATCTGTTGTGCTGTGTGGCAGCACATTTTTATCTAGTCAGCTGCCATCTGCACCGATAATTTAGTTTCCTTGTCAGCGCCTGATTATTTTAAATCAATATCACATTCTTGTGACCACTCTTTGTTTGGCTGCTGTTGAGCCAGGTGGCTATAACAACTGTTAGAAAAAAAAATCACACCTGTGTTTATTTTTAATAACAGCAAGGGCGGTTATACCACTTTCCAACTTGGGTTACTGTTTTAAGACAAAAATATATATTTTTTTCGACAGTCCATAACCCCTGCATATAAAATCCTGATCCTTTTCTAAAAGCTACCCCCCCCCCCCGACACACACACACGTTTTTGTTTTTTTTAAGATCCTCTGTGGGCTCTTGACACAAATTGTGTGACGTCGCCATCGAAATGAGGCAAGCATATTTACGATTCATTATTTTATACATGCTTCTTATTCATCAAACACTGCACAATGTTTACTTACGAGCCCAAGAATGGCTCAAGCGTCTTCGCGGGCATCTTTCAACATTTTGTGTATGTATGCCATGTCTGACTGATGCCCTCCAGGTGTGTGTGTGTGTCGCGTTTTTAAGACCATTTTATTAATTTATATAAGAGTGTTTCAATAGTGTGTGTGAGAATGATTCACGAGTGTATGTAAGATTGTTTTATTCGTTGACATGAGTGCATTTCAGTTGAACGAAAAAAAATAATGCAAATTTTTATTAAAAATAGAACCTTGTATTCATTCATTCATTCGTTTCTTCTTTTTTTTTTTTTTTTTTTTGTAGCTGCCAAAAGGAAGGAAGGAAGCTGTGTGAGTTTGTGGTGTTTTTACACTTGCAGCAAGATGCCAAAGGAAGCAGAAAAGCGCAAAAAAATGTCCTCCGGTCATCTCCGCGCACGCTCAAGTAAGCAATGCATCGTCTCCGGTTGTGGATGAAAGCGGAAGGAAAGGGCAGTGGTCGGCAACCAAAATGTTGAAAGAGCCATATAGGACAAAAAAACCAAAACACAAATATGTCTGGAGCCGCAAAAAAATAAAAGCCTTCTATAAAACTTAGAAAGGAAACGCATGCTGTATGTATGTAGGAGACTGGACTGTCTCAGAATTGTTTATGTTATTCATTCCTTTGTTGTGTGTTCACAAACGCCCCCATAGAATTTATTTTGTGATTTCCTCACTTTATTTTTTGTTTTGGTGCATTATATTTGCTTTTCTTAATGTCAGTGAAGTGATCATGAATTTCCGTTTTTTCAGAGGCGGTCTTTGAACGCCTCTCGAGTTAAACTTGAAGAGAGAAGGCATGCAGTCGGACGCAAACGTGTCTGCGTTTGTCGAGACTGTTAAAAGCATAAGTACATTTTAAAAAAACAACACCACGGCTCTCCTTTTTCGGAGCTGCAACATGTATCGATATCTATTTGAGCTATATTACCCTACTGTCAAAATCTTTTTCCATTTTCAAACATTTTTTATAAAGCTCCAGGGAGCCACTAGATGTCGCTAAAGAGCCGCATGGGGCTCTGGAGCCGCGTGTTGCCGACCCCCAGTTTAGGGTGTTCTGTCTTTTTGGAGGAAGGCGGCAGCAGCGGAACGACAGAACTTAACTCGTTTAGAATTGTGACCTATGGCAAAGTGTAACCCACATTTGCAAAAGACACAGACAGACACACACACACACATTCAAGAGGCTTTCCGTAACATGCTCAGCAAGTGGAAAATCCTCCTTTTTTTTCCATCCATTGTAAATCACCCCCCCCCCCCGCACATGATGGCATTTTTATAAACCTTTCGAGCTTATTTTTACTTTCTAACATCGCCAATTGGTCGAATGAGACGCAAATACATATCATCGGGATTTATTTTCTCATCGTTCTTTTATAAATTCTACGTTGTGAAATTGGTGAATAATCATGTTTCACAATCAAATAAAAACACTGTAATTAATTCAAGAGTGAATTTAGTTCAAACACTACCCCCCCCCCCCCCCCCACCCCTCCATCATCTCCTTCTGAAATGACGGCTGTACGCTCCGGATCCAACAGTGTTTTTTTAAAATAAGCTATCAACTCGGGGGGCTGCAATAAAAGCACGCATACATTTGACTGCTGACTGGCGCATCCTGGTGTCCACGAGACGATACGCGTGGATGCCGTGGCGCTCGTGGGAGTGGTCTGCCACCCGCTCCCCACTAATTGACAAGGCGGCGGAGGCAGAGGAGATTGTGCAAATGAGGCGTGACTCCTCTTATTTCCCTCCTCGCTTCCGTGCACCGCGCTTAAGATGAGCGCCACTTTGCAAACTTTGGATCCACGCCTCCTTCTTCTTCTTTTTCTTCTCCTTCCTCCATGGGGGTGACCACGAGCCCGGGGACGCAGTCGCGCGCCAGAGCACCGAGTCCCTCCGCAGGAGAGAACCCGCGCCCAGCCGAGGATGAGTCTCCTTTGACGGGCGAAGACCCAGCGGAGGACTGCTTGAGTGGATTCTGCGCGGAAGATGCGGAGGAGGAACTTTACTCGGAGCTGTCCTCAGAGGGCTCCGTGGACTATGGCTTCATCGGAGCTGTCTGCTGCCTGGTGACGGGCATCTCCCTGGTGGCCATTTCGTTCGCGGTGCCTCGGGACGCGCGGGTCCCCGTGGAGGCGGACGGTGTGGCGGCGCGCGAGATGGAGCGGCTGCAGCAGCAGCGAGCGCGCTTGGACGCGCACCTGGACCGCTGCGTCATCGCCGGCCTGTGCCTGCTCACGCTGGGCGGCGTGCTGCTCTCCAGCCTGCTCATGGCGTCCATGTGGAAGTGGGAGATGATGCGCAGGAGGGCGCTGGCGCACGCGGCCAAGCACAATCTGTATGGGGCCATTGGGCGGGGGCACTCGGACCCTGGCACGAATTTGCCCGCCACTGCTGATGACTCGTTTGAATTTTGAATCGGGAAAACTTTTTTTTTTTAAATGAAAATGTTGTCATAATTGGCTTGCACTGTATTTAGACTGCACCTTACTAAGCATTGTTTCTAATATTTTGAATTTGACACTTTGAAGCTTCAGTGCTTACATCATTCTAAAACCCCAATTGCACACTCACCCCCCCAAAAAAACTTTGAAGCCTCTAACCACATTGTTAAACGAATAAGATTTGAAACGTGTGCTGTGCCTAATGATTTGACCGAAGAGTAGACCAATATCAAGTGGAGACAATCCCCTTCCCAAAGTGTCTGAACGTTGCCCCTTGCGTCATTGAAGTCCCTGTGGAGACTTTAATGACTCACAAGTCGGCAAAAGAACGAGCGAACGACTGAATGCAAGATTGTGACTCACAGTTGGAATTCATTAACCTCGGAAATGTACGATATTAATGTTTTGTGTGTGTGTGTGTGTGTGTGTGTTTATGACTGCATTCAATGTTGCAGTCTCTCATGGGCATCTAAGTCTGCCTCAATAAAAACGTTGAAACGTTTGCATTTATGATCAGCACGTGTCTGTTACCTCAGGGTGCCCTTCTTGGTCCACTTCTGTTGTTGGTTTACAGGTCAACTCTGCAATCTCATCTTCACAAACAGAAATAATGTTTATTATTGGTCGGTATGGACTCATAGAAGATAGGCAATAACTGATTAATTCTTGCATCCTATTTAATGATATCATTAAATTATTGTATGTTTTCATAAAGTAGAATATTGTGTACGTTTTAGTTTTTAATGAGATGCTAGGACGCATTACTAGCATTTGCATTCATTTCAAAGGGGAAAGATGATTTGCGATAAGTATAATCATTTATCATCATGCTGATAAAGGACAAGAATCGTTTCGCATAACTTGAAAATGTATTTCTTTTACGCGAGAAGCTCCTCGAAACAAACTACCGGTAGTGTAAACGTTAAAAGCACTTTGGGATGGAGAAACATATTTTCATTCTATTGACGGAGCCGCACAGCGCAATAAATGCACTTAGAGCTCCTGAGGCGCCATCCAGTTTCGACATTTAATCATCTTAAAAGGCTCTTTGGATCCCAAACGTACGACGGAGACAACCTGAGGAGAACTTAAAACACACACACTGATGATGACAAGTGAAAGGGGGCAACTTTTGAGTATTTGCGTTTGCATTGAAAAGCTGATCGAGGAAGACTTGACTGAGCGAAAACAAATGATTGCGCACTTCATTCCACGACACTTGAACAATCAAACTCAATACTAACCAGTCAAGGAAAAAGCAAGTGTTAAAATAAAGGTGTCATCCTCCGCCGTGCGCTCCCGCACCGCCTCTTCCTAGCCTCCTTCGCCTTGGTTTCCCCGTAGCAACAGGCCGACCTCGTTGCTATGGTAATGTCCTGACTGCTTTGCTTCCACCGCGACAATGGCAAGCAAGAAGGAGAAAGAACATGTACAGTATGTGGGCAGTGCCTCAGCCGGTGGTCGCCACGAGGCAAATGTTGTGGGTGGTCTAACCCTTAACGTACTGCTCATTTTCCATCATCGCACAGAATATTCTGGGTCAATTTGAACCTCGTTGTCTCTATGAAACTACGATGTGCTAATTTAAAATGGAAACATTGCCTCCTAGTATTTAGTGAGTGATCCTAAGTCGACGTTTTAGAGAAAAGGAAGAAGTGAACTGTTCTGCGGGAAAGCTGTGAAAATGTGGTGGCGACACAGACAGTTCTCGAGGCGATAGAAAGAAATCTGGGAACTTTTTTTTTTGTGTGTATCTCCTTTAACAGAAAGCATAAATACCTGCTAGAATTTGTCAGCATTTTCGTGAAGCCGACGGATATCGCCTCTTAAAAGTCGAGGGCTTCTCATGTGCAGGATTTGCACTTTAAATCCTTCCCCTGAGCGCAAGGAATGGAGCTGATAAACGATGAGGCGGGTGATTTTATTCCCTACTTGCTTTTTGCTCTATTATCTGTCTTATTTAAAAACACCCCCCCCCCCCCCCCCATGAGCTGGGTGGCTTTCCCCTTTTGGCGGGAGCCTTCGGTTGCTACGCGACCACATCTTAAGCGTTATTGACGAAGTCATTAACGCAAGTTCAACAGGCCTCTAGGCCAGGTGTGTGAGAGGATGTTTTGTGGGGGGTTTTTCCCTCACAGGTTTGATTTCATGTCAGCGACACTCCCCTGATAAAGCAAACCCAAGACACCAATTAAAGCCTCTGCAAGCGCCTCTCCTTCCTCTTACATCATTGAACGACAACGCCGAAAAGCTGCACTGGTGAGGCACACACGTGCTCCATTTTTATTTTTCCCCTTATTGTGACATATGTGCATGATACAATAAGGATGAGAGAGACCCACACGAATGTGCTTCATCTTCCACCAATGCTTTTTTTTTTTTTGACCAAAGAGTCATATCTCATATTAAAGTCATAGATAAGAACTTTTGGGAGATGTAAGTGTTTTGCTTTTAATAGTCAACACAATCAAGTATAAATAACTTGAATGTCACCCTAAATTCACCCCATGAGTCATGTGACTTGCACAAAAAACTTTTTCACTCCTTCCTGTAGCACCGCTTGAAGTGACTGGCCCCCTTGGCATTCATAACACCGCCAACACTTTATTCTTAGTGTCACTTAAACCTGGGGAAAGAGTTTTATCAGCGTCGCCCGCCAGCACACCTAAGACGCTGCAGCATGTTTTCAGCTCGAGTCATAATCATTTGGCGAGCACTGAGTGGGAAGTTGCAGGAGCGTCCCCAGGACACGCCGTCTTCCCTCCCATGCAGTTTTCGCTCTAAAAATGCTGTCACAGCATGGAAATTAACCATCTTTGACACAGCCCCGCCACCTGCAAGCTTGCACGATGCGAGAGGAGTACATTATGCAACAGATGGATATAGTGGGTAGCATTTTTACCCTTGCTGTTGTTTTGTGTGTTTCATTCAAGTGCTTTGTTTTGCAACTTTAAATGTGGAGCCAATCCTGTTTGTCATAGCTTCTGTACTGATCAGTGTTTTTTTTGTGTGTGTTTTTTTTTACAGACTACAATTAATCTAAAAATGGACCATTTTCCACTGAAATAGGAAAAGTGAGACAGTGATGAGACAGCAGTTAATGATCTTGACTTTGGGCAGTCGTCATGGTTTCTGACGTTCCTTGTTGCCGCTCTTGCTCTTGTTGCCAACCACAATTCCGGTAACTCTTTGTAATTTCCCCATTGAACTTTATTTACATATTGGTAAGGGAGGTTAGTAGAAGTTGACCACCACCAAGAAATTTTAGGGTTAGGTCAAGGTAAAATCCACCATGTGGACCCAATATGTTTTCGATTAAACTCCATGGAAGTTTGGAAAAGGAAAGTCAAAGTTTATGTTTGTTGGGTTTCTGCATTTGTCAGTCGTCAGGCGGTGGAGTTGCCTGTGGTTTCAAAAATAAAATCAGAATATGAGAACTACCTTCAATATTTCCCATATCTATATCCTTTTGTACTAAATGTATTGCTTTGAAATGGTTATGAACTGTTTTGTTGCTGAAGCCCAAAAAGATGATCAATATTAATTTGAAAACAAAAAAAAGAAAGAAAGAAAAACGATTTCCGATTAAAACATGTTAATAGTAAAGTGTCGCTATTTTATTTACATTTTTTTACGATTTTTAAAAAAAATCTTTATTGAACAAGTCAGAATACAATTCTCAGCAAACAGAAAACAAAACGAACGTGCTACCAATACATACACATTATAAACGTTTAAACAAAAAAGAAGAAAAAAAGGAAGCCAGGAGGGACTGTATGTGACGTCATCATTTACTTCTGTCTTCCACTCTCATTGTCAATAAAGTTCCTCTTTTCAAAGCAGCCAAGATGGCGGATTACGATCTCACCACTAAGATAGCACATTTTCTCGACCGGCATTTGGTTTTTCCACTTCTGGAATTCCTTTCCGTGAAAGAGGTACGTCGATTTCCCTGTCAGATGACGTTTAGATTCATCGTAGCTATTTTTATTTGGCGTTTTGGTCCTGGAAATGCGAATAAAGCCACCCACCGTGGCTGAGTTCGCGTTAGCTAACAGTCACATTGGTAAAGCAGCTGATGCTAAAAAGTAGATGTATTCATTTTAGCACTTCATCAATTAGATTGACGTTTTAGAATGTTTCCATGTGAGCTCCATGCCTGTAATATACCGCAATTTGACGCCAAGGGATGCACTGTCGTCCTGTTAGCTTAGCCTAATTTGTGTGTACTGGAGCAGCTGGCATTTTTTTTTAGGAGTTAAGCCCTATAAAGACAAAATATTGTTCAAATATAACCGTACGCAACCTACTTGTAAGAAACTGAATAAGAACATGACTCCACGTGCTGAAAGGGCTTGTAGAATTATGACAAAACTTGCACAAAATAGGATCACAAAGTTCCACTCATCTTGGTACAAATTGATTTTTTTTCGTGGAAACAAGTGCATGAAAACACTTCTGGACCAATATATGACAAATTCTGAAAAAACAGCTATGATGGTAACTGAGCATACTTTATGCCATCTTTAGCTTTATCCTCTTTAGCTTTAGCCTATCAAACTTTAATTAGCCGACATTCGTGAAATTGAATCATCGTATGTGGATGCGGTTGCAAATATTGTTTTTAACGGACAGCACTTTGGTTTTGCTCACAACAGATCTACAATGAAAAGGAGCTTCTCCAAGGCAAGCTGGACCTTCTCAGCGACACCAACATGGTGGATTTTGCCATGGACGTGTACAAGACCCTTTATCCCGACAAGGAGATCCCGCATTGTAAGTAGACACGGGGCTATATGCATCTGCCCCCCCCCCCAAAAAAAAACAATATACAGTTTATCAACTAATGATGTAATTTGACAAAAGGCGTGACGATTTTCATGGTCAGGATGTTTTTTTTTTCATTCTGTCGTTCTCAGTGTGTCCCATCATGCACGACTTTTACTAACATGGCTATACAAATAGCGCCAGGAGATTTCTCGATGTGCTTTTTCTGTGTGCTACCGATGAAAACTGTCCTCGTTGTAGCCTTGAGGGAGAAGAGAGGCACTGTGGTGGCTCAGCTCAAGCAGCTCCAATCAGAGACGGAGCCCATTGTCAAGATGTTTGAGGACCCCGAGACAACGAGGCAGATGCAGTCCACCAGGTCCTTCTGAAATATTGTTTGTAGACAGGATTGTTTAGTGAATCAGCGGTGGGATTTTAACTTGACATTTGTTGGACAGAGACGGGAGGATGCTCTTCGACTATCTTTCAGAGAAACACAATGTGAGTTTTTCAATTGATTCGCAACATTCACACATTTTCTGAAAGTGATGCGAATTATCCCTGTTCATTTTTAACAATTTTGCAATGATTTTAGTTCCGCCAAGAGTACCTGGACACTCTGTACAGATACGCCAAGTTCCAGTATGAGTGTGGAAACTACTCTGGTGCGGCCGAGTACCTCTACTTTTTCCGTGTGCTGGTAAGAACAGAAAAACAAATATTTATTTCAAAGTAAAACAGTCAAACATTGTTCCTCTATGATTTGCTCACACTTAAAAGCTGCGTTCCCGTAGGAAATAATGTATCGCTGGCCCAATCCAAACTTTATTACCATTCTTAGGCATATAATGGTAAAGAGTTGACACCCACAGGATGAAGAAATTAACTCATTCACTCCCAAAGACATATTTGTCTTTTCACACTCCACGCGTTCAACCCCAGATACTTATTTTTGTTTTCACTTTTTCCAAGACTTCGGGTAAAAAAAAAAGGGGGGGGGGTCTAGAATTGGTTACTGAATGAGTTAACTGTTTGTGAGCAGTCACTGTTAGCACAAAGCCCAAAAGTCAGGAAGAGCCTCCTAGAACAGCTCAGGTTTGTTTGGGGTGAATCAGACTCACCTGTAATGGGGACATGTTTGTGCTGACTCCCATTGACTGGTTAATTCCAAACCACGTTATTTATTTTACTCATTTATTTTTATTTTCCCTCCTGAAACAAATGCTCTTGGCTATGTCAAGTTATTGGATGTAAAGATTTTTTTTTAAAATGATTTTTCTTATTGTTTGATATCACCAAAACCTCAAGTGGGATGTGTAGACTTAAGTCATCTATACATTGAGTTTTGGGCTCTTCTTTCAGGTTCCGTCAACCGACAGGAACGCTCTGAGTTCTCTTTGGGGTAAGCTGGCATCTGAGATCTTGATGCAGAACTGGGAGGCCGCCATGGAGGACCTGACACGACTCAGGGAGACCATTGACAACAATGTGAGTGAAAGAAACTATTTTTGGTGTGTTTCTTACCACAACGTGTCCTCAATTTTCAGTTGCATTTTGTCATCCCCCCCCCCCCCCCCCCCCCCCTGCACAGTCGGTGAGCTCTCCTCTCCAGTCGCTCCAGCAGAGGACCTGGCTCATCCATTGGTCCCTCTTTGTGTTCTTCAACCACCCCAAAGGCCGGGACAACATTATCGAGCTCTTCCTCTACCAGCCTCAGTGAGTCCTTGCTGTGTATGCAGTGGCTATAGGAAGTCGACACACCCGCGTTCAAATCAGCAGGTCATGTTCTCAAAACGAGGCCAAAATGAATAATTTGATCACTTTTTTTTTTCATTAATGTGAAGGTGGCGGGCATTGTTAATAGTTCCAAATATCTGTCAGTGTGACCACCAAACCTTCCTGCTCCAGCGCCAAAGGAAAATGTCAGGAAAGGCCCAGTGGAACAGCTGAACTTTATTTGGGGTTAATCGGAGGCACTAACAGGAGCTGGGTAACTGGAGCTACATAAATGTAACCGATTAACTCACTGCAATTAATTCAAGTGAATGTCAGCAAATAAATGTCGGGAAAAGCCTACTTGAACTTGGTGCGTATCCATCACTTGAAATATTGACGCACGTGCGCTGCCTCGGACTTCGCTGAGTTTGAATCTGATTGGTTTCTTCAACCATATTACCTGTTTTTATTTACACTCAAAAAGGTGTATATTTTTCAAACTATTTATGCAGGTTATCGGTCATGTTAATGGTAGAAAAAGGTTCTATCTTGGTCCAAATTTTTTGAAATCGCCAAAAGCCATGACATTTCAGCTGAGGTGTGTAGACTTTTGCTATCCATTTGTAAATCAGCAAATACTTCCTCAATCCCCCTCCAGGTACTTAAACGCCATCCAGACCATGTGCCCGCATATCCTGCGCTACCTGACCACCGCCGTCATCACCAACAAGGACGTGCGCAAGCGCAGACAAGTTCTCAAGGACTTGGTGAAGGTCATCCAGCAGGTAAAACCTCATTATTTGACCAAACCCGTCCGGAACGGTGATTCATTACGGTTGTGTTTGCGCAGGAGTCGTACACGTACAAAGACCCCATCACGGAGTTTGTGGAGTGCCTTTACGTCAACTTTGACTTTGACAGCGCCCAGAAGAAGCTGAGGGAGTGCGAGTCGGTGAGAGAGCATTTCTTGCGTCTTCTCCGCCACGAATGCACGTTCACTCTTTAACTTTGACTGAGGCTGCTGCACCAAATCCAGTCAATAAATCCTTCTCGAATTCAGATATATATTTTTTAAGCGGAACAGCTGTCAGCTTTGGGGCCAGCCTGCAGTTTGGATGCGCCGCTTTGGGACCACTTTGTACTTGGCTGGGATTTGCTTTTTTAGAATTTTTGTGGTAGCGAAGTGCTTCATTTGTCCTGTCACACACGACTTGCGCGCGTCCCCTGGGCTGTCATTTGTCTTTTTTGCCTACAGGATTCTTGTTTCTAAGGTCTTTGTGGAAGCTTGGTTGTTTTGTTGATGAAGATTTCTTTTTCTTAATGCAGAATTGACTTTAGGACTGAAAGACTTTTTGCAAAAATTGAGAAACCGTAAAGGCTTTGCAAGATTGAATTGTGTTTTGGGGGGGAAAGCCATATTTGGTCTTTGTCCAAATTAAAGCATTTCTCTAAGTTTTGAGGGTTTTGTGCAAAAAAAAATAATTCCCTTTATTATAAATGAAAAGAGAATTCGCAAAATGTGAAAATGAGTCAGATTTCATTGGATAGCAATTTCGTAGTTAAAATCAATGCCACTCAATTTTATATATATTTTTTAATGGTTTCCGTTGTATCCTCGCCCTCCTTTTTTTTTTTTAGGAAGCATGTTAGGGATTTTTGATGGGGTACAGTTAGTTAAAAATGACTAGGGCAAGTATGCTATTAGACTATCGAAATCTAAACATTAAATGCGTACTCATACTCCCTAGAAAAAGGTGGAATTTGTTCAAATGTTGATGAAGCATTCTGGTTGACTTCTGAGCTGCCGATGTCGTTCTCCAGGTTCTCGTCAATGACTTCTTCCTGGTGGCGTGTCTGGAGGACTTCATTGAGAACGCTCGCCTCTTCATCTTCGAGACCTTCTGCCGCATCCATCAGTGCATCAGCATCAAGTGCGGATAGTGACAATCTGAATAATTCACACCCCACCCCACCCCTCACTGGGATTTGTAATGGCACACAGTTGGCCACAGGATGGCGACAAAGCGCTTAAAATGGAGATGATCAAAAAGCATCAACGCAGTGCTCTTTCCATTGACACAATCATGAGTCCTTCAGTAGTTAAATTATTCAACACAAAGTTCACATGTGGAGCATTATTTTACTGACTCATCTGTTTTGTTTTGTTTTCTCACAAACAGCATGCTGGCCGACAAGCTGAACATGACGCCCGAGGAGGCGGAGAGGTGGATCGTCAACCTGATCCGCAATGCCCGGCTGGATGCCAAGATCGACTCCAAGCTGGTGAGCAACGAAAACCCACTCTGCAGCAAAGGTCTGCAACCTCGCTATTCACCTGCCGTGTTTTGTGCGTGTGTGTCTGTCGCAGGGTCACGTGGTGATGGGCAACAATGCCGTGTCGCCCTACCAGCAGGTCATCGAGAAGACCAAGAGCTTGTCCTTCCGCAGCCAAATGCTGGCCATGAATATCGAGAAGAAGGTGGCTCACAGCAACAGGAATGAGGTACGGCAGAGCACAACAATGTGCTCGTGACTAGCAGGGCCACCCAAAAAATAATTCATTGCCTTTATTAGTCGTCTAAATAATAAATAGACTGCAAACTGACATTAGAATTGTGTGCAAGAGTTCAATTTGTGCCTTTGTACTTGTATCCATTTTGTCTCATCTGGTTTCCACAGACGCCAAACTGGGCCGCTCAAGACTCTGGATTCTACTAAAAAAGGAAAACCTTAAAAAAAAAATCAAAAAAGAGGAGGCCAATGGCTCTTGGAAAATAATCACACAACTTTTAACCGGATTCCCACACTTGGTTTATCTGCCTGCGTCATTCCAACTGGCTGCTTGAAGCGGGCGTCACACAATTGGGTTGTTGGCCTTTCAAATGTGTCACCTTTCTTATTGTTGTTGGATTTCTTTTTTTTCCCCAGGTCAATAGTCTGAAAGCAGTTAATATGACATTAAAGCTTTTTCCTCTTTGGAAAACAAACCCTATGTGTTTTTTTTCATTTTTCATGCATTCCTGTCGATTCCTAATACGTGTTGATGTTGTATCAATTTTTTTCGCTGCCTGCAGGATTTCGGTGTCCGGGTTTCTCCTCAGAGCTGGGTACAAGTTTGTTTCACTTTCGTCCACTAGATGGCGATGTTTCCCCAGTTATCACCGGCTGCAGCATTCCAACGTCTGTCGTCTGGCTTTTCTGCTGACGTCTCCAAATGTGGGACTGTTGATTATTGAGTACTATTTCACTCATCGATACTGGGACACCTTTGTTATTCCATCAGAGGGAAGTGTATTGCTGTCAACTCCTGCTTTAGGGCTAAATCAAATGCATGAAGCGTGAGACTGTTACTATAACCACACCTTTATAATATTAAGTGTCACTGTTTATAAACCTGACCTGCATCCACCTTCCGCAGGCAAATATTTGCCTTGATGTCCAGTGAAACCGGTTACCAAGCTTTGGCGTCAGCAAACCATGGGACTTTTTATTACCCAAACCGGTTTGCTGAACACTTGCAGTCAATTCATGTGTTGTGTTAGCGGGAAAAGTGCGTCAGGTGCATTTTTTTGTGACTTGTTTCCTCAAGTGAGGATTCCCTCTGATGTGTCAAAGAGGAGGGGCCGATGGCCATGCCAGCTGCTATCCACGCCTCTTCCTCTCCTCTTTTCTTCTGTTTCCTTGCAGCTGACGTGGGCCCCGGCAGCTGGAATCCATCAGCGTGCACTTCGGCCTGCCTCCCTGCTACTTCCTGACTCGAGTCCTCTGCTCCTTTCGTCTACCGAGTGACTTGCGCGAGCATGGACCCGCTGACATCCTGGGTGGCGACAGACCCGGCTGTGGTCCGGATCCTATGGATCTTGGCGCTGGTGCTGGCCTCGCTACTGGTGTGGTTCTTTTCCTTCTGCTGCTACACGTGGAACCACGGCTCTTCCTCGGCTTCCATGGAGCGCTACCTGGAAGGTAGGGTGGATACTCCCCCTCCCATCCCGCGCCACGTGATAGGCTGTTTCTGTTTCCACTCTAACTCGCTTGCGCGACTTTGTTGGGGTTTTCTTTTTTTTTCTGCCACCGAATTGCTTCTGCTTCCACTTTGTGGTTGGAAATATGCTGATTGGACGGCTGGGGTGTGTACAATGGCTCTGTCACGCTTACAGTTACAATAAAAATATACACAAAGATAGTTCTGCGAGACTTGTAAGCGTTCAAAAAATGCAGTAATTGCCGTCCACGAATGCGCTGGAGGCATCATCGGGTGTGCTGCAGGAAATGAACAAATTTGACTTCATTGGACCATAAATTATTTACTATGAATAATGCGTCTTTGTTCATCTTACTATGCCAGTGACTTAGTGACAAGCACAACAAATAAACGCTCCTCGATGCGATAGCTGAAGTTACAATTAACCTGCGGCCATGAATACTTTATTTAAAGAGCCAAATACTGAATGCAAAATAAAGACTGAACAGAATAAAACCTTTTGGTGATGTTTTTGTTCATTGGTGTGCAGTGAGATGTGGAATATCTGCTTTTGCTCAGTAAAAGTAGTAAACTTGTTTGTTTTGTCCCCCTCCCACACAGTGATGGTGAAGCCGCCCGGATCCAAAGGTCCCGCTCAGGTGAGACCAGCGTTGACTCGGAATCATAATGTAATGCCTCCTTTTGGACTTTAGAGGTCTCTGCTCACTTGTACTTGGCCCCAGTTGTCTTCCCGCGGCCTGATGACATAACAAAACCACCATCCCCGTCTCAAACCGCCCTCCTGTCAACTGTCCTCCAAATGAAATAACATTTAATGCTAGACAGCTTTATTTTTTGCATTTCATACAAAAGGTAACTCGAAGTGCTATTTAAAGTACAACATTTAAAATCATCTACAAACTTAAGAGTGAAGTTAGATTATTTATTTATTTATTTGTCGGGACTGTGAGGACCACCTTGCTGCCAGTTTGCTGGGCAAATAAATATAAAATATCAAAGAGTGGATTGCTGAGTGAGTGTGTGTGCATGACCTTTCAACATGCCTGCATATGCGAAGCCGTTTGTGCGGCGCTAACATATGAACAAAGATCAAAAATGTCACGGCGTACACACATGACACAATGGGAGCAACAGGCTTTTTTGTGCCCGTCCATCAAAATGACGTCAGTGAATGAAAGGCGTGTGTGTGCAAATGCCACGGTTAACAGTCGGAATATTGTACAACATTCCCGCAGAAACATACAGTCCACAGAACAAGATGTCGAGACCCTCCCATTGTGTTCAACCGGGGTGTTGGCTTTTAGAATTCTGTAGAATGCCAATGAAATAGTACTTTCTTGACAGTAAAAGTTAAAAAAAAATGCAAGCGACAAAAAAAAACAAAAAAAAAACAGCGTGCTAAGTGGCGACTTTTTGTCATGTTTCAGAGGAGGAAAAAGCACAAAGAGAAGCATGCCGAGACCATTCAAGCAAAGGCAATTAAAGTGGTCAAGACGGAGAAGGCAAAAGAGACCAAGGTGGTCCCGAATGCAAAGGATGTGAAGAAGCATCAAGAGGAGGAAGTCAAAAAATCAAAGGAGATGAAGGTGGAGGTGGATCAGGAGGTGATCCATAAGGTGGAGGTAGCAAAGAAGGTAAAGGAGAAGGTACTGAAAGTGATCCAAGAGACCAAAACAATGACCGAGAAGATCAAGAAGGCAAATGTTAAGGACAACGACGTTGTACAGGAGGCAAAAGTAATGACTAAAGAAGTGAAGGCACCCTGGGAGGATGTGAAGAAGCCAAAGGCAGTCAAGAAGTCCATCCAGGAAGTGAAGGAAATTATGCAGAAGGGGGGCAAGCTGGTTGTCCAGGAAGACGGAAAGGAAAATGTGAAACCTATCAAAAAGTCAAACGACATCCTGGACTCTAAGGAAAGCAAAAACAGGAAGGAGGCGAAGGTAGTCCTGGAAGCAAAGGAAGAGGTGAAGAAGCCCGAGTCAGTCAAGAAGGAGAAGGTGAGGGTAGTCCAGCAGGCCAAGGAGACAGTGACTGTGGTCCAGGAGGACTTGAAGAAGGCAAAACCGGTCAAAAAGGTGAAGGAAACAATGAAAGACAAGGAAACAGTGACTGTGGTCCAGGAGGACTTGAAGAAGGCAAAACTGGTCAAAAAGGTGAAGGAAACAATTAAGGACAAGTTGAAGGTCATCCAGCAGGCCAAGGAAACGGTGACTGTGGTCCAGGAGGACTTGAAGAAGGCAAAACTGGTCAAAAAGGTGAAGGAAACAATTAAGGACAAGTTGAAGGTCATCCAGCAGGCCAAGGAAACGGTGACTGTGGTCCAGGAGGACTTGAAGGCAAAACCGGTCAAAAAGGTGAAGGAGGAAAAGGAAACAATTAAGGACAAGGTGAAGGTCATCCAGCAGGCCAAGGAAACGGTGACTGTGGTCCAGGAGGACTTGAAGAAGGCAAAACTGGTCAAAAAGGTGAAGGAGGTAAAGGAAACAATGAAGGACAAGGTGAAGAACGATCAACAGGCCAAGGAGACATTGACGGTGACGCCGCAGGAAGTGAAGAAGCCAAAGACAGTCAAGGCGAGGATCACCCAGGAGGTGAAGAAAACAATGGAGGAGGAGGTGAAGGTGATCCAAGAGGTGAAGAAGGTGAAGCCGGTCAAGACGGTGGAGCTGAAGGTGATCCACGAAGTTATAGAAGTGCCTCTGAAGGAATCTGAGGCCTCTTCCCTGGAGGCTTCAGCCCCATCTGGGAAAAGGAGGAGGAGGCGGCGACCACAGAAGGTGAGCTGTCATCGGGTTGTTAAATGTTTACACTCACTGGACACATTCGCGACACCTGTGCCGTCTGATATCATTAGACTCGAATCGTTTTTTAAAAAGCTGGTCCCTCAGGGATGTCGATGGCGGTCTCACGGAACTGGCACGAGATGCCGTGATGGCATGCGGACTCGATGGGAACAAAAGTGGAGCAGCACACAGTGGTCCATTCACACCATGACACACAAACACATGGGTCGCTCATTATGTAACCTCGCCCAGCACGACAACTTTTGTTTCGCCTGGCTGAACTTAGTGTTCTTTTCTTACGTGGTTTACATACTTTTTTAGAAGCGAGGAGGGGAAAAAACTGTTCTCGAAAAGCATGCGATTTGTCTCAACCCCCTCTCCCAAAAAAAAAGCTGACTATAACACCTAAAATTGATTTGTGGTTAATCAAAGGCACTGCTCACTCCCATTCAACTCGAGTTAGAACGTGATTGGTTAGGTCATGTTAATGATAGCGAAAGTTTTGAAAAGATTTGTCTCTGTCTCATTTGTTTCATATCAGAAAAATTGGGCTGGATGGCCATTCCACTGAGTCGGTGGCCTTTGCGTCCGCAGGAAATATAAAATAGTTTTATTTGCAATGCAAAGCGTTCTCCACATGAAACTGATTTTGTATTTTAAAATTGGCATCATTCCACAAGTCACATGGTCCACAGGAAGTTGCCTCACCACATCCTCTGCAGGCCAAAAGTAAATTCACTCATTTATATTTGAATTATGGAGGGAAGATCACAACAGAGTCCTGAACCTTATTTGTCGATGGTATCTTTTTTTGTTAGTTTGTTATGTTTTCTGCTGGAAATTTGAAACGTTGATTCAGGTGCAGTGACCCAGATAAGATTTGGAGTCCGGCGTGCTATGAATAGCTAACTCGAGTCTGAATAAGTCTAGCGTACTACGATGGATCGAGAATAGGTATATCGGTCAAGCTCATACATTGCTGTGAATTCAAAAGATCCTTAAATAGCCACTGAAGGCCCAAGTCCGAAAGTCACTGATCGCAACTATTATATTCGGAATACTTCGATTGTGTTTCTGTCCGTTCTGGAACTATCATGCCTGTCAAACACGCTTGTCGCGTCATGTTCATGTATGCGCCAGTGTAGCGCAAATAACACTGTGTTATGTTTTGCGTTGGGTTCAGTGCCGGACGCCCCCCCCCCCCCCGCCCTTTAAATAAATAAATAAATAAATCGCGCAGTGCGCATGCGCGCCTCCTCTCCCGCTGCCGCCGCTCCTGCTGCTGCTGCTGCAGAGAATATGATGAGGGCGCCTTGAGGTGTGCCATCAAGTTCTGCATGCGACGCTTGTTAACGCACTGTTTGCGTGGCCCCCCCGCCGCCGCCACCACCACCACCACCACCACCACCACCAACCCCATCACCGCCACTCCTGCGGACATGTCGACCGTGAGTATGGTGATGACGTGGGCAGGTTCGGTGTCGGTTCGGACGCGTAGAAAGGGGTGGAGGTGGGGGGGGGGGGGGGTTGCAGGTGCAGGGCGGCCTCGTTGAGGCCACTTAGAACGCGCTATGAATTCGTAATGGACGTGAAAAGTATTCATAATGTAGACTAACGTAAATCACGTGGTGGCTATTTTGGGATGTGTTAAATGTTGACGAGTTTCCCTTTAAGTTCTGCGAGTGACGCGTGCGGCACACTTGCAGGTCACTTCATTAGGTACACCTGCACAATCTCATGCAAGCCAGTTCTGGAAAACTGTCTTGTTTTTTTCTTGCCGCAACTATGCTCGATCTCGCTATTCTCCAGACAATTATTTCACCCTGGAGTTATGTCGTCTTGATCTCTGCGTCTTTGTTACCATAATAATAAATTAAAAGAAAGACATAATCCTGTCACGTCATCAATGGTCGAATTATTTTAACTCGTTTGGTTGTTCTAGAACCATTTTTGTTAGGTCTACCTGGCCAGCTATTTTAGTTGCGTTGATTAATCCGAGATTCATCCATGCTGGGTGTTTTGACTCGTGGTCTCGATCACTTACACTTGCTCTCTAGCTATTCCGCATCTAATCATTGTAGTCTAGAGCTCTGCCTTCCACATCTGTGCAGCTATACTATCCTGAGAGACATTATAAATACCAAACCAAAAAAAAGAGCTTTATTTAGTCATTGTAGCTGCCGAATTTCCCACTCTTCTAGATATGTCATGTCAATCTTCATCTTATTTATTTTATTATTTTATTTATTTATTATTATAAATATATAATTGTATATTTATATTCTACAAATATATTGCTAATGCTATATTTCATATCGCACTTTTATTGAACTGTGTACAGTTCTTTCTGAAACATTTATTTTGTGCAATGAAACAATTTTGCTGCTGTAGACTGCAAATTTCCCCAGTGTGGGACGAATAAAGGTTATCAGTTCTTATCTGTTAATTCAAGCTCCATGCTTGGTGTAAATTTTGAAGATATTTCATTGAAATCTAGTGTTATCCTTCGAAATCTATTATAAATCAATGCATTTGCACTATAGGTCTAGTGAGCTATTTAAGATCCATCTCATGTAGACCTATCCTACAATGTAGATTGATCTATTCATTATGGATCTTTGCCTTTTTCACTACACTTGCCAAATCTATTCTCGCTCTATTTTTGGCCAATCTAGTCATTATGTCCATTCCGGCTATATTTACAATATTTCCAGAATATAGTATGTAGTTTACCAGTCCGTTCTAGTATTATTTCTCTTCTGAATCTGTTCATCTACCGTATGTTTAATCTCCTCTATCCAGCCAGACTGTAACTGGCTAGTCTCGAGACGAGCTAATAGAGTGCTAGGTCGTCTTTAATTTATGACTCTGTTGCAGTCTATACGAGATCCATTTTGCTATGCATCCTAGATCGCTCTCTACGACATCTCTCGATCTATTGTTTTGTTCTCGAGCCGTTCATCTCTTACTCCAGATCATGTCCATTCCAATGATTTTTTTTTTTCCTTTTCAAGATGAACTGTATTCTAATTACATTTTCCACAGATAAGTCTTATAATATGTTAGCAACAGAGTCTGGCGGGATTTGAAATTTGACACGGGAGATATGATGTCGTTGTTGCGCACAGATGCCGTTCGGGCACTTCATCCGATCACAGAGCGTGTGATGGTGCAGCCAGCGCCCTGTCGAGGCAGTGTGGTTGCTCTGTGCCTGACGGTGACTCAGCACCGTCGAGGCGGAAGTGTCCTTAACGCGCATTCGCAAGTACACTCTGCTCATGAGCAGAAAGAAAAAAAAAATTATAATCAAGCAACACATTCAAAATGATAACCAATTACAGTATTTAATCCAATAAATTAATCCTAAATGTGTAGTCATTTAATAGTCAAGTTAATTTCATATTTTTACTTTGATGTGGTTAAACACTGTTTGCAAATGTGTGCACACCCTCTTATAAGTCGTCCTAATGTGGCTGTGTTGACAGTCAACCAAATGTAACCCTTTGAGGCACGGCGGTTACTGCAGTGGAGAGCTTCTCATGTTATCAGGTTACAGCAGGGGTCCCCAACCCCTGGGCCGCGGTCCGGTACTGGTCCGTGGGTCATTTGGTACCGGGCCGCACAGAAAAAAATTAATGACTTACATTACTTCCGTTTTATTCATTTCGGAATCTGAAAGATGTTTTATTTCGAAAATTTACATGATTCTCCGTTACAACCGTCTACAGAATGTCATTCTTGACGCAGGTCAAGGCGCGCTTCTCGGTCACGCGATAGGTTAGCGCTGAAATGAAACTCCTGGAGCTTGCAAAATGCGTAAAAAATCTTTGGAAAGTGTCTTTGGGAAGGGGAAAAGGCCCAGCCAGATTAGAGAAGAGGAGCCTACGGCTTCCAAGAAAAAGAAAGCTACATTTAATTGACAATACCCGGAGTCCTACTTAAAATACGGATTTATCTCAAAGGGAGATTCCCACGCCTCAAGCCCTTAATAAGCATCTTATTTTGAAGGCAGGTTTAAACGTTACCATCGCGAGCAGAGAGTGTTGCGGCCAGATAGGACGTTCCTTTTGTCATGATTCATGTTTATTATTATGTTTTGAAAATACCATAGTTTTCATGCAGGTCATATTATCTTATTTTGTTGTATTTATCTGTCACACCTTCAAAGCCGCTCCCCGAAAATATTGTCTGACATGAAACCGGTCCGTGGTACGAAAAAGTTTGGGGACCGCTGGGTTACAGGGTGCATGAAAGGGTTAAAATCCTTCTAATAGGCTTTTGAACAAGGGTGTGTAGACTTTTTATATCCACTGCATGTTGTGAGGTTCTGTAGTAATTCTGCATCTCTGCCCGCAGGCCATAGAGGAGGTGCAGGACCAGCCCAAAAAGAGGCCCTTGGTCCGGGCGGCGTCGGATGAGAGCACCGCCGACGTGTACCCCCTGGGGGGCTCGCCTTCCCCGGGGGACACGCTCCCCTGGAACCTGCCCAAGCATCATCGCATCAAGCGTTCCAAGTCGGCCTCGGGCGATGTGCTGGACCCGGCCGAGCGCGCCGTCATCCGCATCGCAGGTACCATCTTTTTTTTTTTTTGGACGCACACCCACTGCCCACTTCATTAGGTACAGGTTCCAAATATTAGGGACAGTATCTCATTTTGGATGGCCGCATTGCACAGCGACGCTTTTGTATTGACTTCTCACCAGACTGTGTGTACCTAATGAAGTGGTCAGTGAGTGTCTGCGCTTATCGATTTACAAGCGGACATGTGGTATGAAATAAGACCCCCTCGATATTGATTACTCAGGGTGGGGTCCTGCAGTGTAATGTCATACGGATACACAAGATAGTGAAGGGCAAAGTGGACCCACCAAACATTCATCAAGAGTCCTATCATTTTTTTTGGGGGGGGGGGAATCATTTAAAAAGCTCAATTTTTAATACATTCATCTCATTAAATAATTCATGAATATATTGTTAATTTGTAAAATAATGACGTTTATTTTTTATTCAATCCAATTTGAATGATCGTTTTATGATGAAACCATTGTAGGAAACTATGAGTAAAATTAAAATGTTTATGATAATACTGTTAGAATGAGTATGGATTTTGTGTAAAATTCCAAATTCATCAAATGTTTACTCTGCAATTAAATATAGTTCAATTAATATGGATTCAGGGCGGCCCGGTAGTCCAGTGGTTAGCACGTCGGCTTCACAGTGCAGAGGTACCGGGTTCAATTCCGGCTCCGGCCTCCCTGTGTGGAGTTTGCATGTTCTCCCCGGGCCTGCGTGGGTTTTCTCCGGCACCCCCCCCGCGACCCTAGTGAGGATCGAGCGGTTCGAAAAATGGATGGATAATATGGATTCAAATGTTTAAAAAAAACATGCCCTACGTTTTACATTTGATTTCAACCTCATTTACGAAATGACCTGCTCGTTTGAAAAATGAAGTGCGGCCCCTTTGCACAAACGCCACTGATCGAGTGCGCCTTTGTCGTGATCCAAGATGCGGTTGCTCGCGTGAGCGACATGCGACATCTTGCACGCGCACAAGGAAGGAGTTGAGATTTGACGTCAGCACTCACGGCGAGAGGAACATTTGTTGTCCAGCTTGTTGAGAGGCAGCCAAAGGATCCAAGAAGGCACGTGTTCACTTTTTATAAACCAAATGCGTGATAAATATCAAATGATAATGGGCGCGGCTGTATGTCGTCGCTGTCTGCCGATGAACACGTTGCTCTGCCTTAACGATTGGCGCATTTTAAACTCACTGGAATGATGTTCTTGGTGCTTTCCGCCATGTCCTGTTAAAAATATCCTCTCAGCTTTCAAAGTTGGGTTTGACGGCAGAGTTATCAAGTTTAGGGCTTCTAGCCCGGGGGTCTGGAATTCAAGTTTGGGTTCCAAGCCAAGGTTAGCGTTTCAGCTGTGGCTTAAACCTTCCAGTTCGTGTTTCAAGCTATGTCGTGTTTCAAGGCCCAGTTAGGGTTTTAAGTCTGGCATAGTGATTTATTTTATTTTTTTTCTAGCCAAGCAACCAATGAAAACGGGCCTTAACACAACATGTTCATAACAAGCCTCTCCATCGGCTCCCAGAAACCAGGTGCGTTTGTTCAGGGCCGAATTGAGTCTTCAACTCTTGTGGCGGTAGAAAGACCCCAAATGACCTCTGATATCATTTGTGCTTTGCAGCAGATGCGTGGCATCTCCCCCGGCCCCCATAAGCACACGGTCTGTGCCTTTAAGAGGAGGGTCAGGCATGTCATGACATATGTCTGTGTTGAGGTGTGTGTCTGGGGGGTGGACACACAGTCCAGGCTGAGTCTTGGGCCACGCAGACGGGCAGGACAGGCTGGCAGGGGCAGGGAAGGCTTTGTGTGCTACTTTTCCTTTTGTTTCGACCCAAGATGAGCGCAAGTGCAAGCGAGGCGGTGGCCAGCGTCAAGGAGAGCATGCGTCCTGTGGAGTGGGGCCGGGCCCAGCCCGCCGTGCTCACCCCGGGCCAGCGTTTGCCCGAGGAACAGGATTACATGCAGGCCTACGAGAACGTGAGGGAGAAGTATAAAGGTAACGCTTGCTCCGCTCAGCCTGTTGTGGCAAGGGAGGGGAATGCCGCTTTGCTGTGGAAACAGGAAGTGGAATGCGATCAGACACTTTTATTAGGACCAGATGAGCTGCCTGCGTTAGAACGTGAGCCCATGTGTCAAACCCTTGTGCCAACCTATCGGTACCGCAGTGATTTGCTGGAGGAACAGAAAGATCCAGAAAAACACGAGATGCCAATATTAAAATACATTCTGACACTTTTTTTTTTTATCAGGGGTGAGATGAGCTGCCAATGAGAGCACATGCAAGCCCGCGCGCCGAGCCCACGTTGCAAGCAAGCGGACCACTAATGGCTCCGACGTTGACTTACTCGGGAGGCAGGAAATGGAATGCTTTCACAGTAAAATGCAATTGGCATCTTTTTTTAATTCGGATTGGACAGGCTGACTATATCAGAAAATGTGAGCCCATGTGTCAAGAGAGTGGAGTCTTAACTGTCACTTTGCTTGGAAAACAGGAAGTGGAAATGCTTTCACAGTAAAATGCAATCAAACACTATAATATAAATGTTATACACAAACCCACACCAATAAAAAGACATTGCTTTTCAGATGTTTTATTTTGAAAGCGCAAAGCAAACAGAGCCTCCTTGTTTGCACTGCATTTAGACGTGGCGGTCTAAATACATCCCAGCATGCAATGTGCCTCCCCCCCACCTTCTTAGGCACCCGAAATACACACTTTGGAATACGCTCCCTTGTGTGTGTGTGTGTGTGTGTGTGTGTGTGTGCGCAAATGACAGGAAAGCTCACGTCGAAATCTAAAGCGGTGGCGTCTGACGAGTTTGTTTTGGGAACGTGTGTGTGTGTGTGTGTGTGTGTATACCCAGCCTCCGTTAATACCGTACTTCCCTCAGATCACTTTCATGCAACTCAAAAATAGTAACACACACACGCACAGGCTTCTCCTGCATTTCTTGTGGCCACTCCCAGCTGAAAAGTATCATTTAAGTAAACATCAAATCAAGAAGATTTAACACTGTTTTCAACCGAAACACATTTCCTTTTTTTTTTACCGTGAGCTTAATCTCAACACACAATGCCAAACCCCATAGGTGGTCGAAGCAAACTAGCATCTATAATTATAAACCTTTCAACAACTGATACGGCAATATGTGGCCAATATAACACTACTGACAGGCATATATTCTTTATCCTCTATGCAAACATTACTAATGTTAAAACAGTGTAGTTGCAATGGTTTTTGGTCACCAAATTTGGTATGTCTCTTGGTGGCCAAGGTTCATGCACCGGAAGGAGCAGAACAACTGCCGTTGGACTGATCGTGATGCATGGACTTGATAAATAAATAAAATATTGTATATGTATGTATATGTATATACATATATACTGTATATATAATTTTGATGGGGGCGGGTGTAGGGCAGGCTTCATGGGGTGGGCGCTGATGTGACCTCCGTTGACAGAGGTCCTGCTTGTAAATTATCTTCACTTATGTTCACACCGAGGTGCCAGTTTGGATCTGAACACAACTTTCTCAACCTCATGCGAGACTTGGCGGCAGCGGGCCAAAATTACTTTTCACTGTTGAGCAGGCGTTAAAACATTCTAGTGTGTGAACCGTATTCTTCTTCAAAGTTTTGGAAGTACCAAGGTACGAAACATGCAGGAAATAATTCATCCAAGTTATCTCAAGCCTAGAGGGACAGAAGAACCCGAAAAAATGTATTTGGGCAGAAGCAAGGGGATGCGTTTGAAACTTTGCAGTCAGTGACACATCCTTGGTCAAGTGCAAAGTGAGCGAGGCTCGGAACTGGAGTAGTAAGTGTTGTTTAAAATGGATCTGGGATAAGAGGACCGTCGGGCAAGAGATTTAGTTTCTTTCTCCTCCAATCCCAAGCTTGAGATTTAGCAACAGCTGACATTAATTATGCAATACCCCCAACACCCGTTCCTAAAAACAGACACAGGAGTGGAAGCTGCAGAAAGGTCAAGTCCACTTTTACTCTCAAAGTCCACTTTTGGACAATTTCTTCTCACTAAATGCAGTGAGACCACACGTGGCTGTTGTTGTACTCGGAACAGAGTGTTAACCTTGCATTATAAGCCACATGTTGCTTCACCAATATCTTCTGATGTCATCGGTAAACATGACTGAGTGTCTGCCGCCTGCTCATCCCTCCAACAATAGTGCTAACTCCGAGCGGGTTCAGGCACGCCACAGCGAGCCCGACTCACGCGCGGAATGTCAGCCGTCAGACCGTACGTGCTCGCCCTCAGCCGCCGTTTTCGCGTCCAGCGCCGCCTGAAAGAAAAGCTGCCAACGAATAGACTTTGCTTTGTCAGCTAACGACTCATTTCAACCAAGTCAACCACGTTTAATGAGCGCTAACCTCTCCCAAGGCTTCCCCCCCCCCCCCCCCCATCTGTGGAATTAGTCACTCAGCAACTTCTACTATGCTAATATTTTATTTCTCAGGCCTACGCAGAGCTTTTTCATCCCAAGACCACAAGGCGCTCAAAAGAAACCATGCTAGCTAGCTTAAAGCCCACATGCTAGCGGTCACATCTGACTTATGCCCCCCCCCCCCCCGCCCTTTGCTCTTTCGCCTTCTCTCCTATATGCGCACACACTTATGGCAGACAACGAGGCATTCTAAAGCGGCCAAAAAACATTCGGGGAAACCGAAAAGGTGAAAAACGGTTTCATGCCATATCGCCGCATTTTCTGAATGTTTTCAGCAATTATCTGCAAACAAGGTTAATAATATATTTCAAAATAAATCTCGGAATGTACTTTACAGGGCCTCTAAATTATGTTTGCCTATTCTGGATCAGAGCCAGATTAAACCTGGTTTGACAAGAAGTTTTAATTGCATTAGAGTTGAGAGATATCATGAAGTCGTTTTTACAAACGGGAAGAGTGACGAATAGCAAAAAAACATGTGCCCAGGTAATGTGGCCAACTAACATCTACGTGATGAAAAAAAAAGACCCCCCCCAAAAAATCCAACATCATTTTATTAATTGTATTTTTTTGATTACAGTTTCATCAGCATACAAATTTAAATTTGCAATGCCAAAAATTGCAACCTGGAAGTTGTAAACCAAGGGTTGAAAGCGGTCGTTGTTGAAAATGAACAAGTTCTCAGTCTTGCTGTTGAATTCAGCAGGTTCCTGTTAGAGGGGAGTAGGTGGGGGAAAAAAAAAACTCCAGGTGACTCATCTTTTGTTTTGGAGAATTCCGGTTCAAATTTACCACTCCATCATAATTCTCTCCGATTGGCTAACTTGTGAAAAATGTCCGGTATTCATGCCATAAAATCGAACGCAGCTGCGAGGACTTTGATCCCAACTACTCACAAACCATTGCGCTGACCAAGTGGAGGCAGCATGACGGCCATCATGTGACCGTCGAAGCTATTTGACTAATCCCGTTAGGTGACACAGAACTGAAAGTTTCCCCAAACGTATCCGCCTTTTTAAAATGCTGACTCATCACACAGGTGAAAGTTTACAGAATGATGATGTCAACTGAGTTAATTGGGCCTGACCGAGATATATATAATTTTTTTAGGCTAATTCTGGAATGAGGCAGAGTAATAGTAATCAGCCGATTAAAAAAAAATCCATATCCCTTAACGTGTAGAGTGCTAGAGATGATTTATTTGTCATTTTACCAATCTTTCTCCTAAGCAACGGACAGACAACAGATTTAAGCCTTCCATCCACCCACCTGATAACATGACAAGCTGTCCACTGTCGTAACTGCTGTCCCTGAAAGGGTTCAAGTGAAATCCGAAACAGACCCGCGATGTTGTTGGATGCACAGATTACCTGCTTATTTACTTATTTCACTGCGGGCAAGTCATGCTGAGTCACCATCTGGGTGGCAAACCCATTTTTGTATCAATCGTAGCATTTCGTCACTTAGAGCAAATTCACCTCGATTGTCCTGGCACCTTCCTGTTAAGGAGGAGTAGGAGGAGGATGCACCATCAGGGTGGGGCAAGAGGAGTTGCGCTATTTCTTTTTCCCACATCCCCCAATGAAAGGGTTTTTGTGCAAGGCAGGAGGGGACAAAAACACGAAAGCTGCCAACTCATTGAGCGAGCCAGCAAGAGAGAGAGAGAGAGAGAGAGGCAGTGGATAGGCTGGTCGTTTGCAGTTTTGAGACTATTCCATCCTTAAGTTGGACGTTTGGGAGTCAGCGAGCATGGATCCGGCCAGGTCAATCCAGCAAGAGATCAGCTCTCTTAAAGGTACTTGGCCCTGTTAGCGTCATTAGCTAGTTCGCTCACAATGCATCAGAGGCTGGCAATAAGAAGTTGAGGAATGAGGATCATTCCGTAGCTTTTGTTGCCTTTTGTGGGGGGGCCGCGAGCGGGGGGAGGTGAGGGGGCAACTGCATGCATGCGGCAAAGCGGAGCTGCAATGCAGCATCGCCGTGGCAACAAGTTTGTGGAGGCATGTGGACTAGACTCGATGTTTTTGAAGCGCGTGTTAAGTTGCCTTTAAGGGGCGTGACTGTGTCTAAGATGTGTGACATCATGACGAGTCCAATCAGGAGCTGCCGCTCGCCTGCCTTCTCTTTGAATCGATGTGACTCGCAGCACCGGAAAAACATACATTAGCTGCAACCTTAAACGTCATTGATGTTAGGCAGGTGACGAGCATTACAAAGTGCTTGTCAGCTCCGATTTTGGCAGGCTCTCTTCTTCTCTTCTCTTTTTTAAATTCCAGCGCCATCTGCTGAATCTGCTAGGCCAATGCCCTAATTCAGCCCCAATGCAAGTGGACTGTAACTGAGCAAAAGTGGAAATAAATCCCTCTGTTTTTGTCTTTAACCAGATCTGTGTCAACTTACCTACTCTAACTTTACTAAGTAACCTAATCACTGACTTGCTAACTAACAGATAACTGAATTACGAACATGCTAACAATATAACTCGCTTACTGAGTAGCTTATGATCTAACTTACTTCATAATTAAAGTTATTGACACGATAACTAACTTGCTAACCAAGGCACTTCCGCCTCAACCAGCCTTTGTATTACATACAGTAACTAAGTAGATCCCCGTCGTACTCACTTCTTACCAAATTTACGACCGGACAAACACACTAAAGAATTAACTTACGAACTTGCTGATTAGTCTTACTTATTAACTAACCTACTAAAAAGATGGTCTACTCATTATGCAATTTATTACCTAATCTACTAGATAACTAAGTGGATACTTGGATAACTGACTTAACTAACTCACTGACTTGCTTACTATGTACTTAACTGTCTACTCGCGTACAAGATTAGTTGCTTATTAACTTACTGGTAATGAACTGGGCGGCTCGGTGACCTCACAGTGCGCAGGTCGTGGGTTCGATTCCTGCTCCGGCCTCCCTGCGTGGAGTTTGCATGTTCTCCCCGGGCCTGTGTGGGTTTTCTTCGGGTACTCCAGTTTCCTCCCACATTCCAAAATGCACGGCAGGCTGATTGAACACTCCAAATTGTCCAATGGATCGTGGATGGTTGTTTGTCTCTGTGTGCCCTTCAACTGGCTGGCGACCGGTTCAGGGTGTCCCCCGGCTATTGCCCGAAGACGGCTGGGATAGGCTCTCGCACTCCCCGCGACCCTTGCGAGGATAAAGCGAATCGGAAAATGGATGGATGGTCATGAACTGACTAACATTCTAATAACTCACAGCTTACCTGTTTACTAATTTACTACATACCTAATTATTAACTACATTAACTACCATGCAAACTTCCTAGTGACTGTCTAACTTATGTACACACTGTATATCTTGTTTGCTAACTTACTCAAAAAAAACTATGACAAACCTATGCACTAACTTATTGACCTACATGTTAACATCCAATTATCAGTTTTTTTCAACCAGCTCGTATTGGATCAGGATGAATTTGACTTTCGATGGAGATTTTGAGATGACGACAGTCTGAAGCTGTTTTTAGGAATTGCTGTTTTGAAGAGGGATGTGAAAATGGTTCGGCCAAGGCGGGGGGGGGGGGGGGGGGGGGGGGTGTGGGGGCGGCTGTTGTGCTTGGAATCCAGAGACAAAAACTCCCTTGCTTCATTGGGTTTGCCCCAAAAAAAAAAAAAAAAAAAATCGCTCAAGTTCAGAAGCTTTTATCCAACACTCACAGCTTCTTCTGAATGGATCTTGCACGGCGATCAAAACAGCCTCGTGTTCCGGTCCTCTCTGGCTCAATTCTTGACTGCAAATATTCCCATCTTATTTGGGATTGATCCTGTCTTGACCTGGCAAATAGCAAAGACTAAAGATTCAGTGCCTGTCGATTAACTGTGAAACGTTTTAGATTTGGTGGGCAAAGCGTGGCCGCAAAGTCTCACGGCTCACCATTAAAGACGACACTTTTTAACTATGTCGGCTTCCACAAGGTCAGCTGTTGTAAGTTTGTAGTGTACACAGACTCATGGTGAAAGTGCTAATAAAGCTAGCGGGTCAAAACCGGGTCTTTTGGCTTGTTGCTTTGGGAGAAGCCGGACATATTCAGCCAACAGATAAGATGACAGGAAGTGATGTCATATTACAGCTCAATGGTGGATCTGAAGCTTTTCATTTTTGTTGGCACCAAGCCCTCACTTGAAAAAACACTGGAAACCATCCGCTGTCAATGACCACTCATGAAGCAAGATAAGCAAGATAAAAAGCGATATTGCGTCTTATGCTACGCTTTTGAGCATGTCATTTATTAGTTAAAAGTAATCAGCTACAACAAATTTCGAATTGTTTGATCTCATCTGTTATTCAGCACAATTGGGTACATATAGTCATCACTTGGCCCTGATGCATGCAGACCATATCAAGCAAAAGTATATTTATATATTTGATCTAGAGCAGTGGTGTCAAACATACGGCCCGCGGGCCGGTACCGGCCCGCAAGGAGGTTTGATCAGGTCCGCAGGATAATTTAAAAGTGAAAAAATGCATAAAAGACACGGAATGAATATTTTTAATAAAGTGCAATTCGTGGAATATCCTCTAGGGGGACACACTGTTTTGATCAGAGGAAAAGACAACAGCAGCCTCAGTCTGTCACTGAGACAGACCCAACACAGCAGACGCTATCAAGGACGTGAATACTTTATCCTTTACACATTTAATAGCACTCTCCTTAGTTTGTAAGGTGTAGGTAGGCAGGAATTAAATTTAGATTTTTTTATGTACATGTGTAAATGGTTTAAAAATTCCTTTCTTTATAAATCTTGTTTAATCTTAAAATGCATGACTATATTTTTCAATCCCAATTACTTGTTAAAGTTTTATAAAGTAAATTGGACATTTGTCTAAGGAAATCTAAGGTGCTTCATGAAATGTTTTTTAAAGACATGTTCATTCAATTTCAACATTTTCCGAATGTTCTTGTGCTTTTTTAGACCAAAACAAAGGAAAGACATGATATTTTGTTTATTTATAGTAGAGTACGGTATAATTTTAATGGTGGTCTGGCCCACTTGACATCCACCGAGGCCGTATGCGGCCCACAACGAGAAATGAGTTTGACACCCCTGCCTTAAAACATTGTCTGTGTAATTGTGTAAATTGGCACTGAATGGCCTGTGCTGGAACCACACGTTTTCAAGTCAGGAATTTCCCTTGAGTGGCCATTGGGTGGTGCTCTTGGCCGGACCCTCTCATGAAGCAAGATGATTCTTGCACTGGTGTAATATTTTATTAAAATTAGGAGCATTGTGAAGTTGAAGTGCTATTTCCTGATGGATGCTACAGTGGAGCGTTTTGTTTTTTTCCCCTCGAGGCGGTGCAAATGCCTGCAGACGGCTAGAGTCTGAAAGGAGTCCATTGTTATTCATGAATTACTATATCTTGTTCAGAAGACAGCCCCTGAGTCTTGACTCCTACAAGTAGCATCCAGGCTAGGGTGGGGCAGGTCTTTGTGTGGGCGTCACGCTAATCTGGGGCCTTAAATGTGTGCTTTGTCATCGTCGTCGTCGCACTGGTTTGCATCCTCACTGACTGCACTTAGCTTCTTAAAACCACCCAGCCACAATATTATTGATGCAAGATGTTTTATGACATCTGTACAGCCCTCTGAGCAAGACGTTCAGTTGAAAACCTCCGAATACAAAAAGACCATGATTTAATGAGGTCCAAATATATACAGTATATATTTTAAATATCTGCTTTTATGTTGATAACATTGCTCTGTTTGAGTTATTGGGGTTGTAGTTTGCACTGGATCACATAACTATTTTCTACAGAGGGTAGCATAAATTAGCATGACGTAGACCTACGGTAGCATAAACAAACTTCCCCACCCCTCCCCATTGTGACACACTCACTACCAGGAAGTGTGTCTTTTGTTGTTGTTTTTCTTTTAGTGGAACTGTTGCCACGAGAAACAATGTTAGCTCCTCTGTCTCAACTGTACTGACTCATGTTTTGGGGGAGGGTCACATCGCCATGGTTACCGGCATTTTTAGATAATACATGTCAATGGGCGGTTTATCACACACTCGCATAAACTTGAGTGCACTCACCTTTGGACCAATTTCTTGAGGCAGTTCGGGGGCAAATTTCTGCTTGCATCTGTTTTGTCCCTCTCACCCATTTTTGACTATTTTTAGTTGGATTTCATCGCATAAGTTTGTCATGATGTCATTCAAACAGAAGAACAAGCCATGCCGCATTGTTGCATAAACTCAGTGAAATGGTTAGCAGATGTCAAGATCATAAATAATTCATTAAAGAAACTAAAGCCAAGCATGTGGAGTCCCACAGGGCTCACTTCTCGGCTTGTTGTAATCGGAACTTTATAAGCTGAATACTGCAGTAATAAGCTGCTTGACATTTGCGGTATTTCTTTCATGCCGTGCATGCAGGTTAAGATTTTATACCATTACTAACCGGTTAGCTTCTTTCATGTTCCTTCACATACTCATCTTTCTTGTTTCTTTCATGTTGTGCACGTGACGTCCCGCAGGGGTTTGCACTCGGTTTACTGTAATTTAAACTCTGGGCGTTGTTAAAATGTTGAACAGAATCATTTAATCTTTGATAAGATACATAAGAAATCTGATTATTCCGCAGGGCATCAATCAAAGCGTGTTGAGTGCCGCAGGGCTCACTTCTCAAACCATTGCACTTAATGGTTTACTTGCTACTCCTACTCACTGGTTGTTGAAATATTTAAACAGTCACTTAATCTATGATAACATACAGTTGGGCACACAAAGCTTAGTTGTACCAACTACTTTTCGTCATGTTCTGCGTGTTTGTCTTCCTTGTTTGTTGGGTGAAAGGTGATCCTTATTGGAATGCTCCCAACAATTCAGTCCCAGATGTTCCCACGCCGGCTGTTCCCAAATGCGAAACTGCTGGGTTGTGTTTTTAAAAGTTTGGAAGACAACCACGCGTCTTAAATCACTCACCGTAAGAGTCCAGCAGGAATGCAGCCTCGCCGCTCATTTCTGCAATTGGATTCAGTGGCCGACGCCACCTCTTGATGATTATACTGTCAGATATAAAAATATTTCATCATACTCCCATGGCATAAATCTTTTGACTTTGTGATATATGACGTCTGACTGAGGTTATGAAGAGCAAGAGGTCTGCTCTTGCCATCCAAAAAGCACAACTCAGACCTTGATGTTATAAGACATCCCTGTGATCTCCCACATTTGGGGATTTTCCCAGCATTGATGCGTATCAAAATTGGTGAATGTGTGGATGATTTACTATCCCAATTTATCGGGTTTTTTTCCATACTCAAAAACTCTCCAAATTTCTCCGGTGTTCTTCAATGCGCAAATGTCCATTTGGTTGCGTTTCATTTCGCAACAAGAAACCCGGGAGACTCGTTTTTCACGAAGAGACCCACAGAAAAACCTCCAGAATCTATTGCCTAAAATACATCCAAATTCGGCCATTTTAGTTTGAAATGGACTGAGGGTCAAAGCAGTTTCCCTTAGCAACATAACATTTGGTATTTGGTGTAACATGAGTCGATCTACAAAAATTGTCAAGAAGCCACGCCCCCAAAAAGACATGGGAAGTTTCCTTTACTTATTTGTTTATTTTTGTTAGTATAAAGAAAGCAGCATGCAGCGTGGCGTTTGCACGCATGAAAATTAAAGGATGGCGCAGTTCCACCAGCAAATTACGGGGGAGAAGTACCCCCAAAAAAAAAATTGTAAATATGTTCCAAACCTCCCGTGTATATTTTTGGCCCCACCAACAACCGCGGTACCTCCTCGAAGCCGCGTTCTTTCCATGTCAACCTCCTCGCGAAAGAAGCTTGACTCGGAAAGAACAATTGTCTTCTTGTGAATGGGAAGGAAATGAGTGCGACGCTCTGTGTGATATTTCATCGGGTCCAAAAGAAAACGCCACACACAAGTTTCACGGCGGACGGATAAGTTGGCAACCCAACACATACTTCGTCAAACAATGAATCCCTGTCATACTTTTAAAGAGAAACAACTCAACCACAAAATGTTTTATCTTCACTTCTTCTATATTAATTTAATTTATTTTAGCTTGACTTTTTTTTGGGGGTGGGGGGGGCGTGAATCGGAGCTGTAGCCTGCAACAGCTCATCAATCCTTAAGCATATCGAACGTAAACAGCGTTGACTGCTCCCATTTCTAAAATGTTGAATGATGTAATTCAATGCGCACATCAGAAGATTTATGATCCTAAACGCTTTCGGCTGGGTATCGCGTCCTGTATAGCTTCCAGATGCTGACAACTGCGATCCCCTGCTACCCTCCTCCAATCTGCTCTTCTTTAGTCCTGGTTGTCCTGGTAGTTCGTTGACCTGGCTACGGGGCTAATTATTTTATTTGTGTCCGGGATTGTCATCTCGACTCGTTTGTGGGAGCCGATAATACGATTTTCTGACCGTTGAAGTGATGAGCCTGTCGTTTTCAATCTGACTAAATGAGAAGCAGGCGGAAAGCTACCGTGCTCATGTTGTTCGATGTCCCATTAAGTTTTATATCCATGGATAAAAATAGTTTGCGTGTTGGGAAGAACCACTGTCCGGATTTGTCTATTTTTTTTTAAACACTACACTATTATTATTATTATTATATGGTACAAACATGATTATTATTTATATGGATACATGAACCCTCTTGTTATGGTTCTTTTGTTTGGTACGCCAAAAAACGTTTATTGATCAATGTGACCCGCTGCCTGTTTAACCATAAAAATATGTTGTTTCTATTTTTGAATCAGCTGCTTGTGTCAGCACAAAAATATTTTTTAAAACATAGATGAAATATAGATATATTCCTGCCTTTACCCTCTTGTGTTACGGTCAGGTTAATATATATACAGTATACTGTATATTTTTTTAACAAAAATTAATGGGGGTGTTTTTGCATCATGTTTTTAAATCTGCTGCATTTTTTAACCATAAAAATACATCTTCAAACTTATTTTTAAAATACATTTTTGCCCTCTGACCTTTTAGCCTCTTGATCAATTTATTTATTAAATGTAAATATTTTTTTAATATATCACGAAAAGAACAAAACAAGGCTAAGCATATTTTTGTATTTTTAAATAATGTTAACGTGGGTCAGTTTGACCCGCAACCGAGCGGAAGGATTAACATTCTTGATCGTACACATTTTGAGGTTGTTTTTTTTCTGATGGCCTCTGCTGCACTTAAATTGCATCAGGGTCGGTTTTATTTTCTTTTTGATATAAACAGGAATTAAAAAAAAAAAAGAAAAGAAAAGAAATGAAGTGTGGCTAATTTGCACATAAAAAAAGTAACCAGGCCGGAGATGGGAAATGTTGGTGTGGCGCAGGCAGGCAGGCTCATGTTTTCCAGCCAGTGCCTCTCTTAGGGAGGGTGAAGAAGCCGCCGCAACATGTGGCAAGAAGTGGCCCCCCTCCCGGCGTCTCTCTGGCCGGACTGCCTGCTGTGGCGTCTGCTGGCTTTTCTGTCTTCTCCGTGTGATGCGTCGGGACGTGACTAGAGAGCCTTAAAATGGAGTCCATCTGTAGCCGAGACTTCATGGAGCTTTTGATTCAGAACGGTCAAGGTAGGTGGCGACAGTTCAGTCTTTCTACCAAAAGGTGTCAGCACGCAAATGCTTTTTAGTGGACAGCAGCTGATGCGGCCTGCTCTGTTGTTGGCTAAACCGTCACTTTAAAAAAAAATCCCATGCTTCATTTTGGAAGCAGATTGTTGACTTTCTTTGGAGAAATTTGAGCTTCAGAATGATCATGATCTGTTTTAAGTTTTGGGGATAATAGATGTAGTAGCTGGTGTAATACCACATTCGTTCTCAGGTGGCGGTAGTGAGTCATTTCGGATTTTTTTTTTAAGGCTTTGCTTATTTTCTTTTATTTCTGTATCGCGCAGCTGAGTTATCTTTTTTTTAATGGAAATGTTATGGTGACGAGAAAAACTGCGTATCTGGCAAACTTTCTGCAACCTCGAATGAACCCTGACATGCTCTACGTGCGCACATACTGCGCAAAGCAAACCTCTGCCACCCAGTGAGATATGGGCTGTAATGTTTAATCGAAGGGGGGAGGGAAAGAAAACACTCGACACGGGGCCTGACAGTTGTGTAGCCTATTCATTTAATTGTATAATTCTTTCATTTTAATTTCAGGATCCACAATCATCGCGATTCTGAATTCAGTGAAACTGAGTTTTATCAAACACATGAATTCTGAATGGTGCAACATAGCTCTGTTTAATTTTAAAACTGGATGAACTCATTTTAAATTTGTTTTTTACTCATCTCTAATTAGAGCAAATTTTTGATTCAATGAAGCGTTTTTGGTGCAAGCCAGCCAAGAGTTATAATCTCATGACACCCACGCTATTCATTTGCCCTTCGATGCTGTTTTGCATTGTTGTTAGCATTATTTGTTATTTTTTGAGTTCGCAGCCGTGCTCTCGTGCTGATATTTTTGCATGCAAAAAAAAAAAAAAAAAAAAAATCTGAAAGATGGCTTGTATCTCAAAGCTTGTAAGTCGAGTCCCTCATGTCTCAAGGCACCTCTGTATATATTTTTTAAATAGAACCTGTCTGGTTTTGGAAGAACACTTAGGCCTACTAGCTACTGTATTTTTATTTATTTTTAATAATTTACAGCTATGGACGTCAAAGATGCATTTACTGGGAGTGAATGAGTTAATGTTGGTCTTTCCGGCAGTACTTGGCGAGCAAAGTATTTCTCCAACTTTGAGAACCACTGCTGGATAACCCACTCGTCTCATAGACCGCTAAATTGGGGGTTTTGTAGTCGCCGTGGCGACAAATGAAGGTTTTGAAGCTGTTTGCTTTAAGGACCCGGTATCCCATAGGTTGCTTTAATCAATGCTTGCGTCCAGACTGAAGCATTACTGTGCAGAACATTGCCATCACACTTTTAGAAGGAAAAAAAAATGAGGCACATCATGCGGGCGAGGCGCAGCAATTTTTTTTTTTTAAACGACTTTCACAGAGGCCTCTTTGTCAGACCACTTTTCCGCCCTTTGTCCAATTTTTTTTCCTCCTGCAACTCATGGAAACCGTCCAGGGAAAAGCAGTACGCATGAGATGCTCTTTCCACTAAGCTCACAGCGCTCAGGGCCGTCTGCTTTTTGCTTCCCCGGCTGACGAGCCTCCACTTCTTTTTTTTTTTTTTTTTTTTTTTTTCCCCCCTCAGCTTATTTTCCCTAGCACGGCCCCCCTCTCCCTCCCTCCGTCCGCCTCCGCCTCCCATTGGGTTGTGATTAGAAGACACAATGTTTCAAGGTCAGGTCTGAGGAGGAGGAGAATTTTGTGGAAAAGCGGCAAGCGCGCAAGAAGGCAGAATGGACTTGTGCTGCTGCGTTTGCCCCGGATCTCCTCGTGGTATGTTTATTTATTTATGTATTTACTTTGCCGTTAGAATCCACTTTAAAGCTCTTATTTTTTTTAAATGTACGCCACTGTGTGGTGTGACAGCATCTTGCTTATGTTGTGTTTACGTGTGTTCATTGGGCGACGAACGGTTTCAGGATGCTGCGCGTCGTCGCACATGTGGGAGCGGTCGCCGACTCCTCCCTTTTGGAGAAGCGAGGGGGGGGGGTGCGGCAGAGCTGCAGATCTGTTCCGCTCACATGGCTCGGAGAGCTGCACAGAACTTTTCCGCTTCAAGGCTAGTTTGTGTTGATGTGAGTCAAATGGAATATTTGAGTCACTTGATTAGGTACACCCACATACATCTCGTTGGCACCATGTGTGGCCTTTCTACTTTATTTTTTTTAATCAAAGCGATATCCCCCCCCCCCCCCCTCGCCACCCCAAACAGTAGAAGACACAAATGTTCAAGTTCAAGTCAACTTTATTGTCAAACGTGCTCTATGTGCAACATACAGCACAGATGAAATTTGTCTTTCCTCTCAACCACAGTAGAGAGAGGAGCCGCTGCGGGTGCCCGTGCCGCCATAACAGAACTTTTGGGGAGGAATTATTAATATTAGTCACATTTTGAGCTCTTAACACACGCAATTAAAATTTTGCGGGTTACATGTCAACATTTTTTTTATCCTAAAGAACATTTTATAATTGGCATTAAATTTCACAACTTTGAAATGATTCCCTCCTTTTCGTGTAAAATTAAGAATATCCAAACCCTTTTTTAAATGAGAAACAAAAAATATTTCTTGTTTTAAAAAAATAGTTCTGTTTTTTCCCATACTTATCCAAAACAAAGAGAATAATTTTTTTTAATTTTTAAATTTTTTTATTTTTATCTACATCAAAGAATTGTTTTTGTAAATGTTGGGGTTCAAAATAGACTTTATTGTTTATTTATTTATTTTTTTATCCAAGGCAAAAAATATATATATTTGCAAAACCTTTTCCGACAAGCTGTCAGTTTTTGCGGTTATTTTCTCTGTTATCCTAAACAAGAAAATAAACTGGACGTTTTTGTGGAGGAAAACTTAAAATGGAATTTTCTTTTAAAAACGAACAACGACAACAAAAAATCTCTAAACCTTTAAAATGTTTATCATAAACAAAATAAAATGGCCTCCAATCTATTCCTATATTTTTTTTTTAAACAAGTCAGCATCATTTCACGTCATGAGGAGCAATAACGCAATAATGTACTTGATGTGACTGTAGCGTGATTTGCATTTTCACCAGGGCTTTGCTGCCTTTTTGGTCCTTTCATTTGTCAATCATCACAGCAGCACCGCTTATCCACTCAGCTGATTATTTGTTCTATTTTTAATGCCCAAACATCGTCTTCTCAATGCCTCTAAAAGTGATCTTAAATACCGTACCCCCACTATCAACATGAAGACAAACACTTGGCCCGAATGCTTAAGCGCTAAGTTTGTAAGTCCAACTATTTTGGTGCGTGCCTGTCAGGCGCTTGCATTGTGACAGCGTCTTCTCGGCATCGAGTTTCTTAGAGATGAAAGCCACACCTGTTCGAGACACAACAGCATGCATCATCATCCTCTTCCACCCTCCGTGTTTTTTTTTTTTTTTCATCTTCCGCGGATCGATCAGAGCAGCGCCGACGCCCCCTTTTTTCTTTTTGCCCGGAGTGAATTGTTTGACACTGCAGACAGAACGTCTCTATCCAGCTGACTTGCTGCCAAAATGGCGATTCTGCAGCTACTTCGGAATCCGGGAAATCCGCCCCCGCCATTCCCGTTTGATATGGATTTTACAGTGTGAAAGGGGCTGAAATAGGGGTGAGGAAAGCATTCTGGCTTCTGTCAGTTTACGAGCTGCAAAGAATTTTTGGAGTGTGATTGCTGTCCTATTGTACAGTAGCATGAGGTTGCAATTTGCCTTTACAGTCGCAGAATAGAGTCTCGGAGTGTGGGATGGAGGCGTAAAAGGGGGCGGAGGGTAGGGAAAAAAATGACTCGGGCTCAATGAAGAAAGGATGGAAAAGGGATCAAGGGAAAGGGAGTGCGGGAAACTTGGTTTGCCTGCTTATCAGGCCTGATCGGTCTATACGTGTGTGTGTGTGTGTTTATAAATGTGTATGCATTTATGATTAAAAGATTTGCAGTGAGTGAGTCTGTCCAGCAAGGCCAGCCGAATCACCCGCAGGAGTCTTGTTTATTTTGGTAACTTCTGACCGGGGGGGGGGGGGGGGGTCTGTGGTGACTGATTTCATATATTTGGAAATACAAGCGGTGGCGTCGTGCTTATCATGTGAAATTCTGAAGTTGTTGACGTGCGTCTCGATGCCATGGTGGAATGGCAGAGGAGTGAGTACAGAGGAAAATTCACTCCGGCTCAGTTATCACTCTTTTCTTGTTTAAAAAAAAACCTCATTTATTTGCCAAGATATAGAAAAAAAAATTTTTTTTTGCCTTGCTGCTTGGATTTCTGCAATAGCAGGAGTGAGCACAGGAAAAGGTCACTTTCATCTCTACTTTGTAAAACTAGCGTTGGAGTCTCACATTGAGATGTTGTTGCCATGTAACTTGGGGTTCAACGCGGAGTTTCAGGAGTCGTTTTTTTTTTTAGCAGCTCGTGGCAGCGGCGTACACGGGTGCAGGCAAGGGAGTACGCAAAAGGCACTCATCCCCCTGCTCCGACTCGTCTCCTTTTTTTAAAGAACGGGTTGAGGATTTTTGTTTGCTTGCGAATGTTCAAGATGGATGTCTGAGGGAAGTGGTGCAGGAAGCGAGTAGCCGCCACGACTGTAAAAGTTAGTATCTGTCGCTATCATTCAGGACTAAGTGCAGGAGGGAGGGTGAAAGGCGAGAGAGGGAGGGAGGGACAGAGTAAGTGAGAGGGGAGGGAGGTGTGCTCCTGCTACGACTTCTCTCTCTTTGTAAAAACGACTGGAGGAGTTGGCTGCAGCTCGCAAACCTCCCCGATGGCACCACACCCCTAAAACCGCCCCCCCCCCCGACCCCACCCCTTCCGCTCCACTCCTTCCTTCCTCTCCTCACCTGTCACCCCACACCACCTCCCCCCCTTCCCCGGCCCCCCACCACGCGTGGGCAAATCCGCCGCCGCGATCGCCACACTCCGAAGCCAGGCCCGATGCCGGCGATCCCCGATGGAAATTTGTTCCCCTCGCTGGTGGCGGCGGGCCACCTGGTCACCTTGCTGCTGGCGTGGCGCTGGAGGTTGCGCAGGAAGCAAGGTAAGGGCTGTGCCTATTTCAATGGGGGGTGGTGGTGGTGGGGGGGGGGGGCGCTTTAAAGTCCAAGGACGGAAACTTTTTCCATTGAATGCTCACCCGCTCGCTCGCCTCTGTCTTTGCCACTGTCCTCACTGCTCTCGTATCCCATCTGCGTCACCGCCCCCCCCCCCCCCCCCTATTTGGCCTCCCTCTTGCTCCTCCCTCTGCTTAGTTTTCTGCGGAATGACAGTTGGAGTTAACTGCATGAATGCTGGCTGGAAGGTGACATCTGGTTTTGGTTTTTGACGCGTGTCAATTCTTCCTTCCTCAGACGGTACAGCCCAAGGGCGTCTTTGGGCGCATTGACATGACAACTAACGCCTACTTAGGAACAATTTATGTTCCGGGAGGCTACTCGTGTCTTGAATTTGTCATTCGAGTTGAAGGGAACGGTAAAATTGAGTCACGCAACAGAGTTAAGCGTTGTATGTTTGAACACCAAAAGGTTCAACCAAATCACAGAATTTCCGCTAGCGAAAGTCCGCGAGTGTAATGCTAACATATATTGCAAAACGGTTGGCTATGGTGATTATAAACCTTAAAAGGAACTGCTACTTCACATACACGGAGCAGCGACACATACAAACACAGTACGTATTCTATGTACGTATTGCAAATTCCAATTCATGCTAACCTCCAAAAGTGAGTGATGTCATGTCATGTACATGTTTTTTTCTTTTGATTTAACACCAACACACAAGCGTTAACTATGTATGCTTTTAAGATTTTCAATGACAAAGGCAACCAAAAAATAAAATACCGCAAGAATAAGTTTGAGAGAGATTTTTCAAGAAAATTATATGCACAAAATATTTTGAAGGAAGTCCTCTAAAAAATGTATATATACCTTTATTCTTGACGTAATTTTTTTTAAACTCGAATGCCGTACCACTAGTCACACAATTGTTGTATTGTGATACGTCATTTACAAAATGTATGGTTGGTTACTCTGCGCCGGTGATTCTGTCTTGTAGGCGTCCCCTTAGTGATTCAAGGGCTCCCTCTAGTGGTACGTGAAGAATCGCAGAAGTAGAAATACAAAAAATGTACGACGTACACCTTTTTAAAATCAACTGCAGGGATTTTTTTTTAACAGTTCAGTTGTATTTAACCTTTAAATGTGCAATTAATCTTCCCGCTCTGGTTTTTAGTTTTGCGTTGCATAATTTCCGATTATGAAAACGATAATAGTCATTCCACTTAAAATAGACTTCAAACCGACACATAAGGACAACTACCTGCTCAACTAGTTTGAAAGTCGCCTTGTCTGGCGTGTTGGATAAACCTGTTTGAAATGTTGCCTCAAAGTTAAAGTCGCGACAGAGTTCCTTGTTGTGATCTCCCTGCTGTGAAGGCGGTGGCCATCTTTTTGTGATTGCTTGCCCGAGAACTGGGCCGGACTCTTTTCCTTTAGCGGTCCCGACGGTAGAGTTGGGTCATAAAATGCTCTGTGAAAGGAAGAGGACGGGACACACCTTTTGGCGAGATAAATACCCGTGCTCCCTTTTGACACACATACTTCAACGTGAACAATGAGAAATGATTAGTTGCCTCGAACTAGGGCTTGTTAGAGAAATTATTTTCTCAAATATAATAAATAGAAAGTAAATTAAAAATAAACCTTAAATTGATTGACGTTTCTTATACTGACGTCCTGCTGTTTTGTTCATCCAAAATGTATTTAATTTTTTTTTTGCATTCTTGTGGTTGTCCGTAACGTTTTGACGTTTGTGTTTTCGATAAACAACAAAGTGTGCATGTGAGGCGCAGGCATCGTTGTTGTCCACTTGGGGTCGCCATCTTCATGTTCCACACTGTAACATCTGTAACTTGGAGTGGCTTGAAACGGTGCGGTCCGGCCTGGTGAGTGATATGGGTGTCGGCGAATGAAAGTGTAGCGTTGGCTGTTTTGTGAGCTCGGGTTAGCGGCTAGCTGTTGACTGGCTTCTTGGCGTCAGTTTGAGCCATTGTTTATGCACGTGATGTGTTTATTTTGCTACCAGTTGTTGAAGTCTCCTCATGTGGGAGCAGCATGGAGCTCATTATTATCATGATCACGATGATTCTGTATCAATAATGACATCTGCTTCCTGGAAGCTGTAGGTTAAAACCAGATGGCCTATGACTGCAAAATGACATGCAAATATGAAACCTCAGGGTCAATACTCAGCCTGTTTGCACTGGAGAAGGTATCGGGTGACAGACGACACCAGCGGCCATGTTGATGTCATGTCTGAATTTGATATCTCTTCCGAGCGTGTCCCGCACAGCAATGTGACGCTTCTCTACGGTAATTATTAACTCATTCACTGCCAAAGACGTTTTTAAACGTCTTTTCAGACTTGGTCCAGAATTGGCTGGTACTGAATGAGTTAATAAGGATCATCTGCTTCTTATCGTCACCATTATCAGTGGGGTGAATTTGATCGTTGTAATTAAAGTTTGAGCCCAAGGTGCCTTTGACCGAGTTAGAAGGCACGTGGCGGCGTTTTAAAAAAAGCTCGGAAAGTTCCACGGCAGGCGGCGAACTTGACACTGGCGGTTGGCGGCCGCACTATCCTGGAAACAAAGAAGTCGTAACACAAGATTCTCCTGCAAACTTTTCTCGAGAAGCCTTCGAGACTTTTACAGCTTTCATATATCGTCCAGCCGCAACGTAGTCCATTAAAGGCCGCTTCCATTTGGTGGCGAGCCGCACCCAAAACTGCAGTGCATTTTAGATTCCGTGCCGCAGTGACTCACTCTGCTGTCTCCTTTCACTAAAATCAGACTTCACAATGGGAGAGCCGCTGTCATGTGATGCACCCGAACAAGAAGACTTCTATAGAAGAATGTTTCCTTCTTGGTAGCTTTACTTAAAAAAAAAAATTAAACCCCCGTAGCTTTTTTCAGTTGGCAACATGAAACTTAGATGTTATGTCTGTCATGATCAGACCCACAAAAAAAGTCCCCAGCACCCATCCCACACAGGAAGTCTGCCACGGTGGTTTGGCCATTTTAAAAAAATGTTTTGTTTTGTTTTGTTTTTTGCTAACTAAGCGCTGTCTTTTGAAACTTCAGCACCCATAGCCTGTTTCATTGTGCAACATGAAAGTTGGTGCAAATGACTTTCAGAAGGAGACCCACAAAAAAAAAAGTCTCATGAAGATATGCCCCATAAGACACAAGTCTGCCATTTATAGTTTGAAGTGGCCTTTACAGGGTTCATTGAAAACACGCCGTAAAACTCAATGCCCAATGAATTCGGTTTTCCTGAACAATTTACTGTGTCGTCAACACCCCGAGAATGCCCGGCGTGATACTTTGCGGCGGACCAACGACCACACATTTCTGTATGTGCCCGCTTGTAGAGAATTACTACAGACAAACGGTTCCTTTCAAGAATCCGTCCCACATCTTACGTCTGCAAATTTCTCCTTCGCATGCTGTGAAGGACATGAATGGTTGAGCACTCTTGCACGTAAGACAAGAATACTTTAGCTTCAGCGTGCGTGCGTGTGTAGATTATTTATGACGCACAGCTGTTGCAAACATGGCCGAGGTGAGGCTTCATGTGCACTCTGTACTGTAAGTGTTTCCCAACTGGTGGCGCTAAATCGGCCTGGGTGCGTCAAATAATTACTCACAAAGGTTTTTGTTTAAACAATGCATCGTTAGCTTTTTTTTTTAAATTTTAGTTGGTTTGCAGTCTGTCGGTGCAAAAAAAAAAAAAAAAAGCAATCTTAACGACAAAAAATGTGACAATGTACAAGGCATTTTCTATAGGTATGGTGAAATTACATTTTTTATTGGGGGGGTGCAAACAAAATCGATCTATTTTTGAAAAAAAAGGTGTAAAAATGAGCCAAACAAGATTTGTAGAATATGTTGAAATATTGATACTTTTAACATCTTACAGCAAGATAAATGCACTTTAATATCTATATTTGTTGAAAAAAAGTGTGTAAGTGTGTGACTGCTTTAGCAAGAAGAAAGTTGGACTTCTATTACAAGTTATTTACGACGATGGTGTCCCCCACGCTATGCAGTGTGTGTGTGTTTCTGTGCCCTCAGTATGTGTGCGTTTAATTGGAGCTTTGGGGTGGGTTATGCAAGTGTTGGGCGGTGCAGACGCACACATGTAAAAAAAAAAACGAGGGAGGGGGGGAAGCCTAGGACGCGTGCACGTGGCTGTGCGTAAAAAGCAGTTTTTTTTACGCGCGGCCAGTGAACGCACCAGCGGGAGTGGGTTGGATTTAGTGCAATCCGAGACGACAATATCAACTCCTCCATGTAGCTCGACTAAAGACAAAAGTTGGTTTCAAAAGAATCCACGCGGGCTTTCTTTTTCTTCCTCCATCGATGGCCAGCAGCATTAAGGCTCGCGTGGAAGGCGGCGGCGCGGCCGAGCCCGTCTTCGCTTACCGCACGATGAATTATATCCACGAGATGAGGTGCGAGGAAGTGGGCTCGCACCTGTACAGCCGCATGTGCTGCGCAGGTACGTTTGCGCGTGCGCGCTCCTACTTCTCCCCGCAGGCGGATTTGATCAGGGGAAGAGGAGGCGGAGTTAGAATCGGCGCACGCATGCGCACTGTGCGTTGTCGTTTTGGTGGTTTGCATTTTGGGGAACGACGGTAAATCGCGGTTGGGTGGTGAAAGTGGTCATTCAAACTGGCAACTTCATGTGAGATCGATAGCTCATGTCTTGTTACAATTCAAATAATGAGGTCAGCTGGAAATAGTCATTCAAACCCAAAGTAAAGTGGAAACAAATGCTTGCCCTAATTACGTTGGCCAATCGCAAGCTTTAATCAGCCTTGTGTCCCTAAAAGTAGTTTTGGTGCTAATTTCTAAAACGTCTAGACTTTTTTTTCCCAGCACATTGGGTTTCTCAGATTTTTATTTTATTTTTTAGTTTGACCTATCAAAAGTTTACGGATTTTACCATGCATTATTGGATTGGATTGGATAAACTTTATTGTCAAATGTACTGCATGTGTAACATACAGCACAAATGAAATGTCATCATTATAATTCATACCTATAAACGTTTCCGGAAAAAAAAATGCCACCTGTTGCTGAACCCAACCAACCATTGATAAATATTCCTAAATGACTTTTATTTCTATATTCCATATTGTTTATTTTTATTTTTTTATATACCTGTATATATCATTTTTTTAGCCTGTCCAGCACAAGATGGCTGATTCATTGTGTTCTATTGTGATGTCATTGTGTTGACGTCACAAACGTGTGCATTCGGTATTCAACATCACAGAGTTTAGTTTCGTATCTGGAAACTGTTCGTGCTACAAAGTGGTGTACTTCTGTGGAAACAGAGAGGCATATGTTTTCACTGCGTTACCGTGACTACCGCCCAAACTAAAATGCCCCCGTTCCTCCCCATTTTCCAACTTCCTGTGTCATTACAGCCTGTTGCCCCTGGAGGGAGACAAAAGCAGCACCGAAAAGCGTGTCAACCCAACGAGTTAATTTTCACCCACAAATGTCTCATGTGTAATGTTTACAAAGGAGTACATTCCACAGTGTTGAACAGTAACGGAGCTACTATTACTGCGGCAGTTGAATGTCAACTTGGCACCGGCCCATAATGCTGCGGGCCCTGATGGTTCCTGGTGCAGCTTTGCGTTCTTGTTTCTGTGATAGGTATGCATGCTTTCACTTGCACTTTTTTTTTTTTTTTTTTTTTTTAAACATGGTGGAAATGAAATCAGCAAGTGGTGGCTCCCCTAATCCGTGAAAGAAGGTACGGAAGGGTGGGCTTGTGGGAGGGCGGCCGCGCCCTCCTCTAGAATGCAGAAGCGTGGCAGTCTGCGAAAACCAAAAACATACATGGTAGCCGAGAAGACATATTCTATTAATTTCATTTGAATTTGCGGAAAGAGTCCCAGAAATCATTCATGGGCAGGAGTCATCTTTTGTCTGCATGTTGCTAGTGGGTGGGTTTTCAGGGGGTTTAGTCTTTTGAGGTTGATCATTCGGATTTATTTTTGAAGAGTCTTTTGCGGTATGTCCTGAAGTGGGGGCTTTAAAGTGAAGCTTTATAGAAGGTCTTGGTTGTTTTTTTAGAAGAGTTTTCAAGGTCTTTGAAATTGGTCTTTGTTTGATTTCCAAGGTGGGTTTTAAGGGAATCTTGATGAAGGGTCTTAGAAGTTGGTCTTCAGAGGTCTTTAAGCAGGGTGGTCTTAACAGAGGGATTTAGGAGGTTGTTGAAAATGGGTCTTTTAACTCATTCACTCCCAAAGACGTTTTTAAACGTCTTTTCAGACTTGGTCTAGAATTGGCTGGTATTGAATTAATGTGGATCTTTGAGGCTTGGACTTTGAGATGGACCCTACATATATTAGGACCGTCTTTGGTGTAGATATTTAACTTTTCTTTGTTTTTGTTCTTTTTTCGGGTGTGCCTTCACGGTGGGTCGGGGGTCGAGTGAAGGAGGCGGAAGCACCTCAAGCCCTCTTGCTCCTCTTGTCCTGACAAGCCTCCTCCCTGAGGAAGAATCCCAGGAATCCTTTCCGACAGTGAAATCTCTCTTGCAGGAATTTATGGGACGGAGATGAGTCAAGGCTAATTTTTGTTGTTGTTTTGTTTTGCTTCGTTAAATGCTCCCAATCGACCTCGGTCATTGACATGTTGCTAACGGTTGAAGATGAAACTCAATGGCTGCCCTGTTTGATTTGTTTTGAGCACCTTAAAACAGAAGCTTTCATAAAAGACTGGCAACGATCCAAGAGAAACAGGGAGTGCGGATGCTGTTACTGGAATACTTGAGTCCTTTCTGATTGAAATATATATCCATCCATCCATTTTCCGAACCGCTTGATCCTCACTAGGGTCGCGGGAGGTGCTGGAGCCTATCCCAGCCGTCTTCGGGCAGTAGGCGGGGGACACCCTGAATCAGTTGCCAGCCAATCGCAGGGCACACAGAGACGAACAACCATCCACGCCCACACTCACACCTAGGGACAATTCAGAGCGTCCAATCAACCTGCCATGCATGTTTTTGGAATGTGGGAGGAAACCGGAGCACCCGGAGAAAACCCACGCAGGCCCGGGGAGAACATGCAAACTCCACACAGGGAGGCCGGAGCTGGAATCGAACCCGGTACCTCTGCACTGTGAAGCCGACGTGCTAACCACTGGACTACCGGGCCGCCCTGAAATATATATATATATATATATATATATATATATATATATATATATGTATATATATATATATATTGTATGTGTGATGATGAAGAATGACCTTGTTCCTTGACACACGGCCATCATGTGCTCTTTGCAGCAGCCCAAAGCGGTCTTGGAACATGTCCCGCCCACACAGAGTTTTGGTTCTGTTCACCGTTTCCACTGTGGACAAAGAGCTTGGTTATCTTTAATGATTTCCCCATGTGACCCATTCATTTACTTTGTGATGTGCGTATCATGAGGTAAAACGGAACATTTTGAGGGCGAAACCGATTTTGCTCCCCATTAGCTACAAGCTAGCTAGCTAGCTAGTGCAGCTAACTCCTGTCGTTCAGGGATGCAGAGATGCAACATCAAGGCACTCATTTGCGATTCCATGGCAGCAAATAAGATACACTTCGGACAAAAGGAGACCGTTTTTTATAATTTTCTGAAGTCGTTCCGGGAGAAAGATAATCAAAGTCATCATGTGACAAACACTTGTTACGTCTTGGGTGGTCTGCGCGGAGAGGGAGTTTTGTTGTTGTATCAGGGTGTGGTCGCACCTTTACCATACTGGTCCAGTAAGGAGATTCTTTTCTTCCCCTTTCCCTCTCGTGTTGCCTTTTGAGTGACACGGTCGCCCGCAGGCACGCTTTGTTAAGCGCGTGGGGAACAGAAAGCGTGGCGGCGCACGAAGGGTAGGGGTGGAGGGGGAGGAAGTCGACGAGGGACGGACCAAACCGACTCTGACGCAGCAGTCAGTCTCTTTTCAAAGTAGTTAAAGGTAGTCGTCGTTCTCTGGTCGGGGATTTGTCTTCACAATGGAGGCCAGAATGCGACAGTATTCGTCGGACAGTTTGAGCAGCGATGGCGTGTTCATCGAGGACGCGCCTTACCAGGGCATGCTCAAGCCCATGGACTCCAGGAAAGGTAGCCCGGGGGTTGAACTTGCATTTCTGGTGATGTTGTGGAAGCGGAATGAAGTCTGTGTGTGCCGCATGTTGATGATGATGATGGTGGTGGTGGTGGTGATGGGGATGATGGTGATGGGCTTCGAACAGGCCACTCCCCTTGAAATGTCATGACCTTTGGGACGGGATGATAAACCTGAAGAGGGACTTTTAAAGTCATCCTGAAAGAGCACCCTGATGTTTATATATTTTTATTATTTCATTTTAATTTTAATTTCAATGCGTGTGTTTTTTAGTTTGCCATTACAATCATACCCAAAATATTGCATCTACTGTTGATGTACTGTCATTTTTTGCAGTCGTTCTCAAAACAATTGTATACATTCAATATATTGTGTACACATTAAATGTATGACATTTTAAAAAAATGGATTTGGATATTTTTTATAATTATCATGAATACAATGCTGTTAAATTAAATATCCTCTCGCCATCATTATCTGCACCGCCTGACCTCTGTCAGAGGAATGTCTCAATTTATTTTTCAAAATATAAAGAAAAAAAAGCTTCAAGAATTTTCATATGATACAAAAAGAAAAATCATAATCAATTAATACAGTTTCTCTACGGTGTGATGTGAAAATGTACATTTTTTATTTTTAATTCAGTGAATTTGAACAAATGCATTATAATCACGCGTATGGTTCTGGAAAACCACAAATGTTCCCATTTTCACTGATTGATGGTAACAATCTTCAGCGTCTTTTTGTCTTGCAACCTCCTCTGTTTTAATCTCGTTTGCTAAATAATGACCTTGCCATATTTCTAAAACAGTTCGCAAATTTCTTAATATTAAGAACATGCTGAGGATCAAGATTTTTTTTTTTATAAACATACTTTCAGTTTAGCTCTGCTTACCTTTGACACGATAGCAGTGGCATTACGCTGTGGGTGTCTCTGCACGCTCGTGCCTTAAACGGTGTTTCAATTGCTTGAAAGTGGCTCTGGATCTTGGCCCACCCAAGCCCGACCGTTTTATGGGGAGAGAAACTCAGCGTGGGGGCGGTTACTATGTAAAATGAGCTGACTTGTGATGTCATCATTTGTGAAAACTGAAGAGAGTCTTGCTTTGACACATTTTCGATAAAATGTATTCATTGTTCATCGATTCACTGACTTGTCCTGCTGACGAACAACAATAGTGTCTTTTGAACACGAACATATATGTATTTTTTTTTCTCTCCCTTCCTCAGACGAGCGCGACCGAGTTCAGAAGAAGACCTTCACCAAATGGGTCAACAAGCATCTGGTGAAGGTACAAGACACTGACGCATGCTTTCACTCGCCTGCTCGTTTTTAAGAGGGATGGCTCGATAGCAAAGGGCTAATCTGTGATGCATCTCTAATCGAAAGAGACAACACGTGGCTTTGACGTCTCACCACCGGGTCACACGAAAGCCTTTTTTTCTCCTTGGTGGGCCATTACGAGTCGATATCAATGATTTCACTGTCATTGAAAGTCTTGTGACATACAAGCCACAAGACCAACAACATGGGCCGCAAGGACGAGGTCACGTTTTCCCGTAGCAAAAGAAACTCAAGCAAAAAAAAAAAATCAATTTTCCAGTCTGCCAGCATAAGTCTGAGTTGTCACGGCTGCAGCGATGTTGGTTATTATGCGAAGGAAGCTAAAATGAACCAAGCGGACTGCCGCGGCTCGCCATGACCATCCTGCGAAGGCATCGGGCTAACAAACATGAAAATGAAGCGTGCAGGGTTAGCCAGGATGTGTTGTTGCTGTTGTGTGTTTTGATTCGTCTGCATCTATGGAAACGTGGCCATGCAGGGGCTGACTCATTCTCATTCTTTTTTAAGCATCCTTCCGTTGGGGTACAATTTGGCACGGGGCGGTTATCGGTTTGTACCACTGTTTTAAAAACCGCCAAAACTTTCGATCAGTGGTACAAGTGGCACCACCCCTCCCCATTTCGTTGTTGTGAGCCTGACAACTTTTTCCCATTGTCGAAAAAGTTGCCTCAGAGGAATTTTTCGGCTACAGCGTCCCAATAGATGAAAATGCAAAATGTAATTGCCAATGGGCTTTATTTGCTATAGGAGGCTTTATTTCCAATATGATATCACAAACAAATTCAAGGTAATGTTATTTTATTATAATGTTGCCTTGAAATGCCTGCTTTTAACCAGCGACAATTTAGCTTGTCTGGAATTAGTGAGTTAATAGCTAAGACTTAGCTAGCTAGCTAGCTAGCTTGGCTCAGTTCATTTCCTCTTACTTCACAAAACTAAGATCAGAGAAGCAGCTACTTCTGAGAAATTGGTAAAAAAAAAAAAAAAAGCAAAAGTTAATTAAGAAGGAACATTCTATTTAATTTCTAGGTTTACCAATAGCTAGCTATGAAGTGCGTTCATCTATCCAATTTTTAAAAAAAATCTGTCGGTCAGCTTCTATATTCTTTTCATAGTCTTGTATTCTGATTCCCCCCCCCCCCCCATCACTCTGTTTTCCACCCCATCCACCACACTGTTCCATCAGCACTGGAAGGCTGAGGTAGGTTCTTCTTGATTGGCCCCAAAATATTTGCTAAATGCTAAATGAATGCAGTGCAGTGCTGAAACCGTCTGTCAGCGTGTCTTCCCCATTGCAAATCCTTCCACCTGGCTGTCTCTAATGTTGTGGCCCATATGGACAATTTAGTCTATTGTGAGCCTCACATCTTTTTTGGGGGGGTGTGTGGGGGGGATGGTTAATAGGCATGCAAACCCAGAACCTCTTAACTGCGTGGCAGATGTACTAACCACTCCCGCACCGTGCTGCCGTTAATTTACAATAAAATTAATTGTACCTTTTCTTTAGGCCCAGCGACACGTCAGCGACCTGTATGAGGACCTGCGCGATGGCCACAACCTCATTTCCCTGCTGGAGGTTCTCTCCGGAGAGACCCTGGTGAGTGACCTTTGACCCTTCAACCCACCCTCACCCTCCCGTCTAGCCCCTCTCCTCCCGCCTCCTCCTTCGCTTCTTGTGCTGTCTACTACTGTTGTTGTTGTACTGTTATGTGGCATGTTTTGATTCTCCTGTTAGACTAATTTTCATTCTTGGCCACCATCTTCTCGACTCATTTTTTTTGGGGGGGGGGGGCCTCTAACTACCTTACACTCCCCCCCCAACTCCCATCCTTCCTCATCCTCCTCCCTGTGATGCTCTTGCCGTGCTAGCCGAGGGAACGTGACCTAGTGAGGAACGTGCGCTTGGTGAGTGCTGCCTGCACGCTGGCTCTGCCATGGCATGTGTCAATGCACGACCACAAACCCCTCAAAACCCCAAATTGACATGTGCTCTTCTTTTTTTCACCATTTTGTTTGGTGGTGTGCCGTGCGATTTTTCGAACTTAAAAAATAAAATAAAATTAAATCCTCGGCTCAATAAAGTTTGGGAATCACTGCTGTATATGACAGTATCAATATTGAAAAGTACTTTTGCGTTTTAGATTTTTTCAAAATAAATAATTGGGTTTATTTGCATTTTTTACTACCCCCACAAAAAAAAAATATATATATATATATATATATATATATATATATATTTTTTTTTTTTTATTGGACTTCATTAAAAACAACTAATAATAATAACAGTAGAAGTATAACATGATTGCAATGCCCTTAAATCAAATCCCTTCTTTCAGCAACGTAGTCATTAGCAGCTAAAGCTACATTATGATGACTTCATTAAAGAATAAAACAAAAACATATTTGATTCGTCGCTTAGATATTTTTCTGCACATCCCATAATATACCATGTTGCAGCTGAATTATTTTGATTGACAGATGCGCATTACATACATGTCTCTACACCAGTACTAGTAAGTAGGTCCTTTGATATTTTTGACCGACGCATGATTATTAACTGACGGAGATCATCACCGCCGGCCATCCGCATCCGACATCCTGACTCGGTCACGTGTGCTCTCATGTGGATCTGACGCTAGGTCACATGTGACCTTCATCCAAGTCCTACAGAATGCGTTAATCACCATTGGCCATTTTTTCCCCCCTCCAAATATTTGTATGCTTTGGTTTCTTTCAGCCTCGGGAGAAGGGCCGCATGCGTTTCCACAAGCTCCAGAATGTTCAGATTGCGCTGGACTTCCTCAAGCGCAGACAGGTTGGCAAAGAATTCTCATCCGAGTAGCACGTATACCTTCATTTGTCTCCAAAACTAAACTCATATCCAACTTTTTCAGGTCAAATTGGTCAACATCAGGAATGACGACATCGCCGACGGAAACCCCAAGCTGACCCTCGGGCTCATATGGACCATCATCCTGCACTTCCAGGTACTCGTTGGACGGAATTCAAACTGTGTGCTTGTTTGTGTGCCACTCGCTTGTCCGTGCAGGCTCCTGCGTTGCTTTGAAGGTTACCATTTTTTTTACAGTTTGGTTCAGGTTAGACGTCATATCACTTTATGTTGGCTCCCAGCTGAGGGTTGAAGTAAACGAACAACTGTAGTTTTCTCTCTCTCTCTCTCTCTCTCTCTCACTTCAATTATTGTCATTTTTGTTCATTTTAGCCCCGGGATGCATTACTCGCCAAGGACATGCCAATCGGCTCCTTGTTGGGGTGGCTCTCCACGTGGTTGTCACATCGTAGAACAACAGCAGAAAGTCTATTAGTAGTGATATGTCTACCAACCCCCCCCCCCCCCCAAAAAAACCCCCATCAAGCACCGATAAGCTCCACCCAAAAATGTCACGGCTAAAACGTTGGAAATTGATCAAAAGGGGGTTGCATGACTCTAAAAGAAATGGTTAAAAAAAAAAATCATGTATTAATGCTATACCCTAAAAGGTAGAAGATGCACTGAGTTTTCTTTTAACTCATTCAGTACCAGCCAATTCTGGACCAAGTCTGAAAAGACGTTTAAAAACGTCTTTGGGAGTGAATGAGTTAAGAAGACATTTTTGAAATATTCTTTCTCTATTAGAAAGACTCCCTCCTGAATGAGGTGAAACAAGGAGAAGGAAAAAAAGAAGGGGCAAAAAAAAAAAACGCATCAAAGGCAAATAGAGAGAACTTTTTTTTTCTGGAAAGGATGTTAGCAATTAGAAAAGAGAGAGAACAAGAATGAGCCTTTCATGAAGCAGCATAGCTTGGAAAGTTTGAGTCTACAGCAGTGGGAGTACATGATGCGTTTTATTTATTTTTTTGTTTGTGTGTTTTGGGTTTTTTTTTTGTTTTTTTTTTTTTTTGTTAAAGCTATAATGAGCGTAATGATCACATTGGGATGTGAGTTTCGTTTCGTGAGTGACTCAGTGCTTCCCTGGGGGATGCCAGGGGGCAAAGATGTGGGCGGGATCGCCTCCAGCTGTGGTGGGAAAGAACACACCGAATTCCCGACTGGCATTTCTTACTCAGCTTCCATATTTTCATTGCCAAAAAGCACCAAAAAAAAAAAAAAAATCCTCATGCACAGGTTTTTAGAAGGAACTGGGTGGAGGTTCTATTTCCATTCAGGATCTGAATCATTATTCTCGGGTTTCCCCATTTTCTTCCACAAAAACAGCTCCGTTCGTGAAAGTTGGACGTGAGTCATTGAAACGCTGAAAGTCAAACTGCAAATACAGTGTCCACTCGTTTATCGCGGGGTTTATGTTGCAAACATTAACCCGTGATAGGTGAAATTGGCAAAGTAGGAAACCTTTTAGAATTTTAAAAAAAAATTATTATACTCTGTTATAAGCCTCGCATTAACATTTTCTCACATTTTTCTCTTGTTTAAACACGCTCAAAGTTCAAACCTGTGCAAGAAAAATAAGTATACAGTATTATTATTATTATTATTATTATTGGTTATTGCGCAGGAGACGTGGCATGGAGGAGATTGGTTCAAATTGTACCTTAGCTAGTCAGGATGCAGAATACAATGCGGGGTTTGTATTCTATTTAAAAAAAAAAAAAAAAAAACGGTATGCAGACTTGCACTGTATGAAATACAGGAAGTTAAATAAGACACAATGCGGGTTGTACGCAGTTTGAAAGAAAAAACCAACAATAATGTAACAGGGGACCACTGTACACTGATATTCGAAAAAATAAATAAATGAAATGTCAAAAGGGTATTTAAAAAAAAAAGCTGATTTCCTATCATTGTACCTGCCGGTTCTGCTGCGATAAATTCCACCCTTGTGGCACATAAAGTTGGGACAAAACAAACGCACAAAAGACCTTGACTCACCTCTACATTTACATTTTTCCACTGGTGTGATTTTTATTTTTATTTTTAAATGCCCTTGGAGGCAGTGGGGGGGGGGAACCCGTTCCAACATTCCTTTGCAGCTGCCATCGTTGACTTTAATGAGAGTTTATTTAAAACTTGTTTTGTGACTCATTTCTTGCACATTTTGTAAACTGCGTGTTCACCGACAAGTCTGGAAACACTGAGTTGAGTTGCGGTTTTGACTGACTCATAAAACGCCCGTCGGAAGAAAATCAGTTGGCGGGCTGCTGCTTGTGTAGAAAGAATGACTGTTCAAGTCACTTTATTAGGTACACCTACCCCATTGTGTAAATCGATGCCCATTTGCCCGCCCCACAGATCTCCGACATTCAGGTGAACGGCCAGTCGGACGACATGACGGCCAAGGAGCGTCTGCTGCTGTGGTCCCAGCGGATGGTGGAGGGCTACCAGGGTGTCCGCTGCGACAACTTCACCAGCAACTGGAGGGACGGCAAGCTCTTCAACGCCATCATACACAAACACAGGTGAGCGCTTTTGTGGGGAATCCTCAAACACTCCTTCCACACCGTAGAGTTCCTTCGTGTTTCGTAAATATCTCTACGAAACTTCCTCGTTACGAAACGTCTCGACGGGAAAATATTACCTCTTGTTACGAAAGGCATTTCAAGATACGAAAGGTAAAAAAAAAAATACAGTATGGGTTGCTACTCGCAGCTCCGAGTTTCCTGAACGCAACATCCTTATAGCTGCTCTGCCATTGGCTGATACCGAGAAGCATCCTGGCATCCCATTGGCCAAGAGGGACCTCGCCCGTAGGTGTGCATGTGTGTAGAAAGATAGCTATGTGTCCCCGTCATTCGCACCATGAGGCGTTTCGATAGTTTTATGTAAATGCGAAACACCCAGAAAAAGTGTTGACCAGTCGGGCGATGAGGACGCAGTTAAAAGTTCAATGACCATCATTTTTATTCTTCATTCATTTGTTTTTGACATTATGTACAACTCTCATTTATTGTGCAATAATCTAATTGTAACATGTATTTGTTACATATTTTGATGCGTTTTTATGGTTTAAGAAACATTTTTGTCTGAATTTTGGAGGGGCTTGGAACGAATTAGGGCATTTACATGGAAAACGCGTCTCTACTTACATTCTCTAGTTAAAAAATTTCTTCCAGAACCAATTAATGTCGTAAGTAAAGGTACCACTGTATATGATATTCTAAATATTTGTCCACTGCGCTAACTGGGCTGGAGCCTCGCTCAGTCTGGTCTCGGCATGGATCTGGTTGGTGTCGCATCGCACCTTGTAAAGCGTCCTGAATCGGACGTCTTTCTCGACGGGCTGTCCTCCAGATGCGCAAACTACCTGAAGCAGGACTGGACCCTGCACATGCACACAAAGATTATTTTTCTAAGCTGTGCTTGTGGCTGCATGCTAGTCGACGTCACCGCTTATCATATCGAATTTGGGAATGTGAAGCTTCTGTGGTATTAGTGCTCCTGTCCCGGCTCGTACCGAGCTGGCTTGCGGCTATAGCACGGGGGGGGGGGGGGGGGGGGGGAAATACGTGTCACCAAAATTAGCAACATTAAAATACAGTAGCTCATCGTGTTCATTCAGAAATTAGGCCGAGATCGAAATATCTTTAATATTATTGTAAGCCGCTCCAACAATATGGACATTTTTAACGTTAAGCTAGCCGTGATTAAATAATGGAAAAAATAAAAACTATTCTTCAATAATTATTCAATCATACTCCAGTCAAATTTGCACCTAAATAAATGCAAATGTGACTTAAGTGTCGAACTGCATTCTACTTCTAAAGTAAATAACTTAAAATGCTTAAAAGCTAAATATAACTGAATTGGAAAAAAAATCAAACTGCCTAACTTAATGATAATAATAAATAACTTAACTGCACTCTACTTCTAAAATAAATTAATTAAAATGCATAAAAGCAAAATATAATTGGAATCTAGAAAAAAAAAAGAAGAAACTAAAAAGAAAAAAATAACTACGACTTCAAAATCTTAAGCCGCTGTTATAGTTATGTTCAGTGGGGAAACTTTTAATTCACTTTGCGCATCACTAGAGGGAGCCCTCTCACCACTTGCGGTACACTTTGAGAATCTGATTACTTTTGGCCCAAAAAGTTAACAAACGCCGCTCGCCGCCTCTGCAGGCCCAACCTGATCGACATGGGCAAAGTGGGCCGCCAGACCAACCAGCAGAACCTGGAGCAGGCCTTCAGCGTGGCCGAGCGCGAGCTGGGCGTCACCAGACTGCTGGATCCAGAAGGTGAGGAGCGCCGTGGCATCATCAGCCAATCAAATGTCGAGTCCCAATCCAAACGCTATCGTCACGCGCGCTCCCAGATGTGGACGTGCCGCATCCCGACGAAAAATCCATCATCACGTACGTGTCGTCGCTGTACGACGCCATGCCCAGGGTGCCCGACGCTCAGGACGGCGTCAAGGCTAACGTGAGTACGGAATGTCGTCCGGGGTCGTTTGACAATTTAACTCCAAGACGTTGTGACTGAAAAGTACCTTGTTGTAGGAACTGGAGCTGCGCTGGCAAGAGTACTACGAGTTGGTCACCATGCTGTTGCAGTGGATCAGACACCACGTCCTGGTCTTTGAGGAGCGCAAGTTCCCCACCAGCTACGAGGAGATCGAGGTTGTGGCACCCCCATTTAACCTCAAGAACCTCATTTTCAAAACATCCTCCATGACTGAGGACTTTTTTTTTTCGGCCACAGGTTCTCTGGCGTCAGTTCCTCAAGTTCAAGGAGACGGAGCTCCCTGCCAAGGAGGCCGACAAGAACCGCTCCAAACACATCTTCAAGTCCTTTGAGGTGAGTCTTTTCACAAGCTTTGGAATTAACGGACCGTCACCAAATACCGATTGCTCACTTTTACGTTCCCAAAAACTACAAACGATCTGATATGTCGGTGGCCGATAATTATCGACATAGACAATAATGCAATCGTAACAACTATTCCTATGTACAGCTTAAAAGAAAAATGTTTATTCAGTTAATCGCTGAGAAAAATCGATCCTAAAAGTATTTGATAGCTGAAGTGTAGCATTGTTGGCATTGTGTTACATTACCATCGGCAAACATTCCGAAGTGTATAAGACATTTTGACTCCCTCCATGTTTGATTCAACCATTACTTTGTCTTGTAAAAGTACGCTAGCCTAATGCTAACACACAGTTGAACAACACATAGACGAGCTCACGGAACTAGCGTTGCTGTTGTGGTACTTTTAATCCTTTAAGCAAGGCATATTTGAACACAAGGAACACAAAATAAAACAACACTTACAGGCATATATTCCTTATCCTCTGCACAAAATATTGAATTTCATTGTATCTGACGAAGTGGAGTTGTGACCGACTCCCACATTTAAGATAAGATAAGATATCCTTTATTTGTCCCACACTGGGGAAATTTACAGCCTCCAGCAGCAAGAATGTGGGTAGAAAGAAGAAAGAAGAAAAACAAACAGACACCGTTCAATTAAGTGCAATATAAATACAAAAGGGATAAATCGCAGTGCTATTTACAATTGTTTTTCACATCATGTAATTATTATTATTATTATTGTTGTTATTTTTATTCAGCAGCCTGACAGCAGTCGGTAGGAACGATATCTATCGGTATCTCTCCTTCTTGCAGCGCGGGTGTAACATTTCTTTGTTTCTGTATTATACTGCCCCTTAGTGGCCAAGGTGCGCAATCTCCATTGGATTGAGTTTTGATCTTTATATATATATATATCTATAGAAATAGATAGCTATATATATGGACATAGATATAAATCCCTTTGTTTGTTTGTGTTTCAGGGCGCCGTGCAGACGGGCCACGTCAAGGTGCCACCGGGCTACCACCCGCTGGACGTGGAGAAGGAGTGGGGTCGCCTACACGTTGCCATTCTGGAGCGGGAGCGCCTGCTGAGGACCGAGTTCGAGAGGCGAGTTGCCCATCTTGTCCAAAGCACAAAACAATACCTGCATTAACATTCATATTTAAAAAAAAAAAAAAAAAAAAAAAAAAAGTCATGAGATGCATAGCACAGTGTGACCACCGGGATGACTCATTTCCACTTTGGCAAGAAAATGAAGAGGAACCGCATGATTGCTGCAGGCAGAGCAATAATTCAACAAAAAAAAACGCGGCCAGTTGCACAAAACAGTTGCATAAAGAATCACAAGTTGAGCAGGCAGTCGGCTCACTCGTTTTACTTCTTCAATCATCTCGCTCACGCTGCATCAAACGCATCTCGGCTTGAGCTTCGCAGGCGTCCGTCATGGCTTTTATGCATCAGGGATACGATTTCAAGTTTTTAATCCGACGTAGGACAGAGTGAGCGCTCGTCTGTTTTTTCTCGTCTTTGTCCGACCTTTGAACGTTGACCTTTTTTCACATGGCAGGCTGGAGCGTCTTCAGAGAATCGTCGGCAAGGTGCAGATGGAGTCGGGCATGTGCGAGGAGCAACTCAACCAGGCGGAGGCGCTGTTGCAAACGGTGAGGGAAATAAAGTACAGACGCAATCCAACAATTAAATGTAAGAAAATGCTGTCAAATGTTATTAGATTAAAGTAAATACTAAATGATAAAAAAGAATATTCAAGAAAGATATTTCATCAAATAAAAGGTTCCAAAATAAATGTATTGAATGTAATTGTACTAAATGTAATTGTATTTAATAACATTGAAATGTACATAATAAATGTTAATTTCGTGTGATAAAATAAAATCAAAATCAAGTGTGATTAAATCAAATAATGGACTAAATAAATTTACAATGTACTAAATTCAGTGTTTGAAAATAAAATAGAATATCGAATTAAAATTCGAACTAAATAACTAATAACCAAATAAAGCAAAAGCGACTCAATCAATCTATGTCAAAAGGACCACAAAATCTCATTCAAACTTGCAAAAGTGGCTCTGCCGACACGTGACTTTTGTCATGTTGCAGGACGTGCGGCTCCTGAACTCGGGCAAACCCGCCCAGCACACAGCCGAGGTGGAGGCGGACCTGGAAAAGGCGGAGGGCATGATTCGCTTCCTTTTCAACGACGTGCAGACGCTTAAAGACGGGCGCCACCTTCAGGCCGAACAGATGTACCGCAGGTATTTAAAAAATATATCCAGTACTGTGTACCTGTATTGGTCACCTCGTGACATAATAGCAGAAGTCATTTTTAACTCTGACAATACCGACCAAAAAAAATGCAGATTCTATTTCATAGACGAATTAATCCAACTAATTCTTCACAAAATCTCCATATGATTTTCTTCCAGAGTGTACCGCCTGCACGAGCGACTGGTGAACCTGCGCAGCGAGTACAGCCTGCGCCTCAAGTCGGGCGTGAGCGTGGCGCAGGTGCCTACGGTGCAGGTCCCCCTGACGTCGGTGCACACGTCGCAGATCCTCCAGCAGGCCCCCGTGAGGCTGCGTCCCGAGCTGGACGAGGTGACGCTGCGCTACGTCCAGGACCTGCTGGGCTGGGTCGAGGAGAACCAGCGTCGCGTGGACCAGGGCGAGTGGGGTGTCGACCTGCCCGCCGTCGAGTCGCACTTGGGTAGCCACCGCGGCCTGCACCTCTCCGTGGAGGAGTTCCGCTCCAAGCTGGAGCGAGCCAAGGCTGACGAGGTGCGCGTCTTCCTCCTCTTGCTTCCTTTCCGCCCACATGTGCGCAGCGTTTAATGTTGAACTCTCGGCTACAGAGTCAGATCTCACCTGTGAGTAAGGCGGCCTACAGAGACTACCTGACCCAACTGGACCAACAGTATGGGAAGCTCCTGGTGAGTCAGTACCATGCCTTACAGTACCGTATTTTTCGCACTAAAAGGCTCAATGGATTATGAGGCGCACCTTCAATGAATTGTCTATTTTGTCATTTTTTCCATATATTAAACACACCGCATTATAAGGTGCAATCTGCAGTGCATCCACTAGATGGAGCCACAGCCCTTCATTTGACTCAAGAGGCGTTCACGAGCGCCTCCAAAAAAAACCCCGTCAATTAACGATTACTTCAATGAAACGACGAAAATAAAAAATACAGTAATGCATCAAAACAGAAAATCACAAAATGACTTCTATAGCCCCCCTACAGGATTTATTTTGGAATTTCCTTGAGCGTAGCTCCAACAGAAAGATCAGATGTTAGTAAAATGTAGGAGACTGGACTGTCTCAGAAGTGTTTCTTATTTATTCCTTTGTTGTGTACTGTATTCACAAATGAGGATTTCACCAAATAAATTCTGTAGGGGGGGGCTAGAGAATTTATTTTGTGATTTCCTCACTTGATTTTCTGTTTTAATGTATTATTTTCAATTTTCGTAGTTTCAATGACGGAATCTTTTATTTACGTTTTTCCGGGGCGGTCATGAACGCCTCTTGAGTCGAAGGAGGAAGAGAAGGCAAGAGACTGACAGACGTAACTGTTATTTATTGAGACTGTGAAAGACATTCATAAAGTGAACACCACACAGCTCTCCTTTTTTCGGAGCTGCAACAAAAACTTCTTTAATAAAGCAGCGACACAGTTCACTGAACCAACAGCAGGTTATAACAAAGGAAGCATGTCTCCAGGAAGGAGCCATACTGGAGTCGATGTGTTACCGTAATGATCATACACAAGACGCACCAGATTTTAAGGCACTCGGCAAGCTTTTAAGAAAATTGAAGACTTTTGGGTGCGCCCTATAGTGCGGAAAATACAGTACCTTAAACTCACTCTCTCCCCTCCCTAGGAATCTGCAGCGAAAATAAATGCTCATCCAGGTATTGCCCCAACATTGTTTTGACCAAATTTTTCACCATCTGCGCTCAGAACTCGTCCAAGTCTCGCCTACGCAACCTGGAGCAGCTGCACGCCTTTGTGACGGCCGCCACCAAGGAGCTGATGTGGCTCAACGAGAAAGAGGAGGAGGAGGTCAACTACGACTGGAGTGAGCGCAACACCAACATGGCGGCCAAGAAGGACAACTACTCGGTAATTTAAAAAAAAATAAATATAAAAATAAAAATCAACTGGTACAGTTTTTATTTATTTTAGTTTATTTTTTTTTGATTGCATTAATTTTGGAAAACGTTCTGAAATGATTTACAATGGCATTTCAACCGTGTTGTGTTGACCTTTTATACCCACTGTCCATACAGTACAATGACAGGCCTGAAAGTGTTCTTGCTGCATTTCCAGGGTCTGATGCGGGAGCTGGAGCTCCGGGAGAAAAAGATGAGCACTGTGCAGGTGACGGGAGACAAGCTGCTGAGAGACGGACACCCCGGCAGGAAGACCATCGAAGTAAGTACCTCGGCCCAGACGGCTACGCCCCTGAAATGAATACCACGGTGATGTTTGCACGCGGCCGTCATGGTCGTCACCCTCCGCAGTCCTTCACCGCCGCCCTGCAGACTCAGTGGAGCTGGATCCTCCAGTTGTGCTGCTGCATCGAAAGCCACCTGAAGGAAAACACCGGCTACTTCCAGGTGGGTCCAACACCTCGGAATCTATTCGGTTGTCCGTTTTCTATATTAGCAGTAGCAACTGCAATTGGTCAAACGGTTTACTGTCAAAAAATAAAAGAAATAAATAGCAGTTTTACATCGATGTTTAGCATTTGAAAATATATTGTGGTAAATTATTCCTATAGAAGTCTGCATACAAAATGAATTGGGGGAAAAAAAATGTGAATGAGCTGGCCTGTCCGTTTTGAAAATTAAATGTATGTATTCCCTCATGTTTATTTATGACAATAATTTAATACAAAGAGGTCAATAATTTCATACTGTTTGTGTAAAGAGGTGGAGCACATTTTTGTATTTCTGTGTGTGATGTAACATCACTTTGTGCGAGTGTGTTATTTCGGCTCCTAATTGAGACTATTGATGAGCGTCGTGTGAAGGTAGTTTGTTTGCTTTAACTAACAGATGCAGTCATTGATGGTAACCTGCGTTCATGACTATTTACATGCTCGAAGCACGATGTTGATGCTTTATGATCCTCTCCTTTTGAAGTCTCAAATGTTGGATTATTGTATTTTCCAGACTAAAAGGCGCACCTTCAATGAATGGCCTATTTTGTCTTTTTTTTTTTCATATACGGTCAAACCTCAGTTTTCGAACGTCTGTCTTCTCGACCAAATCGGTTTTCGACCAAAAATTTCGAGTTTTTTTATGCCTCGGATGATGACCGAATTTCGGTTCTCGAGCAAACTGAGCGCACTTGAATGCGTCTCTTGACTCCTCTCGCCTTCCTTACATGAGGAAGTGACACTTCCTCGGGTAGACGAGGAAGTGACGCTTCCTCGTATCGCGTTCCATTGTGAACAGACGAGTTCAATAATTTTTTATTTTTTTTTAAAAGAGCGTGGTTTCGGTTTTCGAACAGCCTTCTGGAACGGATTATGGTCGAAAACCGAGGTCTGACTGTATTTGACGCACCGCATTATAAGATGCAATCTACAATCCATCCACTAGATGGAGCTACGCTCAAGGACATGCCAACGGAACCCTGCACTACACGACACCCTGATTTATATAGCGACGATCAGATGTCAGTAAAACTTCTTTAATAAAGCAGCGACACAGTTCACACACACACAGGAAGTTATAACATTGACTCGTTAACGTTGAACTCTCTTGCCGCTACTCTATTTCCGTGTTCAACTGCGTAACCGATCGCCTTAAGTTTGAACTCTGGGTTGTCAGCATGTCTCCAGCAAGGAGCCATTTTGGGGGCGAAATATTACCGTAATAACCATACACAAGGCGCATGGGATTTTAAGGCGCGCTGTGAGCATTTAAGAAAACGGAAGGCTTTTAGGTGCGCCTTTTAGTGCGCAAAATACTGTACCCAGTTTTCCTGAACACAGACTTTCTGTCTTTGCAGTTCTTTGCCGACGTAAAAGAGGCTGAGGACAAGCTGAAGAAAATGCAGGACACCATGAAGAGGAAGTACACGTGCGACCGCTCCGTCACCGTGACCAGGCTGGAGGACCTCCTGCAGGATGCCGCTGTGCGTCATTATTTTAAAAAAAAAAAAAAAAAAAAAAAAAAAAATGTTTCCACAGAGTGCGCCTGTCTTGAGTTATTATGCTGTTGCTGGTTGGTGTCCAGGATGAGAAAGAGCAGCTGGCCGAGTTCCAAACTCACGTGGAAGGTCTGAAGCGGCGATCCAAGAACGTAGTTCAGCTGAAGCCGCGCAACCCGGCCACCGCCATCAAGAGCAAGCTGCCCATCCAGGCCGTTTGCGACTTCAAGCAAATGGAGGTAATCGCTCTTGAGTGTCCCAGCGTTGTATGTTGTCATGATGCGTCACGCTATGTCTGAATGTGTCCCCGGAGGTCGTATTTCCCAATATGTCAACTCAGTATGTTTTCCAGTGTGCGCTCGTGAGTTCACCTGAGGGCATGTCCCAACCTGCAATACCACCGATAAAACAGCAGATAGCACCGATGACTCATGTTGCCTTCCTCCAGATCACGGTGCACCGCGGAGATGAGTGCGCCCTGCTCAACAACTCCCAGCCGTACAAGTGGCGAGTGCTCAACCGCCAAGGCAGCGAGGCAACGGTGCCGTCCATCTGCTTCCTGGTGCCGCCCACCAACAAGGACGCAGTCAACAGCGTCGCCGGGTGAGGACGCCGGGGCGTCGCCGGGGCAACTTTTCAACTCCGGTGACCACTGACCCGTGTTGTCTCTTGTTCTCAGGCTGGACGGGAACCTGCAGAAGCTGCAGACAATGTGGCAGAGCTTGTTTGTGGACCTGAGGAGCCTCCTCTCTTGGCAGTACCTCATGCGAGACATCCATATCATCAAGACTTGGAACATCTCAATGGTAACGCCGACATTTTTATCAGAGAAGGTCCATGCTTCCCGCAAGCAAATTTGATTTTGGGTTCTTCTGTTTCTGCCAATAATATTGATGAACGATCATTCCTACAACTTCTATAAACGTGTTCCAGCAGTTGCACAAGGCAACCGTGCACCTCTGGTTATGTTGTTTTCCTGTTGTCACTCTACCCATCCATCCTTCCGTTATCCAAACCGCTTATCCCCCAATGAGGGTCATGGATGCGCTAGAACCAATCCCAGCTGTCTTTGGGCAGTAGGCGGTGTACACCCTGAACTGGTTGCCAGCCAATCACACTCATAGACAAACAAGCGTTCAAGCTTAATATCTTACCTAGGGACAGTCGAGAGCAGGGGTGTCAAACTCAATTTTGTCGAGGGCCACGTTGTAGTTACCGCTTCCCTTGGGGTGGCTGTTGTGACTGAAACCCGATCAATAAGTCAAGAATGATGGTTTATTCAACTATTGTTTAAGTAACTCCAATGAGGGGTTTGGTAACAAGAAAATGCTTAGAATATCTCTCTTATTCATTACATATGAGGATTTGAAATTTTGGTCCAGATTTTAGCAAGCATGATGGAAGTTTCCGTGTTTGATTTGCTTTCGCGGGCCGCATAAAATGATGTGGCGGGCCAGATCTGGCCCCCGGACCTTGACTTTGACACCTGTGGTCGAGAGAGTTCACTGAACCTACCATACATGCTTTTGGGAATGCGGGAGGAAACCGGACTATCCGGAGAAATCCCACACAGCCACGGGGAGAACATGCAAACCCCCCCCCCCCCACACACACACACCTCTGTAATGTGAGCCCATCAGTTTATTCACGTCACATACTGTCAGTGGATCAGTGGGGCAGTGACAGCAGCCTGTCAACTGAAGCTGCTCCTCTTCTAGTGTCGAATGTCTGAGGTTCAAGGTCCTTTCAAATGCCGCGCGGTGGTTGAGACTCATGCGGTTTCTCTTTGTCAGTTCAAGACCCTGACGGTGGAGGAGTACCGGCTGGCCCTGAGGAACCTGGAGCAGCACTACCAGGATTTCCTGAGGGACAGCCAGGATTCGCAAGCTTTCGGGGCCGAGGACCGCATGCAGGTGGAGTCTCGCTACAATAAGGCGAACCAGCACTACAACACGCTGGTCAGCACCGCGGAACAAGGTGAGTGTGTCTTCTCATTTCCTTACCTTGGGGCTGAATTTTTATTTATTTTTTTTGTTCGCAAATTATATTCAACTCATCTTTTATTTATTATTTTAAGACCATAAGCTCATTAATCAATCGCATTGTTCACGATTGATGAATAAGTTGACTGTCGGCTTCAAATTACAGGCTACGTGCCGCCAAAGACAGGTAAGGTGCCTGTGTGTGCCAGTGTGTTGTGTGTTGTGTGTTGTGGGGTCTCCCATCGTGTCCTAGTGTGTCTCAGTGTGTCCTGGTGTGTTGTCGTCTGACCCAGAATGTGCTCCTGTGTGGGGCTGTATGTGCCAGGATGCCCCCGTGTGCACAGTCAGTGTGTTGTGATTGCCGTGGCAGGACTTTGCACTGTCATGCTTCCACTTTCCCTAATTAACCTCACCAATCATCATCATCATCATCATCTTCACTGATTTATTTGTTTTCTCCTAACCTACACTCGTCATGGCTTTGAATGTCAACGGACCTCAATGCGAAGGACCGTCTAATCACGCATGAAGTCAATTGACGATTCACAGCCTGAATCTCTCATGTGATTTAACTTGAATGAAGGGCATGTTTTAATCCCGTTCAGACGATGAAAAGTGGATTTGACGGATGGATGGTAAGTGCCTCTACCCGGTTTTCTCCTCCCACCAGGAGAGCAGGATGAGTCAGTGTGCAGGATTTACCTGAACAAGCTCAAGGACCTCCGCCTGAGGCTAGAGGGCTGCGAGAACCGAACGGTGACACGACTTCACCAGCTGGCTGACAAAGATCCGCTCAAAGCCTGCGCCCAGAAGACCACCGAACAGATGGTGAAAATCCCAAACGGAGACATGATTGATGTTCTTGTCATGACTCTTTCAACAATTCTCATTCCTACTGGCAGAAAGTCCAAACCGAGCTGGAAGGCCTGCAGAAAGAACTGAACTCAATCGTGGAGAAAGCCGAGGAGGTTCTTGCCTCGCCTCAGCAGTCCAGCTCCGGCCCCTTGCTGCGCTCCGAACTGGACGGCAGCCAGAAGAAGATGGATCACGTCTACGCCCTCTCGTCCATCTATCTGAACAAGTAAGGGTCCCTCAGTTTACATTTTCGACACATCATCCTGATGCTCACGTTCTTTTCCTCAGGCTGAAGGCAATTGACGTGGTGATCAGGAACACCAATGACGCAGAAGAGACTCTGAAGAGCTACGAGACTCGTCTGCTGGACGTCCACAGAGTCCCCACTGACGAGAAGGTGGCGGAGAAGCAGCAGAGCCAGATAAAGGTATGAACTACACCACTGGTGTCAAAGTCAAGGCCTGGGGGCCATATCTGGCCCGCCATGTCATTTTATGTGGCCCGCGAAAGCAAATGATCCGTGTCAACTATCATTGTTCCTTGCTTACTGTAAATCTGCACCAAAATCTCAAATTGTCATATGTAATAAATAACGGTAACATTTTGCGAAAATGTGTTCCGGAATTTACACTCACTTGAGCAATAATTGAACAAATACTTGACTGATTTCAAAACTAGTGAGCCATCATTTTTTGTGTACATTTATTCGGCTTCACTGTCGTAACGGCCCTCTGAGGAAAGATGTAACTCCGAAGTGGCCCGCGACAAAAATTAGTTTGACACCCCTGAACTAAACTTTGTTAAACTCGGAACTACGGTTACAAGTGCAAATAAGCGGCGGTGTTAACTTGAGCTTTAATTCTGATGACTCCTCTCCAACAGAAAATGCAAACAGAATCTGAAGCGGACCAGGCCGTGTTCGACCGCATGCAGGACCAGCTCAAGCAAGCGTCGGCCGTCCACGACAAGATGACGCGCGTCCACAGCGAGCGCGACGCTGAGTTGGAGCACTACCGCCAGCTGGTGGCCGGCCTGCAGGAACGCTGGCAGGCGGTGCTGGCTCAACTGGAGATCCGAAAGCAGGAGCTGGAGCTGCTCCGACGCCATATGGCCAGCTACCGGGACAACTACGAGTGGCTCATGCGCTGGCTGGCAGATGCCAGGCAGCGCCAGGAGGCAATCCAGGCGCTACCCGTTGGGGATGGAGCCGCACTGAAGGAGCAACTAGCTGAGGAGAAGGTATTTCACATGCATTCACTGGACGAGTTGACTCATAATTAGAAATAATTATTCGTCAACGTGTTTATGTCTTGATTTGCGCAGCAACTCCTGGATGAGATCGAGAAGAACAAGGGCAAGATCGACAAGTGCCAGAAAAATGCCAAAGACTACATTGACTCCGTTAAGGTGTGTGTGCCTCTGTGCGAGTGTGTATGGATATTGGTGGTGTGTGTAATCGCAAGGACCGTGCAAAATGGCTAAAATTGAATATCTCTACTTTTGCCAGATACCTTGTGAACAATACGATAATATTATTTGTTTTTTTGTAAGAAAATAAATCTGTTATCATTATTATTATTATTAGATTTTTTAAAAGAAAATAAATCAAACTAAAAGCATCCGTTTGTATTTTTTAAAATTATTATTATTAGAACTTACTGATAGCCATCAATAAATAGAAAGTCAGCAACAAATGACAAATAATTAAAATTCATATTCTACTGCAAGTGTGCTTCAAGAATAATTTCATGCTACAACTGAAGTGTCGTGTTTGCGTGCGTGCTTTAACTGCATTGCGTGTGCTGTCGTGCACCAGTTTGTCCACGCACGACCCAGTGAAACATCTCGCGTTTCTCCTTTTAGGATTACGAGCTTCAGCTCTTGACCTACAAAGCCCTGCAGGATCCCCCTGCCTCGCCACTGAAGAAGCCCAAAATGGAGTGCGCTTCGGACGACATCATCCAAGAGGCAGGTTTTCACGAGCAAGATGGTGCTGACCAATTGAAATAAACCGAAATCGTTTAACCCTGTCTCTGCTTTGCCATCCCACGCAGTACGTCGCTCTGAGAACCCGCTACAGCGAGCTCTTGACGCTTGTCAGCCAGTACATAAAGTTCATCACGGACGCGCGCCGTCGTCTGGAGGAAGATGAGGTAACCACTTCCCCTGAACAGCTTTCCTGAACAACTAATTTCATAGTTTGGTCAAAATTGAAGCATGACATATCTTTTGTCTAATACAAAGATCACAGAACTGTTAAAAATGCACAAAACAGCAACCATATAATGTATTACCAGAGTAAAGCGGAATCTACAGCCATTGAACTGTCACATTGCATCACATCACAACTTTCTCATTCCCTCTGCATCATGTCACATAAACTCCTCACTCACTGCCTCTGCACCTATTTTAGCTTTGGGTTTTTCCTCTTTATATGCTCTTGAAATGTTCCAATTCTGATCACTCACCGGCTTGTTTCTTTTTTTTTTTTTTTTTTTTTGCTTTACTTGCCTGCTCAGAACTTGTTTCCTAGACCACTTTAATTTTCACCGGATGTTTTTATGACTTTTTTTTTTTTAATCCTCATTTCTTTTTTTGTACTGCTTGCCAGCGCTTTGTCACGATGAATACTAATCTTAAGAGGGCAGTTAACCCCAAAAATGAAGCAGGTACTTATCTGAAAATATCTGTGCATTGCCAAAGGGGGAAGGTTCAGGATTTAAACGCTCAATTAAACTGACACGTTATTTCACATTTGATTGGTTATTGCCCGCTCATCTAATTCTGCCAGTCACGTGAATGCTGAGCCTTCCTTTGAGTTGTCAATCATGTCTGTCCAATCATTTGTCTAATTTAAAGTGAAAACAAGGGAAATCCTTCCATTGTCTTGTGGATGGTTTTACATCACAGCCCTTTGTTGTAGTTGCCATTTAATATCATTCCCGCGCCTTTTGCCTTGCAAACTCATTAATGGCCCTATGACCTTGGATCAGCAAACAAGCAACATACTCTGCACACTTGCGAAAATCATCTGGTTTGTTATGCCTTATGTCCAGCATATATGAATAGTGCATGAAAACAAGCGCATTTGTGTTTATTTTGTAGAATGACTTTGTCTTCCGTCAGACAAAAAAAAATAATCTTCTCATGCTGCCATTTTTGTATCAACGTTTTCAAATGGCTGCCTAACCCCATCACCTACCGTTTGCTCATGCAGAAAGCGTCTGAGAAGCTGAAAGAAGCTGAGCGAAAGAGGCTGGCCGAGATCCAGGCCGAGTTGGACAAACAGAGGCAGCTGGCCGAGGCTCACGCTCAGTCGGTGGCCAAGGCACAGCAAGAGGCTGACGCTCTCAAGCAGAAGATGAAAGAGGAAGCCGGGAAGCGACAGGATGTCGCTGTGAATGCCGAGAAGCAGAAGCAGAACATCCAGCAGGAACTGCAACAGCTCAAGAGTCTGTCGGACCAGGAGATTAAGACAAAGAACCTCCAGTTGGAGGAGGCTCTGATAAATCGGACTAGGATTGAGGAGGAGATACGCATCATCCGACTCCAGCTGGAGACCACCACTAGGCAGAAGAGCACAGCTGACGAGGAGCTGCAGCTGCTTCGCAACAGAGCCGCCGATGCCGACAAGCTGCGTAAAGCCGCTCAGGAGGAGGCCGAGAGGCTTCGCAGGCAGGTGGCCGAGGAGACCCAGAAAAAAAAGAACGCGGAAGACGAGCTGAAGCGCAAAGCCGAGACGGAGAGGGAAGCCTCCAAGCAGAAGCAGAAGGCCCTGGACGAACTGGAGAAGTTCAAGATGCAAGCGGAGGAAGCCGAGCGGCGCATGAAACAGGCCGAGGAGGAGAAACTCCGGCAGGTCAAGGTGGTGGAGGAGGTCGCGCAGAAGAGTGCCGCCGCCCAGTTGCAGAGCACCTCCAAAACCTTCAACGAAAGAGCGACCAAACTTGAGGAGTCCCTCAAGAGAGAGCAGGGCACTGTCCTCCAGTTGCAGGAGGAAGCTGAGAAACTCCGCAAGCAGCAAGAGGAGGCCAGCAAAGCTCGGGAACAGGCAGAGAAGGAGCTGGAGACGTGGAGGCAAAAGGCCAATGAGGCTCTTCGCTTGAGGCTGCAAGCTGAGGAGGAGGCCCAGAGGAAGAGTCAGGCGCAAGAGGAGGCAGAGAGGCAGAAATTGGAGGCTGAACGCGACGCCAAGAAGAAGGCAAAGGCCGAAGAGGCCGCCCTTAAACAGAAGGAGAGTGCAGAGAAAGAGCTGGACAAGCAAAGGACTTTCGCCGAGCAGATCGCCCAACAGAAGCTGTCAGCCGAGCAAGAATGCATCCGCCTAAAAGCTGACTTTGAACACGCCGAGCAACAGAGGAGCCTCCTGGACAACGAGCTCCACCGTCTAAAGAACGAAGTGAACACCGCTGAAAACCAGAGGAAGAAGTTGGAGGAGGAGCTGGCCAAGGTACGAAGTGAAATGGATGCCCTTCTCCAGTTGAAGACGAAAGCTGAGAAGGAAACACTGTCCACCACGGAAAAGACCAAGCAGCTTCTCGACTCGGAAGTCCTAAAAATGAAGCAACTTGCAGATGAAGCGGCCAGGCTGAGGTCTGTGGCCGAGGAGGCCAAGCAGCAGAGGCAGCTCGCTGAGGAGGAGGCGGCCAAACAGCGAGCTGAAGCTGAGAAAATCCTGAAGGAGAAACTTGCCGCCATCAATGAGGCGACCCGTTTCAAGACGGAAGCAGAGATCACCCTGAAGGCCAAAGAGGCCGAGAATGAAAGGCTGAAAAGACAAGCTGAGGATGAAGCCTACCAAAGAAAACTGCTGGAGGATCAGGCTGCTCAGCACAAACAAGACATCACGGAAAAAATGCAGCATCTGCAGAGCTCATCCAACTCTGAATTGGAGCGACAGAAAACAATCATTGAGGAAACTCTCAGGCAAAGAAAAGTGGTGGAGGAGGAGATCCACATCATCAGGATCAACTTTGAGAAGGCCTCAAAGGACAAATCAGATTTAGAGAAAGAGCTAAAGAAACTGAAAGAGATTGCGGACGACACGCAAAAGAGCAAACGTAAAGCCGAGAAGGAAGCTGAGACGTTGAAGCAGCTCGCCGCGGACGAGGAGAAGAAGCGAAAGGAAGCTGAGGCGAAGGTTAAGAGCATCACAGCAGCGGAGGAAGAGGCGGCACGACAATGCAAAGCCGCCCAGGAGGAGGTGGAGCGTCTGAAAATAAAGGCGGCGGAAGCGAACAAGCAACGGGAAAAAGCGGAGAAAGACGCCAAGCAGCAGGTGGTTCTGGCCAAGGAGGCCGCACAGAAATGCAGTGCAGCTGAGCAAAAGGCTCAAGATGTCCTCAGCAAGAACAAAGAGGGCGATCTGGCTCAGGAGAAGCTCAAGGAGGACTTTGAGAATGCCAAAAAACTGGCACGAGAAGCTGAAAAGGCCAAAGAGAAAGCAGAGAAAGAGGCGGCGCTGCTCCGCCAGAAAGCTGAGGAGGCTGAGAAACAGAAAAAAGCTGCGGAGGATGAAGCCTCCAAGCAGGCCAAAGCTCAGAAAGATGCAGAGAAACTGAGGAAAGAGGCAGAGAAGGAGGCCTCCAAGCGAGCGGAAGCTGAGGCCGCTGCTCTCAAACAAAAGCAGCAGGCTGATGCCGAAATGAACAAGCACAAAAAGGATGCCGAGCAGGCCCTGAAGCAGAAGTCGCAGGTGGAGAAGGAGCTGTCAACTATCAAACTCCAGCTCGACAAAACCGACAAACAAAAGGCGGTTTTGGATGAGGAGCTCCAGCGGGTGAAGGGCGAGGTCAATGACGCCGTTAAACAGAAGACGCAGGTCGAGGACGAACTCTCCAAAGTCAGGATTCAGATGGAGGAGCTTCTAAAGCTTAAGATAGAAATTGAGAGCGAAAACAAGCGTCTCATGCAAAAGGACAAAGATAACACAAAGAAGTTGCTCGCAGATGAAGCCGAGAGGATGAAGATCCTGGCACAGGAAGCAGCCCAGCTTAGTGCAGAGGCAGAGGAAGCCGCCAAACTCCGAAAGACTGCCGAGTCCGACTTAGCCGAACAGAGGGCACTCGCGGAGAAAATGCTCAAGGAGAAAATGCAGGCCATCCAGGAGGCTACCAAGTTGAAAGCAGAGGCCGAAGACCTCCAGAGGCAGAAGGACAAGGCACAGGAGGCTGCCAAGAAGCTCCTGGAGGACAAACAGCAGATCCAGCAGCGGCTGGACAAGGAGACCGAAGGCTTCCAGAAATCACTGGAGGCCGAACGAAAGAGGAAGCAAGAGGTGTCAGCCGAGGCGGAGAAGCTGAAGCTTAAGGTGAAGGAGCTCAGTGATGCTCAGGCTAAAGCCCAGGAGGAGGCCAAAAAGTTCAAGAAGCTGGCAGATGAGGCCAAAGCTCGTCTGGAGGACTCGCATCAGAAAGCCACCGAGACTGTGGTGCAAAAGCTGGAAACTCAGCGGCTGCAAAGCACTAAAGAAGCCGACGACCTTAAGAAAGCCATCACCGACTTGGAAAAAGAGAGGGAGAAGCTGAAAAAAGAGGCAGAGGAGCTTCAGAAAAATTCCAAAGAGGTAATGTAACAAAAATAATCCGTACTCCATAACGATGAAACAATGTTTTGACTGGCTCTTGTTTTCTAGATGGCCATTGCCCAGCAAGAAGAAATTGAGCAACAGAAGGCCATTCTTCAAAAGACCTTCCTCACCGAGAAAGAGCTGCTGTTGAAAAGAGAGCGCGAGGTGGAAGATGAGAAGAAGAAGCTGGAAAAACAGCTCAAGGATGAAGTGATCCGAGCCAAGTCCCTCAAAGAGGAGCAAGAGCGTCAGCAAAAGCTGATGGAGGATGAGAGGAACAAGCTACAGGCCATCATGGATGACGCCTTGCGGAAGCAGAAGGAAGCCGAGACGGAGATGAAGAAGAAGCAGAAGGAAATGGAGGTGCTTGAAAAGAAAAAGAATGAACAAGAGAAACTGTTGGAAGAGGAGAACAAAAAACTGAGGGACAAACTGAACAGTCTCGAGGTAGCATCCAAAGAAATCGCATCTAAAACTGAGGTCCAGACAGAGAAGGGCGCTGGGGAAGAGTTAGTCTCTGCCACGGTGTCGGTCACAACAAAGAAAGTTTACAACGGCTCAGATGTCGATGGCAAGAAGAAAGATTCACCTTGGGCTTTTGACGGAATAAGAGACCAAGTTCCTGCTGAGAGGCTTCATGACATCGGTGTCCTGACCAAAAAAGAATTTGACAAACTGAAGAAGGGTAAAGTCTCAGTGCAAGACTTGGCAAAAACAGACAAGATGCACTCTTGTCTTCAGGGTCAGAGCTGCATCGGTGGCATCTTGACTCCCTCAAAGGTGAAAGTGAGTGTCTATCAGGCCATGAAAGACAACAAGATTACAGCCAATAGCGCCACAATGCTGCTGGAAGCTCAGGCAGCTTCTGGCTACCTCATCGATCCTGTTAAAAACAAATTCCTCTCTGTGGATGAGGCTGTTAAAGAGCAGTTGATTGGCCCCGAACTCCATGACAAATTGCTGTCTGCTGAGCGAGCTGCCACAGGCTTCAAAGACCCTTACACGGGAGACAAAATCTCCCTCTTTGAGGCCATGAAGAAAGGTCTGATTGAGAAGGAACAGGCCACCAGGTTCCTGGATGTTCAGCTTACAACGGGTGGCATCGTTGACCCCATCAACAGCCATAGAGTCTCCCTGCAAACGGCCTACAAGCAGGGGCAGTTTGACGCCGAGATGAATAAGCAAATGCCGGATCACAAGTTGTTTGTGGAACCAAGCACCCAGGAGGCCCTCACCTACAAGCAGCTACTGGACAAATGCACCAAGGACGCAGGGTCAGGCTTGATGATTCTACCTGTGACTGAACAAGCAGGCCAAACTGAGAGAACCTACACAGATGCCGAGATGAAAGAAGTGTTCAGCAAGTCCAACGTGGATGTGCCCTTTGGCAGGTTCAAAGGAAAGACTGTCACCATTTGGGAAGTGATCAACTCTGAGTATTTCACAGAAGAGCAGCGACGAGAACTGATCCGCCAATACAAAACGGGCAAGATCACGGTGGAGAAGATCATCAAAATCGTTATCACTGTCGTGGAGGACAAGGAGAAGAACAATGAAAACGTGTTGAACGGACTCAGGGCTCCTGTGCCAGCCAGCGAACTTCTCGAGTCAAAGGTTATAAGCAAAGACGTATTCAACAAGCTAAGCAACGGCAAAATCACTGTCAAAGAAATCGCGGAGATGGACCCTGTGAAGAAAGCGCTCCAAGGAGCACCGAGCATTTCTGGACTGTTTAACGAACCCACCAAGGAGAAAATGCCTTTCTATCAAGCCATGAAGAAAGAGCTGCTCTCAGCCGAGACGGCCATTAATCTTCTTGAGGCTCAAGCGGCTACTGGCTTCATAATTGATCCCGTCAAAAATGAGCGGATGCCTGTCGACGAAGCCGTCAAGAGGGGGTTGGTTGGTCCAGAACTCCACGAGCGACTGCTATCTGCAGAGCGAGCAGTCAGTGGCTACAGAGATCCTTATTCTGGCAAGAAGGTGTCTCTGTTTGAAGCCTTGAATAAAGGTCTCATCAAGAGGGACCATGGCATTCGTCTGTTAGAAGCACAACTCTCCACGGGGGGAATTATTGACCCAGTTAAAAGTTATCGCGTCCCACACGAGGTTGCCTGCAAACGTGGCTATTTAGACGAGGAAACCAGCAAGACTGCGGACGAGACCAAGGTCTTCCACGATCCCAACACACTGGAGTCCGCCACGTATGCGCAGTTGATGAAGAAATGCCTCTCCGACAATGAAACTGGTCTTCCCTTGCTCCCCCTCTCAAAGAAGGCTCCAAAGCCCAAAGAGGATCAAGAGATTACAGAGGCCAAAACCAAAGAGGCTTTGAACCAAAGCACAGTGGAGCTGGACTATGGACCTTTTAAAGGCAGAAAAGTCACAATCTGGGAAATCATCACCTCCGAGTACATCACAGAGGAGAAAAGAATCGAACTGATTCGCCAGTACCGAATGGGGCATGTGACAATAGAAAAGTTGATAACGGTTGTGATGACCATCATGGAGGAAAGAGAGACCCAGGCAAAAGAAAAACTCTGTTTTGAAGGTCTTAGGGAACCAGTTCCTGCCAGCGCGTTGATGGATGCCAATATCATTGACAAAGCCACGTTTGATCAGCTCCAGCAAGGCACAAAGACTCCTCAGGAAGTGGGTCAAGACGATAAAGTCAGAAAGTATCTGCACGGCACACAGCGTATTGACGCCATTGCAATGGAAGCCACAAACGAAAAGCTGAGCATATATCAAGCTATGAAAAATAACATTCTGCAGCCGAATACTGGCCTTGCACTGCTTGAAGCCCAAGCTGGAACTGGCTTCATAACAGACCCAGTAAAAAACATGAAATATTCCGTGGATGATGCCGTCAAGGCCGGAACTGTTGGTCCAGAGCTTCACGAGAAACTTCTCTCTGCCGAAAAAGCAGTGACGGGATACAAAGATCCATACACGGGCAATAAGATTTCTCTGTTCCAAGCCCTGAAGAAAGAGCTGGTGCTGAGGGAGCATGCCATTCCTCTTCTGGAGGCTCAGTTTAACACAGGAGGCATCATTGATCCCGTCGGGAGCCATCGCATTCCCACTGATGTTGCTGTTCAGCGTGGCTTTTTAAGTAAACAAATGGCCAAATCTTTTAACGAACCCTCAGGTGACGTCCGGTGCTTCACCAATCCTAACACCAATGAAAGTCTCACATACAAGCAGCTTCTGGAGAAATGTGTCAAAGATCCCAACTCGGGTCTGTGCTACTTGCCGCTGTCCAAAGCTGAAGTGGCTGCTCCTGCTGAGAAGTCCTACGAGTACACCGAGGAGCAAGCCCAGGCAGATCTAGCAAACACTCAAATTGATATCCCGCTCAAGAGCTTTGAAGGCAAGAGCATGACCATTTGGGAAATCATGAACTCCAACATACTTCCCGAAGAGGAGAGACGCCGCCTCATGGAGCAGTTTCGCTTGGGAACAATCACAAAAGAGAGAATGCTCATCATCATCATTGAAATCATTGAGCAAAGGGAGGCTGAAAAGGCTGAACAGGGCATGTCGTGTGACATCATCAGAAGGAGAATTACAATCGAGGAGCTGTATAGTGCTCGAATTATAGACCTGCAGACTTACAACCTTTTGAAGCAAGAAAAAATGACCATCAGTGAGATCATGGCAATGCCATCGGTCAAACAGTACCTTTTTGGAACCGGGTGCATTGCTGGCATTATGTCAGACACTCCCAGCAAAGTCAGCATCTATCAAGCCATGAAAAACGGGAAGATTAAGCCCGAAGTTGCTCTGACGCTTCTCGAGGCCCAAGCAGCAACTGGCTTTATCATCGATCCGGTGAAAGATGAACTTCTCACGGTGGATGAAGCAGTGCGCAAGGGGCTCGTTGGGCCTGAACTTCACGACAAACTTCTCTCTGCCGAGAGAGCCGTGACAGGCTACAAGGATCCATACACCGGAAAAGTGATTTCTCTTTTCCAAGCAATGAAGAAAGATTTGGTTCCTGAAGATTATGCTTTGAGGCTTCTGGAAGCCCAAAATGCCACCGGGGGGTTAATGGATCCCGAATACTACTTCCGCCTGCCTGCGGACGTTGCCATGCAGCGTGGGTACATCAACAAAGAGACACTGGACAGAATATCCGAGCCGGCCGCCAATGTGCAAGGTTATACCGACCCCACGACAGACGAGAACATGTCCTATTCTCAGCTCCTGAAAAGATGTCGGCTGGACAAAGAGAGTGGACTGAAGCTGCTTTCTCTAGCGGACAGGAGACTTCTCTTCAAGGGCCTCAGGAAGCAAATCACTGTGGATGAGCTGCTTCGTTCTCAGATTATTGACCAAAAGATGTACAATGAACTCACTCAGGGCACCATCAGTGTGGAGGAGGTCAGCAGGGACCTGAAGAAGTACCTCGAAGGCGTCAGCTGCATTGCCGGTGTCTTTGTAGAATCTACCAAAGACCGCTTGTCTATCTACCAAGCCATGAAGAAGAACATGATCAGACCAGGAACTGCCTTTGAGCTTCTTGAGGCCCAGGCTGCGACGGGGTACGTTATCGACCCCATCAAAAATCTGAAACTGAATGTCAACGAAGCCGTTAAGATGGGTGTCGTGGGTCCGGAGTTTAAAGACAAACTGCTGTCAGCTGAGCGAGCAGTCACGGGCTACAGGGATCCCTATTCTGGCAAAGTCATCTCATTGTTCCAGGCCATGAAGAAGGACTTGATCTTGAAAGACCACGGCATCCGCCTGCTAGAAGCTCAGATCGCCACGGGGGGAATCATTGACCCACAGGAGAGCCATCGCCTGCCAGTGGAAGCGGCATATGAACGTGGCCTCTTTGACGAAGAAATGAACCAAATTCTCACCGACCCGTCTGACGACACTAAGGGCTTCTTTGACCCTAACACAGAGGAAAACCTCACTTACCTCCAGCTCATGGAGAGATGCATGACGGACCCTCAAACAGGGCTCGCGCTCCTGTTGCTGAAGGAAAAGAAACGGGAAAGGAAGACCTCCTCCAAGTCATCTGTCCGTAAACGCAGAGTTGTCATCGTTGATCCAGAAACGGGCAAGGAGATGTCAGTGTATGAGGCCTACCAGAAAGGACTCATTGACCACCAGACTTATTTAGAGCTAGCAGAGCAGGAGTGCGAATGGGAGGAAATAACCAGCACCTCGTCTGATGGAGTTGTAAAATCCAAGATCATTGATAGGAGGTCCGGACGACAGTACGACATCGATGACGCCATCTCAAGCGGCCTAATTGAGAAGTCGGCGTTGGACCAGTACCGCTCTGGAACTCTATCTATCACGGAGTTTGCAGACATGCTATCTGGAAATTCCAGTGGCGTTAGATCAAGGTCATCCTCCTTTGGATCCACTTCCTCTTACACCTCAAGTCCGATGCCTAGCATAAAAACACCGTCTGTCCCGTGGAATGACCCCACCGAGGAAAGTGGCCCTGTAGCTGGAATCTTGGACACCGAAACGCTGGAGAAGGTGTCTGTCACTGAGGCCATTCACAGAAACCTAGTGGACAACATAACCGGCCAGAGGCTGCTGGAAGCTCAGGCCTGCACTGGAGGAATCATTGACCCAAACACTGGTGAAAAATTCTCCGTCACAGACGCTGTGAACAAAGGACTTGTGGACAAGATCATGGTGGACCGTATTAGCCTTGCACAGAAGGCTTGCAATGGATATGAGGACCCTCGAACCAAAACTAAAATGTCAGCTGCTCAAGCCCTCAAGAAAGGCTGGTTGTACTACGAGGCCGGCCAGCGGTTCCTGGAAGTCCAATATCTGACTGGTGGTTTAATTGAACCAGACATCACCGGGCGAGTCTCTCTGGACGATGCCTTGAAGAAAGGCACCTTGGATGCTCGCACCGCGCAGAAGCTCCGTGATGTCAGCACCCACTCCAAGTACCTCACATGCCCCAAAACCAAACTCAAGATCTCCTACAAGGATGCTTTGGACAGAAGCATGGTTGAGGAAGGTACTGGCCTCAGGCTTCTGGAGGCATCCTCCCAGTCCAGCAAAAGCCTCTACAGTCCCTACAGCATCAGCGGCTCAGGCTCGGCAACCGGCTCACGTTCCGGTTCCAGGTCCGGCTCCAGAAGAGGAAGCTTTGACGCAACTGGATCCAGTTTCACCACCACTTTCTCTTCGTCTTCATCCTCCTACAGTTCGCCGAGTTATGGGCGACGATATTGAGGATCAACTGTAAAGCCACTGAGATGCCTGTCAGTGAACTCAAGACTACACAGTTTCTGCTCTGCATGTGGTCGTTGCAAGACATTAGATGTTTAATTTTGTACTTCTTTGTGTATCTATATACCTTTACCTATGTACATTTTGTTGTATCGTTTAATCACTGAAATAGACAGGAAATTAGCTTTGAGTGTTAACACTACAACCGAAAGAACATACTCTTTGATCGTCATCTGTCGAGCCTTCTGAATATGGAGCGTATTTCTCAAAAATGAATATACTGAAAGCTCAAGGCCACTCTGCAGAGCAGAATCCGAAGTCTCGTAACGATCGCTGACATTAAGAATGTCTCTCAACACTAAACTTCAAGATCTTTGTCCTCGATCATGTTGCTGCACACCTACTAAACTACAGCCGGGCCCTATTCCCGTCATCTGGAATAAAACATGGACTCAATGGGAACCACCAAAGGGCACATTCCCATGCACTGGTAGACCACCAACACATCAGTCTGACTTTATAGAGTCTTGACACCAAAGTAATACAAATAGTCGCTGCTTATCCGGACCCCGCCGACTGGTACGTGAGGACATAATAGTTAGCAATGTCTTGCCCGCTTGTCCTGATGTCCCGTCTTCTCCTTTTTAGATACCGTGCTCCGCTTCTTCCCAGAGACCTTCACCTGGACTTTCACTGTAGCCGGAATTTATGAAAAAAGTCACTCTCGCGACTAACCTTGAGCTCAGTTGATGTTAGAATCCCATCAAGTGCCTGCAAAAAACAAAACAAATACGTGGCTGATGCATATTATAAAGATGGTGCTGCGGTTTATTGATGCCTGCATGACTGACCGAGCAGGACGCGATCAGGTTTATCTCACAATCCACAAACACTCATGAATGTTAATATTGACATGACTGTATGTACTGTATAACCACGACTGCTGGAAGCCATTAACAGATTCTTAGTTTTTCAGCTTTTTAAAAAAAAAATTATTTTTTTTGGGGAAGCCACCAGCCACTGTTTATTTTTCGATGTGAAAGCAACACCTAATTATCTAGCCTATATCCTTTTATTTTCCTACACACTATATTTGAGTTGCATGATTTACTAATATTTAAAAAATATATATATGAATCTGGCTCCCACCCCAACCCCCCTCCTCCGCCCCCCAATTATCCGAGCCGCTTATCCTCACGAGGGTCGTTGTACCCTTTAAATCATTTGTTGTGTTATTATGATGATGATGATGCACCAAAGGGGTTTGAAGGATATATTTTAATGCGTGGTGTATTTATAATTTTTAAAAAACGCTGAAAGGAATAAAGTTGTAACACCCTCGCTATGTAAATAAAGGACATGAAACGCTCATGACTCTATGACCATTACTCATCAGACTTAAAAATATGATGTATAAAAAAAGGTTATTGGCCTGCAATTTTTGTCCAGAAATCAGGACTTTGTCATTGCGGCTTTACACATTCAGATAAGGCGTGTGGTGTGGACAGCCCAAATGTCTGGAACAAATGTTTAGCGGTGGGGGGGGTGTCACAGGGGGTTAGTGAGGGGGATGTTTAACATCACATTCTGGTCACGGCTTCTTACACGGAGGTGGCATACTAAAAATATGACAACTTTGAAATTGGACAACCCACCACAGAGCACAACCGTAAAACGGGGAAAAGACACATTTGATGGCCAGGATTAAAAAGGTTTGGTAATTTGACTCTTGGGTGTATCCAAAGAAGCCAAGAACAACCTGTCATAAGACATGGGGGGGGGGGGGGGGTTGTAATAGCAAAAAGTCGGCCATGTGCAAGTGGTGAATAATTGTCCAAATTAGAATTTTTGCCCCTAGCAGAGATCAACCTAATGCCCTTTTAGAGGAGCAGTCTTGTCAATTTTTCATGTCACTCCACGGGGAGGGAAAAGGAAAAAAAAAAAGTGACCCCAGTGTAATTACATGTTGAGCTCTTGGACAGTGGCAAGTGCTTTTAACACAAAGTGTTAAACTTGACACTGTGGTGGCCGCTCCTTTGCAAACAGATTTAATCTCCGTTGAAAGCTGGAAATTTCACGGTTTGACTTCAACCTCCCATCCTGATATCGAGGCCAGAGATAAAACCAGTGCAAAAGGGAATTTAAACGCGGGTGAGTATCCGACCCTTTTTTTTTTCCTTCTTAATTTTCCAATAAATAACACATGGATGGCAAAGATTAGGCCGTGCAGGATTGTAAGAGCAAAGATTAAGGATGTGCAAGAAGCAGATATCCATCCAAATTGGGCTTGGCCTTGCCAGAGGTCTGATTAACTCTCGTTGACTTCCCTGTCAATCATCGAGTCACTGCTTTTGTTTTGAAGTGTTTGCGTGGGGAAATAACAAGTGCTACGAGGAGCCAGATACAACACGCAACAAATCCGTGACTCGTGTTTAACATTCACGTCTTTTCAGTTGAGATGTCTTGACAAGCACTGAGAAGCAAACTACTCTGTCAAGCAAGACTTCACCCCGCCCCCCCCCCACCTCCCCTCATCCCCCTTTCGGCTGAAACTGGGTGCGCCTGTGATTGCCCAAACATTAAAAACCTGCCGGGTGCAGTCACAGCGTGATGGCATGCGTTTAAAACGACTTGGTTTTGTGTTGCGGTGAAATGTGTGGGCGAGTTGTCGTCCTGACGTGCCTCTCGAGTCTTTCGATGGCTAATGTGTGTTTGAGTGGGTCAGCCTCTGCGGTTTCTTGCGGTTTTAGTGTACAAACAGAAGCAGGATGAAGCCCAGAGTGAGGTTCATCCTAAAAAAAAAACACACACGAGCTGAAGATTTGAGGCAAAAATAGCAGGCTGATGTTAGACAGACTTGAAAACTGGGTGCGGTCCCTGACAGCAGTGGACAATGTAGGAACGCCGCTGCTAACATTCCTAGCCAGGGAAAGTTAGGAATGGGGTGGAATCCTGTAGGACAGGGGTCAGCAATTTGAAATATTCAAAGAATCATACCGGCCGTTTAACACGATTTAAAAAAAAAAAAAAGGTTTGACATAAAATTAGGATAACACCTTGGTTGAAGCCGACTTTCAAATAAAATAGTCAATCTCTCTCTCTCTATACACACATATAAGGAGTCTCATAAAATGCCTTCATTCAGCTGTTGCTTATTAATGTAGTTTAATTTTCAAGTGTAGAATCAAACATGCATATGAATTAGGTAGTGATGGTGAATTCATCTTGCCACTTCCCCCCCACGGAACTCCCAACTACCACATTTGGAAAGTAAACACGCCGACAGTGTCTAGCCCAAAAAAATGCCCAGAGGCAAAAAAAAAATCTCTCCCTGTGTTCTATTTAAATTTTACTATTGTGGATTTGCAGTAATCTTTTAATGTTTTTAGTTTGTTTTCTTTATGTGTTGTAAATGTGTTGGCTGTGATTTCAGGTGAGCTTGTGTTTTGTTTGAGCCTGTTCCCACTTAAAGCAGTGACCTTCAAAAAAAACCTCCCTGTGGATGCCACTCCTTCTCCTGTGTAGCAACATGACTTCATCATGAGGTAAATCCGATAAGTCGGCTTTCAATTCAAAATCGTACTCGCTTGTTAGTCAACCGGATTGATTGACGTCACCTCGGAGGAACCGCTTTCTGACCCGCCATTTTACCCCTAAAAAAAAAGTTGCACCCCTGAGACTTGTACCCAGCTGTCGTTAGTTCTCGTTTGTAATTTTGCGATCTAATTATTTCCCACGGAAGTGGGGTGGGCGAAAGATGCTACTCAATAATATTTCACCATGAACGGCCTAAAAGGCTTTATTATCTCCCCCAAACACAAGGTAGGCTCATATTTATTTGCTGCGAGCTGGTTGGCGCATATGCGTGGCAAAGCAAGCTATGACAACATTTGACGTCAGGCGTCTAAAATGCCGTTACTACCTACCGTCATCCACAAGATGACAGTTTGACAACAGCCAACCTCCGCATACTTGCTTGAATCGCTCATTTGAATGTTTGATCGTCGCGTTTGTTTTTTTGTAATTTTGTCTGCCTATCCCCTTATTTTTCATGAAAAAAAAGATATTCAATGTTTGTCGGTGTTTTAAGAATTTTAGGGTGTTAATTACAGAAACAACAAAGTTCCATTATATTTTGTTGAGATCTAAGGACATTTATTGTCTTTTTTTCCCCTCCCCCTTTCGAATCCATTTGCTTTTTGGCCAAGTGGAGCTGTGACTACCCCGTTTTGTAATTACTGCCACCTACAGTTTTGAAGTGGTACAGCATCCTCGAGTCGTTTTGCGCTTTCTCCGCTAACATTTTGCACTTTAAACTCCTCTTATCTCGGCACCTTAAATGTTTTGTCCATTTAAAAAAAAGGCATTGCATTGTTTAACTGAAGATCAAATCAATCTAGGTGCCGAGCACACACACGCGCAAAACAATTGGCGCTTATCTAATCGGAATGCGACACCTACGCTAAAGTTCCTGCTTGCTCGTGATGTAATGGAATTCAAGCGTGACGAAGCGCAAGTAAAAGTCCTAACTTGCCTGTCATTTAAAGCTGTTAAATTTCATTCCGTGCATCATCATCTAAGTAATGACTGCTTTGGTGACTTTTTTTTTTTTTTAATTGTCCATGCGTAAAACTGCATCGTGTGTCTACATGTTCATGTGTATGTGTGCGCCTGTGTGCATGGTTACCCATAACAGATAAGATTTCACATCTCCGCTGCTATGCTGTAAAACAACGTTGCCCAACCTTTGTGCCAAGGCACTTATTTTATATTCTGAAAAAAAAAAAACAGGCTACTGAACTGGCGCTTGGCAAAAAAAGAAAACCCCAAAACCCCCAGATATGACCTATATAAAAAAAAATATATATATATATATGACCTGTGAGTGTGACATTGTCTGTCTACATGCATTGCTCTGCCATCTGTATTCAGATGTCCGTTGAGTAAAGGGTTATACCTGTAAGTACTGCAATGTTGCTAGATTCGTGAGCCCATCAGTGGCGCTTTGCATTGTTTGTTAGCATTAAGCTAAATCGGCAACGGGATGTGGTTGTTTCCAATAGACCTGTAATTCTCTTTGTTTGATGTTTAGTTGGAGAGTAAACTTGAACTGATGGACTGTACTCTTGCATTTGAGCGACAGAAACTCTCCACACTTTGCTTTTTAGCCAGAGGTAAATAAGTAATTCTAGATCTAATCGAACTAACAAGTGAAACTGGATATACAGCACTTTATTGGTGTGGCTGAGGGGATCTCACTTTCTACGCGGAACATTTTTTTTTTCTGATAGGGGCTGGTTAAATTAGTTTTGGATGTTTCATTCCAGTTAGTTTTTATTTTGTTTAGACCTTTTTTTTTTTAATATACTTACTTTTAAATTATTTTTGGGGGCAGGTTTGTTTGTTTTTCAGAAAATGAGTGTGTTGATATATGAAGTATTAGAGTGCCAGATTTAAAACAAAAAAATAATAATTTAGTGTTGTGTAAGAAAGTATATTAGCTACAATTCTCAAACGACTCTTTGACCTTCCTTCTTCTGGCCAAACAGCAATACTGAAATTAAAACCTTCAATTGTACCCCGAAAGCTCATGTATGATATAATTGACAAAGATGAAAAAGACGATTTTTGCCATAATTTTAGGTTATTTTGGTTGATGTAATACTGTATGTACTTTCTGTGAGTTTTAATTTTTTGAAAATCCATTTTATTTTTATTTCATTAAAAAAATATATATATATAAAAAATAGGGTGGGGAGGATTTTTAGTTATTTTGTTACTTTTTAACTCTAAAAAGTTTGTAAAGATCATGCGATGCGAAATGATGTTTCTGATTGGCCACTACATCTGCAACAAAAGTTGCAGAACCCTGCACACTGCAAAGCAGTTAAGTCGCATCCGACCGCGTCGCTCAGTGGTTGGGAATCACCCGCGGTCGAAGATCCACCGCAAGGTAAATCATCTACCCGTTATCTTCAAATCCAACTTTGACAGTTGACACGGTGTGTTCCTGTCATTTTAAAGCGCACCTGTAGCATAATTAAACATTCCACACACACCCCCGCATTGTTTCAGAGAACAATGGGGTCGCTCAAAGGAAGTCGAAAAGAATTCTCTCTGGGTCTCGACTGCCCCAAGGTCCTCCCCGGGAGGAGGAAGTTCCACAGAGGCGTAAGTGGGGGTGGGGCTTGGCCCACCGGGACTCTTCTTAAATCCGGCTGCCCCGCTGGACTTCCGAGGAGATTTTGTGAGCACCTTGGGAATGTCTCTTACACCGGATGACATCGGCTGCTGACGTTGGACTTTGCGCACTCCAGGCTGCGGCAAAAAGTGAGCTTTTTTATTTTTTCTTCTTGCCTTATCCCGTCCTGTCATTCATGTCAAGCCTCAGTAGATAGAACGAACTGAAAGCATAATTTAGTCAAAAGTGCGATTTGACTCGACTCGACACTTGTTAAAAAAAAAAAAAAAAAAAAGTTTTAGTTTCTTTCCTGGCACTGATAGTGAAATGTCAATATCCTGCTTGGTGAGCCAACACCCTCCCTGATTTAAAAAAAAAAAAAAAAACAGAGACAGCAAACATTCCTCACTCAGTCGCCTTTCGCCTTGCTTGTACAAATGTCACTCGTAACTTCCTTAACATCTCACAAGTTGAGACTTGTGGACGCAAGGTAAGCAGCGCGACAGAAAGTGTGACCTCGTACTCGGACGGACTTTTTATTGCATTTATTTATTTATTTCCAAGAGAGAATCTACTGAACGGATTGTAGAGAATTTCCCTGACTATCTCCAACTTTTTTTTTTTTTTTTTTTTGTAGCTTGGAGGCCGTTGACTTTTGATTGACGCGACAAGCATCGTTGGTGGCTCCCAGACATTTTTTTTTTTTCGCTCGGCTGCACGACACTTGTAACTCGCAAAGACAGGAAGGTGAGACGTCAATTAGCACATGGAAGGAAATATGCATGAGTCGCACGAAACACAGTTTTAATAGTCATGTTCCTTTTTTTTTTCCTTAAACGGCTTGGTTTTGTTTTTTGGCATTGAGAGAAGAGGGAAGTAATTACTCACATTACTCTTTCATTCTTTTACGACTGTATTTTAAGATGTTTTCAAACATTATTTAATTGTCATCAAACATGTTAACGCAGAAGTAACATCAGACGCTAAAAGGGAGGCGCAAATGTTTCATTTCGATCCCTTCTTTTGCATATTTGATTCATTCATCCGCATGATCTCTCACCGGCCGTCTTCCTCAATTCAGCTCAAGTTTTATCTCTTGAGTGCCAAGTCACAATTGAGGTGCAGAACACAAACCTTCAACTTTCATTTTTATTTGGGAAAAAAAAATGCTGAAATCAGATTTCAACATTTGAGAAGCGTAAATGTTATGTAATTATTATTATTTTTTCTCCCCCAATACTGCACTCAACATAAAATGTAAACAGAGACCTCAAATATTCCGGCACAATATTTTGAATCACGTCACCTACTTAAGTAAAACTATCGATAGAAATACTTCACCTACATCTCATTACTGATAGGTGGACTGTCCATCTTAATTAATTTGAGATGCCTCATTTTTTTTTCCGTTTTCAGCTCTGGAAATGTGCTCGAATACAAGTTGACATGCAATGACGTCCAAGTGCCTTTACTGGAACCTTTTGTAATCTTTCCAGGTTTCCTGCGGTAAACAGGAACGCTGGCAATGACAGTTACTGTCATGCAATGATTAAATGAGTAAACGAATTGTTCCTTATATACATGGCAAAAAAAAAAACAAAACATTGTCGACATCTATCTTGACATGAACACTTGTAAATATCGCTTTCAGGCCTAAAATTGTATTCAGTTATTATTCTACAGAATAGTTTATTGGTGCGATAAGATTGTGTGATGTGTGTCTATAATTATTGCAGTTGTGAAAGCTTTACGACCGTCTGATGTGAAAGTGAAATCTCACTTGCGGAACGTTGTGTTTGATTCGGGTAAATTTGCACAAACCCAACTTTCAAATCGTTGATCGAAGCATGCAATACTTTTGTTAAACCGGGGGCACATGCAAGCTGCTGTTGCGCAAACAAGAGGCACTTGTGTTTTGTGTGCAGACGCACGGCCAGTTTGACCTGTAGGTTCTCATTGTGATGACATCACGCCGGGTGAGGGAAATGAACACCTTGAGACAAAGCGGGAAGATAAAAGAGTGACAGAGGCTATTTTTTTAATTTGCGACTCCTTGGCAAAATAGGACCGAGTACTTGACGGGCAACTTCACTCGCAAGATTAGCATTCGCGGGTAATGCCGAAACTCTGCTGTTTTTAAGTCGCGATGTAATCACGGAGGTCACAAAAGTGTTCCGATGATGGTTTATTGTGAAAATGATGAACTGAAACTGATGGTTGAATGATGAAATGAATGCCTTCTCTCTGCAGGGGAGTGATTGAGCCATAAACCTTGGAGATTTTGGAAAGTCGATCCAGCGTCAAGGCTGCCAACATACTCCAAACGAAACCCATCTATCGAATTGGGGTAAGTCTTTTTGTACTTTTTCTGAGGTCGATATTTTACAATGTAGCGAAGAAATTGTCGACTGTGAATACAACAATATGAATACAGAGGTGCTGTCTGGTGGCAGTCAACTTATCTCATATCACTCCAAGCCACCGTTTTGATGAGCGCTGAACATTATTTTTTTTCATTGCAATCCCCTTGTGAAAGTTCAACTGTCAAACTAAACAAAATACAAAGAGAAATACATGTTTTATATTTGAAAAAAAAAGGATATCCAGATCTATATTATACTGCCCCCAGGTGGCAGTGGTGCGCAGAACAGAAGGAGCAGCACAATGTCCATTGAACTAAAGCAAAGAAAAAACGATTCTTTAAATTCTATTTAAATATGTTCTTGCTGCGGGTCTTTATCAATTATTAGAGAATGCTACGTAGATATATATACACACAGTGATAATTTTACAGTTTGAGCCCAGCGAGTTCCAGGGACTCGCTGATCAGAAAAGTATGAGTCCCATTATGCATTGAGAGAGTCCCAAATTTTGATTTCTGAAATGGTCTACTTATTCAATTGCATATGATAATAACACAAACAACAACAATATAGATTGATAATAGGTTTATTTCTTATAAACAAATGCTGCAAAAATTTAAATAATTCAGGCATACAAGATTTGCTGAGAAATAGGTTCTTATTTGATCCCATGGTTCAGTCTTTGAGTTCATAAATTCTCCTCTCTTTACTCTGCTTCCAATGTGATTATCGCAAAAAACTATCCAACTTTAGCTGCTTCCTCTGTGATATCTCCACAATAAACATTCGCAACACTTGTTCGCAACACTTGTTTTAACGTTACACAACTTGGCAATCGTCTGCTGATCTTGCCAATCTCGTCTCGCGAGAACGGAAATCTCGTCACGTGAGATTACTTAAAGCGAGATCAAAACAACAATGGCGGCGATTGTCAAACTGCGATCGTTGCTGGAAAAAAAGATGTAACATCGTTTTTTGTTGTTATTGTTGTTTTGACTGAGAAATTTCCTTGCGTCCCAAAAACGCACATTATTTGGAACTGTGCGTCCCGCGGGAAAATTATGCGTCTAGGACGTGGGACGCAGAGGTAATGAGATGGCTGTATTTATATATATATATATATATATATATACAGGGCGGCCCGGTAGTCCAGTGGTTAGCACGTCGGCTTCACAGTGCAGAGGTACCGGGTTCGATTCCAGCTCCGGCCTCCCTGTGTGGAGTTTGCATGTTCTCCCCGGGCCTGCATGGGCTTTCTCCGGGTGCTCCGGTTTCCTCCCACATTCCCCCCCAAAAAAAAAACATGCATGGCAGGCTGATTGGACGCTCTGAATTGTCCCTCGGTGTGAGTGTGGGCGTGGATGGTTGTTCGTCTCTGTGTGCCCTGCGATTGGCTGGCAACTGATTCAGGGTGCCCCCCGCCTACTGCCCGAAGACGGCTGGGATAGGCTCCAGCACCCCCCGCGACCCTAGTGAGGATCAAGCGGTTCGGAAAATGGATGGATGGATATATATACAGTATATATATATATATATATATATATATATAATTTTGTGGGGAGGCTATTATACAGGGGTGTCAAACTCATTTTTGTCATGGGCCATATTTTAGTTACCGTTTCCCATGGAGGGCCGTTATGACTGAAACCATTTAAAGAAGTCGCGAATAAGAGTTTTGTTTAATTTACTGTCATGACGGGTTTGGTTAGAAGAAAATGCTTACTATACCCTTCTTATTTATTTGATGAATTTGAAATTTCGGTCCAGATTTTAGCTGGCATCATGGAAGTTGACATGTTTGATTTGCTTTTGCGGGCCACATAAAATGAGGTGGCAGGCTGGATCTGGCCCCCAGGCCTTGAGTGTGACACCTGTGCTACAATGGATTAATTTTCATTCATTTTAATGGGAAAATATGATTTGAGATACAAATTTATTGAATTCCAAACATGGTCGCAGAACAAATTAAACTTGTATGACTCATTTTTTAAAAAATATTAATCAGATTCTCCATATATGTGTAGAATGGACTGTAAATTCCAAGACAGTACTGTGGAAAATGTCTCAGAGTTGTGTTGTATGTTTGGCTTTTGAAAACCCTCTGTTATTTTTAACTACCTCTCCATAATGGGCCCATGCAATACTTTTGGCTCTCAACCTGTTCGTTGAGAATCGCTCCGTTTGACAGTTCTGATACAAATGTTTCCCTTAAACCGTAGGCCAAGATGGAGTCTGTTGATTCAAATGAGAAGCAAAGTGGCCACACCCAAATCCATGGCCCTGTGGCGGGTGTCTATCTGGGCAAGTCCAAGCAGAAGATCAGCATATACGAAGCCATGAAGAAAGGTCTGCTTAAACCTGGAACCGCGCTGGCCCTGCTGGAAGCCCAGGCCGCCACAGTAGGTGTTGTAGACCCTGTGAAGAACCGAATACTTCCAATCCTGGAGGCCGTCAAGGAGGAACTCGTCGGACCTGAGTTGAAGGAGAAGCTACTTTTTGCAGAGAAGGCTGTCACCGGTTACGAAGACCCTTACACTAACCAAACCATATCTGTGTTCCAAGCCATGCAAAAAGACTTAGTGCCCAGAGATTACGGTTTGAGACTACTTCAAGCGCAAATGGCCACGCACGGCCTGTTTGATCCCATTGAGAAGACAAACATTCCAGTGGAGTCAGCCATCCAGAAAGGCTACTATGAAAAAGGTCTGCTGGATGACCACATGTCAGAGTTAAAGGTGTTCTACAATCCGAGCACACAACAGCACGTCAACTACAAAGCCCTGGTGGAAAAGTGCATTGTGGAAGCTGACACAGGTCTACTTCTTCTCCCCATCTTCATCACCTTCAAAGGGTTAAGACGGGGAATTTCCTCTGCAGAGCTCTTTGAGTCCAAGATCATTGACAAGGAAATCTATGACAAACTGCAGAAGGGTAAGACCACAACCCAGGAAGTGATGCTGAATGAGACGGTGAAAGAATACCTTCAGGGGAAAGGCAGCATCGCGGGCATTGCGATACTCTCATCCAATCAGATACTGAACATCTATGAAGCCATGAAGCAGAGCATACTGATGCCTGGGACGGCGCTAGTTCTGCTGGAGGCGCAGGCTGCAACGGGGTTCATGATTGATCCCCTCAAAAACAAAAAGTTCACTGTGGACGAGGCTGTAAAAAACAAGCTCATTGGCCCCGAATATTATGCTAAGCTGCGCTCCGCCGAACGAGCTGTGACTGGATACAAGGACCCATACACCGAAGAAACCATTTCGCTCTTTCAAGCACTTTCCAAAGATCTCATCTTGAAAGAACACGGGATCCGCCTACTGGAGGCGCAAATTGCCACAGGGGGAATCATCGACCCGATCCATAGCCACAGACTCCCCACAGAGGTGGCCTTCAAAAGAGGCTATTTTGACCAAGAAATGAAAGCCATACTCGAGGATTCGGGAGATGACACAAAGGGATTCTTTGACCCAAACACAGAGGAGAATCTGACATATCTTCAGCTGATAGAAAGGTGTGTTACAGATCCTTCCACTGGACTCTGCCTCCTTCCGCTTCGAGACAAATCCGATGGACTCAACTTCGCCTTTATTGAATACCAAACGAAGATGGCCTTCAAACAGAAGAAGGTGAAAGTGACATGTGGCAAGTATGCGGGAATGACGGTATCGCTGTGGGAGCTGCTGATGTCAGACTACTTTGATGAAAAGCAGAGGAAAGAGATCATACGCAAATACCGTGAGAGGAAGTTCACAATCGAGATGATTGTCACAACAGTTCTAGAAACCATTGAGGCATCTGTCAAAAACACCAAGGTCATCTTTGAAGGCATCAGAGAAACGGTCACGGCCAAACAGCTGGTTGAGGCCGACATCATTAGCCAGGACGTCCTCGATGATCTGAAGAAAGGGAGGAAGTCTGTTAAGGAGGTGGTTGAGGATCAAAATCTACATGTGTACCTCCAGGGGAAAGACAGTATTGCAGGTGTTCTTCTTCCTGACTCCCAGATCATGACCATCTACCAAGCCAGAAAGAAAGGCAAACTCATGCCAGGAACAGCTCTGATTTTACTTGAGGCACAGGCGGCAACAGGATTTATCATCGATCCTATTGGAAACAGAAAGTTTTCGGTGGATGATGCCATCAAAGCCAAGATTGTTGGGCCTGATTTATGCCTAAAGCTGCGCTCTGCAGAGAAGGCGGTGACAGGATACAAAGACCCGTACTACAGGACCACAATCTCTCTATTCCAAGCAATGCAAAAAGACCTCATAGTGAAGGACCACGGTATTCGACTCCTGGAGGCACAAATTGCCACTGGCGGCATCATCGACCCAGTGAACAGCCATCGCATTCCCGTCCAAGTGGCCTACAAGCGTGGGTACTTTAATGAGGAAATGAACGAGATCTTGAGTGATCCCAGTGATGACACCAAAGGTTTTTTTGACCCCAACACACATGAGAACCTCACCTACTTGCAGCTCATGGCCAGATGTGTCAAAGATCCCAGTACGGGACTTTGTCTCCTGCCACTCAAAGGCAAAAGTCACAAAATCAACATCGACGACGCCATGAAGGAATTGTTCAGAACAACAGTCGTTTCTGTGCGGTATGGCCGCTTCAAGGGCAAGCATGCCACTCTTTGGGACCTCATCAATTCAGAGTATCTCTCTGAGGATAAAAGACAAGAGTTCTTCAAACTCTTCAAGTCAAGGAGACTCACAATTGAGGAAATCATTGAGTCGATTTTAATCGTCATTGAGAGCAAGGAGATAAAACAGCAAGTGGAGCTCAGCTTCCAAGGCCTCAGAGGGAAGGTTTCCATTGTGGATCTTTTGGAGCTTAAAATAGTGGATGAAAAAACCTACAGCAACTTGATTGATGGAACGTTAAGCAGCACTGATGTGTTGCAAATGGAGAGCGTGAGGGCCTACCTACAAGGGAAGAGCTGTGTCGCCGGCGTGATACTGCAGCCCTCCAATCAGAAGCTGAGCATCTACGAAGCACAGAAAACTGGCATCCTGACACCCGGCACAGCTCTTTGCCTCCTAGAGGCGCAGGCAGCCACAGGGTTCATTGTCAATCCATTGGCAAACAAAAAGCTCACAGTGGAACAAGGGCTTCGAGAAATGTTAATTGGTCCTCAAATGTATGAAAAGCTTCTGTCTGCGGAGAGGGCTGTCACTGGTTACACTGACCCATACACGGGTCAAAAGATCTCTCTTTTCCAAGCCTTGAAAAAGAATCTCATTCTGAAGGAGCACGGCATTCGATTACTGGAGGCCCAAATTGCAACAGGGGGCATCATTGACCCCTTGAAGTGTCTTCACTTACCTCTTGACGTCGCCTACAGGAAAGGATATTTTGACGAAGAAATGAATCAAATTCTGTTGGACCCAAGTGATGACACAAAAGGTTTTTTTGACCCCAACACCAAAGAGAATCTGACATACATGGAGATGTTGGGAAGGTGTGTAAAAGATAAAGAAACGGGACTGTTCCTCCTACCAATGACTAACACACCAAAAACCTCAAAAACAAATGGGAGACTGTACACTGACAGTGAAATAAGGCAAATTTTTGAAGAAACAACAGTGAACATATCGTTAGGACGCTATGCAGGAAAATCAGTTTCTCTCTGGGAATTGATCCACTCTGGCTACTTCACTGAAGACCAGCGAAATCAACTGATAGAAAAATTCCAAACAAGAAAGGTCACCACACACACTATCACCACCCTAGTGATATCGACCATTGAGAAACTGGAGAAGAGTGAAGCTCCCAAAATGACAATGGGCCTGAGAAAGCTTGTCTCGGCCAAAGAACTGCTGGACTCTGGCATTATCGACAATGACACATTCAAACAGGTGCAGGAAGACAAAGTGACTTTGGCACAGGTCACCAAATGTGAGCGCGTGCAACAATACCTGAATGGATCAAGAAGCATTGCTGGGGTTAAAGTGTATCCATCGCAAGCAGTTCTCAGCATATACAGCGCAAAAACGGAAGGTATGTTGACAGATGGCATTGCACGTTTACTGCTCGAAGCGCAGGCTTCTACAGGATGGGTCATTGATCCTCTCGCAAACAAGTTCTATGCTGTTGATGAGGCTGTAAAAGAGGAAGTCGTTGGGCCAGATGTGAGTGAGCAGCTTCTGTTGGCCGAGCGAGCCATCACCGGTTATAAAAACCCCTACACCGACAGAACAATATCACTCTTTGAGGCGATGAATGAGCAACTGATTCAAAGAAGTGATGCCATTCGTTTTCTTGAAGCACAAATAGCAACGGGCGGCATCGTAGACCCAAACATGAGTCACAGGCTGCCTGTTCATGTTGCAGTCAAAAGGGGACTCCTGGATGACCAATTCATAGGCCTGCTGACAACCCCTGAAAATTCAAAGGGATACTTTGACCCAAACACAAAGGAAAAACTCTCTTACCTGGAGCTGATGGAGAGATGTGAAAGAGATCCTAAAACAGGCCTTCTTCTTATAGCACTGCATGAGGAGACATCAAATGTTTTTCACACAAAGGAGCAAATAGAGCTGGAGTTTAAAAACAAAACCGTTATCATCGATGTGGGAAAATTCCAAAACAAAAACATGACCTTGTGGGAATTGTTGCTGTCTGAATACATATCTCAGAAGAAGAGGGAGCAGCTCATAGAACAATATAAGATCGGCGCCATAACAATTGAAGAGTTGATTGAAATACTCACAGTCATCATTACAGAGGTCTCCTCCAAAGAAAGAAAGTTCAAAGGACTGAGGAAGCAGGTCTCAGCAAGTCAGCTCTTTGAGTCAAAGATCATATCGAAGGAGCTTTTCAAGCAAATTATACAAGGGGAAGTGACTGTAGACAATGTTAACAAAATGGAATCGGTCCAAAAGTACCTTGGGGCGACAAACTGCATAGCCGGTGTCAGAGATGAATCTACAAAGAAGATTATGAGCATCTATGAAGCAAAGTCCAGAGGCCTGCTGACTCCTGGGACGTCTCTTATTCTCCTAGAGGCTCAAGCTGCTACTGGCTTTGTCATCGACCCTGTCAACAACAAGAGGCTTTCAGTGGCTGAAGCTGTGGCTCAGAAAGTAGTTGGCAGTGAGTGGAAAAAGAAGCTGCTCTCAGCAGAACGAGCTGTCACAGGATACATTGACCCCTACACTGGTGATACAATTTCCCTATTCCAGGCTCTGATAAAAGATCTCATAGTTAGAGATCACGGAATCCGTCTCCTGGAAGCTCAAATTGCCACAGGAGGCATCATTGACCCAGTATACAGTCACAGAGTGCCTGTGGAGGTGGCTTACCAAAGAGGGTACTTTGACGAGGAAATGAACCAGATTCTCTCTGACCCAGATGATGACACCAAGGGCTTTTTTGATCCCAACACGCAAGAGAACCTTACTTATCTCCAACTTATAGAAAGGTGTGTCACGGACCCAAACACCGGCCTTAACCTACTATCCATTGTGAAGAAAGGGGAGTTCTACTTCTTTGTTGACGAGGCCACAAAACTGATACTGAAATCAACAACGACCACCAGAGCAGGTGGAAAATATCAAGGAAGCACTGTGTCGCTGTGGGATCTGCTCTACTCCAGATACATCACTGAGGAGAAGAGGCGAGAGCTTGTGCAACAGTACAAGTCCGGAACTATCACGATTGAACGCTTTTTGGAAATTATCTTGACGATCATTCAGCAGCAGACCACGACCACAACCTCCTCATCAACCATCATATGTCAAATACCAGAAACGGACATTGACAAGTGCACCACAAAGACCACCATCACCACCACAGTCACAGAGACCGACAGCTTCCATGGTATTCGAAAGGACGTCAGTGCTGCAGAGTTGCTTGAATCCAAAATTATCAATGAAGACCTCTACAAAGACCTCAACACAGGAACAATCACAGTCAAGGAAATAAGTGAAATGGACTCTGTCCGTCGGTATCTAGAAGGGACCAACTGCATTGCAGGAGTGCACTTGCAGTCCACCAAGGAGACCCTGAGCATCTATGAAGCCAAGTCTAGAGGCCTGCTGACTCCTGGAACCTCCCTTGTGCTGCTGGAGGCCCAAGCTGCCACCGGTTTTGTCATCGACCCTGTCAAGAACAAGAAGCTCTCTGTAGAAGAGGCTGTGGCTCAGAGAGTGGTTGGCAGTGAATGGCAAAAGAAGCTGCTCTCAGCAGAACGAGCTGTCACAGGATACAGAGACCCTTACACGGAAAAAACAATATCTCTCTTCCAGGCCCTGAAGAAAGACCTGATCGTCAAAGATCATGGAATCCGTCTCCTGGAAGCTCAAATTGCAACAGGAGGCATCATTGACCCGGTATACAGCCACAGAGTCCCTGTGCAGGTGGCTTACCAAAGAGGGTACTTTGATGAGGAAATGAACCAGATTCTCTCTGACCCAGATGATGACACCAAGGGGTTTTTTGATCCCAATACACAAGAGAACCTCACCTATCTCCAGCTGATCGAGAGGTGTATCACCAATCCCGTCACTGGACTCAGCCTGTTGGTTATTGTGAAGAAAGGGGAGTTTTACTTCTTTGTTGACGAGGCCACAAAATTTATACTGAAATCAACAACTACCACCAGAGCAGGTGGAAAGTATCAGGGAAGCACTGTGTCGCTGTGGGATCTGCTCTACTCCAGATACATCACTGAGGAGAAGAGGCGAGAGCTTGTGCAACAGTACAAGTCCGGAACTATCACGATTGAACGCTTTTTGGAAATCATCTTGACGATCATTCAGCAGCAGACCACGACCACAACCTCCTCATCAACCATCATATGTCAAATACCGGAAACAGACATTGACAAGAGCACCACAAAGACCACCATCACCACCACAGTCACAGAGACCGACAGCTTCCATGGTATTCGAAAGGACGTCAGTGCTGCAGAGTTGCTTGAATCCAAAATTATCAATGAAGACCTCTACAAAGACCTCAACACAGGAACAATCACAGTCAAGGAAATAAGTGAAATGGACTCTGTCCGTCGGTATCTAGAAGGGACCAACTGCATTGCAGGAGTGTACTTGCAGTCCACCAAGGAGACCCTGAGCATCTATGAAGCCAAGTCTAGAGGCCTGCTGACTCCTGGAACCTCCCTTGTGCTGCTGGAGGCCCAAGCTGCCACCGGTTTTGTCATCGACCCTGTCAAGAACAAGAAGCTCTCTGTAGAAGAGGCTGTGGCTCAGAGAGTGGTTGGCAGTGAATGGCAAAAGAAGCTGCTCTCAGCAGAACGAGCTGTCACAGGATACAGAGACCCTTACACGGAAAAAACAATATCTCTCTTCCAGGCCCTGAAGAAAGACCTGATCGTCAAAGATCATGGAATCCGTCTCCTGGAAGCTCAAATTGCAACAGGAGGCATCATTGACCCGGTATACAGCCACAGAGTCCCTGTGCAGGTGGCTTACCAAAGAGGGTACTTTGATGAGGAAATGAACCAGATTCTCTCTGACCCAGATGATGACACCAAGGGGTTTTTTGATCCCAATACACAAGAGAACCTCACCTATCTCCAGCTGATCGAGAGGTGTATCACCAATCCCGTCACTGGACTCAGCCTGTTGGTTATTGTGAAGAAAGGGGAGTTTTACTTCTTTGTTGACGAGGCCACAAAATTTATACTGAAATCAACAACTACCACCAGAGCAGGTGGAAAGTATCAGGGAAGCACTGTGTCGCTGTGGGATCTGCTCTACTCCAGATACATCACTGAGGAGAAGAGGCGAGAGCTTGTGCAACAGTACAAGTCCGGAACTATCACGATTGAACGCTTTTTGGAAATCATCTTGACGATCATTCAGCAGCAGACCACGACCACAACCTCCTCATCAACCATCATATGTCAAATACCGGAAACAGACATTGACAAGAGCACCACAAAGACCACCATCACCACCACAGTCACAGAGACCGACAGCTTCCATGGTATTCGAAAGGACGTCAGTGCTGCAGAGTTGCTTGAATCCAAAATTATCAATGAAGACCTCTACAAAGACCTCAACACAGGAACAATCACAGTCAAGGAAATAAGTGAAATGGACTCTGTCCGTCGGTATCTAGAAGGGACCAACTGCATTGCAGGAGTGTACTTGCAGTCCACCAAGGAGACCCTGAGCATCTATGAAGCCAAGTCTAGAGGCCTGCTGACTCCTGGAACCTCCCTTGTGCTGCTGGAGGCCCAAGCTGCCACCGGTTTTGTCATCGACCCTGTCAAGAACAAGAAGCTCTCTGTAGAAGAGGCTGTGGCTCAGAGAGTGGTTGGCAGTGAATGGCAAAAGAAGCTGCTCTCAGCAGAACGAGCTGTCACAGGATACAGAGACCCTTACACGGAAAAAACAATATCTCTCTTCCAGGCCCTGAAGAAAGACCTGATCGTCAAAGATCATGGAATCCGTCTCCTGGAAGCTCAAATTGCAACAGGAGGCATCATTGACCCGGTATACAGCCACAGAGTCCCTGTGCAGGTGGCTTACCAAAGAGGGTACTTTGATGAGGAAATGAACCAGATTCTCTCTGACCCAGATGATGACACCAAGGGGTTTTTTGATCCCAATACACAAGAGAACCTCACCTATCTCCAGCTGATCGAGAGGTGTATCACCAATCCCGTCACTGGACTCAGCCTGTTGGTTATTGTGAAGAAAGGGGAGTTTTACTTCTTTGTTGACGAGGCCACAAAATTTATACTGAAATCAACAACTACCACCAGAGCAGGTGGAAAGTATCAGGGAAGCACTGTGTCGCTGTGGGATCTGCTCTACTCCAGATACATCACTGAGGAGAAGAGGCGAGAGCTTGTGCAACAGTACAAGTCCGGAACTATCACGATTGAACGCTTTTTGGAAATCATCTTGACGATCATTCAGCAGCAGACCACGACCACAACCTCCTCATCAACCATCATATGTCAAATACCGGAAACAGACATTGACAAGAGCACCACAAAGACCACCATCACCACCACAGTCACAGAGACCGACAGCTTCCATGGTATTCGAAAGGACGTCAGTGCTGCAGAGTTGCTTGAATCCAAAATTATCAATGAAGACCTCTACAAAGACCTCAACACAGGAACAATCACAGTCAAGGAAATAAGTGAAATGGACTCTGTCCGTCGGTATCTAGAAGGGACCAACTGCATTGCAGGAGTGTACTTGCAGTCCACCAAGGAGACCCTGAGCATCTATGAAGCCAAGTCTAGAGGCCTGCTGACTCCTGGAACCTCCCTTGTGCTGCTGGAGGCCCAAGCTGCCACCGGTTTTGTCATCGACCCTGTCAAGAACAAGAAGCTCTCTGTAGAAGAGGCTGTGGCTCAGAGAGTGGTTGGCAGTGAATGGCAAAAGAAGCTGCTCTCAGCAGAACGAGCTGTCACAGGATACAGAGACCCTTACACGGAAAAAACAATATCTCTCTTCCAGGCCCTGAAGAAAGACCTGATCGTCAAAGATCATGGAATCCGTCTCCTGGAAGCTCAAATTGCAACAGGAGGCATCATTGACCCGGTATACAGCCACAGAGTCCCTGTGCAGGTGGCTTACCAAAGAGGGTACTTTGATGAGGAAATGAACCAGATTCTCTCTGACCCAGATGATGACACCAAGGGGTTTTTTGATCCCAATACACAAGAGAACCTCACCTATCTCCAGCTGATCGAGAGGTGTATCACCAATCCCGTCACTGGACTCAGCCTGTTGGTTATTGTGAAGAAAGGGGAGTTTTACTTCTTTGTTGACGAGGCCACAAAATTTATACTGAAATCAACAACTACCACCAGAGCAGGTGGAAAGTATCAGGGAAGCACTGTGTCGCTGTGGGATCTGCTCTACTCCAGATACATCACTGAGGAGAAGAGGCGAGAGCTTGTGCAACAGTACAAGTCCGGAACTATCACGATTGAACGCTTTTTGGAAATCATCTTGACGATCATTCAGCAGCAGACCACGACCACAACCTCCTCATCAACCATCATATGTCAAATACCGGAAACAGACATTGACAAGAGCACCACAAAGACCACCATCACCACCACAGTCACAGAGACCGACAGCTTCCATGGTATTCGAAAGGACGTCAGTGCTGCAGAGTTGCTTGAATCCAAAATTATCAATGAAGACCTCTACAAAGACCTCAACACAGGAACAATCACAATCAAGGAAATAAGTGAAATGGACTCTGTCCGTCGGTATCTAGAAGGGACCAACTGCATTGCAGGAGTGTACTTGCAGTCCACCAAGGAGACCCTGAGCATCTATGAAGCCAAGTCTAGAGGCCTGCTGACTCCTGGAACCTCCCTTGTGCTGCTGGAGGCCCAAGCTGCCACCGGTTTTGTCATCGACCCTGTCAAGAACAAGAAGCTCTCTGTAGAAGAGGCTGTGGCTCAGAGAGTGGTTGGCAGTGAATGGCAAAAGAAGCTGCTCTCAGCAGAACGAGCTGTCACAGGATACAAAGACCCTTACACGGAAAAAACAATATCTCTCTTCCAGGCCCTGAAGAAAGACCTGATTGTCAAAGATCATGGAATCCGTCTCCTGGAAGCACAAATTGCAACAGGAGGCATCATTGACCCGGTACACAGCCACAGAGTCCCTGTGCAGGTGGCTTACCAAAGAGGTTACTTCGATGAGGAAATTAGTCAGATTCTGTCTGACTCAGGTGACGACACTAAGGGCTTTTTTGATCCGAACACACAGGAAAACCTCACCTATCTCCAACTGCTTGAAAGGTGCATCACAGACCCCATCACTGGATTAAGTTTACTCCCCTTGATTAAAAAATGAATCATCTTTTCACATCTTTATGCTTTGTTGTTTAAACAGTACTGAGTTGAGCCCTATTCTTTTTCGCTCCAAAACACTTAATCCTAGTTTCAGACTGATATTCTCAGGAATTGTTCAGCTTGTTCTACTAAAAAAATATGCATTTTGAATATGTCTGTACTGTAAAATATGACCTAATAAACAAGAATGTGAGCACTGATGCTTGTTTTGTTTCAGTCACAAGTATTATCTGGATTTCTGAAGCTCGTATTTGCTTTGCAAACAGGTTTTCCTGCCTCAACTTCAAAAGTTAAGAGTCAATGTCAAGGGTGAACCGTCGACAAGCAAAAACCCAAAAACGTTGCAAATTTAGCTTGTAGCCTTTCCAGCGCCTAGAAGAAAAAATTAGCAATGCAACAACTGAAAACCTTTCGTGTAATGATGATTTTGACTCAAATATCCCCAAACTGTGCCATATTTAAAGAACCACCCAAACGCAATAGAAAACTGTAAACGTTTATTTCCAATTATCAATTCAATAACATGAGTCTATTTGAAGAGTAAAATGTAGCAGGTGAATCCAGGCTTCACTTGTGGTCTTATAAAAAAAAAAACTTTGATGCATATCGTTGAGGCCATCATGTCTCATTATTTTTTCTCTACTCCAATTTGTCCAGTAACTGGCGAATGTCCTCTTGTCCACGGTAAATCCTCTTCAGCCCCCTGGGAAGATACCGACAGGAGGACAGGTTGAGGTAGTCTAACGCTGTTGTTTGGCCGATGACAGACCTGCGAAACCACAGGAAAGATGAAGGTAGTCTTTGTGGTTTAGAACAACGTTTCCCAACCTTTATCGAGCCAGGATACATATTTGACTTTTGATTTCACCCTTTCATGCACCAATAATGATAACCTGATAACATGATAAGCTGTCCTCTGTCGTAACCGCTGTCCCTGAAAGGGTTAGAGTACTCTAATCGTACACGGCAGAGATCCTCTCCCATGGAGCTAATGATGGTTGTTCAAAGGGTAAACAAAGAAAAGCGTTTCCTGGTACCTCAGGGCAGCCGGCGTGATTCTGGTCCCGCTCAGGTTGAGCGACCGAAGGGTGTGTGCATCGTTGGCCTGCGCCAGGTGGCGCATGGCCACCTCCAGGTCCTCCTCTGAGAATGGCTGATTGGCCACATCCAGCTGCCGCAGTGTGTGACCCCATTTCTGCGTCACGGCGTGGAGGCCCTTCCTCAGGGACGCCGTGCCCAGGTGTCTGCTGAAATATTGACCCCAGAAGAGACACTCCAGCTCTGCAAGAGACAAGGTGGGCCCATTTGGGATTTTTTTAAGAGCAATGTTAAATCTCTTCATTGCAAAAGTTTATCAGTTTCTTGTTGGAATTTTGATCAATCATTTACTTTTTTTAATGAAACTCTAACCCTGCTTTAAAACCCCAAATTAGTAATCCTAACATGTTTAGAACCCTGATTTGAAAATCCCTCGCCTAGTTTTCACTGCTCACTCTGTCATTTAAAACCCTAACTCTGACCTCAAATTCTAATTTGAAAACCTTGCCCAATTTGAATCTTCAGAACAAGGCACTGAAAAAAAAACAACAAAAAAAACAGACGTCTTTACCAAGACAGGGTAGCGCCGCCAGACCCTCAGACGTGATGCGCGAGCAGCCTCTCAGGTCCAGAACTCGCAGCCGCGGGGAGCCAAAGAGTACATCCCATAAGTATTTGTCAGTCATGTAGGAGAATGACGTGGTGGCGACACACAGCTCCTCCAGTAGAGGGAAGCCAAGAGCTAATTCAGCACCATTCCGCATGTTCTTCTGCAGTGGCCGGACATTCAGCATACGGAACGTCTGATGACAAGTAAAATTGAGGATTTTTTTTTCTTCTTGGTAATGATTAAAATAAGGACGGCACAAGAAAATATTGACCACAGGTGAGATTAAAGTTACACATGTGCGTGTCATAAGGAATTATAAAATCTTAAACTTCCCGAGTTTGAAGCAAGTCCCAAATGACTGTGGCAAAATCAAGCAAGTGAAGTCACTACCGAACTTCAAGCAAGTGGAGTCGGACAGTTTCTGTCCATCCGGGCAGTCTCTATAGTTGGGTTAGTTCGCTGTATGACCATGTTCAAAAAATTGGCAACTTGAGCCTGACTCGAGTCAAAGTGATGTGCCTTGAGCCCCCCCCCCCCCCCCCCCTCTGATATTTACTGTCTTCTACCTTAAGTTTAGGGCAAGCCATCTGGAGTGCTTGGACGCAAAGGGGCAGTTCGCCGTCTTTACTGTCCAGCTTTGTGTTCACCTCCAGCAACTCCAGATCAGGACAGCATCCCCTCTGAAAACAGAAGCCCAGGATGAAGCTATTTTTATTTTTTTTCCACTGCGCTTGAGAAAAATCTTGTGTTTTACTTACAGAGATGGCGGCGAGGAGTCGGTCATACTTCAAGCCGTGGGTGAACCAAATCTGTTGGATCTGAGCGCCGTGACTTTCGAGGTACGTGAGAAGTCCTTCCACTTGAAACTACAGCAACACAAACATGCCATTTTTTATTTGACAGAAACAGGTCTTTTTATTTTTTGCTGCACGCGATTGGCTCACCTCCGTGTACTGTAGATTTAAGCTTTGCAGCGAGCAGCTGTGCAGGCCCAGGCTCTGGAAGGCCAACTCCGTAAGACCAGTACAGTAAGAGAGCGTGAGGGCAGTCAAGCGAGGGCAGAACTGCGACACAACCTGTCGATGGGATTCTTATTTTATATCATCGCCGATATCAATATCTCAAACTGGAACTACCATAAAAGGAAAAGCAGATTTTGGTGAATCAACTTACATTGACGACGTGGTCCACATTCTTGGTCCAGTGCTGGAGGGAGAAATCCCGCAACTGAGAGAATCTTAAAAAAAAAAATAAAATCGATCTATTTATACTAAAGGTTGGCACAGTTAATCGTCATGGCAACATCGAGGACCATACCTGTTCTGCGCCATCCAGTCTAATGTGTCTTTAATCCGACTCTGCGTTTTTGGCAGCTGAGTTTTGCCCGGCGCGATCCAACAGTGACCGACGGAGACTTTCCGCCACAGGACAGGAGTGGCGGCGGCAGAGTTCCACAGGCGGCACACCCTTCCCACCCTAGCACGGAAGACGCGTGCTTTTTAGCTTTGGTAATCAAGCAAACATCAACAGAAAAGGAATGGTTGTTCCAAAAAAAAAAAAAAAAAAAAAAAATGTCCATCATAATTTTGTCTCCTAATAACATGGACAATTCTCACTCAAATTATCTGAAATATTTAACAAAATGTGTAAAAATAACGTTTACTGTTGGTTACGTTTATATTACGAAGCGTCTCATTTCGATGATGACGCCAATTGTGCACATTGTAGCATGACATCTTTGATCCACTGGTGAAAAGGACACTTTGATTCGCTCCTCTTTCATTTATAACTGCTTCAGACAACAAAGTGTATGCAGGAAAGTGGTTAAGAGTGCATGATTGTCCGTGTCTCATGTGTTGTTTTGTTTTGTATTATTTTGTCATTTTTTGTGAACTTTTCTTTTGATGGCGGCGCGGACACCCGCAGCGGCTCCTCTTGTTTTATGTTGAGAGGGAAGAAATTTCATCTGTGCTGTATGTTACACATACAGTACATTTGACAATAAAGTTTATCCAATCCAACTATTTATTTAAAAACCAAAACCCTGGTTACTACCTGCACAGAAATGGGACAGCGCCATCTTGCATGACCACCATCTTAAAAATATTGACCAGAACCTCCTCCGGAAGACTTTGGCCCCATCTGTGGTCGTTTGGCTTCTCCGCCTCAAACACGGGAGGCGTCACCTCCTCTTGTTTCTCAACAGTCGGGGTATGAATAATAATAGGTTTTGGTTTTTTCTTCTTCACTGTTCTCCTTTTCTCCCCCTTTCCTTTGATAGTGGCATTCTTTTTCTTTCCTCCCTTCTTCTTCTTTTTGTGGGCCCAGACCGGGCCGTCGACCTGCGAGGTGCTGCTGGATATGACAAGGAGCATGTCCTCACACTCGTGGACGGTGAATCTGGGCTGAGCTGTTCTCTTCACGGCTGTTTTTTTCTTTTTTGCCTTTTGGTTTTGGGTCTTATTGGTTTTCCTCTTCAGTGAGGCTTTTGGGGGATTTGGTGCGTCGTTGCCCTGGGTGGAAGCGGATGCCTCATCTTCAACAGCACCTTCAGTGGATGCCATGTTTTCTTTTCTTTATAAGCCAATGAACACAATGAACATAACCTGAAAAATGGACATCGACAAATATCACTGAAATTGTGTTTTGTTTTACATAATATTCTTCACTTGTCATGTTCACGTTTGCATATTTCTCTATTTTGAACTGGTTCAATGCACGCATACATGACTATGAAGCGCTTTTTGCCTTGTCATCATAACATTACGATTTATATGACCGGTACTAACCAATTTGAGCCATTACAAAGTGTCATTCCTTCATTAATTATGACTGAGTCATTCATAATTTTCACAGTGATGAGTACGCCATGTTCAATTTCACAAACAATCAAAATGTACTGATAGTTCTGAATTATCCATGTTCTTATATTACCTGAAACCTCAGCAGCTCTTTTCTTGTGACACTGACAGACCCAAACGTTCACAATCAATTTGGGCAAAAGTTAGATCAACTCGGGAATAAATAAACTTCGACAACACCATTGAGCAGCTCGTCACTGCTGCTATGTGTTAGCTAAAGAAGTCAACAGCACCGCGCGACATATCGACGACAAAAGTCACAATTCTAATAAATGCGAACTGACGTTGAACACGGGTTGTTATATTTCGCGAGATTATTTGTTTTGGTTGCTATTTTCGAACCCACGGTTCGAGCAGCAATTTGATGTTGTTGTTTCTTCAATCCAACCAAGAAGGGATACGCCTTGCTGCAACATGATTGGCCGCAGGACGCACATTGCTGCAATATGGTTGGCTGCTGCATCCAGATCACGCCCTACAGAAAGTGACTCGAGTCGGTGTTATTGTGAATTCCAAAAATTCGAAGCCATACCATAATAACAAATTATATATTTTTTCATTTCGTACCAATGGTTTACATGTTTTGAACGGTTATGTGTTACAGGTTAGGAACAATTGTGAGTAAAAAATACGTTTTTAAATTAGTTATCATGGTTCATTTTTTGTATATCACAAAAACTTGCCTTTTGAACAGGCGTGTGTAGACTTTTTATGCCGTACTCTCGCTTGCCTTCATCCCCTTTGTTAATAGTCGTATGTTTCGCTGTGTTCCTTCAAGTAACAAATGCGTCAAACATACATTTTCAATGTTCATGCATCGCCTTTGGTTGGTACGTTGTCACATCCAAGGTGGCTGCCACGTTGACACATGTGTCTTGCTCATTGGCCTATTTAGCCTGTTAGCGAAATTGCAAATAACGCGGGCAAGCGATTGGTGGAAAGCTCAACTAAAGACCCGCCTGTCACCCCTCAACCAATCACAGGTTTTTATTTCCTTCTGGGAAAGACAACGAGCTGAAAGACGCCTTGCAGTAGCCTCGGATATTTCGCGGTAAAACAAACGTTCACGTTTTTAAATCCATATGCATGTTGTTTATTTGTACTCTTAGCTTAAACGATGCTAATGCTACCGCCTGGTATCTACCGCTGATGAACGGTCTTCCGAGCCAACAGTTATGCTAACGTTAGCTTCGCACGTGACCTGCAGTAACATTTAATGTAGTTTCACAAACATTTACCTTGTGTAGATTCAGCTTTAACTAGTCTACTACTTCCAGTAAACACTTAAAGACACCAGTAATAAAGTATAGACCACAGCTAGTGTATTGATGACACATGAACTTGCAGTTTTTCTCTACCATAACAGCTGACAATGGAATCCGGGGGGAATTTCTCTCTTTGTGGAAAAGCAGCTGTAATTGAAGCCAATTTGAGTAAGTCTAAAAACAATTATGTAAAGTAAGCTGGAATATAAATTGATGTTTGTACTATTATGTCCCACGCGGTGTATAATTGGCTACTATTTCTGTTTTTCAGGAGATGATTATTATTGGAAGCTGGTGGCAGACTTCGTTGGCCCTCAGATGGGGGAAGGTTTGGATCTGGACAGAGAGCTTTGCAAAAACAGGCTGTTAATTCAAAGTGGACTCATGAGGGAGGACAATAACTTCCCATGGATTTCTGTGATAGATTGGCTAAAGAGGATTTTCCCAGTTTACCATTCGGCGGACTTTCGGTGCTTGATCGAAAGAGGCATTGCCACCACCTTGAGCTTGGCGGGCGACGCCAGGCAGACGTTTCTGGATTCGTATGTGAACTTCAACTTTGTGGGCCCCATATGCGACAGCATTGGTGTTGAACGAGACCACCTTTTAAAGATGAAAGACTTTTCTGACCGGGCACAGTCCATTGAGGTCACCAACGGTTTGATCCTAGAGCTGAACAACTTTGTGACAAGGGAGAGAGTTTCCCCCATCAACCTGGTCACCTGGCTGAGGAACTTCAACCCGGAATACTGCAAAGACGGAAAAATTCAAAAAGCTTACAAAGTCCTGAAGGTTCAGATCAAAAAGTTAAAGATGTGCCACCGCAATTCTCAAACGAGAAGTCACAGGCGAAACTTTGTGATGGAGAATTTGCTTCAGAGTCCGTTTGAGCTGGTGAATTCAAGGGACTACCACAGGACCTCTGCCAAGAAGCGCACACAGTCATCTCCATGTGAAAAGATGATGATCAAGGACGAACAGGATTGCTACGAAATCTCTCCCAACACGGGGTCTGAGAATTCTTCGGTATGTGTGTCAGTCTGCAGTGGTAGCGAGAACGCTGGGTGCATGCCCGACGTAGCCGCGGTGAAAAAAGAAGTAGTATTGCCGTCGCTTTTAGATGTGGCTATGTTATCTGTCCAAAAGTTGTCGAGTATACATCATGGACAAACCAAAAAGTGCAGGAGAATTTCCTGGGACCTCCTCAGAAATCAGTATGCGCTAACATGCAAGGAGCATCCCACCATGGTGGGGTTTGAGAAAATCCTTCACTCTGTTGGCGAGCAGGTCTCGCTGGCGCCCCCGGTGGTCTTCCTACACCACAACGCCAATTTCTTAGTGGACGTGCACGACATGGTGGAGCAGCAGATTATGGCTTTCGAGAGCGAGATCACCCAGTCACGGGGCGACAAGCTGGGCCGGGACGGAAACCCCCTTTTTAAGAACGTGGTCGGCTTCACCGAGAGCGCCACCTCCCGCTTTATCCACATGGCCACAGACATGCTGACCCCTGACAAGGGGGCTTTGCTGAGCTACAAGAAGCACTGGCTGGCCTTCTGCAAGGAGAAGAAAAACCCCTCACGGCTAGTCAGGAGGCCGTCGACGCTGTTCAGTAGCTACTTCGAGGCCGCCGCAGGCCTCATTCACCACCACAACGAGGTCGCGCCTTTCTTCTCTGACATGCTGGCGCTCAACGACGACGAGTGCCCCAACGTCCTCCTTGAGAGCGTGGTCGCCGACGCCAGTGATTCTGTCATCCAAAGCATTGTGTGCGTTCTCGCAATCATCTACTGCAAAGTCGTGGGCCCCTACTGGCAGCTTCTAAAGAGCACAGGTGAATACTCCCTCTTCAGCCAGTACCTGCTTTGTCTCTACCAGAAGTTCCTAGAATGGTCCAAAGACCCCTCCACTCTGATGGTGCCCGAGAAGGTCACCAATGTCTTCCTGCAGTTCGCACTGCAAGATAAGATGTACAACGGCGTGTACCAATACTGTGATGACTTGCACACCAACAGGGACCTCATCAGGGTCTGCCTTAAAAGGATGATCAAGGTGATTGCGGGCGTTGCTGAGGAGCACCTGATTGTCTTCTTGCCGGGAGGACGTTACGCTCAAGTGCCGTCATCCGATTTGAACATGAAGCTGTTGAATTGCAAGTTCGCCGTCCTGATGGCCGACTATCCCTACAGCCCGCCACCGGGGCAAAAAGACAAAAGACGCCCCACGGACTCTGATAGCTCAGAGGACTTGAGTTCGTCTGACGTTGAAGACCATATCGACGGGCAGACTCCCAACGCTGCCAGCGGGGCACATTGGGTCAAAGGTCGGGGACGGCAGAAGATGGTAAAACGTCCAGCAGTTAAGACTGTCATTTCGGAGTGCATGGACCTGGATTACATCACCGCCACCGTGGATAGAAATGGGGGGCCGTGCCGCACCCAGCAGGATGTGGACAAGCTGCTCCTGCGCTTGGCCGACAGTGACAGGCAGACAAAGTGCGAGGCGATCCGATGCGAGATTGCCTTTCAGAAAATGGTGCTGCACAACACCGACCCCATCCTCAACTCTAATTTCCGCACCACCACCGACATGACGCTAAAGTTGAAACTCTCCCTGCCCCGCCTCAAGCCGGGCTACTCGATCGTTTTGGCCCCCAGGAAGACTGCGGTGAGGAAGTGCGTGCGTCTGAGCGTGGAGGACAGCCATCCAAACCCGAAATGAACCAACAGGTGTAATATTGTCAATGAATTAGGAGCATTCATTCACAAAGTATAAATATAGCTCAGTCTTTCCCACTCAAATGCAAATATCATGTTGTTGTTGTTGTTTTTTTGACGGCTAGTCATTTCTGGGTCCCCTTTATTTGTGGACTGATAATGTATTTATTTTTAAATGTTGTAGCGTCTGTGATCATGCTGGATTGAGAGGGGACATTGGGTTCATTTTAAATATGCTGTCAGGACTGACTGACAACTGAATTGATGGAGTACTGTATTACCGGAAAAATAAAAAAAACTATCTGTATGGTTAGTCAGCCTGAATTTTGTCATTGTGCATTTAAGCAACGTGAGTGGTTTGTTTTCTCAAGTGATATTTGGTGGTCATTAGTTGTTGCATAATAAGCAATTATCCAGGTCACTTGAGGTCATATGATAAGATAACCTTTATTTGTCACACACTGGGGAAATTTGCAGTCTACAGCAGCAAAATTGGGGGGGGGGAGAGAAAAAAAACAGTTTCATTGCACAAAATTCACAAAGTTTCAGAAAAGAACTGTATACAGTTCAATATATGCTTTGTAAAAGTACTTGTCTGGGCCAAGAAAATCATAAATGTGAGCGAACACTTCCCACATCAGGCAGAAATGTGTCAAGATTTTCGAGGATAAGTGAACGTACAGTATTTGAGCATCCGTCCTTCTTAGTTGTATTGTGGTCATAAAACGAGCGCACCCTTCTCCAGGGAGTCACAAGGCAGACCGTGATGCTTTCATTGCTCTCAAAAATATTAAATGCCTCCCAACTTCGAGAAAAACACAAGGAAACACGAAGACAATCTGTTAGTAGAAATGTTTATGGTCAGTAGTGTGTTACGGGTGTACTTCTGTACGATATTCATACAACGTATTGCATCCACGTTTGATAGAGCCGCGAACGCGTCAAACAAAAAGCAAGGGATCATTATTTTACAAAGAGTACTTGAAGGCATCTTAAGGGGCGGGAACTCCTTGGCGAGGGTCCACTATTGCTTCCACTCCAACGCGGCCTGAGGAGCAGAGGTTTACCGGTGTCTCTTTCGAAAAAAAAAAACGAAGCAAGGTGAACGAACCACTTGTTCACCGCGGTTCCTTCTCCGTTCTTTGGGCCGAAGTTGTCGGCGTCATGTCGCCCGGCTGGTGGAGGAGCAGTGCGGTAACCCACGGCCTCATGGCGCTGTTTGCTATGGGGTCGTGGATTTCAGTCAATAGTTTGTGGGTCGAGCTCCCAATCATCGTCGGCGTGCTGCCCGAAGGTCAGTGTCCGCTTCATGACGTTCCCTCGTCGACCACCCGCAAGACTTTGCTCACCGGTGGAAATCATTCAGGCTAGCCATTAGCTAGCTAGCGTGTGACACTAACCCATTTATTCGCTTTTAAATGATACGTAAATAAAACATTGGGATTCTGCTAACAATTACACTTGACATACAACATGTCCATGAAGTCATGTCGACAGTTATTGGAATAATTTCAGTCCGCTAACAAAAGTTTGGTGAAATAATAGCCCGTACAAATGTGCAAAAATGTAACATAATTGCTTAATTCATATACAGTGACGTCACAGCAAACAGTTACTCTGGAGGTTTCGCATCTCTAATGACGCCTCCAGAAAATGACTTTTTTTTTAAATGGCATTATTTCTGACACTTATAATGCGTATTCATTGCCGAACATTTGTAAAGACGTATTAATGCTTTCGTGGAATTTATATTTTTGGGCTGCATCAGATATTTCACATTCCTATGTTTGTATTTATGTCCCAGTAAAAATGTATGCTCTGATTTAAAAAATAATAATTACACAGCGGACATCCTTCAATATTTTTTTTAATCATTGAGTCTTACTCTGACTCAAGTAATTATTGGAGGTCCATTTTCTTTCCCGATATTTGAGTCATATTTTTCTAAAGTAAGTATTCTTGCTGATGATTGAGGATTATTAACCTGATGTCGGAAAAAAATGCTGTTCGAGTTGTATTCAAAAGGCTTTTTTTTTTTTGTGTGCGTTATCGCAGGTTGGAATTTGCCGGCATACCTCTCGGTCCTGATTGCGTTCGGCAACATTGGTCCGGTGGCGGTGACCGTCACGCATCACTGCGCGCCAGGCCGCCTCAACGAGCGCCTGCTCATACACGGCATCCAGGCATTGGCGGTGGTGGCGTCGGCGCTGCTGGCCATCTTCTGGGCGCACACAGCGATTGTGGCGGGGCAGCTGCACTCGCTGTCCTTCCTGCTCCTCACCTTCGTGCTGTCGCTTGTGTGCTGCACGTCCAACGTCACCTTCCTGCCCTTCATGTTCCGCTACCCGCCGGAGTACATCCGCACCTTTTTCATCGGACAGGGTTTGAGCGCGTTGTTCCCGTGCGTGGTGGCGCTGGGGCAGGGCGTGGGCCAACTGGAGTGCCCCGTCGTCAATGGCACCGTTCAGCCTCACTACCTCAAGGAGAATTTCCCGGCGCAGAACTTCTTCTGGTTCTTGTTTGTCATGCTGTCGGTTTCCGCGGTGAGCTTCCTGGCTTTGACGCGCCGGCTGACACCGTCGAAAGAAGCCGCACCGCCCCCCTCTGACAATGCGCAGGGGTCATACACAAATATTGAAAGTATGGAAAAATATGGAATTTGACTTTTTTCATTTCCAGGGAAACAAATGGGAATGATAATAGGAAAAAATATATATATATATTTCCTAGGCTGTAGTCATCTAATCCTGTATAATGGTGAAAAATGCAACTAATTTATCCCTCCCCCCGCCAAAAAAAATGTTTGTACTTGCTAATATTAATAGTTAAAACCCTAAATGTATTATTATTATTATTATTATAAATATACAGTACTACTTTGTCCCAACTTCTAAGTCACAACATTCCTCTTCAATAACATTTCAACAGAAAAAAAAAGAAATGCTCACGGGGACTCTGCAATGTCCGCTAACAACCCAAGCTAAACTTGGCTCCTCCCCAATATCCAAGGATTAAACAGTATCGATGTGACACTTAAACTTTGTTCCCTTGCTACTTTCAATTGCTACTTTCCTTGCTTCTTATAAGCTGATCTTTTGCCCCAGCTTGTGACTCAGCTTATGATCTTAAGGCATCATTGAAAGTATGCCAGATATTTTTCAGCAAATAACAGGGGAGAAGATAAAAATGAAATTTTGGTTCAGACTTCAGCAGGCATCATGAAATTTGACATCCTGGATTTGCTTTTGCGGGCCACATAAAATGATGTGGCGGGCCAGATCTGGCCCCCTTGCCTTGACTTTGACACCTGTGCTGTAATGGATTTATTTACCTGAAGCCATTCACTCCATATTTTACCGTGGATTATCAGATTTTTTGTTGTTGTTGTACGGATAATTCTGGGAGTTATGGTTTGTAAAAAGTTTGCCATTTCACATTTGAAAGGTTTAGGCACCCTGGACGCAGCCGTGAAAAGCGATGACGAGATGCGCCCACTCAACAACGGCAGCTCAGCGGCGTCTCAGGAGGTGGTGCGTCCGGAGGAGGCGCCGTCTCCGCCCACGTCGTCGTTTTGGACGCTGCACAACGTCTACCTTCTGGCGCTCCTCGCGGTCTCCAACGCGCTCACCAACGGCGTCCTGCCGTCCGTCCAGAGCTTCACCTGTTTGCCTTACGGCACCATGACCTTCCACCTCTCGGTGGTCCTCGGCAACATCGCCAACCCGCTGGCCTGCTTCCTCGCCATGTTTGTGATCCTGAGGTGAGACGGGCAGGCGACCGCCCACTATGGACAGCTTGTCGTGCGCCCCAACCCTCCAAATCCAACATGTGGATTCTGAGCTAACGATTTTGCTTTGGCCTTGCAGGTCCTCTCCACGTCTGGGTGTCTTGTCCTTGGCTGGAGGGGCCTTTGCGGCATACCTGATGGTTCTGGCTTCCCGCAGTCCGTGTCCTCCTCTGCAGGGGACCACCACCGGTGTAGTTTTAGTGGTGAGTGGCCAGGTTTTAATCTTGAAATCTTCGGCGAATAACTAACCGTATTCTGTATTGGTGCTGATACTTTGTCTGTCCTCATACTCGGAGTGCCCCCCCCCCCCCCCAAAAAAAAAGTTCCGATACTGCACCTTGTGATGTGGAGAGACTTAAAGGTAATCGTAGATGACCACATAAGACGAAAGCGTCAAACATACGGCCTGCGGGCCGGAACCGGCCCCCGAGGAGATTTGATCAGGCCCACAGGGATCATTTAAAAGTGAAAAAATACATAAAAGACACGGAATGAATATTTTTAATAAGGTGCAATTCGAGGAGTATCCGCTAGGGGGACACACTGTTTTGATCAGAATAGAAGACAACATCAGTCTCAGTCTGTCACTGAGACAGACCCAACACAGCAGACGCTATCAAGGACATGTGAATCCTTTATTTGTAAGATGTAGGCAGGGATTAAATTTAATTTTATATGCACATGTGTAAATGGTTTAAAAAGTCCTTTCTTTATAAATCTCGTTTCATCTTAAAAGTGCATGACTATATTTTTCAATACCAATTGTTAAACTTTTGTGCCTTTGTCACAATCGGTGGGATCAGTTGCAATTCATATATATGAATGATAAAAGTAAATTGCACATTTGCCTAAGGAAATCGAAGGTGCTTCATGAAATGTTATGTAAAAGATATGTTCATTAAATGTCAACATTTTCCTAATGTTCTTGTGCTTCTTTAGACCAAAACAAAGGCAAGACATGATTTTTTGGTCATTTATAGCAGAGTATGGTATAATTGTAATGGTCCGGCACACTTGACATCTACCGAGGCTGTATGTGGCCCACAATGTGAAATGAGTTTGACACCCCTAACCTAAGACCTAAAAGATGACTGAAGTTGTCCTGCCACAATTTGATTGTCTAACTTGAAGGATTCCCAAGAAGTCTTTTATTTTTTTCTCCCTTTTATTTTGTCGTTCATCGAGATTGTCTTCTTTGTCTCTTCTTGCCTCCTCTCCTATCTTAATGCATTCACATAGTGCCCCCTAGCGTTTAGACTGCGACACCACAGAACCGAAAAAAAAAGCCTTGCGTTCCAGGCAACATTTTAAAGTGGGATTGTTACGTTAACAGCTAAGTTGTCTGTTTTAAAAAAAACAAAAAAAACTGTATTTATAGAGCACTTGAAAACAACCGCCGCTGTACACAAAGCGCCGTTCCAAAGTGTCAAATGAATTTTTGGGAAAAGTCGTGAAACACGGCAATCCTCCGTGCAAATGAGTAAACCGCCGCCTGGCTCCCTTTGCAGGTGGCTTCCTGGATCATGTTCACGGGGCTCTTCTCCTACCTGAAGGTGGCGATTGGCACGCTCCTGCACGAGGCGGGCCACGCCGGCCTGCTCTGGTGCGGCATCTCCATTCAAGCCGGCTCACTGCTGGGCGCGCTCGCCATGTTCCCGCTGGTCAACGTCTACAACGTCTTCAAGCGGGGGCAGGACTGCGTCGACGGGTGCAGTTAAAGCCAGATAAGAACTTTTAACACACAGCTCCCATAGAAGCATCACTTGCTTCTCAAGCATGACGCGGTTCAAACTGGTGGATGACAGTGGGTGTGTTGTTTTGCCGGACGCTGGCCGAGGGGCTCATGTGCGCTGAGAATGGAACCTGTTTTTTTTTTTTTTTTTTTTTTAAACACTTGGACCATGTGACACTATTTCCTCGAGGACAGAACAGCACAAACATCTCCTCAGTGAGTCGCCCTTTCAGTCTGCACTAATCGCTTCAATATTTCACCATCCTTCCTAATGACTTCCTGCCATCTTTGTTGACACTCCTTGTTGTGCTGCTTTAACGTCAAAGTAGGAATTGTGGCTTTTTGTTTTTAAATCACCGTTGATTGGAATGAGTTCGGACGATGGGGGCTTTTGAGCAGGCGTGGAAAAGGCAATGCGAATTTATTCTGGACCACACCAAGAGATCCGATAACCAAATCGAATTTTCCAGCGCGCAGCAGGAACCTGGTTCAAGCAAGCCATTACAAACCGGACGCCAAAAAAAAAAAAAAAAAGCTTGAGGAATTAAAATCCGCAGCCGCCAGTGTTGAGTGCACGCTTCAATGACAAGTTTTCAAAGAAGTGACTGTCAGGCTTTTGTCATTTTCAGTGTTGATTTTGATTCCCGAAAAAGTGCAAAAGACGCGAAACCAGTTCGGAACTTGCTCGCCAAAGCCAACATTGAGAGCGTGTCAGATCTCGGGTGCGAGTAGGACCTCTTGCAAAGTATGCTTGCGTTGTCGCCGTTTTCATCAATTGAACTCTTGTTTGCTTTCGTATGCGCCTGTCATGTGGGGCATCACATGGCTGCTATGTGTTTGTGTGCGTGTGTGTGTGTGTTTTACTCTTTTGTTGTCGCACACTAAGTCAGGGGAACATACCAAAAGTCTACACACCTTTGTTGAAATGGCAGGATTTTGTGACATTTAAAAAAAAAAAAAAGACCTTTTTTTTAACATTCATGTGCCTGACACATACAAGTTCCAACTCAATAAAAAACAAAAGTGATATATCTATTCACGACATTGCCAATATTGACCGTAATGTGCCTCTGACCCACCTCAAATAACGTTGAGTTGTTTTAGTGGGCTTTTCCTGTCCTTTTGTTTTGCGTTCTTGCAAAAGCTGGACTGTTTTCATAGTAATGCTGATTGCTTTATGGTCGTAAGAAAACACTGCTCACGTGTTTTATTTTTAGCGGTCACAGAAAACCTGGCGCTAAAACACGAGTGTGTGGACTTTTTATAAACGCTGGAAGTGGAGCCCTCTTAAACTGCATTTTGAATGAAGTATTTCCTGCATTTACTAAACCTCAGAGACCAGGAGTTTAATAGAGGTCAGGAGCTTTTGTTTTGTAATTTTACACTTTAATCATACGCGGTAATACTTTTCATTCAGGAAAACAATGTTGATTAATAAAATAGATGACTATTTAGTATGAATGACAACTCATGTAATAAAACATGTTTTATTTAATGTACGGTGTAACGGTGTTTTATTTAACTCATTCACTCCCAAAGACATTTTTCAACGTCTTTTCAGACTTGGTCGAGAATTGGCTGGTCCTGAATGAATTAAGACCATTTATCAATTACACAGTCAAAAAAAAAACCATCCTTTGGAATTGATGTAGACATTTATTGTCTTGGATGAAGTGGCCAGTTACAAAGCCACAAGCAAGTCCAACTTACGTCCCATCATTTAAAAAAAAAAACACCGCTTGCAGGCAAAGTGGTGCCAAACGACAACATGTGATACCCCCCGCCCCCCTCCGAGGTATCACACAGATCTGCTCTTGAAAACATTGCGATCAGCAAAAATCAGCACGTGGCACGGCTGGATGAACGTGAACACGAGCGCGCCCGCCCTCGGCTAGGAGGGTCGGGCTTAATCCTGGACTTTGGGCTGCAGTCAGTCGCTCCGAACACTCCATCCTGAGTATTTGTGAGTATACATGTTTAACTTTTTTTGAAAATAATGGTTTCATGCATGCATGTGTAGTCAAGTGCTTTTGTTGCTCCGCGAACCCTTTTTTTTCCGGCAAAAAACGCCTTACTATACATGGTCTTTTTTGGGGGGGCTAAAGCAACCTACTATACATGGTCGTTGTTTTCGGTAAAAAGCGCCTTACTATACATGGTCGTCTTTTTCGACTAAAAATTTATTTGGGCAAACATGGTCGTTTATTTGGGCAAAAAATGCCTTACTATACGTGGTCAATTTTTTTCGGTAAAAAACGCCTTACGATACTTGGTCGTCTTTTGGGGCAAAAAACGCCTTACGATCCATGGCCGTTTTTTGGGCTAAAAACGCCTTACTATACATGGTCGTTTTTTGGGGGTAAATACGCCTTCCTATACATGGTTATTTTTTTCGGCAAAAAAAGGCCTTACTATACATGGTCGTTTTTTTGGGCTAAAAACGCCTTACTCTCCATGTTTGGGTTTTTTTCGGCAAAAAACGCCTTACTATACATGGTCTTTTTTGGGGAGGGCTAGAGCGCCTTAATAATATACAGGGTTGTTGTTTTCGGTAAAAAACACCTTACTATACATGGTAGTTTTTTTTCCGGCTAAAAACGCCTCACTATACATGGTCGTTTTTTTGGGCTAAAAACGCCTTACTATGCATGGTTGTTTTTTTGGGCAAAAAACGCCTTATTATACATGGTCGTTTTTTTCGGCAAAAAGCGCCTTACTATACTATGTCGTTTTTTTCGGCTCAAAAACGCCTTACTATACTATGTAGCTTTTTTCGGGCCAAAAACGCCTTACTATATTATGTCGTTTTTTCGCGCCAAAAACGCCTTACTATACATGGTCGTTTTTATCGGGCTAAAAAAGCCTTACTATACTATCGTTTTTTTCGGGCGAAAAAATGCCTTACTATATACATGGTTGTTTTTTTCGGGCTGAAAAAGCCTTACTATATATACTATGTCGTTTTTTTCGTGCTAAAAACGCCTTACTATACTATGTAGTTTTTTTTCGGGCCAAAAACGCCTTACTATATATACTATGTCGTTTTTTTCGGCTCAAAAACGCCTTATAATATGTCGTTTTTTTCGGCTCAAAAACGCCTTACTATATTATGTCGTTTTTTTGGGGCCAAAAATGCCTTACTATACTATGTCGTTTTTTTCGGCTCAAAAACGCCTTATACTATGTCGTTTTTTTCGGGCCAAAAACGCCTTACTATACTATGTCGTTTTTTTCAGCTCAAAAACGCCTTACTATACTATGTCGTTTTTTTCGGCTCAAAAACGCCTTTACATACATGGTCGTTTTTTCGTCTAAAAACGCCGTACTATACATGATCGTTTTTTTCGGCTTAAAACGCCTTACTATACATGGTCGTTTTTTTCGGCTAAAACCGCCTTACTATACATGGTCGTTTTTTTTCGGTCGTTTTTTCGGCTAAAAACGCCTTACTATACATGGTCGTTTTTTTCGGCTAAAAACACCTTCGTCGAAAAATGCGTTTTTTTTGGACTATACATGGTCGTTTTTTTCGGCTTAAAACGCCTTTCTATACATGGTCTTTTTTTTGGGGCTAAAAATTTTGTCCAAAAATGCCTTACCAACATGGTCGTTTTTTTTCATCCAAAAAGGCTTTACTCGACATGGTCGTTTTTTTCGGCTAAAAACACCTTCCTATACATGGTAGGTTTTTCCTGCTAAAAACGCCCTACTATACATGGTCGTTTTTTTTCGGCTAAAAATTTTGTCCAAAAAGGCCTTACTATGGTTGTTTTTTTCGGCTAAAAAGGCCTTACTATACGTGGTTGTTTTTTTCGGCTGAAAATTTTGTCCAAAAAGGCCTTACTTTTCATGGTCGTTTTTTTCGATGAAAAAAACGCCTTACGATACAAAAAACGACTTCAATAAGCCTTACTTATCATGTTGGTGAAAGAAATAAGGGATATTGTTGCTACCTCTGGGGATTGAACACCCAACCGCTAGTTTGGGACATGGTTTCTCTACCCCTGAGCCACACCACCACAAAACCTCGTTTGATTTGTGGTGTCTTCAATAAAGCTGCAAATGGTGGTTAAAGAAAGATGTGACCTTGTTGCAAACACTGGGAATCGAACACACAACCGCTGGAGTAGGGAGTTCAGTTTTCTACCACTGAGCTAACCTACCACAAAGAACCTTTGGGTTGTTTTGTCTTTTTCCTCAAATAAGTTGTATATGGTTAAAGAATAAACATTGTTGCAACAACCAGGGATTGAACCCTCAACCTGTGGTGTGGCACTCCATCACTCTACCACTGACCCAAAGCACCACATACAGCAGGGCAGTTGTGTTCTTTTATTAATCATGGTCGTTTTTTTCGGCTCAAACCGCCTGACTATACATGGTCGTTTTTTTTCGGCTAAAAACGCCTTTATACGTGGTTGTTTTTTTCGGCAAAAAACGCCTTACTATATACATGGTCATTTTTTTTCGGCTCAAAAACGCCTTACTATATATACTATGTCGTTTTTTTCGGGCCAAAAACGCCTTACTATACTATGTCGCTTTTTTTCGGCTCAAAAACGCATTACTATACTATGTCGTCTTTTTTCGGCTCAAAAACGCCTTACTATACATGGTCGTCTTTTTTGACTAAAACCGTCTTACTATACATGGTCGTTTATTTTCTTCTTTTCATTGTTGTCACTTTTTTGATTGGGGGCAGCGGCGAGGAGGATCAGCAATGTTGCCTTTTGATTTTATGAATGGCTGCGGCTCAATTGTAACGACCCTGACTGGCTTGAATAAAATGTAATTGTTTCAATGCTAAAGAATTGTAAAAAAATAAATAAAATGATATAAGTGCAGTTGTGATGTCTTCGCCTGACCATCTGGGACTCAGTGGGGAGGCAGGAATGTCTCAAGTCCACCCCGGCCAAGTTTGATCCTGATCCCCTCAGTCTTGTAAAGCCTCCTGAACAATAATAAACAAACCAGTCAATCCCACTTTATGTAACAGCCTTGCAGGATTGTTCATGTGAACTGAAGACTTGACTGGCGAGACACGTGCGCAACATTCCTTTTATTTTAATGATTTCCAAATTGTTCTTCCCCCCCCCCCCTCATCGCAGGACCAGATAAAGTAAAGATTAAACCTGCAAGACGATTGTCGCAAAGTTGACATCAAGACGCTTCCACACTGCAGGTGAAACATTAATGTGCAACTTTTTTTTCATGGATTTTTTTTTTTTATGCTACTCCACGTCAGCAATACTGTACTGCACTTAGAGAGGACTTGATGACCCTGGTCTAGGATACAGGTGTCAAAGTCAAGGCCCAGGGGCCAGATCTGGCCCGCCACATCATTTTATGTGGCACGCAAAAGCAAATTAAGCATGTCAAGTTCCATGATGCTTGCTCAAGTCTGAACCAACATTTCAAATTGTAATGTGTAATCCACAATAACGGTTATTGTTCTTGACTTCTGGGTTTAAAACTAGTTATTCATCAATTTGTTGTGTGCTGTGTATGTGGAGGTGATTAAACATTTACTGTATTGGCCCGAATATAAGACGTTTTTTTTTTTTTTTTGCATTGAAATAAGACTGAAAAAGTGGGGATGGTCTTATATTGGGGGTCTAGACATGATACCCATTCATGACGCCAGATGGAGCCAGATATCATTGAAGCGAATGCTGAACTTGACTGCCCAGGCCAAAGTGAACCCCTGCCACGAAGAATGAAAATCAAAATAGCGGTAGCACAAAGAAGAAAAATAAAAAATAACAGTAAGAAAGAAAAGAGAAGAAAATAATAGAAGAGATAACAGAAAATGGAGAAACGTAGCAACAATCTGGAGAAAAGTGGGTCGAAGATCGGCCAGGTTAACCGGCAGCTGAGGAGAAGTTAGGATGTCATTTACATTTCAAAAACCTGAAGCCATTCATTTACGAATGTGATTGCACTTTAGATTTGAATGAGGCAAAATAACATGCTTTTTCTCTGAAATATATTGTTAAAATCATTTGTTTCAGATGCACTGTAATTATTTTCTGTATGAAAATTAATTTGGTGTTCAAAAAGTCTTTTTTCAAACGTGAGTCTTGAGAAAGAGCGGGTCGTCTTATAATCAGGGCCGTCTTATATTCGGGCCAATACGGTATATGGTTTCCCAGCCTTGATAACGGCCCTCCAAGGCAAACCGTAACTACAATGTGGCCCGTGACAAAAATGAGTTTGACACCTCTGGTCTCGAATTTTAGTGTCAACGAAGTTAATCTCGGACGACCGTTCCTTAACTTTGTCCCTTCTAGAAAAGAACCTCTGCCATGTCTGCGCTCACCCACTTGCTGGCGTGCCTCTTCGGTCTGGGCTCCTGGGTGTCCATCAGTGGTCTGTGGGTGGAGCTTCCGTTGATCGTCCCCCAGATTCCTGAGGGCTGGTACCTCCCATCGTACCTCTCGGTTCTCATCCAGATGGCCAACGTCGGCCCGCTCCTGGTCACCCTGATGCACCGCTTCCGACCGGGAGCCCTCAACGAGACGGCGGTCATTTACGTCGTCATCGCCCTGGGCACGGTGGCCAGTTTCCTGTTGGCTTTCTTCTGGAAGGAGACGCTTGTGGTGGCGGGGTCACCCCGCAGCGTGGCGTTACTCGTCCTCACCTTCTTCCTGGCCGCCGTCGACTGCACCTCCTCGGTTACCTTCCTTCCCTTCATGATGCGCCTCGAGCCCCAGTACCTCACCACCTACTATATCGGCGAGGGCATGAGCGGCCTGCTGCCGGCCGTCGTGGCGCTCGTCCAGGGCGTGGGTGTGATCCATTGCATCAACGGGACCCGCAACCAAAACACCACCGATGATTTTCCGACACTTCGGGCTCAGATGCAGCCGGCCAACTTCTCAGCCGAGGTGTTCTTCTTCTTCCTGAGTGCCATGATGCTGGTGTGCCTGGTGGTGTTTTTTCTGCTCAACCGTCATCCCGCCGTTGCGCGGCAGACGACCAAAAGCCACTACACCGGCGGGGTCCAGGAGAAGAACTGGGTGGAGAAGAGGCCTATGGTGAAGCCATACAGACCCTCAAGAGAGAAGAGCAGTTTTGGGGTTGGGACTTACAGCTGGATTCAAGTGTCGTACATCTTCGTGATCCTGGCGTGGGCCAACGCTCTCACCAACGCCGTGCTTCCGTCGGTGCAGTCGTACTCGTGCATGCCGTACGGAAACAAAGCCTACCACCTGTCCGCCACCATGGCGGCGGTGTCCAATCCTCTGGCCTGCTTCATCGCCATGTTTTTCCCAATTAGGCAAGTCGGTCAGAACTGTCATTCTTGATCCTCGGAGTAGTTTTATTTTATTTTATAAAATGTCTCATTTGTAACCAGATCCTTGTGGCTGATGGGGGCACTCACATTGCTGGGCAGTGGCGTGGGGGCTTTTATAATGAGCATGGCCGCCCTGAGTCCGTGTCCGTTGTTGGTGAACAACGTCTGGGGCGTCGTCATCATGGTGAGTTGATGAAACCGTTTCCCGGTTGAGGGACGACTTTGTTTAACGGGCTGTCTCGCATTTACTCGCACGCCGCAGGTGCTGGCGTGGATCGTCATGGTCCTCACGCTGTCCTACGTCAAGGTGATCATCGGCGTGATCCTGCGCGACGAGGGCCACTGCGCCCTGGTGTGGTGCGGGGCTGTAGTGCAGCTGGGCTCCCTGCTGGGCGCCGTCGCCATGTTCCCCATGGTCAGCGTGTACAACCTTTTTGCATCGGGCGACCCTTGCAATACCCGATGCCCGTGACGGAGCCAGGAGGTGCATTTGAAACACTTTTTTTTTTTTTTGGACTCGTTTTACATGCTAACAGGACATTGAGCCTGCATAGACATGAAAATGTGTGTGAATGAATTTCACCCCCTCATTACTGTATATTTAGACTCCTGTGAGATTTTACGTTGTAATTGGAGAAATTGTGGAGGTGTAATATTGAGTATTTTTCTCATGGACTGTTTTGATCTAGAATTGTTAACTTTCATTTTGTTTGTGTCACATGTAAATAAATAGCTACAGACAATTTACTGTAGCGGCTCTCTGTGACGTAGCTTTCAGTATGGTTTCATGTGAATGTTTTTTTTTTTTTAAATGGAATATATACATAATTCGATGTGATCTAGGTTCTATATCTACTACTGTATATTTTGAATTTCTGAAACCATGTTCATTGATAATTCATGATGACATGAAAAAATTTTCTTGAGTAAGGTGTTTTTTTTTTACATTAAAAAACAACCATGTATATCATAAGGCGTTTTTTACAGCAAAAAACGACAATGTATAGTAAGGCGTTTTTCATCATCATCATCCAGCGCCACGCGGTCGCCATCTTGTGGTCATTATGAGAAATGCTGTCCTGATAACTTCCGGGAATCCAAATCAAAGACTATCCATTTTCTTTGTCTCGTAAAAGAAATAAAAAATGAAAACCAAACTATTACACTTTGTCTGTACCGTGTCGATCTTACTGTTGATTATATTCAGACGAAATCCATTCACGATTTTTCTTTTTGTAGTGGCTTATTCCAAAGGTCATATCCAAAAACCAAGAGACACGGACTGACCTGAGGGGTCCTTGAAGTCCCGATAGACCACATTTTGGGAAATCAAGTTTGTAAAGTGTGCCTTCAGCGTCAATAATGATGACGAGGGGGGGAAAGAAATACAATTTTTGATTTACTTCCTAAATTATTTTTATTTAGGAAAATAAACACCATGGTCGTACCCTTATTATACAAATCTTTCTCTTCATTTTCTTGTATTTTAAATATTTTATATACAAGAACAGAAGGGGGTGAGAAATAGGACAGATTTTAAAAAAAAATAGTGAAAGTGCTACTTTGTGGGGTGGGGTGGGGGGGGGTACCATCTGTGGTTTCCCTATGAGGGAAGACTTGTATTTACAAAGGCACAGTTTCCATGGCAACCGGTGCGTGGACTTGGGGGCCGAAGGGTAAGAGGTTGTCTGTGGGTTTTATGCGAAACTACGTGACGCAAGTCCTCAGACGATTTTGTTCTCCAGCAGAGCGATCCTCTTGGACATATTCTCTAGTAAGATGCCTGTTAAGGTCAACAACAACAATAACAATAAAAGCTGCTTTTTCAGGGTGGGACCTTCATCTCACACATGAAGGACCCCTGTAAAGGACCTAAAATGCAATCAAAATGGCTGACTTTGTATTTCCTCTCAGACTCAACTCTTGCGATCAAGGATATTTTTCTTCGTTAGTACTTGCAGGGCTTCTTCTACTTTCTTCTGGAACTTAACCAGGGAGTCACACTCGCATGGGTCGTCCTCTGTCGGTCACAGGACATTGAAAAGTTGATATCTCATGAGATAAGATGACATCATATGTCGTCGAGAGTACACAGGTGGAGTCAGGCAACCTTGGCAGATGTTAATCTGCAGCTTCTTGGCGATCTGCGTCATAGCCTTGAAGTCTGCCGTGTAGAAGTAGTGTTCGCCCTTGGGCTCCGAAGCGATCTCCTTCAGCTCGTCCTCGACCGCGTTGCCCACTCCCACGGCGTACATCTTGAAGCCTGCCACAAAAACACAAACCGTTCGATAAATAAATGAATTGTTGGGCATTATTTCCCGTGGGGGGGGCTGGGAGGGGGGGCTCACCCATCTCCTTGGCCTTCTTGGCGGCGTCGCCAATGTAGTCCTGGCTGCGTCCGTCCGTGAAGACGATGCCCACCTTGGAGACGCCGGGTCGGGCGCCGTGGCCCACGCTGAAGCTCTTGTCAGTCAGATAGCGCAAGGCCTGGCCGGTCATGGTCCCTCGCTCCATGTAGGCCATCTTCTTCACCGCCTCCTTCAGGTCCTTCTTGTTGTTGTGGCGGCCAAGCGGGAACTCCTGATGGCGAAGAAAGTCTGGTTTTAACCATACTTTACTCTGAGCTTAAAAAGATTTAAAAATATTACAAAATATTGAAATATAATTTTTTTTTGTACGTTTCATGCACACTATTTTGCATCAAATCTCATATTCTGTTTTTTTTTTTTTTTTTTTTACCTGTCGGACCAGGCTGGAGTACTGCACCAGGCCGACGTGCGCTTTGCTGTCTGACACCTCCAGCTTGTCCACGATCTGGTTGATCCACTTCTTGACCAGCTCAAAGTTCTCGGGACGCACGCTCTTGGAGCCGTCGATCAGGAAGACCACGTCCGTCGCCGAGTTGCTGCATGCTGGTCCCCCCCCCCACACACACACACACGCACGCATAAACACACACTTCAGTCTCATAGTTTCACAGCGCCGCTAAAGCGAGCATATGGAAAGCTGTTTGAGCAGTCACTAAGTTCCATGTACCTGTACGATCTCATAAGACAACTCGGCGTGTTCATCGAGTTGTTTTACAAATGGCCCAAGGGCTTAGCACACGAGCGCGCATTCGCTGGCACTCACCGCTGCAGCTGCGCCCATCGTCCATGAGGGTAAAGCCTTCCTTGCAGGCGCACTTGTACGATCCGGGTGAGCTGAGGCATACCTGCTCGCAGTCATGATCCCCGGTGGCACACAGGTCCGACACTGTGTGTGTTTGTGTGCGGGGTTTGTACGCGCGCACACACAAGCACACAGAGGAGGAAAAAGGGGGGAGGGAACAACAACTATGTCAGTCGGTGGGATTTTAATGATCCACTGTCAGGTTTGAGTGCAGTGGATCCTTAAAATGGGAACAACATCATCCTTTTGACATCCAGCAACATTTAGTGGGTGGAGTTGGGGAACCATTAAGTCATTCAATATAGAGGTGAGGGGAAAGAATGTACTAAGTAGGTCGGCGTAGAACTATGTAGCTCGTAGGGCTGAATAATTCAATGAATTCAAATGTAGTATAATGAGAACAAGAAAAAAAAAAGCTTGGCGCTCTGCCCCGCTATCATGTATGGCATTGCACAGGGTTCCATTTTGGCACCCCTGCTGTTTTCACTGCATTTGCTGTCATTCGGTTCCATCCTAAGAAACCATGCTATTTCCTTCCACCACTAAGGGGATGACAGTCAGATTTATGGCCAGGTGAGCAAACGTTTGTCCCATCTAGAGGAAATCGAAGAGTGGATGTCACCACATTCCTTAAATTTCAATGAAAAAAAACCCGACAACAAAAAAACTGAAGTTAAGACGTTTGGTCCGTGTGGCCCCTGTACATCCCACCCTGTTGACCTGGGCCCCATAGTGTCTTTTCTAAAGGCAACAGTCTCGAACTTGGGTTTTAAATTGGACAGTGATTTTAAATTTGAGCGGCAAATCTGTGCTGTTGTTAAATCCAGCTTCTTTCATTTTCGCCAGCTGGCTAAGGTTCCTTTATGAGCGGCACTTTAAACAGAAATCCCTGCCTTTGTTACATCTTGGCAAGATTACTCCAATGCACTTTACTTTGAAGTCATCCAGTCCTGCCTCAACTGTTTCCAGTTGGTCCAAAATGCTGCTGCTGACCTCCTAACTGGTGCTCATAAGAGGGAGCACATAACCCCAATTCTGGCTTTCCTTCACTGTCTGCAAGTACATTTTAGAGTTCATTCTACATTTATATAAAAACAAATTTGTCCTACTCACCGACCAAGATTAAGCAGACTTTTTTTTTTTTATTGACAGCTTTTGTGGTTTGAAAATCGCATTCTAATAGCGATTAGCTATTAGCATTCTAATAGCATTCTAATTGCAATATCGTTTTGAATTCAACCAGTTGTTCAGTCCTTTTATGTAGGTAGGTAGGTAGGTAGGTAGGTAAACGGAAATGTCAGACACTAGTTAAGCAGCACAAAGAGGCAATGCATTGCAATAGTCCTAAACACCTTACCCTCAGGAAAGCAGCAAACATTATGACGGTATTTCTTCTTTCACTACCACCCCCCCATCCCCAACACCTTCTTCTTCTTCATCTTACCGCAGAAAGCCTCCTGGAACTTCTTGGTGAGCTTCTCAATGACGCTGTAGCTCTCCACGTAGTCCACGTGGTCGTCCAGCGGCTCGCTGGCCATCTGCTTCAGCGTGCTCATGTCCACGCGGCCCACGCCGATGGCGAAGATCTCGATGCCGGCGTCGCGCGCCCGTTGCGCCACGTCCTTCACATTGTCCTGGGGGCGGCCGTCCGTCACGATGATGGCCACCTGCAAGAACAAAGAAATGACTCCATCTGAATTTGATTTGGGGTTAATCAGAGTCGCTTTAAATGGTGGCTTATGAACATAGCCTAATTTATGAGGGGTGTGCACACTTGTGTAACTATATTATCTCGGTTGTTTATCTTTGGTTCTCCTCTGCAAAAGATTCCCCCCAATTAGGTTATTAGAGGTTGTAAGTCAGATGAATGTTCGAAAAAGGTTTTGCCATTATTTACCTCTCATTTTTATTGACAAAAACCTGCCATTTGAACAGGGGACTTTTTACACCCACTGTAGACAATGTTGTTGTTTGTGCGCGTTACCTTGCTGATGTCAGGAGACTTGGCGCGGGCGCCCTCGTTCTCGCTGAAGGCCACGTTGAGGGCAAACTGGATGGCCAGACCAGTCATGGTGCCCGTGGACAAGGGCTCCACTTTGGTCACCGCCTTGATCAGGCCGGCCTTAGTGCGGTGCGTCTTCAGTGATACCTAAAAGTCCAAACCAGAGAGTCGAGGTTAGAGATTTTAATTATTTATTTTTTTAAGTGAGGTGCGCCCACATGCCTCATTCTTGACGCGGCTAGCGTAGTTGACCACGCCCACTCGGGTGGCGTTGGGCCCCACATCCAGGCCCTCGATGACCTTGGCCAGGAAGACTTTGACCTGCTCGAACTCTGAGGGGCGGACGCTACGGCTGCTGTCCACAATGAACACCAGGTCGGTGGGGCGCGTCTTGCAAAGCCCTGCCGCTGCTCGTCGGGGGGATGGGGGAGAGACAAAGACTACAACTGTTACATTACAGCACACATATTTTTTACGATAAACTGATTTTACTCCAGACCGTGCTGAATGAGGTTATTTATTTCTACTTTTTCCTTATACGCATTGTTTTATTTGTATATTCCAATAAATCAAGCAATTAGATGCCACAAGGACAATGATAGAAGAGGCAAAAAAATAGACGACTGCGTCTCCTTCAGACGCTACAAACAATTTGATTTTTTACAAATTAGATTAAAAATAAAGACGGAGAGAACAGCTGAAGCTGATGAAAAAAATGAATTCGTATTTCTAATGAGTAAAAAATAAATGAATAAAATTTAAATATAATTTTTGAAAAATACAAAAAATAACATGAAAATAAAATAGAAAAGTAAAATTAAAAATCTCAAATATTTTTTTCATATTTCTATAAAAAACAAAAAGAAAAAGTAAATGTGTACTAAGAGACAAAATTAACACAAAAACAACAGAAGTAGATTCAATAGATGACTCGCACGACTACATCACACTGCACCATTTTCATCTACAAACATGCACCAATTTCAGCACAAGATGCTAAAAAAAACAAAAAACTAATGTTTTTTGCCAATTTTGTTCACAATTAACATTTTATTTTCACCACTCAGTTCCCCCCTCCTCTTCCCTCACTGCAGTGAGTGACTAGAAAAATCTCCAAAAAGACCACACTACTGGGATCCAAAATGAGCTGCATCGATTATAGTTCCTGTTACTCACCCATGGCGGCAGCTGTGCGGCGATCCACGGTGGCCTGCGCACCAGTCAGCGCCAGCATGAGCGCCAGGAGCAGCGGCGGCGGCGTGAGCGTCATGACGGCAAGCGAGGGCGATGTTTGAGCTGAGACTTGACAGACGTACGCACCCGGGGAGTTCCTGGCCACAGTCAGAGTGAGACTGAGGGACTCTGAGCTGCAGGTTATCAATGCAAGTACTTCACGCGCACTCAGCACCCCCCCCCCCATGCCCCCACCACACACACCTTCTTTTAGTTGGCCATGTTTGTGCCTGACAAGAGGAAAATACCTGCCCTGGGAGGACCTAAAATGGTGGTTGGGGAAAGGCAAACACCTAGAATGGACAGGTATGTGTGTGTGGGGGGTGTCAGGGGGTACAGGAGCAACTGGGGTAAGGGCGCTCGGATAGGGCCAAATAAACACCAACATGAATTCCTCTTTTCTCCACACGTTCCCAAAACACATCGAAGGAAGTCAGGGGGACAGACGCTCACACAGACCGCTCACTGTGCATTACTGCACGTGTTTGTGAGTACGTGTGTGTGCGCACGTTTCAAAGATTACAGTGGTGCCTTGACTTACAAGTTGAATTTGTTCTGTGAACACTTGTATCATAAATCATCTTTGTGATTACCGAGGGGCTTTTTAAAAAATGTATGGCGACCCACAGGGGTCTTTCCTTTGCCCACTTGTTTTTTTTCTCGCCGGGTGAAACAAACAACAAACTTATAGATAAGACTTCCATGCCACAAAATTATGAATTGTGATCACTTGTGACACCGTCTTCATAAAACAGATGACTTCATTCTTGCAATATTACAACTTCTCTCATATTGTGATCAAAATGTATTCAAAACCAAGTTCTCTTGCACAACTAATAAATTATACTGTGATTTATCTCGTAATAATATTATTATAGTATGACATTAAGCTACATGCCAATTTTTTTTACCCGAAGCGGGACTTTTCTTCTTTACTTTATTCTACTAACATTTCATCTATTTCTTTGTACAGAAAAAAAAATCCACTTATGTTGCATTTTAGCTTTTACCATATTGAAACTTTTGTGCATCCTTTATTCTACCAATGCTACATTTTGATTTTAGATCTGACATTAGTCTTAGAACGTTGCAATTTTTTTCCAGGTAATGTTACCCTAATCTTTTCCATTACGACTTTCTCATCTATCGCGACTTGTCTTTGATTTCCTGGCAACATGACGTACTCTCGACTTGGAATCTGACAAGTTTCATAACCTGAATAATTTTTTTTGGTCATATTTTTAATTGTAATTTTGTGACTTTAAAGAATTGGACCAATGACCGACCGTAGAAAAATAACGCAAATGAGATCGTATGCAAACTTACGTCTTGGAAGGAAAGAACTGTGTGCTGCTTCGTCTACGGAATTATACAACACAGACAGTTAGCATCACAGAAGAAAGAGCACCATTTTTTTTTTATTTGGTACCTCATAAACTTAAGTCAATTACACTTAATATATTTGTGAAGTCTTTTCCTGGCAAAAACACATGGGTTAGGGTTAGTTTAAAAAAAAACCCTTACGAAAGATGCTTATAACAAAGTTCCATCCCTGCACCGTGGTGGTGTTTGGGCACTGCCGAGGCCCCCCTGAGGGTGTAAACACGGGTGGGGGTGGGGGGGGGGGGGGACAAAAACACTGTCATCAATACATTCACGTATACAGTCTATACACATCAATAGGGCTGCATCCATATGAAACAGAGAGCCCTCTTTTGACGACCAAAATCCCACCCCACCCAACCGAGCACATATTACTCTCGCCTCCCCTTACACACATACACACACGCACCGCAAGTGAGGATGCAAACCAGAGGTGGGAGAGTCTGGAGTAAGTGGTCCAACACATTTTCTACTCAAGTGAACAGATGACAAAATCAACATGCGTATCTATACATATATTTGTGTGAGTGTGTGTGTCTGTGTATACCGACTGGCCCGAGATGAAAGGTCTGAGGAGGTTCCTGGAAAACGGGGCATTTCAGGGACGCACCGTTTGGCTCAGAAGGGCAGACAACGCATCCTGTATGTTTGCACACGTAGGTATACAGACAGTAATTACGCATATACAGTGCGGTTATGTAACACACACACACACACACACACACGTCAGCAAAACAGGCCTGGAATGTGTCCTGAAGGAGGGAAGAAAAAAAGTCTTCATGCATTAGAACGAGAACAAGCAAATGGAAACGACTCAAACTTGCAATTAAAAGTACACTTAAAGGATGTGTGAGACCCCATTAAAAAAAATATATATATTTTAATGGATTTTGTCTTTTTCATATGATAGAAATTATAATAGTTATTTTAAAATATATCAAACATATAAAATGTTTCCAAGTAATATTGGGATGTCCAAAGCAGAATTAAATACCGGTATGTATTTACATGCATGTCATATGTCATATGGCTACAGATGGGTGATTTCAAAACGACCGGTTCTTTTTAACATGCAGTGGCATCCCACAAGGGTTTTTCGTTTACCTTTTCACTGAAAAACGAAAACAGACACAAACTACATAATATAAATCGCCCTTAATGGCTGCACATTTTGACAGAGAACATCAAACATTAGGGGGCGCTGCCAGCCTTGCGCCGCACAAACAAGCCTCAAGCAAACTCACACTGCATGTATTATGTCCCACTGTAAAAAAATTATATTGAAAAAAAAAAACTGGTATAATTTGCTCTTTTTTTTTTTGCATAGAAGCGGATCTGTTCTCACTTTGATTGCCACCTTCCGCTAATGCATCTATTTGTCATAACTTTGGAACGCAAACCGGCGGAACTGCCAGCTTTCTTCCACATTGGACAACTACTGTGTATGTGTGTATGTGTGCGCGTGTGTGTGTGTGGAGGGGGGCGATGCTGCAAAGATCTTGCCACAAACATAAATATTGAAACAAGTTTGCCTTTCTTTCCAAATCCCTGTCAATGTTGACTTAGCGGGATCAGGGTGGAATGAAGCATCCCATACACACACAGACACACACATACATTCAGGCCCTCCACCTGTATTCTATACTCTCTCTGTGCACAGCAGAGGAAGTACAGCAGGGGTGGGGGCATGAGGGTGGGGGAACAAGCTTAATTGCAGACTGCTTAGTGTCCCGTCCAAAGCAGGGACCGGGCACGTGTACACATTAAAGCCGGGATGGGACAGATTGTGAATAGGTCCTCTCACAGGAGACACACACACACACACACACAGACATATGCTCAACTGAACACACTCATTCACACACGCACTCAAAGACACACTCCCCCATATACACTCAGACACATTTTCACATGACACAAAAACATGCACGGCAGGCTGATTGAACACTCTAAATTGTCCGTAGGTGTGAGTGTGAGCGCGGATGGTTGTTCGTCTCTGTGTGCCCTGTGATTGGCTGGTGACCGGTTCAGGGTGTCCCCCGCCTACTGCCCAAAGACAACTGGGAAAGGCTCCAGCACCCCTTGTGAGGATAAGCGGATCGGAAAATGGATGGATGGATGACATTCTCTCACTGGCATTCTCACACACACTCAAATAGGGATACACTCACACACACTCATAATTTCACACAATCGTTCTTAGTCTCTCTCTCACTCACTCACACACACAGTGAAGTGTGTCTGCCGCCAACAGCAACAAGGCAGGCAGCCGGGCAAGCGGGAAATCAAAAAAATGGAAAAGAGGGCCCTTCATTCAAAGTCCGGCACCAAAGTTGACTGCCTCCAAAGCCACAGAAATGCAATGTTTTTTTTTTAACATAGATAAAATTGTTTTACATATCTAAATAGACATTTTTGTCATGATACGTCTATATCTCTATATCTGATTTGCACTTTTTGTATCTAACTAATGATTACTTTTTTCAAATCTGTCAGGTCTAATACGAGTGGCATCCCAGAAGGTTCTGTCGTTTACCCACTTGTGAAATAATTTGGTGAAATTCTTTATAATTTGCCATTTTTGCTGTTATGTCACAATGTATGTGGGACTATAGCCACACACAAACAAATTGAGAGGTTGAGAGGAAAGAAATGTCATCATCACACCCCTAACAATGATGGACATCAACTTATTTGATTAAAGAATTGATTGTAATTCCATTAATTGTGACTATAGAAATACTGTTGCGATGTTAGAAAATAAATATTTACCTCTTCCTTTTCTGTTTAAATGATTATCAAAGAAAATGTGGACCACAAAGGTTTGCCAGTCCACGCGGTCCAAAATGAAAAGAAATAGCACCCTCTACCGGCGGACTTCTGCAGGAGGACCCATTTTAGTTGGTTTAGTAGTTAAGAGTCGTGTTAAATCCATCCATCCATTTTCCGAACCGCTTTATCCTTACAAGAGTCACGGGGGGTGCTGGAGCCTATCTCAGCTGTCTTCGGGCAGTAGGCGGGTGACACCCCGAACTGGTTGCCAGCCAATCGCAGGAGTCGTGTTAAATTGATTCGAAATATCCCATGAGAAAATATGTGCGAGCATTTGTGACGCTTCAGGTAAATTCCCACTGAAGGCCCGACCCATCAATCCCAGGCTTGATTGAAACGAATCTAAAGCGAACAACTCCCATTTATTGCACCCTTACGGAACGCAGCTCAACTACACACAATTATATATATATATGGATACATTAGAGCTATTGATTATATAGAACACACCAACACGCGTTTTCAAGACCGAATGGGAGAGAAGTCACACTGCAATTGGCTGTCAATCGCTCGTGGGCTGTCATTCTCAACCTTGTCAGAAGATGGTGACGCAATGCCGCGAGGGGAGCCGGGGCTGGCCTGCGAGGGGAGCAGAGGTGCCACCGCCATCCCCTCGGCCCCCATCCCACTCTCGTCCTTGAGGAGGGATGGTTGGAGGGTGGACACGGGCGGGAGGATGGTGGGGCTGCCGTCCCGGTGTGCGGGTGGGAAGCACTGGGGCATGTTACCCGAGGTCGACGAGATCTGGAGGTCCTGAGCGTTGGCGAATCCGGCGGTGTAATTGGGAGCGAGCTGACCAACGCTAGGCTGGGCGTACATGTTCGGCCAAGGGTACGACTGGTAGGACGCCATGACACCTGCATGGGGGAAATTGCCGGGTAGACTTGAGTTCCCCACGACCTGTTCCATTTATCCCTGCATTCCGCGAGCAAAACAAATGCTGGCAAAACAACAAGGTGGGAGAAATGAGTGTGAGAACATCATACCCCTGCCACGTCCCACTTCTGATACGGCTCTCCTACCGCCTCTGAATGTGGACAATTACGAACTCTCCTTCCGTTTGTACAGGAAAACAGGAAAAAGGCCTGAACAAGGCCATTTTTGTAAAAAGTGCTCTCCCGGTTAAACTGTTTTGCCAGAATGGGTGCAAGGAACCATAGTAGGTACGTTTGAAATACGGTGACAGGGAACCAACCCTGCTGCGAACAGTAAATATCTGCACCCATGAGTTTAATATAGATGCCACAAGATGGTAGCAAAGCACTTTAGGCCAAGGGGATCAAAAAGCATCAGCGCCACACATTAAGCATGTACACAATCGCGCACCCATGTTACACAACTGTACTCATAAATTAAAGGTGAGTTTGTAATATTCCCCCCCCCCCCAGCAGAATCGCTCTCAACACTACCAATCAAATTAACGTAACAAGAGACCCAGCAACAGCATTTTCGCGCTTCAGCTTGAGCACAACAACAGCTAATTAAGATTTTTAGCGAATAACGATTACTACGTTCCCCCCAAAAATGTGAATATGAGAACAAACCGAGTTACCGCGAGACACTCACCGTCGTTGGGGGGCTGCAGCAGAATCGGGCCCCCGCCCTGCGACTGCACATAGTTGTGGCCCGCGGTGGAGTCATCCGCATGCCCAAAAGGGTAGTAGGAGGTGGAGATGGTCTCCAGGTTGGGGAGAAGATAGGGGGAGGGGGTGGGGAAGGGCATGTGGGGGGGCAAGGACGTGGAGATGGTGTCCGGGTTGAGGGGAAGGTAGGAGGAGGGGGTGGGGATGGGGAAGGGCATGTGGGGGGGCAAGGACGTGGAGATGGTGTCCGTGTTGGGGAGAAGGTAGGAGGAGGGGGTGGGGAAGGGCATGTGGTGGGGCAAGGACGTGGAGATGGTGTCCGGGTTGAGGGGAAGGTAGGAGGAGAGGGTGGGGATGGGGAAGGGCATGTGGGGGGGCAAGGACATGGAGGTCGGAAGCAGCTGCGACTGTCCAGGCGGGTACAAAGTCTGCTGCTGGAAGGACAGCTGAGGGTTGCTCTGATGAACCGGCGCGAGATAGTCCAGCTCCTCGCCAAAGTCGAACTGAGAGCTGACGAGAGCATGCAGCAAATTCATCGATAAATATTGAGTGGGAAATCACCTTTACAAAAGACAACATGATGTTTTTGTTTACCACTCAATTAACGTTTTACTTTTTTTTTTTTTTTTAAATTAAAGCAACAGTTTATTATTATCATCAATGCTTGGTTTTGACCGAAGAGGGACCGGTTAAAACGTTTATATTTTCATATCATGTCATTGTATTTCAGCATTCAGTTATAGAATTTTTTTTTTTTAATTTAACAAGTGAAAAAGTTTCTCACCAATGTTACCATATGATTGTTTTGGGGTTTTTTTTTTTTTTGCAAATACAGTACATACAAGTCTTTTAGTTTTTCTTTTAATAATTGAATATATATTTGAGGGCAATTATGCAAAATATGCATCTTTTGTTTAATCTTTGTTCATTTTTTTTTTGTCATACAAAATTAACTTTTTAAATTATTTATTTTAAAAAATATTGGTTTTGTAAATATTAGCATTTGGTAAAATTGATATTTTAAGATACATTTTGATAGTGATTAAATAACTTTTCAAACATAAACTTGAACATACTCACTGTCCAACATAAATATGAATTACAATCATTAAGGCTTGGTTATGATTAACACTGTCAGAGAATTACAAATGTAATTTTAAAAATGTCACATTCACTTTGTGTCACATTTGTTCGAAGTTTGGTCCAAAAATCTTTCACAAACACCGTGTCACAATACCTAAAATGTATATTTTGTATACAATCTTTTTTTTCTCTACGATTTCGAAAAAAAAAAAAACACACACACCGAAATATTGTAACGACAGCTCTTTGATATTTTTCCCATTGTTCAATTGTCCGCCAAAAATTCTCGAAATAACAATTTGTGTAGTTGGAATTGTTGGCATTTCTTGTCAGTAACTTACAGGAAAAAACAAAGCTGTTCACTTTACTCAAAGATTTAAAGCAACATCAGAGAAGCGGGCTCTTCCCTTTTTTTTTTTTTTTAAACAATCAAATGGCTCAGGTGTCCCTAATGGAGTGTCCAGCGAGTGTGACCTTTTCCGCTGACCTGCCATCCGTCTGCACAGGGTGGCTGTCGCGGTCGTCCATGAAGAGAGGCTGTGTCGGCGTCGGCATCGGCGTGTTGAGGTTGTAGGAGAGGAGGGGGAGGCTGGCTCGCCTCAAGGGGGGAGGGCTGAGCAGGGGGGGCGGCTGGAAATTGGGCTGCTCACTCACTCTGGATTGACCTTGGGAGATGAAAGGCGCAGATTAAAAGGCGACATGAAAGCCAATTCGTGGCTCGTTTTAAGGCCTCCGCATGCAAGCCATAAACAGCTTGGAACAATCTAGCCTGCAGGAGAATGAAAACCTGGACTGGTAGGCAGCATTTGGCTGCAGGAGGGCAGGCTGTGTGTGGACATTGTCGAGAAAGGTGGCTCAAGCGGTGGTATGGCGCCGACGTGTCCAGAGAACACAGGTCCCACATTACTGAAAAGCACTCGTGAGGTCATTAAGTGAAGTGCAGTCCTTGTTCATGAAAATATGCTCCACGTCTGTTCACCTGCTGGCAGCGGCGGGCATGTTGGGCAATGCGAGATGGGCCTGGGGGTAAGTAAGGTTCCACTTGGCCCTTTTCTGTTGCTTTGCGCATTTAGACGAAACCATGCCCTCCGCTTTGCGCCACTTGGCTCGGCGATTCTGAAACCACACCTGACAAAAAAAACCAAGAACACACAGACAGTCACCCCCAAGAAATAAATGCCACATTGTTAATAGACTCACAAGAAGACCTCTGCTTGAAATGTACGAAACGTGACCCGACAAAAGAAGATCTTGCCCAGACATGATCGAAACAGACACATGCAGGACTGGACGACGCAAGACAAGGAAAAGAGCGGCAGACAAGAGTACAACGGCATTCGGTGTGAAAATAGAGCTGGATTGGATTGGCCATGGGCAGACAAGGAAATGAAAAGAACGGAACTGAATCATACCAGAGTTAGACAGGACGAAAAACTGCCACGTCCCTCCAGGCTAAATATTGTATAATTGACAATGATTCTATGTGAAGATACTTTTAGCGTAGTACTGAATTGAAGGAGGGAGCCAGACCATAATCCTCTGGGGTGACAAGCCAACTGATGCAGCGATAACTTTCCTCTTGTCTCCATCAGGATAATGGTCCCGCTGGAACAAGGCCTCCAAGTGCTCCAACATATCTAGACGCCATACAAAAGAGAAAAATAAAAAGAAACTACACACAAACGGGCCATACAGACAAATCCAAACAGGAATGAACGCTAGAGATGACGCGAGCCTCACCGGTGCTATAAAACGTCCTCGTCTTCTTCTTACGTGCCACCGGGCAGCTCTCTGGGTGACCTCGGATGGAGTACACCTGAGCTATCGCCTGACACAGACAACAGCGGCGACCAGTGGCATGTAGTATCACAAGAATGGAAAAATTGGACATCTTTGAAGGACTCTTGGAAATTGACAAATATGATACTAATTAACTATTAAACTATTTGAGCTAAAATAGCAGAGTTCTTGAGACTTTTTTTGCGTGTCTACTTATGATGGACACGCTTAACAAATTTCACGTTACAAAGAGAAAATGGTTTCAGGGGATATATTGTCTAACTCATTTGTCTGAAGAACCACTGGAAAAGACCAAATTGCCCTAAAATGGTTGCAACTACACAAAATGGCAGAGTACCGGTTTTGAGCATGCCTCTTTGAGACTTTTTTTGTGGGTGAACTCATGATAGACCAAATGTCATTCTGATTTTCGAACCGCATGAAGGAAGCCTTGAAATAGCCAAAATGACCACTTTAAACCAAATGGTAGACACCTTGAGTCGTTTCAGGTATGGTTAAGACTTTTTTTTTTTTTTGTCAGAGTCTGCTCATGACAAACATGCCTAACAAATTTCATGTTGTCAAGTTCAACTGGCTTTGGAGGTTGAATCAACATTGAAAATAAGACAAAAACAGCCACTTTGAGCCAAAATGACATTTTTTTTCTGTGTCTTATTGGTCATGGCTTCTGGAGACTTTTTCGTGGGTCTACCCAATCAAATTTCATGTTGCTAAGCAAAACTAGTTTCAGGCGCAGTATTTTCAAAGAAGTATGTCTTTGATTGACCACTGGAAATTCACAAATGACTGTAAATTGTCTGCATCATAACAAAACGGCAGATTTCCAGAGTCTTTCCAGGCATGGGTTCTTGGTATTTTTTTTTGTGGGTCTACTCATGATCAACACGGCTACCAAATTGCATGTTGCTCAAGTAAACTGGCTTTGGTGGCTGTATTTTTGGACTCGGTTGTCTTTGAAGGACCCCTGGAAATGGGCAAAATGATATCCTAAAATGGCTGCTTGGAACCAAAATGGGAGACTGCGTCTTTTGGGGTATGACTTCCGTCTGTGATAAAGTTGAAGGTGTAAATCTGTTATTGGTCACCTCTGGTGGTTCCAGGGCTTGTTGGGACTGTGGTGAAAAGCGGCCGGGTGACCTCTTGGTCGGGGCAAGTTGATCAGGGCTGGGGTTCTGAGACAATTGCACCATGGGTTCAGGAGCAGGGGGTCCGTCAAGATCTGAACCATCGCAGCCAAGGTAGACAGGCTCAGACAGGTCGCGGTTGGTTATGAGTCCAACGGGGGGCTCCGTCAGAGCCGAATTCACCTCGGGGCTCATCAGCACCGCTTCGGGTTTGTCCTCGACGCCATCTTTCTCTTCTTTTATGTTCTCTGGGTGTTCGGTGGCCTTCTCGGTTTGAGTCTTTTTTCTATTCTTCTGCTCGAAACCTCCATGGTCTGCTTTATTTACTTTTTTGGTATCCTCCTCTTCCTGTGGTGCTCCCTGGCTTGCTTCATCTTCCTTCTCTCCATCTTCATCATCCTTTACCTCCTCTGCTTCCCCTGTTTCCCCCTCCTGACTGTCTTCAATTCCCAACTCCTCACAGAAGAGACTCTGACAGCCTGGAATGAACAAGTGAAGGGGAAGGACATCCACCCCACCAAACATCATCATTATCATCATCATCAATCATTAATATTTTATTCACATTAATTCATCAAAATTAAAAGCAGGAATAAAATATTTCATTAAGAATCCTGTCACATTTGTTGTATTAAGCTACCCCCTCCAAAAAAAAAAAATTCATTTTAGCATGGTTTTTATTCATTTAATTTATAAAATAATTGAATCATTATTATAACAATGAATAAAATAGCCATGATTTACTTTGTATAGAGTTAACACTTTCCTTTTATTAAAAAAATATTTTATTCACATTAATATATCAAAATTAAAAGCAGGAATAAAACATTTCATTTATTTCAATTTGAAAAAATACAAAAATAAAAGTACACGATAGAAATGTGTATAATTACTTAAACCACAATTGCCGGGCCAGTAAAACGTTATCTCAGTTGGCCAAAAACTAACTTCGCACGCAATTAAAAGAACAAGACGTGCCTACTATCGCTACGTGCTACAAGCTACTAAGTTAGCGAGCATTGGTTTAACGTTATTGTTGGTGCATGATAGCCATTTAGTACAACGTTTTGACAACCACTACCAAACATTTTAACTTTCCACGACGGTGAATTGCGAAGTATCTCTTCAGATTTGCTGTTGTTTCCAGCTACCTTGCGCCCACACTCCTTCCCTCGACTAAACTCAAGCATCCCCCCCGCTTAAATAAAAATGTCTCCCGGCCCTCGAGTAAAGCAAGGCCATTAACGCTTCCTTTTTACGCAGTGGTTAATTTACCGTGAATCGCGGCAAAACTTTGATGCCACTACTCCAAGATATCTTACATTAATGTTGGTCTCGTCTTTTCTCGTGAATTAAAATCTCCATATAACTCAACCCAGTTTTTATTTTAAAAAAAAACAACAAAATTTTCGTCTCATAATTAGTACGCGAAAATTCATACCGATTTTGGCCCAATTACCATTATTATTTTTAAATGGCGGTGTTATTAGTCACGTAGTTTTCGTCCGGTGAAAACTGCGTTGATGGCCCATATGATATGAGTTGTCTAAAAAACAAAATAATAAAAGGCTGTCGATTAATCGTATTTTATTAGGCTTCAAAGTACAGTGTATATGCAGTATACAGTGTATTGAACATACACTGCTTTCTAACAGACAAAATGTTATCCTTTTATCAATGTATTAATTTACCTTTACGTCAAACTTGCTATGTTTCCATTATTATGTTTCTATTCGCCTTTAGGCCACACTAAACTTACGAAACTTACCAACTAAAGTTACGAGAACATTTAGTGAACTTTATGGTACATGTTGACTAAAAGCTAATACAATATTTCGAAATATCTAAGAAGAAAGCAATTAAAGTACAAAGACTTCATTAATTTGTGTCCCCGGTGTCCACCTGACTGTTAATTATTAGCTCGGGCCAGCTAACTTGCACCGTCTGGCCCCCTCGACTCTTACTACAAGGTCGCCAGAATTAATGAGATACTTTTGGGCTACTTCAAACCGTCCACTCGGGGCCCTTGGAGCCTCGCGAGGAAATGAATTCTAAACTGTCTTTCTCTTTGAACGAAGTGCTTTTCAACACTTCGTTCAAATTACGGTGCAAGTCAAGTAATTCGCTAGCCAATGCGCGAGGACTGAGCTCATAATGCTAATAAATTAACTAATAAGTGACAACTCAAAAGTCGAATTTACCACATGTATCGCTTAAGCCTTCCTCCATGTCTTCACCGAATCGCTAAAGAGCAATTAAGCCGTCTTCGCAGGACTCCACGAGACCAGCCGCGAGGAGAATTGAATGATTGGTTACTTGATTGATGATGCATGATCAAGTCAGGTTGACGGGCGTGGCAGCCAATCAGCGAGGGAGAAGCAGCAGAGGCGATTCACACCAGGTACAACCTGTTTTGATTTCTTTAAAATAAGCCACAAAAGCGTAACATTTAGGACAAATTTATGTCAAATGTTGATTTGGCTTAATGTTTACTAAATGCGCTGCGACGTGGCTGTTAATTTCAAGCCAAACATCACAACGCACGTCTTGTCACAATTATTCGCTAATGAGGCGTTGATTTAACTGCGGGTCTACCTGTCGGCCACCAGATGGCGTGCTTACGGTTATCTGCTCCCATGCATTTTGTAACATCACTCCAAATTCAAGAGTATGCTGATACATATTTGAAGTGATGCCACGTATCTGAGAAATGACCACCGGTTACATTTGTCTGTGGTTTGGAAACGGCAGCTGGAGATGAGCTTGAATTCCACACGGTGATGAAATAATATTGGGATAGCAAGGAAGAATGGTCAAAAATTATTGTGGCAAAAAGTGAAAATGGGGATTTGTCTTAGTGGCCATCACAACTGCAGGAAGTGAAAATGGACCGAAATATTGAGACAGGAAGTGGAAATGAACAAAATATTGGAGCAGGGAGTAGAAATGTACAAAAAGTGTTTTAACTGAACAAAAGTACTGGGATGAGTGGCTGTCACGTCAACAGGAAGTGAAACTAGCCAAATGTATCAGGACGAAGTAAAAATGCACAAAAATGAAAGTTACAGGGAATGAAATTTGACGAAAGCACTGGACCAAGAGGCCGCCACACTTGCAGGAATTAGAAATTGATCCAAAATACTGGGACAGGAAGCGAAAAGTGCCAGTGGGATTTTGATGTCAATTCAACATCGAAATCCAATTTTCAACATCAAAATTTATGTCACGTGATCACTGGGGTGTCTTGTTTCACAGGGATCTCTGTGTCAATAAAGTAAATCAAGAGACAAGAGTTTTTTGTAGCCAATCAGGTCTTTTATTTGGAACAGAGAGGCAGATTAGTGACAGGGCGACAGTGACGCACGCGGAGGTTGGGCCCCCCTCGCACACTCACGCAGCCAAATGACACAAAGAACTCAGCCTTAAAAAAATGCAAATGTATAAAAACAGGAATGAGAGAACAGCAAAACGGAGAAGTCGTGTCCGCCTCCTTCGGCCTCACGCGCACTCACGCCCGCGCACAAGCTGGGCCACAAACACGCACACACTTTGAGACAAGAGTCACTTTAGAAAAGACAACACGTGTTCACGTCACTCCTGCCTGTGCGGAAGCGGCGTGTGGACGGACACGCTCGCCATATGCGCGTGTGTGCGTGAGAGAGACATTCGGTTGTGAGTAAGCAAACACACGTGCACACACTCAGTGCACGCTATATTGAAATGTGAAATACACGCACCCGCAGTTGCAAGTTCAGTTGAGGTCAGCGCGCGCGCGCACACACACACACACACACACACACACACACACACACACACACACACACACACACACACTTTGACAGGGTTCCCACTCTTCCACTTGCTTTTTATTTATGGACCTTTTAAGGACTTTTGAGGGCTAATTTAGCCCTTTTTTCAGGACTTTTTCTCCATTCAGCAAGGGAATCACGGTGGATTTAATGCCCGCTCAGCAATATGTGGGCTTAACAGAAAGCCACATATCACTGAGCTGGTGTTCAAATCATTGCTGCCAAAGGAAGGGCACATCTTTATTTTTAGGAGCAATCACCCAACCCTTTATTTGACATACTACAGTAATCCCTCGTTTGTCTCGGTTAATGGGGACCAAAACCACCCGCGATAACCGAAAATCCGCGAAGTAGCGTCCAATTAACATAAACAGGTCAAATTTATATATATATATATACACGTTTTTTTTTTAATCCGCAAACGGTCCGCGAGAAGCTGCAAAACAACAGTGAGTCACATAGAGCAACACATACAGTACTGTACTCCATGTATATGTAAAAAAATATATATATATATACTTTTTTTAAAATATTTTTGAAAAAATCCACGATGCACTGAACCCGCGATAAACGAACCGCGAAGTAGCGAGGGATCACTGTATATGTCAAATTTTCATTTTCCTACCTAAATTTTCATTTTCCTACCTTACAGGTAGGAAAATGAAAAACTTGAATTCATTCTCAAATAAAGTACACTAAGTAAATTTTAAATTTAGAAAATATAAAACTTCAATTCATTTTCAAATTAAAATATATTTTTTAAGGATTTTTATTGATTTTTAGAAGCTTTCCTTGAAAATTAAGGACAATTAAGAACATAGTTTTACAACTTCTTTTTTATGGATTTTTATGAACTTTAAGGACCTGTGGGAACCCTGCTGGAAGTGGCGGGTTCAATTGAGGTGCTCTCATTCACACACACATGCAAGTGACAGGTTTAGACAGACGCACACACAAATCTCTCTTTCACACACACACCAGATTCAGATGGAGAGCCATCTTTCTCACACACACAAATTTCTCTCTCACTCTCACATGCAGACATCTCACATATTTGTGTGTTCTACACAAATCTCTCTCAGTCACTTCTCTTTCTCTGGCACACATCTCTCTGGAAAAATTTCTCACACACATCTCATGCTTTCACTCTCACGCATAGTTTTCGCTGTGTCACCTCTCCGCAGTGCTCTTACTTCCCCACACACTTCTTCCTGTGACACACATCACTCACATTCTCTCACTGGTATCTCTCTCTCTCTCTTTGCATCTACAACTTCACTCATACACAAACCTCTCATACGTTTTACTCTCAGAATTTTGTCAAATATTTTTCTCTCTTGTAAACCCACCTCTCACACATATCTCTCTAACTCTCTCGCGCACACACACACATACACACTTGTCTTGGTAACATTTTATACTGACACACACTTGTTCTTTCTATTTCACACATCACTCTTTCCCACACACAACTATAATTTTCAAATGAGCTGTTCTCACACACACACACAGACACACACACACACACAAACACACCCACACACACACACCAGTGAACGAAATGTCACCTGTCTGTGGAAGAGCGTGAGAACTGCTAAAAGAGTTTAACACACAGTCGACCACCTCACACACACTCTCACACACACGCACTAATATAGTTTTGACTCCCATGCATGTTTTTTTTTTTATCTACAGTACTGAGTATAAGAAGCTACGAGTCCAGTCGCACTGACGTGGTTACAATCTCTAAGATAAAAGCACCACCCACCCCGCAAGTCCTAACCTGCCCCACCTCCCTCTCCTCTGCAGGTAAATGAAAGTCATGCAAACGTTGACGGTAAGGGCGGCACGGCTGCAAAGCCGAGCAACAACTGATGGCTAAAACCAATTGATAAGAAACGGGCTGACGGCGAGCCATGTGATTCATCGATAGTATTGCATTACACGGGTGCGTAGGTGTGCACGTGTGTGTGTGTAAAATGTCGGGACAGGAAGTAGAAAATTCGCAAAAGTATTCAGATTTTTGGACCTAGAGAAATTGAATCGGACAAGGTCGAGATGGACAAAAATGTCGGGAAATGAACAAAAGCATTCAGACAGGAAGTTGAAGTGGACAAAAGTATCTGGACACATCTATTGTACTTGTACTTGCAGGAAGTGAAAATGGACAAAAATTTGTTATGACCTTGTGTCACAACACAAGGTCATTCATTGTCCTATTAGGAAGTAAAAACAATGTTGGGACAATAGACACAAATATAGGGCCAGGTACTGACGATGGTCCAAAATATTGGGACAGAAAGTCAGAATGAACATGAATATTTGGAGTAAAAGTGAAAATGGACAAAAATCAGACGTTTTGTGAGAGTGTATGTGTGTGTGTGATGAGAGCACAGCTCATGTAAAATGATAACAGATAAATTAAAAAAAGATATTAAAAAAAAAGCCCAGGCAGATGATTAGTGATGCCAGAAAAGTAAACCGATATTTACATATAAACTTTTTGTTTTAAACAGCTAAATACACCTTTGTTTAAGTATTATTATCAATACAGCATTGTTATTATTATTAGAATTAGAATTATTCAACCATCAAGGCCAAAACATTGATGGATATGTTGTGGATTATTACTATCCATCACGAGTCTTTCTACAGCAACGAGAAGGCTGGACGTGCCGTGTTCTGATTGGGCGAGCACCGAGCGAGTCATCACAGCCACCTGTGAGTGTGTGTGTGTGTCTGTGTGTGTGTGTGTGAGAGCGGGTGCGTGCAAGCAGAGGGACGGAAGGCACCGGCGAGACCTTTCCTTTCGACCTCAGGCTCTGTGCGACCAATCAGATTCTCATTTTTGGCGAGGATTTTTCCTGCCCTGCCTCGTGCCTCCTCTCTCCTCTCCTTTGGCCGTTTCACTAAAAACTCCAAGGTACCTTTTTTTTTTTTCTTTAGACGCCGTCACACCCAAAAGTGTTCAGTTTTGATGTTTTTCTTACAAAATAATCATATTGTCACATACAGAACAAGAGATATTAATAACAAACAGAAAAAAAATGTGTGGTTTTTTTTTAAAGAGTATTTTTGCTTTGTTGTTTTTTTTTGTCCCCTTTTTCCACACTTTCAATGAAAAGAAAGTTCCAAGTCCCCAAACTAAAAAAGGCGCTCTCGTGGTTGGCAGATGAGAGGAAGAGAGAGCGAGAGACAGCGGTGGGTGGGGTGGTGGTGGTGGTGGTGGTGTGGGGGATGGGGGTCAGGGTGGAAAGCAATGCGGAGGAAGAGGAGGCTTGGCGTCATCGTGCCAGCGGCGGCGGCGGTCATGCGTTACGCGTAAAATTCCTCTTGCTTGTCCGGCTTCTGGTAGGTGACGGTGGCCTGCTTGGGCTCCTCCAGTGTATAGCTGCCCTCGTCCTTCTTCTTCATGCGGTACACCAGCAGCATGACCAGGAAGGCAGCGAACAGGGCGCCCACCACGCCACCGACGATGACCGCTGAAAAAAAACAGACAGAGACAGGGGAGGTGGGCATTTCAGTCGGAAAGTAGCATGTGACTTTGGGAACTCATTTGTATACCCTCTCCTATAAAAAATAATAATAATAAAGAAAGAAAGAAATTGGGACACTTGGTGGGCAAAAGTACTGGGACAGGAAGTCAAAATGGTCCCTGGAAGTCCATCCATCCATTCATTTTCTGATCCGCTTTATCCTCACAAGGGTCGCGGGGTCGGGGGTGCTGGAGCCTATCCCAGCCGTCTTCCGGCAGTAGGCGGGGGACACCCTGAACCGGTTCCCAGCCACTCGCAGGGCACACATAGACGAACAACCATTCGCGCTCACATTCACAGCTAGGGACAATTTAGACCGTTCAATCAGCCTGCCATGCATGTTTTTGGAATGTGGGAGGAAACCGGAGTACCCGGAGAAAACCTACGCAGGCAAACTCCACACAGAGAGGCCGGAACCGGGATTGAACCCACGACCTCTGCACCGTGAGGTCGACGCGCTAACCACTCGGGCCGTTGTCCCAATACTTTTGTCCATTAACAAAACTGCGGAGGTGTGATGGCCACATGTTGCAATACTTCAATTCATTTTCACTTCTGTCCCAATATTACTGTTCAATTTTGCTTCCTTTCCCAAAGCTTCTGCCCATTTTCACTATCTGTCTGAAAATGTTGGTACATTTGTCCTAATATTTCAGTTTGTTCCTACTACCTGACAAAACATTTTGGTCCATTCTCACTTCCTGTCCTAATATTTTTTGTTAAATTTTACTTCCTGTGCTCAACGATAGTAATTTGATTTTGTCGATTTTCACTGTGCGTTTCCTTTCCTGTAGGTGTGATGGCCACATGTCCCAATACTCACTCCCTCAATATTTTTGTCCGTTTTGACTTAATGCCCCAATTCTTTTGTTCATTTTCACTTCTGATATATTTTTATTTATTATTTCGCTTCCAGTCTCAATGTTTTTGTCTGTTCAAGAAGTGAACAATATTTTGACAGATAGTGATGACTAACAAGAAGTATTGGGACATAAGGCCAACCCACTTACATCAAGTGTAAAAGAACAAAAATATTGGGCCGGGAAATAAAGATGGAAGAAAATGGACACACGGCCATCACAGCTACGGCTAGTGAAAAAGGACAAAAATGTGACGCCTCATAATCCGGTCTTTTAGTGCGGAAAATACGTTATGTGAATAAATACATAAATAAGCAACCAATCAAATAAATGAAAAAATAAATATAAGATAATAGAAGCTTTCTCAACGAGGGCGAACTGCTGTTCGTCCTCATTTTTCAACCACACGATAGCAGGACCGCTCTGCTTTGTGTTAACAAACACAATGACACGTACACACACAAACGCACACATGCGTGCGCACAGATAAACACAGTCTAGTCTAGCCTAAAGTCTGTTGCCTCCTGCTCTTTTACCAGTGACCAGGAAATCAGCAAAAACCACAGCCAGCAGTCCGCCAATGAGAATGGCTGGAAGAGACAGAGAGGTCAGACCAGTTGGAAACGCCGTCGCTATCGAGCCCACAAAACCTTTTTTGGGGAGATGAGTCAATGAACGACTCTACTTGATGGAAACGGTGTAAATCGGTCTCAGGCGTTCAACAGGGAAGGGAAGTTACAAGGCCAAACAGAGACAACACCGACCTATCAAGACTTCTTTCCTTTCCAGGATGTTTTTCTGCGGGAGCTGCGCGGCTGAGCTGCCGCCATCCACCGTGTTGCCGACCAGATCCGGATCCTCCGGCGTCAGGGCGCGGCCAAGATCGCTGCGCTGGTCGTCACGGATCTCGAAGTCGCCGCTGGGCCCCATGACGGCCACCTCGTTGTTGCTTTCCTCGGCACGTGCCTGGGAAACAGGAAGTGGACTTTCAGGGCCCGATGGCGTGGAGCGCAACAACAACGCCAGGAACAACGAGGCCCTTTTTGGTTCTGATCAGTGGAAAGTTATTTACTACTTTTAAATATTAAAACACAGATACAGCCGAATCTGGAAATGATTAAAAGAGGATGTTGGAATTCTGGAGTCCGTTATTTGATGGAGTCTTGCAAATTCGTCCCAAAAAAACCCCCCAACAATTCTCCAGAATGTGCCATCCGATTTTCAAAATTCGAACTGCATTTTGACAGATTTGGATTTTATTTTTGTAAATCCTGTGGCTTTGCGATTTGTTGGTGTTAGGAAGTACACGGAATCAAAATGGCCGACTTCCTGTTATCCGATCTTAGCGATAAGTTCTTGAGACTTTTTCCAGGTTACGACAGAAGATATGTCCATCCATTTTTGCGTTGATTGGTCAAACTGACGAATCTTTTTCAAACATGGCCAAAAACGAACAGTAAGTCAGCTGCTTTGGTTTGAAGAGGACAAAATTCCAGGTTTTGTACTTGTTCAGCAACTCTCCCAAACAAGTTTCAATTAGAAGCTTGTCTTCTAGACCAGTGTTTTTCAAACATTTTTGAGCCAAGGCACACTTCTTTCATTGAAAAAAATCTCGCGACACACCACTAGCTGAAAATGTGAAAACCCCCCGCTTACGTGTTATATTGTTACTTTAACCGTTTTTAACATTAAAGAATGACATTATAACAGCTTGAATTGGAATCAAATGAACACAAAGAAAAAAGTATTTTATAATATTTGATATTTATTGTTTCACTGTCGTCCTGCATTCATGTGGCACAAATTCGCTTGTCTCGAGTGGTCGAAACACAAGGCAATAGGCTAGGTGTTGCTGCTCCCTAGTGGTATGGGAGGGTACTACACGATTACTTTCTGGGCGATTCACAGGCATACAAATGGGATATTTTAACGCGGCACACCAGATAATGTCTCGTGCCGCGGCACAGGGTTTAAAAAACACTGTTCTAGACCAGCAGTCCCCAACTGCGGACTGGCACTGGTTCGTGGGTCATTTGGTACGGGGCCGCACAGAAAAAATAAATACAGTACCTTACTTCCGTTTTATTTATTTCGGTGTATCTTATTTTGAAGGCACGTTTCAACATTGCCATAGCAACCTGAGAGTATTGCGGCCAGATATGACGTTCCTCGTGTCATGATTCGGGTTGATTATTATGTTTCAAAAACACCAGTTTTCATGCACGTCATATCATATTATTTTGTTGTATTTATCCGTCACACCTTAAAAGTCGGTCACTGACAATATTGTCTGACATTAAACCGGTCCGTGGGGCAAAAAAGGTTGGGCACCGCCGTTCTAGACAGAAGAACAAAAAAATGGCAAATCATTTCAGCCTATGCCGTTTCACGGAGGTGAACCACAGTGTTCCTTTGCTCATCATTGTCGAGGATTCGCCGAAGAGAGAGAGAGAGAGAGAGAGAGAAAAAAATAAGCACTAGGGCCTGCTGACGGCTGCTCGCAGCTTATTGTTGTTTGCCGCGATTCCAGATTGGAATGGCAAAATAAATGCCTTTGTTCTATTAATTTAACTTTCTTGCAAAGGCAGTTGTGACAACAAAGACATTTTGCATTACACCCCCACACCATTACAGAACCTTATTAAAAAGGAGCAAAAAAAAAAAAAGAGGAAAAACAATGTTTGGCTGCCTCTCAGAAGAGTCTGCATCGAGTTCTCTCTCGCACCAAGATCTATTGTGCGCAAAGCACCGGACACCGTTTTGTGGGGATGAAAGTCACTTTTTAAAAACACTCCTGCCTGCTTGAGACCCTGAGTGGCAAACACACAAAGGTGCCACTGTGTGCGCTTATGTGCACTTTCTGGCCACGACAACCGTGCACAGCTGCCGGATTTGAGTAATGACAGAGGCGCGTTACACATGAAACTATATCCTGAAATACATACAAGTATATATTTGAGGTCTTCTGGGAGCAGCCCAGGCCTGAATGATCTCAACTTGCTCGGTTGCTCCAAGGAAAGTTGGACTTACTTATTGACTGTTCCTTGGACTTTTTTTTTTTTTTTATAGCTACATCTGTTAAGATTCAACAAAGCCGAAAACTATTTGAGAAAGGTCACTTTTTTTTTTTTTTACCGTTTTCAGTTTTAAAAAAATATCGTTAGTCTAAGAAGATTTTGCTTTTAACTGGGATGATTTTTAAAAAGGGTGTCACCAAATACTCTCTTCATAAACATTTTACTTGAAAATGGATGTCCACAAATCAAGATTAATTATTAATCTGGATAATTTGAGGTGACAGGATCATACATACACACAACAACAACAAAAATGGTTGGGATGCCCCCCCAACCCCCCAATTAAAAATATATGAGCAAATAATTCGCTTCATTTTGGATGGCACTATCAAATCTTTTCACAAAAATATTGGAGGGTTTTTTGTTTTAAAAAAAAGTATTAAGACAAAATATCCATAGATAATTTGGGGTGACGTGATCAAATATTCATATTTTAAAATATTTGTCCATAAAAAAAGAAACAGATTGAATATGTTATCTATTGTAGTCTATTTAATTATTTTTTTTTAATATGTACTAAAAAGTGTAGAAGAACATTAAATAATATGAATTGACAAAAATGCAAATCACTACAGAAATCCTGAGGGGGAATGTAATTATTTTTCAAAAACTATAGACAAAAAAAAAACCTTGTGCTGATAAAAAGAATAAAACAATCTTGCTGGAGGTGAATATGAAGATTTGAAATGCTGGCAACCGTTTTTTTTTTGTTTGTTCTCACCTGCGCCGTCGTTGGCTGTGCTGGGCGTGTGCTTCTCTCCGTGGGGGCCCTCAGCGTGGTAGTTGCCACGGGGACCCTGGGCCTGAAGGGTAACCTGGTCTTGAGGGTGGTGGTGGGCGGGGTGGCGGTGGTGCGCTCCTCCGTTGCGGATAGGTCGTCCTCTGAGGTGGCGTCCACGTCCGAGACGGGGTAAAGCGACGTAGCTTCCGGCGACAGGTACACGTCCTCTTCTTCTTCGGTGGGCAGTACGGTTGTCACCGCGGCGATGGGAGCTAAGGATTTGGGTGTGGTAGTGGTCTGGGCGGCAGCGGCGGCTCTTAAGCGCTCCAGCTCTCGCTCCCTCTCCCGCTCTCGTTGCCGTTCTCGTTCGCGTTCTCTTTCGCGCTCCCGTTCCCTCTCCCGCTCCCGTTCCCGCTGGCGCTCCAACTCTCGAACCCGCTCCCGCTCCCGTTCCCGCTCACGCTCCCTCTCCAGCTGCTTCTCCTTCTCCAACTCCAGTTCCCAGAAAGCGCCGCTCTCGCCGTCTGTTTCTGTCGGCAATAGGGTGGCAGCGGTGGTGATAGGGGCAGCGGCGACGGTGGTAGTGGCGACGGTGGTGGTGGCGACGGCGGTGGTGGTGGTGGTTGCTTTTGTCGCAGCGGCGGTGATGGCGGCGGCGAGGTTGGGGTCGGCGCTGGGCTCAGCCGCCGGTGCGGCCGAGGGTGCGGGACTGGTGGCCTGGGTGGTGGACGAAGGGATGGGTTCTTCTGTGGTGAAGGATACGGACAGTGACGTCGGCCTCACGCTGATGTCGGGAACTGGAAAAAAGAGAGAGAAAGGGACATACGGTATGAATCTAACTTTATTGAAAAGGAAACTGGGATATTTGAGTATAACTTTACCGATGAAGTGTGTTATTCAAATGGAACTTTATTGAGGTGAAAAGCAGGGCACACTAATGTAACTCTTGAACAGGAGAGCAGGATGTTTGAATCTACTTTGTTTACAAGGAGATGGGGAAATTCAAATTGGTCTTTATTGAAGGGGAAAGCGTATCATTTTGAATGTAACTTTATTGAGAGGGAGTATGGGATATTCAAATGAAACTGGTAAAAAAAAAAAAGTGTTTGAAGAAGCAACGCGGCATTCGAATGGAACTTTGAAGAAGTGCGTGCGAACAAACAAAACTTGACGGAAAAAGAGGAGTTGGACATTCAAATGACACTTGGGTGGTGAAGAGGAGAGCCGGACATTTCAGAGAAGTATTCAAAAGTAAAGTGGGCACTTTCAAGTGTTACTTTACCGAAAAGGAGAGCAGGACTTTTGAATGCAGCTTGATTGAGGAGAAGCAAAATTGGCTATTCAAAATGAACTTTATTGTAAAAGGCAGGGAGTGAAATTTGAAGGTAGCATTTTTGAAACAGCAGTGTTTTGCTTATTTTCTACTCCAATTCCCCACCCCCCTTGTTTTTGCCAGAACAATAGGAACCGAGATGAAATGAACAGGCAAGCTAATATCATTTTAGCCTGTCCACAGCGTTGTTATAATCCACTCTGACAGTTTCCCGCGATGACTGAGGCATGAAGTACAACTGTGGCAAAGCGACGAGGTAGAGTGCGGTGGAAAAAGGGGCTTTTGAGTATTAAACAAGTGCAGAGAGGAGATTAATTTTCCCGGCGTAGCTTTCATTACGTTTGAGCGGCGGCTGAAAGAGGAGCAAATTGAATGTGGGCTCACAAAGGCATGCGGGCAGGAGAGGATATTACAAAATGGACTCCGACAATGAAGCCCCTTGTCAAAAACCAAGACGAGACGCCGGACTGATCAGTATCATCACCGGTGGAGTTAACGCAATTTTCCAGCCGGCGGTTTCCACCGCCGCCCGTTCTCATTACCGCCGCCAAGGGAGTTATGTTTTTAGTCGAGTGCGTTTCCATTTGTTGGCACCCAGACAAAACGCAAAAAGCGACTAAGCCGCTTAGGTGGAGGCATCTCGTATGAACTTTTTATTCATCATTGTGGAAACTCAAATTTCAAAGATGGAGGAACTCTTGGAACATAAACCCGGCAAACATCTTACAAGGCTGTCAGTTAAATGGCATTTTCAGGGCACTGTTTACATTGCAATCTGGACCAGATCTGGATTCAACTCTCTGACATCCCATTTTTTGTTGTTTCGGTTTAATTTTTAAGTTGGATTTTTGAAAATCTGGACTAAAACGTTGCTTGCGGTGTGCTCGTTTTGCACTTCTGCGCACACCCGCAGGATCGGAGTCCAGTAGAAGTGAGCGCAATTTACAGCTGAATTTAATGTTGCTAGTTTTATTCCTTGTCGTTGTTTACACTAATCAATAAAATTCAAAGTATGCTCAGGGGTGCGTTTTTTTTTTGTTATTGTTCGTTTGTTTTTTGGGAGACGCGCAGTTTCCAATTTCTTTTTTTTTCATTTGTTGTGCCGTAGCATGGCTGTACCTCATCTGTTTTCGTTCGACTTCTTTCAACAGCAAATCTACGCGAGTCAACAGGACCTCAGCTGGTTGGAGCCACAGAGTGAACTACTCAGTTCATTTTATTACGTGATGGCTCCAAAACATCACAAAAATAAAACTAGCTACGTTTAAGTTAGTTTACGGTGAGCGTCCCGTGCTAGTAAGCGCAGATCAGAACATCAGGCCCAATTCCAGCAATGCGCTTTAGACTAAGCGGCTAATTCCTACGCACGCCAGACAAATGGCAACATGCACTGTGCCAGATACTGTAGGTGCGCGATGGTCTAATCTGTGTGGACTTTAATCTGATTAGAGCAAATAAGATCTCGGGGAGGGTGGTCATGTTTGCCAGGGTGTTTCCAGGTTTGCTGTAATTGGGCGTTGAAACCGCTTTGTGTGGCGCGTTGGGACAGAGTGTGTTTGGATGCTGTTGCACGGGGGGGATGGTCTTGCGGGTCAGCAGATTGAAAGGCTGCAGCTGGCGGTGGAAACACACAAACACACACGCGCACACACACTTACATCCAGAGCCGGATCCCGAGTAGAGGTCCTCGTCATCGTAGAACTCGTCCGCCGTCGAGCCTTCGTCATCGACGGGCAACCACGTCTGTCCCTGCTGGAGAGAAAAAAAAAAGCAAGAGAATGTGATTGGATGTTTGCCGCTTTACTTGACAGGACAAAACCTTCTCGACAGGGTGAAAGATGGCGGCCGGGGTAACATCTGGCTTTGCGGAGAAGCCCACTTAATGAAACCCTCCAACGGCAGGGCATTAAAGCCGCAGAGAGCTACAGTACGTCGGTGCCAGAGGCCGTTAATGTTTCAACTCAAATGCTAATGTTTCAATCAACTCAAAGACAAACAGAAAAAAGGATCACAGAAAACTGATGTTGGTGTGATCTCAGGAGATGACCGCAGGGCAGGCTAAGGGAGCGCTAATAGCTCACCGTTCACGAATATACATATCAATGGGCAAAACATTTGGAGGAAAAACACGCCTCTAAGTTGGAACAAACTCGCCCCCGTAGTCCAAAGTTTCATTTGGCTAACATCGAAGGATTTACTGAAGCTTTTTTTGACAAGATTTGGATTCAAGCTAGCACAGCTATTGAGTAGAAGATAAAGACTAGGCACAGAAATGTTGGAACATGTTGGACAAAGAAAACGAACATTGCAGGTATTGTACAAACAAACTATGCGGCGGTGGTGGAAAATGCTTGTCTCGATTGCGACGAAAGATGACGCAGTTCATGGAGCGAATGGTGAATGCCGTGCGTAAGAATGGCACTGGCATTCAAACCCGATGTCAGAACTGTGAAGCAGACGTGCTAACCACTAGCTCACCGTACTACCTGTGAGACCGGGTTAAATTTGTTTCATTTTTTCCCCGTGATGCACCGCAGTCACTTAAAATGGCCTATTTACGCACAAACTTTCCTGGCGGTTTATCTGCTAATTAGCTGGGGGGGGGGGGGGGGAGAAAAAAAACTGGCTCTGCGTTTTGCTCGAAGTGCTGGAAAACTCAATCGTACGTGACCAAAGCGTACTTTTTATCTCCCTGGCAAATCTAAATCTCTTTCTGGGGGGCTTGTCGGCAGTGGTGATGGTTGGGGGGCGGGGGGCGCCCAGCTAGCTTTTGTGATGCTAATTGTGCAAACATATGAGAAGAGAAGAAGCTCCTCCCCGCCCGCCGGTTCCAGACGCAGGAAACCAGATGCCTTTAAAAGCCAATAAAGTCATAATGGAAGCCGGATACCCAAGTTGGCCTGCACTACCGCACGTCTCGGCGTGCTGCGTCTGAGAGGGGCGGGCATACCTTGCTGGAAAGAAGTGCAACCGTTTGGTGTGTGTGTGTGCATGTGCGTGCGTGCGTGTGTGTGAAAGAGTCCCAGACATGACATGGTGTGAGAAGAAAGAAATTCTGACCACCATGTCGATAGATTATACGTATAAAGTATTCATTTGTGCCCACGAAATAAAGTGTTACCTTGACTTATGCAAATGAATTGACTCATTTTCCCCCACGTTTTGAAGAAAGAAAAATAGCGCCGCGCTGGATAAAAACACAGTAAAAAAAATGAAAGAAACTGGTGTCACCAAGCGGAATTACTGGACGCACTGTAGCAATTGTGAGGTGGGGGTGTGCCTTAAATGGTGCGCGTATGCCATCCAAGGATTTCATGATGAAGGCGGTTGCTACAGGCAACTTTTGCCTTTTGCAGAGAATCCCATCGTTTGTGTGTGTGTGTGGGGGGGGGGTGCAGGGCTGGACCACACTCACAGGAAACATCCTGGCACACACATCGCAACGCTTTAATTCCTTGCAAAATATGTTGCATAAACATTAAAACAACCTAAAAATCAACTTGACCCCCCCTTGCCCCACGTAGTGCACCCCCCTCCCCATACTCGCCCTACTTTCCTTTCATCTGCCTTATCTCGACTCAGCGTGGCTTTAAAAACACTCGCTTAAATAATCCCGAATGACCAGACCCCTCTAGGCAGGACCAGAAGTCACCCCCTAGGGCCCCCCCTTTTTTTAAATACACTTTTAAAACACACACTCACACACACACACGTCTAAATCCAGGCCATACGGCGGCAGAGAGTCTCTTCTGTCTATTTTCAGAGTTGGATGCAGACTCTTTAAACGTGTGCAGCCCACCCCCGCCCCTCCAGAGACACATAAACGCGTGCCCGCCCCCGCCCCCTCCCTTACACACACTTAAAGCCCGATGTCATCACACTGTGTCCCAGCATGTTCAATTTATGAGCTGATATTGTGGTGTCAATTCACAGTGTGCCAGAGAGCAATGCCGTCACTGCATCTAATTACAGCATGCGCATCACAGTGGCTATAATGACAGGTTTTGATTGTGGCGTGAGTGTGTGTTGGCAAGGGCTATTTGTGTGTGTGTGTGTGTGTGTGTGTGTGTTCCCCCCCAAAGTGATCCGAACTGAATGGAACCAACCAGGGCTGCATTTTACCAAGCTATAAACAGCCCCACGCCACATAGCTAACCAACCCGCAACGAGACGTCACACGGCTCTCCCACACCGCACCAATAAAACCCAAAGAAAGGCGGGGGCGAAAGGGGGCTTGGGTGGTAGCTGGGGGGGGGGGGGGGGTGTAAATCCTGTGCGCTGCCCTCGATTTCGCTACTGCCACCACTGCTCGCAAAAACAAACAAAAAAAAAAGATAACCTGTCCACGCTGCTTTCTGGCAGTGTGTGAAGCCCTGCCATCGAAAGACAGTTTTTCCCCAGGGTCATCATCTCAAAAAAAAAAAGAAAAGAGGGACAGGGAGAGAGATCCCCACACTGGACACTTTATTAGGTACATTCAAAATTCATAGACGCACGACGTCTGCATAATTATGCATGATTGGGTGGTTAGGAGTCATGTATTATTCACAAAGTGCAGAAAATGTTACGAAGAAAGCCGAATTTGGATGTGGGCCAAAAGTAGAAGGGCTTATGCGTTGGCAGAGGTGACAATGTTTTTTAATTTCAGTGAACCGAGATGCACCAACAGTGTTTTTAAACTGTGCCTCGTTTAAAAAAAATAAAAAATAAAAAAGGGGGCTGGGAGCAACCGATAACAAACTCTCGTAGTTCAAATTTGGCAGAGGTGATTGTGTTTTATACTCACTACAGACGGTTCTGGTGGGAGTCAAACGATCTCGTGATAAATTTGCCAAACAATGGACCACTTGCCCCTTGACAAGTTTGTTGAACAAATAACTCATCGACAAATGCACTAGTTGACCCCCCACCCCCCGGAACTGTTGACGTATTCACCCCAAAGAAATGGATCGCCGCTCCTCGTTGACAAATAAGGTGAACAATTTATCTCCTGCTGCCTGACAAGTTCAAACAACCAACCGCCGCCCCGCCAACAAAAATGTGGCCCCAAGTTTAGCAAACAACTTATCTCAGCCCACCTCCTCGACAAGTTTGCTGAACAACCAAACGTATGTTGACAACCGATCTGGCGCACTGACAAGATGACCAAACCAGCCATTGCAGCTCCTTTAACTCATTCACTCCCAAAGACGTTTTTAAACGTCTTTTCAGACTTGGCCCGGAATTGGCTGGTATTGAATAAGTTCATGTCGAAAAATTTATCGAATATCTCATTTCAATCGCAGTCGCATCCTCAAATTTTTATCAGGCACTGGATCAACTTGATTCGTGTTCTGCTTGCTGAAGAATTAAAAAAAAAAGTGGTACAATCTAATCAACTGTAATATGCAAACACGCAAATAGCTTTTGTTGAAGCTTGGGGCAGTGGGGGGGGGGGGGGGGGGGGGGTTACCGCGCCGACCTTGGTTGCGCAGTGAAGCCCAGGTGCGTCCTCTGAGGCGACGGCAATGCGATCTGAAGCGACACGACCTCAACGCTGCCGCGTGACGACTTATTTGACACAAAGGTGAGCCGCCTTTTTTTTTTTGTTTTTTTTTTTTACACCTCAGCGGCGTCATTTTGTGAAAAGGCAGGCATCCGACTCACGGCTCAATTGATTGTGAGCAGGGGTGGGGGGCGGGGGGCCACCAAGGCCGCCTAAAAATTACCGTGTTTGTTTCAGCTACACAACAACAGAAGGTCGCGTTTAGATGCTATTCGATCATCTCATCAAGAGACCATTTTTTTGTTGTCGTTGAAATCGAGGCGGCTTCTCTTCGTCTTCATCTACATTCCTCGGTAACCCGAGAGGGTGACACCCGCACGAGGCCCGGCCAACGCACACAAAACACACACTGCAATACACAACTCATTAATTGCCGTCTTTAATGTGGGAGATGTTATCCGATCATTCTTCCGCATCGTCTATCAAATTGCGGGGGGCTACATTTGAATAGCAACACCATCTGTGACGCTCTTTCCTCATCGCTAAATGGGAGGACAGACGTTGAGAGGGTCGGGGGAGGGGGGGGTGGTCTAGGGTGGGGATAAAAGCAATTAAGGAAAGCCAGGTCACATCCAAGGGGTTGCCTTTTTACATCCAGATGTCAGCCGGTCACTTTAACGGCGCAAAAAAAAAAAAATCAAAGCGGCACTCCCCGGCTACATTTACATCAAAATATATGAATGACATCTGTGGTGACAAGCAAGGTGAAAGGGTCCATTGTCATTCAAAGCTTGTTGCAAGAGTGGAGGCAAACACTTAGCGTAACGAACAGCTCCCATTTTCAAATGAGCAACAAGGATAAATGACACAACAAAATATGCACGAGAGTACCAGGTTTGGTGGCACGCCGTCAGATTCTGCCGACGTGCTCCGCCCAAGCGCAATGACGAAATCTCAAATCCTCAGCAATTAAGAGTTAGCCATCTGTCGAGTTTAGGTGGTTTGAATTTGGTAGCGAATGGTAAGAATCTGCCCAAGTTTTTGCAGGACACCTCGAAAACGGAAAATTTTCGAGACTAACCCCATTGGTGGCTTCAAATGAAAATGGCAGACTCCCTGTGTGTTTTGAAGCATTGCTTTTTTTGAGGGTGGGCCGAGGTCTTGTCATGATAAACACGCCTACCAAATTTCATGTCGCTAACATACACGGACGGGCTTGAGGGGCTAAACTTCTCTCAAATACCAGACGGTGATTTCCAACCAAATTTGGACCGCCCGCCAGCCAAAAACTTTTTTACAGCATGGGAAATCTCTCACTTTGTCGATTTATTTGGCCCGAGAACAACAACGGAGAATTATGTTGACCCTAAAGCAGGTAATGAAAAGTTCACACGGAGTTGAGGTGGCACATTTCGAAGATGGCTGCCCACGCCTCGTAAAGAACTTGCTGATTCACGCCGACTGCTGCGTCAGCTCTTCTTCGCCAATCACACGGAACCGCCGGAATAGTAAGGGGCCGACAGGCCCTCTCGAGAAAATAAACGCCGCCTGTTTATTGTCTGTAGCGCTTCCATCCCCCTCCCCCCCCGCAGTAAATCCACGAGCCAATCGGCGGTGACCTCCACTCTGCCTCCATCTTTGGCTTTTTTTTTTTAACGCTCCGTCTCGTCACTCGCTAACTGGCGGGGCAGCCTGGAAGGTGGCCATCCCGAGAGCTTGCACATTTCCATTCAGGTGGGGTGAAGTGCATTTGAGTGTGCACGCACGCGCTAGGTTAGCCTTGTTAAGACACACCTGCCGTCTTCGGCGGAGATTAGCACAGATAGCCTCGCCGCACTGCTCGCACAAACTCATTGGTCTCACACACTTTGGCGCATGCACGCGACAACGTCTAACTTTGATGGGAGGCGTTCACGGAATCACAGATTTGTGACGCTATGGTAACGTGCTACATAGCTACAACAAGTCGCTATCGGGCTAATTATCCATCCATCCATCCTTCCATTAACCTCACAAGGGTTGCCGGGGGGTGCTAGAGCCTATCCCAGCCGTCTTCGGGCAGTAGGCGGGGGACACCCTGAACCGGTTGCCAGCCAATCGCAGGGCACACAGAGACGAACAACAATCCGTGCTCACACTCACACCGAGGGACAATTTAGAGTGTTTAATCAGCCTGCCGTGCATGTTTTTGGAATGTGGGAGGAAACCGGAGTACCCGGAGAAAACCCACGCAGGCCCGGGGAGAACATGCAAACTCCACACAGGAAGGCCAGAGCTGGAATTGAACTGGGTCGCCCTCTGCACTGGGAGGGCGACGCGCTAACCACTGGACCATGGGCCAGCCTTCGGGCTAATTAGTAAAAACGAGATAACATTTGAAATGTTCTCAATCAAACCGAGGTGTCGCCGAAGCGTGAAAGAGCTTCTTTTTCAGAAAATGAAAAGCACTTCACTGCTCTTCTCCGCTTTGCGAAATAACGCCGAAGCGGAAACCAACCGATGTCAGCCGGGCAAGTTAGCATGTGTCGGTAGCATCTCAGAAATGTGATGCCACATTGACGATATTGCAGACACTCTTGATAAGCACGTTTTGCATAGCCTTCCTCTACCAAGACCTTACCAGCCCCCAAAAACACACATATACCTCCCAACGTGGTTCTACCACCCTTTTAGCCATCTTAAGTTATATCATTGTCAACCAATCAACAAATACCGACTCTATCTTGTACCCCAGGGTTCTGTTAGGATGTTCCCAACACTGAAATGATATTCGAACTTTGTCTGGCGAGTGGAGCCGATTAAACTGCACAAGTGGAAGAGTTGCACTTTCACGGCACCCTTGGAATTTATATTCATTACTCGCCGTCCAAACTCAGAGCAAGTTGTCCATGAAGAAAATGCGAGAGAACTTGGAAGTTGTCGGCAGCGGGGGTTCACGAGTGGGAGCTCGTAAGAGAGAACCCACTGTGCAGTTTGACGCTCATTAGCGCTTTTTAAAAAATGCTTCCGAAGGTCTTGAGTGGAATGTGGGGGGGTAATACATTTGGATATCTATCTGGCACGACAAGGGGAGGAAGTGTTAATGCCGGAGACTAATGTGTTTTTGTATTTGTTTTCAGCCCTCCACGCTTAAGTGTTCGTAAACAAGCTCGTGTGCGAGAGCCAGAAAATGAACGCAACATGTTTACTGTCAATCAGATTCAGCAGAGCCAAGTTCCGCTTAGCCGAGTTGCAAAATTATCTGGAAATGTAATGGCAAGAGTGGCGAGCATCGAGGGAGCAGGTGCACAAAAGGTAAAAAAAAATAAATCACGTCGATGGACCTGAAAGGCTTTTTGAACCTTTTTTAATTTGCCTCACATGGCTACCTTACATTTGTGTGGTTCACGGTTTAAATTTGTTCCACCTCAGCTCGAGTCTGTCTCGCAGGTGTGTTTATAGCATTTGTGAGTACTGTTCTGCCCGAATTAGCCACAATTATTTGCATGGTGGCGTGTCGTGTTTAACGTTTCCCTCTGCAGAGGTCAGAGCCATATGGGAATTTTCCTGCCCAAGAGAAGAGCCACTTGCGCGCGGGTGCTAGCGGGACAGGCTACACAGAGTCGCCTCCAAAAATGACATCATCCTTTCATCATCATCATTATCATCGCACGCCTCGGACAAGCGTCAGTTTTAATGACACGTGTTATCATCTGGCGGTTAATTAAAATGCCCGGTAAGTGGCTCACGCTGACGCTAACTTCAAGGAGCATCTCGTTTGACTTCCAAATGTCCACATCGAAACCCCGCTTCAGCTCCCCTTGTCCTGTCGGCTTTGATCTGCGTTTCAAAACTCAAACGAGATGGGAAATATTCAGGAGCTGTATTTTCAAGCCTTGACACACACACTCCACAAACATGGCACCCAGGACATAATTTTTTGGGGGGGGGGCCCGGGGGGGTCCTGGTAACTGAAACGTTGAGTTTAAGGTCCAAAACGCAATCAGGTGGTCAACCCTGAAGGACGTTAGCGTGTTAGCTCATAGCATGTCGGCGCGAGCAGCTGCATAATGAAGCCACAGACGCAGTCGGGTGGGGTGGTCACATGATTGTCTAGTGGCACATCAGATGACTCGGAAGTGGAGCTGCAAGACCACACACACACACACACACACACACACAAAGTATTTCATTGATCCAGTTGCGCTATGGCCCGACATGGAGGTATGATAGTTGGGGGGGGGGGGGGGGGGGTCGGGCAGAGGCAGATAGATGCCCGTGGCAGCCAGCTGTTACACTAATCTGACAATCCAATGGGATTAAGCGCGTGCGCACACCCACACACCTATATACACGGTGTCATCACTTCTGGGGACATTACAGTAACACTGTAGAACACATTCAGGCCACGCACTCAAAAGTCCCCTATTCACTTGTTGTCCACAAGGATAAACGATGAGTACAATTACTTAAATTTGGCGAGACCGAGCACGGGTATTTGACAAAGGCAAACTGCACAACGTAAACTCAAGGCAGACAGAATGGTGTAGTACATGAGAGGCTGGTGAAGGTTTCTAGTGCGGTGGTATCGGAGAAGAGAGATACACACATGTACACAGAGACACAGATGCATGCTTCATAGGACTTTTTCTATTAACACTGTAAAAAAAAGAAAAAATCTTACAGTGAAACTCTCACCAATTTCCTGTTGTCCTCACATGGAGACAACGTCGACGCACACACAGCAGGCTTCCCTGCGTGGAATCGTCTTTCATTATGGATGACCTTATGAAACATGCATCTCTAACGTGCACAACTGTGTGTGTGTGTGTGTGCGTGTGTGCGTGTGTGTGCGCGCGCCTGTGTGTCTGAGACATCCACTAAATGGCAGCCGCTGTGTGTGTCGGACAAATTCCGCAACTCTATGTATCCAGCAAATTCGGGATATTTTATTACGAGAATCAAGCACACCGTGTGCAATTGTGTCGAATGTGTTTGTGGAGTCAGAAACGCTTAAAGATTCCGGCACGACTGCCTCTCCCACACTGCATAATGCACTGTTTTGTGCTTTAGGAGTGTGGGTGTCTATCAGGGAGTGTCACAGCGCGTGTGTGTGTGTGTGTGTGTGTGTATGCGCGTGTGTGTATTGATGTGTGATTGTGGAAAAATGCTGCAGTTAGCGCGGCGTGCTAGTCAGCTCGTGGGTCAATGGCAAAACTGAACGCAGATGAATGTGTTATTTTGTGCCTGTGTGTGCGTGTGTGTTGTCTCAATGATCTGATGCCTGCCAGGACCAGCGGGAGGGCGTGGCGCCCGCGGCTGCAACTTTTCAGCCGTTTCTAAGGAACTTTTCAAAAGGGGCTCAGAAATGCGTCTGCAAAACCTCCCCCCCCAACACCCTGCGGACCCTTCATGCCTTTGTGTAGGGGGCGATGGGGGGGGGGGGTGGCTGGAGGCACTCCCGAGCAGGGTAATCAATACTTTCTCCGTCGAGCTAAGTCGAAATGCGAAGGAGGAAGCTGAATAGCGTTGAGTCGGCGTGTGAGTCACAAGGCGGCGTGTGCGCGCTAGCGCTGGTGTAATTACAGATTGTGCAATTAGACTGATGACTGTCATGCGCGCCTTGATGAGGGAGGATGAAGAAGACGACAAGAAAGATGAGGAGGAAAGAGACAAACGATGCAGACGAGGAAGACAAGGACTAAAAAAGAAAAAGAAAAAGATAAATAAGACAAATAGACAGAAGAAGACAACAAAGACATGGACAAAGTCGAGGAAGGACAAAGATGGAGAATACAGCAAGAACGCCAGAGATGCCAAAAAAGACAAACAAAAAAAAAACCACAGTGAAAGCTGAAGAAGATTTGTGTGTGTCTAAAGAACACAGGTGGGGAAACAAAATGCTCCTGCGGGGCACAATAAAGAGCAGATGACCTCGCCACGGTCGGGCTCGCTCCGGTTGGCTGACAAGCCTCCCGCAGGCCGACAGATCCTTACAAATTTTTTGTCCGGCCGACTTGCGAGGATTTTCATCAATCGCAAAGACGCGAACGAGCTAGTGTCGGCCGCGACAAAATCTGATTTCCTTCATTTACTTTTCCGGTTCTGACATGTGATTGGCTAAAACAAGTTGGGCCTCCTTTTGGTATTTTTCTGAGCCTTTTCATCAATTTTCCTTTCAAAGCACAGAGGATTTTTTTTTTCTTCATTGAAACCGCACTTGAGTCAATGATGAATTTGTCACCGGCACCGACAGCGGCCTGAGAGAGTGGGGTCACGCTAGCGGCCGACAGCATAACGTATGTGTCGCGAAAGCATCTGGCCGCCGCCGCTCGTGACTTCTTGTGCAACCCCGTCCGAGTTGTTCCCCGCGTCCAATCCGTCTCCGCAGTCCCGAGCTCCTTTCCAAGCGCCCGCTAACCATGCAGCCATCCATCTCCCTTTCATTTGCTGCCATCTTTTCCCCCTACGGCCGTCAGCAACCCTCGCCCACCTTGTCGAATTTGAAGAAGACAAGAATGAAGAAGAAGACAAAGAAGACAAGACGAGGGTGAAAACCCCCAAAAATTGAGCCATCGAAGACACGGAGGAAAAGAAAAGGACAACAAAGGCAGTAAGAAGGGGAAGAAGTCAAGGGGGAAGACAACAAAGATGAAAACAAGAAATTGGCCAATTTGATATCCGCCGATTAATTATCGATTAATCGACCCGTAGATTTAATCCCTTTTCGATGTGTAATTGCAGGTTCACAATATCAATTTGTTTTTGAGCTGACGGTTATCATGCCATCAGAATCTGATTCAGGCCCGTGGCGATTTCTGACAGACCCTCAAAGACAAAACCAAAAAGGCAGAAGAACACAAGTTGATGACGACAAGATGAAGATGACGAGGCCAAAGCCCAACAAGGAAGAAGACTACAGAAGATAAAGAAGCAGAGGGAGACAAGAGCGCAAGATGACAAGGACAAAGCCGAAGCGCGTCGCCTTTGTCGGCCTCCAAATCTGCGCCTGTGCCGCATTTTCATCGGGTGCCACAACCTCCTCTTTCATCCGGCCCCGCTCCATGATTGCATCTGACCCCAATCCCCTTTCATTCTCTTCAAATCCATCTCCGCCGCGGATCTAATCGGCCGGCTCGCACCTTGAGCCGCCGCTGCGACGGCTAATCGCTTCCGCGGGAAACCCGGCAACCGAAGCCATCACCGAGACCGCTTGGATGCCAAAAATCCACCCCCTCACCCCAGGTCCCCCACCCCGTGGGAGAAACTGTTGCAAAATCAGGACTGTGCGAGCTATTCATATTGTTATATTGCGCTAGGCTAACGTCGCTAAACAGCAACATAACGAGTCATTTCGCTTCCTCAAGCAGCCGTGACGACGCGATAATGAAGACAACCAATGCAGATAATCACCCGGCGACAATTGCGATTCCTTAATGATGCTCATTAGTTTGCGCCCCATGCTAATTGCGCGGATTTACAAAATAAACCACCTGCCCCGCCCCCCCACTCCTTTGCACCTTCTCTTCATCCTGACGCCAACAACGTTGGGTGAGCTGTCAATTTGACACACACACACACACACACACACACACACACACACACATGAGCGCTCACACACGTTCAATCTCAAATTCACGCACACTCACTGACACATACTCTCACTCATTCACACACACTCACATTTACTCTCACATACTTAATGACACTTGCACAGTCCCTCACAAACTCTCACACTGTCACTCTCACACACACACGAGCGCTCACACACGCACGCAGTCTCAAATTCACACACTCTCAAACAAACACACACACTCCCTAACACGCGCTCTCTCTCCTTCGCACACACTGACACTCACATTTACTCTTACACACTAATTGTCACTTACGTAGTCACTCACAAACTCTCACACGCTCACCGCCACACATTCCCTCTCTCATGGGCACACACACCCACACACACGCGCACACGCACCCTTGCAAACATACACTCACACACATTCACTCCCATGCTCTTGCACTCGCGGTATCTCATACTCACTCACACACACGCACGCACACGCACACAACACGTCTACTTAAACAACACACTGGAGGACACGCATGCTCGGTGTCAGTCAGCCTTTGAGGGCTGCATCTCTGCGGGCCTCAGATTACAGTTAATCCACAACTGTTGGAATGAAAGATTAGCGAATGATTCACCTGCTGCTGCTGCTGCTTCTGTGAGAGTGTGCGCGTGCGTGCGCAAGAAAGGTCTGTTGGGAAAGACAACGCGCCCGCGAGCTGCGAGAAACATGGGCAAACTTGTCAAAAGCGCACGCGCGCACTCCGGCAGGTCATTAACTTGTTCACACTGCAGATGCCTTTGAAAAGGCCTTTCAAGCAGCAGAGTTCAAAGGTTGAACGCAAGAGAGTACACACACACACACACACACACACACACACACACACACACACACACACACACACACACACACACACACACACAAAGCACGGCTGGTGTGTCAATGTCTGCATTTAATTGGATCAATGCTCGTCCCTCGTGGCCGGCCAATAATGGGGAGGACGTGAGTAACATGTGAGAAGCCAGCTTCCTGTTTAGGAAAAAGACAACGGGGAGGGGCTACTGGCGGCGCCACGGGGCCAAGACATGACTGGATGAATGGAAGGATGGATGCGAAAGGCGGGCGGGGGGGGGGGGGGGGGGGATCGATGCTGACGGAGTGAATGGCTGGAGGGACGGAAGCAGCAGAGACTGATGGATGTTGGGACAGTTCCGTCGGATGCGGTCAAAGGAATGGAATCATTGGTGGATGTGAGGAGACAGTGCATGGTGGATGAAGGGAGGAAGCGATGGATGCAAGAAAGCGAAACGTTGGGAGAGGACGGACGAAGGGAAGAACGTCGGCAAGAGGACGATGGGTGAATGTGCGGAAAGGATGGCTGGAAGAATGGTTGGACAAAAGATCAGATGCGAGGGGGGGATGGATAATGTATGGAAAGGAGGGAGGGATGAATGAAGGGTTGGATGAAGAGAGAATGGATGGACGTGTGCAAAGGACGAACGGATGGATCAATGGTTCCAAAGTACGGAGCGAGCGGATGGATGCGCGGAAAAGACCGATGGATGAATGAGTGGTTGGATGCAAGAAGAGGATGGATGGGCGCAGGGAGAAGATGGACGGATGGAAGAAGAGTTCAACGCGAGCAGAGGATGGATGGATGGATGGATGGATGCGTGGAAAAGGACATGCGGATGGACACACAAACGGGGGGGAAGAAAAGATGCAGGGAGACGTTTCGGCAATGAGCGTGTGACCTGGTTCAATCCTCCTTCTGCTGAATAATTCAGACACACATGCAGTCCCATGTCACGCGCTCTCATACACACACACGCACACACACACTCGCACACACGCACAGCACCTTGTCTGTGTGTGCGTTTCCTGCATATTTGGCAAACAAACACGCGCATCTGGATAAAAGCACCGGCGAGGAAGTACACACTTGACTTCCTGTGTCCGTCCTGTAACCCGGTGACCCAAAAGAACACACACGCAACACAAATAAACACACTGTCGGGAATCTAAGCAAGAAAAATCCCCCCTCAGCCCCGATAAACACAACTGCACGCACACACGCCCTTATATGTCATTATCCAACTTCGAGGCACCTTGATGTGTGCCGCAACGGAGATATTCCGCCGGGGGTTTGGCATCAGAAGGGAGGATCAATTCATGGGTAAGCGCTTCCTGTGCTGCATGTCAGAATTCTCGTCGGCAAAGTCGTGAACGGAGGACATCGGGCAATTAGGACCATGTCCGATTTTTATTTTTTGGAAGTGATGAACATTGCAAAATGCCGCTATGCGATTCCGCACGAGAGATTTCAAAATGCCAAAAAGATTTGGTGTCAGAAGTGGCTCAATTTACAGATAAACACCAAGCACCACTATTGCTGAGTGATAAATGAATTCCCATCTAGTCAATTTCATTCATTGATGTCGGGAGTCCAGTCTGGCATGGCTGTCCCGTTCCGAGCTGCTCGCTGTGCCCCCCCCCCCCCCCCCCCGCCCATCCCTCGCCGCCTCCCACCAAGAACCATCGAACATCCCTGCCCTTTGTTAACCCAATTAGAGAGCAGGGGAAACTCTGGGAGGGTAACGTCTTTTTCAAGTAGGGCTGAACGGTTTTGAAAAATAGTCGAATTGCAATGTTTTTGGGGGTTTTTGCCCTCATTATTTCACTTTTTTTCTCCAAGGCTTCTTCCCGTGTATCTTTTGGACAAACATAAGTAATCTGCGTATCTGTACAACAGAATGTAAATGTTTTATCGGTTAGACTGGTGCTAAAATGAAAGCAAATTGGAGAACCGTGAACGAAAACTAAAGACAGTTTCTCTACTTCGAGTTTGAGCTGTAAACTTACAAAACACTTGGCATGGCGGTCTTTTTAAGCATCCGACAAGACCGTAAAATTCTACTTTGAAGAAGAATCCATTTTATCGGGTGGCAATTTTGTTGTGTCGGAACAGGACGGACAAGCCGTGAAAATCGGTTAAAAAAAAAAAAAGGCAAAGCGGGGTGATCCGGAGCGCAGAGGCTCCGACAGAGGTGGTTGCCTTGGCAACGGAGAGCAGGTAGCACCGGGCTTGCTCCCTCGTTCATCCCCGGGGAACCAGTGGTGGAAGCCTCCCTGCCACCCCCCGCCCACCCCACCTCTTTTTTCGCACCCTTCGCCCCGATTTCGTCTGCGTTTTTGTGGACACAAATGTGTCTTTGGGGGGGTACACACATGCCCTCTCATCTCTACGCTTGCCATTAACTTAACCCCTTTTCCATCCTTCCTTCCACTCCCCCTCATTATCTCCCTCTCTCTCTTTTTCCACTCCTCCTCCTTCCTTCCGCTGCCTCCATTTTCATCTCAGCCCATCTCCGGAGAATATGTGTGCGTGTGTGTTGCACTTCCCAATTACTGCAGGAGAAGTGCGCGCATGTGTGTGTTTAGTGTCTGCACAAGTGGCATTTCTCCGCCCATTTTGACCAGCCTAAATGAAAGGAAAAAAAAAAAGCACCTCGAGGGTTCTACAGTCTCCCCGTCTGACTCACTGCGAGTATTAAAGACTAGCAGGCTATCACCGTGTGTGTGTGTGTGCGTGTGTGTAAGATAATAAAGTAATAACAGGCTTTAATGTGCTGTTACGTAGGCGCAAGCATGCTGGCACTGGTTAACGGCGTGTTTGTTTCCACACACAAAAAAAAAAAAAAAGCATTCCAAACACTCCCAGTATCAGTGGAAAACATGTTGAAGAAAAACCATCAACAAAATGGCCAGCAAGAGCAAAACACGGCTGTTTTTGCCTCTGAAACTAGCCGTAGCATGATTTCACATCCATGTTTTATATTTTGGGACCTTCACGGAAATTTAGAGGGTAAAATATGAACACAAAATGGGAGCCAGGACGATTGGCATTTTGGGAACTTTCACAGCAGCTGCGCCACGAAAAGAAAGATTACCAAATCATTTTTTAAAAAATCCAATATTCTTGTTAGGGTTTTTTTTGTTTGTTTGTTTTCAAAAACATTTGAATGTTATGTACGAAAGTACGCTAACAGACTATCAATTTTCTTTGTCTGAAATTTATTTGGGGAGGGTTTCCTAATCCTGAAAAACAGTTCAGATTGGACATATCAAAACTCTGCATTAGCATTTGCATATTTAATTAAGATATCCTTTATTTGTCCCACACTGGGGAAATTTACAGTCTACAGCAGCAAGATTGTGGGTAGAAAGAAGAAAGAAGAAAAAAAAACAAACACCGTTCAATTAAGTGCAATATAAATACAAAATGGATAAGTCGCAGTGCTATTTATATTATTATTATTTATATTTGGTTCAACCTCATCACCGTTTGCACGTTTTCAGTATTAATGCAGTGGGAGACATTCCATCGCAATTCTTTCTGAGTCCTGAAAAATAAAAAAGCATCGCCATGAATCTTGTGAGCATTTTTGGCATAGGTTTGTTGCCAGTACCAATCCGGATAGCTGGTATCGGTATCAGGCCAATACCCACCATAATTTCAAGTATCGGGTACTCATGGAGGTTGCTGATGCCAACCATAGATACTTAAGTCAAAAAATATATATCTATATATTATCTGGCATATCCTGTGGCACATTGGCGAATCAATAACATCTACATCAGAAAGAGAGGTCTTTGTACACATTTTTTTGCGATTGGGTTAAATACATTTTGATGTCAAATGTACGAGGTGCATCGGTACTAAGTATCAGTGAGTATACAAACAGTGAATACTTTTGTTGGTATTGGTTTTGAAAAAAAAAGGAAAAAAAAGTGGTGTTGAACATCCCAAGTTAAGAATACCGACTACTGTCGCCCTTTCGGGACTCCGGCTCCGAGTTTTTGATTTAAGCTCCAAGTCCCTCAAATGCTTTGATGATAAATGGGAATTTCCCTCAGAGAACCCGTGAGAACCAAAAATTCTCAAGAGACCAAAATGACGTGAGTGTTTGGGTATGTTTGTGTGTGGGGATTCTGGAGGGGTGGGGGTGTACGGTGGTTGTCTGAAAGCTGTCTTTCTTCACCCACGCTGACCTCAAGCCGTCAGCAGAACCGGATATGAACCGCAACCTCTTTCATTTCCTTTATCCGCAAGGAGCCCCTCCCCACCCGCAGCTTCACACACACACCTGAAATACCTCCAGACCCCCTCCCTCGGGGGTCTTTTCTACCTGTATGCATGTGTGAGGACACTCTGTGTCACCCCCCCCCCACCCCAGCTTCCTGTGTCAAACTGCCTCCTGCATTTCACACTCGGCCTACATCTCGCCTTGCTCAAGCTGCTCGGGATCTTTGCCGCCCCTTCTCGCGTTCGCGTTCGCACTATGGGGGGCTTTGTTTGCCAACGCCGAGGGAGAGGGTTGGGGGTGGTGGGTAGCCGGAGCCGTGGATTCGTTGCGATCGGCGGAGGTAACACGAAGCCTCGGAGGAGCTGGCCAGGACAAGTGGCTGGCATCGGGAGAGTCCCGACTTTTTTTCGGCGAGGCCCACACGCTGACAGATGGACAATCAAGTCTCTCATGAAGGACACACACACACATGCGCACCAACACGCACACACTCACATCCACACACGCATGGACGGGCCATCCTTGGAACACAGCAGATGTTTGTGGGAAAATCATGCAAAACACAGCCGGGCGAACGTGATAGCACAAGTTGCGATAACAGGAAGTAGACATAAATACATTACATGCGCGCGCGCGCACACACACACACGTCTCTCACTATCACATGTATATTTTACACACCTGCCTCTCACATACACTCAGATAATCTCTTACACCTACACTTGCCTCTCACACAAACAGCTCTATGTCAAAACACAGCTCACATTTACACGTATCCCTTATCATACGCCCACCTCTTTCTCACATTCATATCTCTCATTCGCCTCTCTCACACACAGTTGGATCTCATATTTTTTTTTGCTCTCATGTCAACATCACACCGAGACATCACTTGCATTCACACACCAACGTCTCACACACACACACACACACACACATCTCACATTCCTAGCTTTCTCTCACACATTTCTCCCTCTCACACACACACACACACACATCTCTGTCTTTCTCACGAAAAAAATGCGTGCAATGCATAAAGACTCACTGTTTTCACCAACTCTGTGTGTGTGTGTGTGGGTGTGTGCTTCAACAGCCACATCTGTCTCTGTACACATGATGGCAGACTAGTTCAGGTTCAGGCCAGCACGCTCTTTGCTACGTTAACCGACTGACCCAGCAATAATCCTGACGAGTGTGAGGTTGTGTGTGGGTATGAATGACTGTTGGGAGCCGTGTCAAAACCTTTTAGCACTTAAAAACACACGCGCACACAAACACAAATCCTCTTGATAATTCATGCTACTATACTGGCCGGTGGCTTTTAAAGAGCCTACTGTATATTATGTACAGAGATAACGCTAATGAGGCTAAGCTCAAAAGTCAAACAAGTATAAAGTTGATCAAAGAGTAACATAGCGTCAAAGTATGAAGGATTTTTCTTTGGCTTTTAGCCGCATAGGAGGGCCATAACATGTTGTGCCTTTAAGAGGCGTGGCCTAAAGAGTGCCACCATGAGCTGGAATTGCTCCTTGTGAGTGTTCTCATTTCAGTTCACCAGCAACAAACTCTTCCAAGAAACAACTTCATTTCTGCGGTTGGCATCACTCACACAGGACTCCCTTCAAATTTCGTCTATTTTTGCCCTTTGACTGCCTTTCTCTCAATGATTCTCTGTCTTCACTGCCTCCTCGTCCTCCTCCACGTACTCCAAGGATAAATGCGACTCCATCGGGGACGGAAGACGTGGGCGTGTTGTGACGGTGGTCCCGTTTTTTTCAAGAGGGGAGTGGAGGAGGAGATGTAGGGGTTCCGATGACATCATCCATCCACCTCTATGCGTGTAATAAATTGTGCCCGCTACCCCACCCACCGAACTACCCACCCCCTTCTCCCGAATTAACGCCAGGATGCGAGGCCGGTGACACAGACGCCACAACCCGCAGAGCCCATATACAAGCTCAATTAGAGATTACCCACTAATTACTCACTGACGCACGCACGCACGGAAGACCGTACGTACGAACGCACGCGCGAATGTACGTGCTAGCTGACAGAGGTCTGTTATGTAGGTCGAGTGCAGGATTTCCTCGTGGATATCATCACTCCCGTCTGATTAATGACGCATGCGCACATGCACGCGGATGCTTAAGTGGATGTGAAGGTGCGCGTGCACACAAAGGAACAACATGGCGGGGTTAAGGTAGGTAGGTAGCAAGGTAGGTAGGCAGGTGGGGTGCTAAGTAGGTAGGTAGGTAGGTTGACTTACCGCGGCGACGTAAACCGGTGGCACAGCGGCCAGCGCCAGCAAGAGCAACCCGGGCAACAGCCTCATGCTCGCTAGCGGGTTACGCGGCCACAGCCTCCCGGTTGGTGGTAACCGCCGCTGCCTCCTTCGAGGGGGTGTCGTCGAAGCCGTCTGTGGTCCAACTTTCAGAGAGCGCCGCCGGCCAATCTTTTAAAATCCACACACACACAAAAGAAGCCGGACGAAGAAGAAGGTCCCCCTCCTCTTCTCGAGTTCCAGGCCACCTCTCCGCTCGCTCCTGATGGCTTTACTGGCTCGTCTCGCCTCCCTCCGGCTGTCTTTCCTCTCTCTCGCTATCTCCTCCCCCCCTCGCCGCTCAGAAGGCAGGATGTTCCGTATGGAGACGCCGCCTGGAACCGCGAGTCTGTCGGTAGGAGGGGTTGACTGAAGGGGGAAGGGTAGGAGGAAGTGGGGGTTCCGCGGAAGAGGATTGCCCCCTGCAGCTCGAGCAGGTACCCACAGCGGAAGTGGAGGCCTTCCCGCTCTTTTTTCTTCTTGGCGTTGGTTAGTTGGGCAATACGTTTTTTTCAAGAGGGGCGGTTAAACACCTAAATCACTGTGAACCGCCCCTCACTGTTGTCCGTTCAGGTGTGTCGAGCGCACCACTGACGTTGGCGTCAGAGGGAAGGATAAATCTTCAAAAAAGGGTTACTATTTTTATTTTCCCAGGGGGGCGGTACACACCTTCTTTTCACTACTCCGCCCCCCCGTACTGATGCATGAGAGATGTGTCAAACGCACCATGGACCATCAGATTTCATTTTCATGGTCGCATAGCAACCGAGCAGGTGCTCAGCAACACACACACGGGCGGAGAAATAAGGATTTTAAAAATAGCCCCCCACATTTAATTTTAATTCGGTGGATGTCGCACTTCACTCGCGCCTGTCCATTATACTTCTTGTAAATATCACGTCACTGAAGTTATTTATTTCTGTCGCGCTTTCATGACCTTACGTTGCATTTTAAGGGATTCACCTTGAGCACGTGTCATCGAGCTGTATACTGTGTGTGTGTATATATATATATATATATACTGTATATATACACACAAATCTGGATTTAGTAAGTGTTGAAATTCCTCCAAGATCAGATCTAATAATTTGGGTTTAAATGTTTGTCTGCTATAAAATACACACAAAAAACAGCCAGTTACTGGAACGGATTTGCAAATGTGTGTAATATGAAATAAAAATTGAAGATCAAATATGCATTGTTTTGCATAAAAATGTCCAAAACAAGCAACAAAACGGAATGTTTGCTGCTTTTTGTCCATTCAAGTCCACCAACACAGAAAATATTCACCAAATAGCAAATACAAAATAGAAAATGAACCAAGTTAGTGTTGTTTTTTAAACTAACTTTGATGAGTGTTAACCTGCAATAAATGGGCATGCCCTAGTTTTGACGTCTGGTTTGTTTTCTCTTGTAAATAAGATATAACTTGAACATATGGCATTGTGATGCTAAACAGACGCTGCTTTGTTTTGCCCTATTTTACTTCAATTATGCTTTAATACCAAGAAAGCTCCCGAGTTTCTCAAGCATCTGTGATCGATTAAGCATGCCTGAACTCATCCAGAGGTAAAAAAAAATTAATGACTCAAATTAAATCAAGGGCTGGCATTAAATGTAAAAAAACACAGAGAGGGGTTTAAATTTTCAAAGGTTTTTTTTTTGTGGGGGGGTTCTGTTTATAGTCGGTCTGGTTCCAAAATAAAGATCACACAATTGTTTTGAGACAATCTACAACAGGAGTTACAAAAAATAGTTGCCCAGGCAAGTAAGCATACACAGGTTTCTGTTAACTATACACATATGGTTACAAGGTGTGCTCATAGTAGTAAATATACACAAGGCGGCTTTTTTTTTTAATTCATATATATATATATCTTCACCCCAAAAAATGGCTGCCTTTCTTCTCTTCCCACTAACCTCCCAAAAACAAAACAAGAAAAAACATGGACAAGTATGATACAGCACTTTGAGCACTAGCCCAAAAAAAAAAGTATCCTCTGTACAAGCCGTGTTCACTCCCATCAAAAGTGAAGTGTTTCCATAAAAAGATCTTTTTAAAAAAAAGTAAAAAAAAAAGCACAACTTAAGTCAGTGGGAGATTTTTTTAAGTTAAGCAGATAAAACCAAGTGTGGTGTGAATTTTTTTTTTTGTACAAGTACTACGATGTATCGATATAGAAAGGTCTTTCGGGGGGAGAAAAAAAAAAGAAGCAAAACTTGATATTACAATTTACAATATACAACAACTCATGTCACAAACCCAAAAGAGAGAATATACACTGAAATGCACAGGTAAAGTTTTTTTCCCCCCCTAACTTTTTTTTTCCATCATCATCATCATACCAAAAAAGGGCAGTAAAGCACTTTTACATTACAAGGGTTTACAAATGTACAAGTATACAGTCAGAAGTATGCGTGGTCACTACTAGGATACATTATAGATACAGTTGACATCAAAAAACCTACAAAGTTTTTATATATATATTTATATATATATATTTATATGTACTGTATATGCAAAGATTCTACACCAAGTATACATGTTATATTTATAGAAGCAAGACCAGAAAACTCCCATGCTAAATGACATGTAGGCTGGTTAGCTCGCTCGCGCGCGCGGGCCCTTGTGTGCACTCATCTACGATTGGATGACAAATGTCAATTCATTCGGAATAGTGGTAGGGAGTCAAACGTTAAATAGGGGGAAAAAAAAAAAAAATAACGGGAGAGGTGGAACACCAACCCCAAGTTCAGCAGGCCCGGGCTAGGAAAGGGGGAGGGGCTATTGGAAGGGTTCTCATGGAAACTGAAGGATTAGGGTAAGGGCTGGGGGTTCCTTCTTCAAGAATTACGACCATATTTAGGCGGTTGGGTGTCGTGTTTACATGATGCCGTTGGGGGGGCCGCAAAGGGGTCCCAGGTCCACGCCGTTCTTCATGTAGTACTTCTCCAGCTTGGCCAGGATGTGTTTGCCGTACGTGTACTTCCGCAGCGTGGAGATGTGCGGCCGGATCTGATCACATTTGAGAAAATAGCAGAAATCAGTTCTCAAATTTTGGGAAAACATTTTTGGGGGAGGTTGCACAAGTGTGAACATCCTCTTATGATTGGCGCTGAGGTCAGACTTAACCAATCACACAAACTCCCATTAAATAAGAATCGACCAAACCTGCCAACATTTACAGTGCCTCTGCTGAATGCAAAATAAACTTCAGATGCTCCCGCTGGCTTTTCCCGACATTTTTTTTGTAGTCACATCTCACAGCACGAGTGGCAACATTTTAACATCCGCACCTTGTGCATGACGATCTTGCGCTGGGTGGGCTCGGCCACGTCGATCATCTTCTGCACCACGTAGTTGGCGTACTGGTCTTTCATCATGGTGTATAAGGCACTGTGAGGGCCCTCTGTCAGGCTGCACACTTCGTCGATCAGCAACGCTCGCTCTGCCCGCGACGCATGAGTCACGCACTTCTCTACCACGTTACTAACAGACGCGGGGGGAAAAAGAGCATGGGGGAAATCTGTGTGTGGAGTCATATTTTCCAACAGCGAAACAAGTGTCACGTTTCAGAAAAGACCGATGCTGCAGCCAAAAGTTCTTTCAAATTTCTATACCATTACATCCGTAACTTAAAAAAATTATATATACAAATACATATGTGTACACGGGCGGCCCGGTGATCCAGTGTGGTTAGCGTGTCGACCTCACAGTGCAGAGGTACCGGGTTCAATTTCAGCTCCGGCCTCCCTGTGTGGAGTTTGCATGTTCTCCTTGGGCCTGTGTGGGTTTTCTCCGGGTATTCCGGTTTCCTCCCACATTCCAAAAACATGCATGGCAGGCTGATCAAACACTCTAAATCAGGGGTCTCAAACTCCGGTCCTGGAGGGCCGCTGTCCTGAATGTTTTCCAAGTCTCCCTGTTCCAACACACCTGATTCAAATGATCAGATCATCAGCAAGCTCTGCGGAAGCCTGACATTGAACCTGTTCATTTGAATCAGGTGTGTTGCAACAGGGAGACTTGGAAAACACGCAAGACAGCGGCCCTCCAGGACCTGAGTTTGAGACCCCTGCTCTAAATTGTCCCTTGGTGTGTGAGTGTGAGCGCGGACGGTTGTTCGTCTCTGTGTACCCTGCGATTGGCTGGCAACCGGTTCAGGGTTGACTGCCCGAAGACGGCTGGGATAGGCTCCAGCACCCCCCCGCAAGGATAAGTGGATCGCAAAATGAATGGATATGCGTACACACCAAAATGAGTACACTCGGAAGGAGCATGAAATATGTGCAAACATGACAAAGCCAAGCTTGTCAGAGTGCCTTGATGCCACACCCAAGCCACGCCCCCTCGAACGTACACATTGATTCAAGCACAGTACAGTCAAGGCAAATAATCTCCTGCGCCGTATGTTTAAGGCAGTTGTGTCGTCGTGCTCTACCTGGCAAATTTGTGCTGGCTGAGTCCCAGCACATTCCCTCTGATCTCCGCCACTATCTTGCTCTTATCTTCAGCTCGGCCATGCTCCAACACATGCTGGATGACGTAGTTGCCGTATTGGTCCTGTACAAACACACACAGGCCCGGGGTTGGAATCATTTTGGCTTCTTTCAGTTTTTAGAACAGGGTGGTCAGTTTGTATTTGTTTTTTGATGTCAAAGATATATATTTTTTGCCTTAAATGTCAGTGGCTGGTATCGGCAGCCTTCACAAGCCCTCGAGACCTTGAAATATGGGCGGTATCGTCCCAATGCTTAAACATGGTATCGGGACATGCTCATTCCTCACAATAATGTGTGGTAATGAATGTGCTAGCGGACCTGTACGAGCTGCTCGGTGTGCTGGTGGAGCTCCTCCAGGATGGGCAGTGTCTGTTCGGGCAAGCAATGCTCCAGGATGCGCTGGATGACTCGGCAGCCGTACGGGTGAGTGGACAAGGCAAACACCTAACGGACAACACACAGTTACACTTACTTTATATTTGTCATGTACTTTGTGGCTTTGTGTTGAGTTTTTACGAAATGTAATGAGGGGGAAAAAAATTGTCATGACGTGCAAGTGTGCGCGAATATTTCATGGCATGATCCAGGAAGACGTGTTTATTCTCAATCAGTAGAAAAAACGTTTTGTTTTGTTATTTTAGACGAGACTGCTGTTGTGTACCCTGGGCATGTGAAAAAAAAATTACTTGTCTACTTTTTTCGACATCCCAGCAACAAAGTCAGTGTTTCATGTTGTTGCTTCATTCGAAAACACAGCCCCACCCTGCACAAACGCCGGGGGGCAGGTGAAAACTAAATTCCTCATGAGACAAACACATCTAACTTGAAGCACGCGCAAACCTGCGTCATACACAAACACACACAAAGGAATCTAAGAGAAACACACAAATAGACAAAAATGACACGCGCAAACTGGAGACACATGCACATAACACCCGACATAGGCACACAAGCAAGGACACACAAACAAACAGCGAAGACACACACACAAAAGTACAAACTCAAGACACACGCACATACAAATGAGAGCCAGACAAACTAGAAGCAGACACACAAGTGAAAAAGCAGACGTTCCTTTGATGCATAAAGTCCTTCATTTTAGCAGACTATGCTAATGACACATTTAGCAAATGGACAACAGACGACGACCAGGCTGCTGCGGTTCGCATTGCCATGGCAACACAGTGCACACGTGTGTATGTGTGTTTTCTGTGGTTATTACCTGTCCCTTGAAGGCGTCTATGATGAAGTGCAGCGCATGCGGCTGCACACACTCGATGCACTTCTGCACCACGTGGTTGCCGTTCTGGTCCTTCACACACTTGAGCACGTGGCCGTCCAGCTCGCGCACCATCTCGCTCTGTCGGAGGAGCAAAAAGACAAGGAATTGTTGGCGGGAAATCTAATCGTGCCTCAAAGATTTTTTTTTTTAATTCTTATTTCATATATTTTTTTACAGGGGCTTAAGTTTAACCAACAAATAGTGAATATTCGCCTTGGAGCTAACTAGCGAGCTCTATTAGGGAAGAGATGGATACATCACAAACACAACCTAGCGGGACTTGGCCCTAAATGAGTCATTTAAATTAAAAAAAGTTTTTTAAGCCTCCTGTTTTGTGTCCAGCGAAACAGTGAGGAAAAATGTTTTCTAAACCTCTCTTCTTTTTATTTTATATACTTTTCTGGGTATATGGTAAATCCCCCTCCACCGTAGGTTCCAGGTTTGCAGTCTGACTATTTTGTGGATTTTTTACAGTCCAGTACAGTCGATTAACTCTGGAGTTAGACTATATCTATTCTGGGTGTAATTCTTGAGCGTCGTACTCACAATGACTTGCTGTTCAGACGGGATGAACTCCAGTGCCTTCTGGATGACCCTGCAACCGTACATCTGCAGCGCCAACGACAGGACGTGGCCACGGATACGCTCGGCGAGCGCTAGCTTCTGGTCCAGACTGCCAAACTGCACACAAAAGTCAAGGATTCATCTTTTGCATTGATACCCCCCCCCAAAGAAAAAGAAACAAAGAAACCAACAAAAAAAACCCATCACAGAGTACACCGAGGCATACCTCAAAGAACTTCTGGATGACGTAGTTGCCAAAGACGTCCACCATGAGCTGGTATGCGGCCTGCAGGATTTCACTGAAGACGAGTTGGCGCTCAGCCGGACTGGCTCGTTCCAACTTCAACTGGATGAACCTGCGCAAAATGAAAATGATTTTACTCTCCTGAAACACAATGGAAAATTACAGCTGGAAGAGGATACGGGCTTGTGATGGATCCCAGGCTAAATTACAGATAAGTGATCTCATGATCAGCATTGGCCTGAAATAAATCTTTATCTGTTAGCCCCCAGAATGTACTGGTATCATCCATAACATAATGCCATTGGCTGTTCAACTAAAATGATCGGAAAACATCGCCAAGTGCTAACCTGCTGCCGTGCTGGTCCTGGCTGAACTCCATGATGTGTCCGGCGATGTCGCGCAGCTGCAGGTTGGGGTAGCGGTTGTTGCGGAAGTCCTCCAGCAGGCGGCTGCGTCCCGACGGCATCACGTCTGACATGCCATAGCGTAGCCGTGACGACGGGAACAGCTGGCTGCTGGGAGAGAAGAGCGACGAGCCCGAGCTGGCAGCACTGCGGTACTTGGCCTCGGCACCCGGGGCGGCCGAGATGAAGCGCCCGCTCCCGTTGGTCAGGCCCCCTGCGGGAGGACATCAGGCACTGGTGTGAATTTAACCGGACAGAAAAAAAAAAAAAATGAAATCCACTGCTCGGCGCACATGGGGTTGCCCGCCTACCCAAATTGAGGTTGGATGAGGAGCTGTGGTTGGAGAGCGAGGGCGGCGGGGTGAGTGAGTGGGAAGGGCCCTGATTGGGCAGCGGCATGCCCACCGGGCCCGGCGAGGGGCTGAAGCCCAGCGTGCCGTTGTAGAAGCCGCTGTGGCCGATGGGCGTGAGGCTGGAGGGAGTGCGCTTGTATAGCTCGCTGTTGCCTGTCAGAGAGTCGCGCCGGGAACCGCTACCGCCACTCGAGTTGGCCACTAGAGGGAGGCAGACAACAACCACGACAGCCCTGTTAACTGTCTTAAAGCAGGTCGACTGCTGCAGTGTTTCGAAACATTCTAACAGCATAAACATTAATTTTGTATTTATGGAAATATATCAACAAGAACATTTAAATGCCTTTTTATTACATAATTGCTTTTTTAATTGTCCAAAAAAATTAATCTGTCAACGTGTGCTGCTGCAATACAAATGCGATCAAAATATTTTTTATGTTCAACCTTTCCCAACTTTAAATGAATCGAGTTGCATATTTTTACAGCTTTAATTATTTTTACAAAAAAGTAGTTAAAAGGTTAATTATGTGTATTTTGCCATCTAGGAGGAGGAGCATTGAACTATTCTACCTATCACTGAACATTGCTAGCATAGGTGGATAAAACAAAGACATTATTTGTAATAAAGAATTTTTGGACCAAATAATTATGTTTGCTTCTTTGGTACACCACTGCAGGTTTAGGCATACATTTTTTTTAATGTAGTGAAAACATTGTTGCAAAAAGAGAGAGGATCAGAAAGCACAAACACCATGTATCGAACATTCACGCAATTGTCAACCAATGTTACGTAAACAACTGTATTCAGTAATTGACTTCTTCAACACCGGCACATCACCTTCAAAGGGCCAATTAGATACCATGATAGGATGTCCCGCTTCTCCCAAGAGAGAAAAAAAAAATAGTACTTTGGAATGAAAATTGTTCCTACCCGCAGTACCGAAGCCTCCCAACGTGGCCCCCAGAGTGGCGCCAAGGGAGGAAGAGGCTTGCTGACTGAAGCCCAGGGAAGCGGAACCCGGGCCGGGCTGTCCGGAGCCTTGTGAGAAGAGCGAGGAGCTCTGCGAAGATGAGCTGAGCGAGGAGGAGCCGTAAAAGGAACTGCCACCCAGAGGGCCGCTGCCGGGGCCCCCCTGCTGCTGGGGCTGCTGGGATGTCATGGTGCGGAAGGGGCCGTTGGCGCCGCCGCCCAGGCCGCCGTTGCCGTTGCCTGCCGAGGCTGCCGCAGCAGCAACTAACCGCAAGGAGAAAGCAAACGTAAACATTTAATTTTTCCTCAGAAAGAGCAATAAGATTTTGAATGTTACAAGGTAATTGCTGAAAATGTTCAAAGTCTGAGAACTATGTAGTACTGATTTGTGGCGATATATCGGTAAACTGTCATTTTTTTATTTTTATTTTCTTTTGGCGGCAATCATGCGCTTTGGAGTCCAGCATGAGTCACCCCGCCTCAAATTTTAAGAACTTAAGTTCTGTTCTTCACATTAGCAGTTAACCGGTGCATTTGGACTTAGCGAGCTAGCTCTGACTCCACCCTGAAAACGCATCTTGCCTTCAGCTAGTCTGCTGGCGTGGCCGCTTGAAAACGCCGCGTTGTCGGCCGCGAGTGTGCAAATGTCGTGTGGTCAATAGGTGGAAGATCAAGGACTGGGGAAATTTGAATTACGTTTTTTTTTTTTTTTTTGAAGAGTCTGTTTTGACAGCCATTGAGTGTGGAGCGGGATTCGGGCTGACGTCGCTTTAGAGCGTCTCGTCATCATCTGCGAGTGTGCGAACGTCATGTGGAGAAAGGTGAAATAGCAAGGGCAGGGGGTAGGGAACTTCTCTCCCTCTTTTTCTTTCATTCTTTAAAGTCCAAATTGACAGGCAGGGTGTGTGTAACAGGATTTCAAGCTGAGATTGTTCCTTTCGACCGCCTCGTCACAACTAGACACTTCTCTGTGGTGTGTCAAATTCACAAGACTGATTTATTTTCACTTTACCTGGACTTGAACTAATGACACGACGGTTAAGCTGTCATTGCGTCTTTCACCTGCTTGCGCCGCAGAAGGCGATATGATAACGGACGCGGGGGCCATGAGACGAACGGGACCGCTACGAGCACCAGTATTGACCACCAGGGCGCCCGTCTGGTCGTAGTAGGCTGCGGGGGCCAGGACAGGGTAACCTGGCAGGGGATAAAGAAAAATATAAGCCAAGTGGGGAAACACAAGACCACCGTAGTGGCCAACAAAAAAAAACAAAAAAACCCAACAAGACAACATGTGGAACAATCAGTTCAAGTGCTTCACCAGGCACTCCTGCTGCGAGCCCCTGCCCAAAGGCAAGGGCAGAGTTGACGGCTGCCGTGGCAACTAGCTGCTCATTCTGCTGCCCTTGCTGCCCCTGGCTGGGCGTCAAGGGACGCTGGTTGCCTCCCGCACGCATCACCTTGGGTGGGAGGGGGGGGCAAAAAAAAAAGTGAACAACTGAGTTGGGAAGTAGCGTGAACCAACATTTGTATGACTGACCTGCTGTTGGTTCTGCTGGCCCTGGCCTGCCGCCTGCTGATTGGCCGAGTTGTTGGCGGCAGCTGCTTGTTGCTGGAATAAATTGGCAGGGTACACGCCCCACGGGGTGACGCCGTAGTACTGAGGAGGCATCACTGCCGGCCCTTAAAAAATAAAAAAAAACACACACATACACAATTTGTGAATCGAGAAACATTTCCACATGCGGATCAAGCCATGAAACTTACCGAGAGTTGCCGCCGCCGCTAGTCCGGCCGCGTAGGGGTCTGTACCTGGCGGGCCAGCGCTGATGATGTAAGGATTGGGAACAAAGGCAGGGGCCAGACCTGGAGATATCAGTTTGGAAATCAGTAATCCAGAACATCTTATTTTCTTCCATTTCTTTCATATGTGATTAAATAATGTGCCATTTTCCTACCAATGTGGGGTTGCTGTGCTGCCGCCAAGGCGTATTGTTGCTGCTGAGCGGCGGTGAGCTGCTGCACGGCCAGAGCGTTGCTTCTCTGGAAGAGCTGCTGCACAACAGAAAAACATTTGTATGGATTTCAAATAAAATCTACAAAATAATTGATTCCGCCCCCCCCTTTTTTTTGGGCTGGAGCAAAAGCAAATGATAATCCTGAGTAATTGAAATTTTAGACCTGCGTTCATTTTGCTGCCGAGCTGCTCCATGCCACAGTGCTAACCCCTCCCAGGAAGAGGACGAATACCTGCTGCTGGCTGTTGTAATCAAAGAGTCCCACGGTGGGCGCCGAGTCCATAGGCATCTGAGAGTTATAGTCGAACTGAAGCGGCTCCATCACCGACTCCATCGGGTCCATGGCGACACCGCCCTGGTCCACGCCAGGGAAGTCCTCGGGCGGTTTGGGGCCACCAGTGCCGCCGAGGGGCGTCAGCCCGTCCACGCCGACGCCCCCCGGGCCGCCCAGCAGGTCCCCGTCCGGGCCTGGGGGCTGCATGTTGCCCGGCGGGCGGCTGCGGGAAAGACAAAGTTGACGCTAGGAACGTTGCGTTGGTGGGAGAAGCCCCCGAGCCAATACGTACCCGAACTCTTTGACGTCGACGTCCAGACCGTTCTGCACGGGGAGACCGTTGGGGTTGATGACGTCGTTGATGACGTCGCCCTCCACCTCCGCCAGCTCTTTCAACTTTTCCGCCTCAAACGTCGCCTTTGGCTTCTCCCGCTTGTCCTCCACCACCTCGCTGTCCCGCTGGCCCTGCGCCATCACACAAGGCAAACAAATTAAGAAACACAATTGTAAAAATGCTCCGAGACTGTCTTATAACACCCGATACTAGGGAGTCAAACCCACACAATACTTTTCTGTCCTGCCTCAGCGTGCTATTGGCAGTAGTCCAACAGTAAGATCTTTAAAATACATTTTTTGACTTGCCAGTGTACCGATTTGAGGCAAGTACGAAAAATAACAAAAACGCCAGAGACTCACATAAGGTCCTTTTCGCAGGCAGGAGTCCAGCTTGTCGGCAGGCGAGGAGGAGAGCACGTACTCCACCATGCTGACGCCCAGCCCTCCGCTCTCGGATCGCGGCGACATAACGGAGCCCACGCCCACTTCACCGCCGCCATGGAAGCCCTGACCGGGTCGGCGGGACACCATGATTGGCTGAGACACCGAGTGGTCTGCGGGAAACAGGAGCAACGGTTGAGTAGGGGAAGGAAAGGTTCGTCGGCGTCACTTGTAAAGTCGACCATCTGCGGAAAAAGGATCCAAGTGTCTACCCGAGGCCCCCCAGGCGCTGTCCCTCCACTGGTCCAGGAAGATCCCCTTTGGGCCATCCTTCCCGGAGTCGTCCGTCTCCCAGAACTTCTTGCCGGTGAGCAGCTGCTGCAGGGAAACAAGCCAGGGTTGGGGAAGTGGTTAAATTTGACCTTCGACAAAATGGAAACAAAGAGTTGAGGAGAAGAAAAAAAAAATAGAATTATTACATTTGTGGGCTGGATTTATACTGCAAGGGACAATTATGATTATTTGCTCTCAGGTGGCACAATTGGATTTTGCATCATGGAATCGAGGAAGAAAAAAAAAATGGCAGGGAGTCAACAAAAGCAAAAACGGTAATAATAGCAGTGTGAAAATGTCTCACATTTATCGATAAATCGTATCATCCAATGTGCCAGGGTAGCTAATTTAGACGTTTTCAAATTTGAGACTTTGGTGGTAAAAATGCACAAATATTATACGACAAAGTTTAAATAAATAAATACATTTAAAAAATGTAGAAATTATTGGGGGGGGAGAACAAAAGTAAGACAAATATATTAAAAATACTAGTAAGTGGCACAAAATAATCAGACATTTTTTGACAACAGTACAAAAACACTTTACCAAAAAATATTAGCTCAAAATATGCATAAAATAGAAAGGTAACAGATTCGAACAAATAAAATATTACAAAATAAAATTAAATACTAATACTGAAACAAAATTACATCTAAAACACTAACATTAGATAAAAATATTGGTGCCAAAAACCAACAAGATAGCAAAAGTAACAGAAAGTCATCTGAAATAATCGACAAAAATGACAACATATTTGTATTGCATTGAACACAAAAAACACCCCGCCCCACTCACCCATTTTTAATATGCTTATATTTATGTTTTATAATTGATACTTATTTATATACTTTTTGTTCTTCTACTTCTCCCTTTCATAATTGTGCTGACTGTAAATTGGGAATCTCTCCATTGTGAGACAAATAAAGGTTTTCTTATCTTATATTAGACGAAAAGAAGATTGACTTTCCCCACCCCACAAATTTTTTTTATCAAATACAGGAAAAGTGGTTTACAAGAGGAAGACCATATAAAAAAATATATATATATATATATATATATAGATAGATAGATAGATATTTTTAATAAAGTCAATAATGAATCTGAGTTCCAAAATAGACGTGGTTTAATTCAGCCAAGCTAAAACTGCAGGACGGCTTCTCGCCTTTCCTTCAATCTCGTTATTCTGGAAAAACAAAGGCCAAATCCGCACATCTCTTTGGAACTTTCCACCCACTTCCATCAGCCCTGGATTTCCTGTTAGTCAAGTCTACGATTAGCCAAGGTTTGGCCGAGGTGCCAAGGCCACTAGGCAGAAACCAACCAACACCATTCAGCATAAGGCTGTGGCCTTTAAAGAACAGACAAACTTCTTATCGCACGGAAATAATTTGCTGGTCTCACCTCTCCCATGGCGCGTCCCTCCAAAGCTAGAGCCTGGAAGTCATGATTCAACTCATCCATGGAGCGCACCTGATGACAGAGGACAAAAATCAGCAAAGAAATAAAAATAAAAAGTCATACTTTCCGAGTTTCTCGGTCAAGAGACCACATGTCTAGTTTGACTGTAGTAATTACAGCAACAACCCATATTATTTTCATGATACTGACGCACACACGATTAAAAAAAAAAAAACACTCCCTGTCTTTTATGTACAACCATTAAAACTCATTCAGTACCAGCCAATTGTGGACCAAGTCTGAAAAGACGTTTAAAAACGTCTTTGGGAGTGAATAAGTTAATTGAAGCACTGTAGATTTAGATACAACATGTTTTAGTTCGGCGAGGGATGAATCTATTTTTAATCATACAGAGAGACAACATTGTGTGAGTGGCCACAGGTCAGAGTTGGGTGGAAAAAGATTGCCAAATATAAATGCCACCTCTTTAATGGAGCTCGATGAACTGTGGCTATTACAGTTATTACCCCGTCTGTTTGAGAGAGGCGTTTCGTTTTGCAAACATGGAACGCAGACAACATTGTGGCGCAAGCTCACGTCACGAGTCGCATGGAACGCTCCTCGTCTGTTAACTCAACTTTATTCGTACGCCACTTCAAAATAATCATCGCTCCATATCAGATGCTGCACGTGGAGTAAAAATCAATCATGCAATAACAAAAACTGAAAACTCAGTTAATAACACAAATTCATCAATCTATTTGTTATCATTTAAATCTATTAACAACTATTTAATTAAACGGATGCATCTCCTCGCGCAGGCATAATGTGTGTAATTGTGAACGATCTGTTATTATTCGCAACGCCAGGAGCACCCGAATACCTGGCTGTCATGGATGTTGTCCCCAGCGGGCCAGCGGTGCTTTCCGGGCTGCTCGCCGTGCTGCCGTTGGAAAAAGTAGTCTACCATGGCGTCATCCTGGGAACGTCCGGCACCTGCCACACCCTGAGCGGACAAAATGGGAGGCGTAAACGCGCACATAAGCAAGAGCAGCTTAGCGAAGTATTTACAGTGAACACCGGCTACCTCGAGGTTTTGTGACCAAGTGTGTCTTTACAGTTTATATGCAAGTCCAAATTTAGAGAACGCCTTCAGTGTAGTACCATCTTGTGCCACAAGATGCCTGGCAGCACTGAGATCGACTGGAAGAGATACGGTATCATTAAGCGCAAGAAGAGGAAGCAGATAAGGTCCCCCAACTAAACAGCTCTCAACTGTCATCGAGCCATAGAGTCAAGAAAATATATTCCCGTGTGTATTGTCATATGCTCTATTTGTATACATTGCCGCCCAAGTAGTAGTTGTGCGAATGTTTTTAGTCGGTGTCATGGCGATACTCATTTCGGTGAACCCCGCCGTCAATGGGATTTCACATGATAGGTTAGCATGAAGCTAATATAATCCATCCATCCATCCATTTTCCGATCCGCTTCATCCTCACAGGGGTTGCGGGGGGTGCTGGAGCCTATCCCAGCCGTCTTCAGGCAGTAGGCGGGGGGGGGACCCTGAACCACACACACCTAGGGACACTTTTTGGGTGTTCAATCAGCCTGCCATGCATGTTTTTGGAATGTGGAAGGAAACCGGAGTACCCGGAGAAAACCCACGCAGGCCCGGGGAGAACATGCAAACTCCAGACAGGGAGGCCGGAGCTCGAATCGAACCCGGTACCTTTGCACTGTGAGGTCGACGTGCTAACCACTGGATCACCGGGCCGCGCAGCTAATATAATTTTAAGTCAAAATATGGTTTCGCAGAGCATTTTCGTTTTTAAATAGACAGCAATTGGCTGTTAAACAGTTCAGGGTGTTACCCCGCCTCGTACCCGAAGATGGCTGGCATGGGTTCCAGCACACCTGCCATCCTTGTAAGGATAAGCGGCACAGACAATGGCTGGATGGAAGTATTTAGACGGAATGGTTAATTGTGTTTTGTTTGGGCTGCCCTATTAACCGATTAAATCTATTACTTAGAAAAGACGGACGGGTCTTCTTTTTGTTCTCGTTTTTGTTGTCTTCTTTTGTTGTTTTGTGACATGGTGGTGTTGTTATGCCGTGTGGACCTGATGTGGATTTGTTTTTCAGCATTTTTGGCCACGACATTTGTCAAAAGAGAAGAATCTGAGCTTTGTGGTTGCGCCTTCTCGGCAGCACGAGTGTACCAGCACTGATTTCGATTGGGAGGAATGTCGGCACCATTTGACTGTCGGTGCTGGATAGCCCCGGGGCGCTTGTGTTTTTTGAACCTGAAACGGGCAGCATTTTTGCAGCCCCGCTTTGTTCAGCGGAAAGGTCGGTGCTGTTAGACAGTCTGTGGCTGGATGGATGGATGGCTTGTGGAGCCGATGATGAGAGGAAAGGAGCGTCAGCGCAGAGCGCCGATGCGTCTGTGGAACTGGGAGTCGCGGCTTGGAACTGAAGTGGATTTACATGGGACAGGAGATGTGAGCCAATCTCTTTTTCGTCAATGGACGCTACAGCTTCTGTTTGCTTTCAAACTTAGCTTGTAGCGGACGTGTGGCCATTTTCAGCATGGCATTTTTGATCCACTGGTGAAAGGACACTTTGATCGTCTCCTCTTTCATCTATAACTGCTTCAAACAACAAAGTGTATGCAGTAAACGTGGTTAAGATTGCACGACTGTCTGTGTCTTATGTGTTGTGTTGTATTATTTTGTCATTCATGTTAACTGTTCTGTCGATAGTGGCGCGGGCACCCGCAGCGGCTCATCTCCCTCTCCTGTGTTTGCACTGTAATTGAGAGGAAAGAAATTTCATCTGGGCTGCATGTTGCACATAGAGCACATTTGACAATAAAGTTGACTTGAACTTCTGTACCTGTAGTCCTACAATGCATGCAAGATTTTTATTTATTTTACATTTTCAGAAACAAAGTCTTTTTTTTTCTTATTGATTAATGGCAACAGAAACTTTATTCCCCCTACATTTTGAGTCATGTTGCTGCACATAAATTGTCATCTGTAAATGGTGTTCACTGTAAAGAGACCGGGACTGATTATTTATTTTTTTTTGTTCTTTGAATGTTACCTGCTGGCTGGGCGGTGCGGCCTGAGGAGCCTGCCCCGCGGGAGGGGCGTGTCCTCCGCTGCTCAGCACCACGGGCATGCTGCTGGGAGACCTAGTTCTATGGTGGGGGCTGAAGGAATCCTGCCAGAGTACCGCTTTCCTCTTCAGCACACACTGCTCATTCCACCACAGCCTGGCCAGGAGAGCAACAAAACAAGCGTTACGCCATGACATCACCATGCAAACAGCTTAGAAGCACTGAAAAGTCGATTCTCACTTGATGCCAGGCATAACTCAGCATTTCAAATCGGGCAATTGTGATGACGAACTCAGTGACACTGGCTCAACATTAGTTGTTTTTGTTTTGGTTTTTTTAACCCTACATGGAAAAATGCAATGGATGATTAGAGCGAGGAAAAGAAGTTTGCTAATTGGATCAAAGGAAAAAAATATATCTACAATTAGGCTCACTTGCACAATCTATGAGTCATGATGAAAAATATATGAAAATAAAATACGTTTTTGACAGCAAATAAACGGTTTTTAAAAGATCAAAAATATATTTTGGGGGAGTATTAAAAATTTGATTAAAAAAACATGACGTCACAAGAAAAATATGAAAAAAATTGACAAGGAGGCAAAAATATTCCAATGCTAAAAAATACAATTGATAATTAAGTAGTAAAAACACAAAACAAACATATGAGACAAAATAAATAAGATGGAAAAATACCAAAATATACAAAATGCAGACAAAACTAAAATCTGATTTTTAACATTTTTTTTGCAATCACTCCTGTTCTTAATTCCAGAGGGCATGGAAAAGATTCACAAGTCAGATAAGCAAAATGCTATCCGAGAAACAGAGTATGACAATCAATCTGGTGAAGATATTTGGGTGAAATTTCAAAAACAATACAACACTCACATTTCAGGAGTTCTCATTCATTCCAAAATGCATTCATAAACTATCTGTGCATGGCATAACAGTGTGTAATTGCGCACTTCAAACAAATGCAATTTGGAATAACAGGCTCAGCCTTAGTTAATAATCGACGGAAGTGATTTCTGAATAAGAAAATGTGCTGAGGTCATTTATTTTATAAGCGTCTTCAAATTGCACTTGTAGTTATTCTGAAAGTATTGGATTACGGGCATCGCTTTATGAGCACTCACCTGCACAATCTGATTAGGGCCAAAACAAAATGTCTGCCTTGACAATGATAACAATGCTCACTTTCTGCTGCGATTCATCCAGCCTGACAGATGGATGCTGAAGAGGTTAACCCCCCCCCCCCCCAAATAATGCATCACGCACGGGCCAATCTGTCTCTTACAACACCCCTCCTTACCTTATCCCCTTTAATCTCTTAAAAAAATCAGCAGGTTCATATTATTAGGGCCTTAAGAGCATTGAGCCATGTTCCATTTCATTAGCATGTTAGCCATCTTCCAACATACACACCCCCTTTTCGACTTAAGACAACAAAAATGATTGTAACAAACTGTAAAATACGACAAAAAGGTGAAAAAGCACCACCTAAAAGATGCGTTGATACAAGTGTCAGGTATTTTTACGGCTACGAGGACGAAGGAGCAGGTAGACAAACACCCGGAAATTCACAACACTCGGGTCATTCACCGACATGGCATGCTTGCAGCACCCGGAAACGAGCGACGATTCCCGGGTTGAGCGCCACCAAGAACCGGGTGGGATGATGGGGGTCCACCGGGCAATTTATTATCCTTGTCGTGTATCCCCCACCGGCTACGTTGACGTGTGTGATAATACAGGTTAGCTTCCCCGGGCACTCACGTTTGTCTTTCCTTTTCCACGGCGGACATGTCAACAAAAGCAAGCAGAATACCCACCGGCACCCACGATCAATAACCGAGGTTATCACTCGCACGAATCCGGATTCACTCACGCCCGAAGAGAGTTTGGCAAGAGAAAGACTTGGTCGCTGGCTCGGTCTGTCGGCGTCTCGCAACAATAACACGGCCTGCCCCCCTCCTCCGACTTCACACTGCTTTCAGCCCCGGGTGAACCGGTAACCAAACATGGGGGCCAACGTGTTTTATAACAAACGGTTGAGGTGCTGGCCCGAACGGCCAGGCTCTCTGGCCGGTGTGCCGAGTATCACGCAACCGGACAGGTACTTGTGACGCGGGTGCTAACAAAGGCCCGCGAGCAGCTCTGGAGCGGAAGACGGACACAACGGGAGGAAAGGGGGGAAGGCAGTACGATCGGGTAGTGAGTCGGCTCTGTCGCACAAAAGACGCTCCTTTAGCCCAGTCATGGTGACAATATCCGCACCGGTGCGTGGCCAAGTGGAGTGCCGAGGTATCGCGCGATGTCAGCTGGCGGTACTCACCGGCGGAGAGGGTGGATGGTGACGGATTTCGGCCCCAGCTTCTCTCTGACACCCCAGGATTTCACTCCGACAACATGGCGGCTCGGCGGAGGAGTAGGCGCGAGCGCTGCATGATGGGAAGGGACGGGAGGGCCGCGAGAGAGCGTGCGGTTCATTGCGCCAACCGGAGAGGGGAGGGCCGCACCGGGACCCGCTTCCTTTGTTAGGCGGTGTGCTGCATTTATGGACCTCATTCACGCCGTTTGTCAATGGAGGAACACTGTACATTCATTCCAGCGCCGAAGGGGGCGGTGGCGACCGGAAGGACAATGTTTTGTCTATCACATCATACTGAGGGGGGGGAAAAGACAGGAATTAAATGAAACAAAAAATATTGTTAGGAGTGGTGGGGAGGGCTGTCTCCAAGGTAACCAGGTAACTGGCAGCAAAGGGAACGCGCTTCGGTCAGACACGGAACATCACTGGGGCAGGGGGGTGCGCACCCTCACCCCCCCCCCCAAAAAGTAAGCCCAAAACAAAAGCCTCATCCGGGCCACTTGGAGCTCAGCGGGTGTTCTCCACGTCCCGTCCCCCGGGGTTTCAGGGAAGACTGCCGCAAAGCGTGTGGGGGTGACGTAATGCAGACTGGCTGTCGCCATGGTAACAGTGAACCGTTTTATTTTGAATTCGTATTTTTAGCATAAACACGACTGGAAGGGGCTTCACCAGTTCAACAAATACAAACCCTAATAGCGACTTTGAAACCTCAACTCTACTATCCCTGGCTCAAAGCGGATTTTGTGGTCCTACTCCTGTTTTGCAACCATACTTTGAAACTTTCTATGAACCTCAACACTTACCTTGAAACTCTATTCCTTAAACCCAAATGAGACAATAACTTGAAACAATCTCAAAAGCTTTCATGAAAGTATAAAACTCAATCCAGTGACGACACCATCCGTTGTTTATCATGTAGAAAGTGTGTTTTTATTATTTCAAACTGTACCGTGCACCTTGACGTCGTCAAGATGTTCACCTCATACCTGTCTCACTTCTTCGCTCCTCCCACCTCCCGTTTGACAGACAAAAAGCGTCAGAGAGTGAGAAGACCAACAAGAAACACGGGTATGAAGACAAAATATATACCCCCCATCCCCTCCACAACCTAATGCAAGCCCGTCTTTTTTTTTTTTCTAATCAAAATCAGTCATTGGCTGGTTATTTACATGCAGAGTATCCCCACCATCCCAACAGACACACTAATGTCGGATCCCAAAGCCATCTGCACAACCAACCCCTCTTCAGGAATTCACCTGATTGTTCTCAAATTTGACGTGGGCATCCTAGACAAATGGCCGACAATAAAATGTGGATATGCATCTGAGTGTGGTCGGAGTTTGGTGACACATGGTTGATGATTTGTGGGCTGGCTGCAGATGTCTTTGGGAGCAGAATTTTCAAGACTGCTCTAGTTTGACATCAATATATTCTAAAATGACAATGAGCTGCGCCTTTGTTCTTTTTTTCTTTCTTTTTTTTTTTTTAAATGACGTGACTCTCCCTCCCACAACAACAATGGTGTGCGGTGCCATTTTACAGCACCGGGTAATCCTGTGACACATACACACATCCTGTAGTACACTACAAACATTTGTGTTGATAACTGGTAAAGACGTGTGTCTGCGGTGAATTGACTGTCCCCTTACTCCGGTTCATCCTATCTGGCAATCCTTCCGACATGCTGGTTCATCCCTGAGCTTGGTAGATTCCATTCAGGGATGGTAGTCTTACTCTCACACTCTCACACACACACACACACACGCACACGCACACGCACACACACACGCACACACACACACACACACACGTCTTCTCCAAGGCAGGATAAGCTAGTCCTCTGTTTGGGGGGGAGCCATAACCAGTTTCCATCCGCAGTGGCACTGTTCAGCCTGAAGGTGGCGCAAGCGCCCATTAGCCAGCCCTGGGGTGCAGAGAGGGACATGTTAGGACTGAAAAGAGGCGAGTAAGATGACCAGTCTGACTTACGTGTAGAGAGGCTGCAGTTGGAGGTGCGAGGACTTCTGTGGAGGCTGGTAACCGTATGAGTCGAACCCGCCAATGAAGTCGACTGGGCGAGCGAAAGAGAGGATAGATTGGTTTTGTTTTGTGTCCATAAAATGTCTGGGTGCGTTGTCAGAATTCCGGACATGGTGAAAAAATTGTGGTCACAATAGAGTTGTAATATGTGCACAAAAATATTAATTTGCAGAGGTGTTGAGACCAGAGTCAGACTTAAATCGCCCACAAATGGAGCATACCTCTAGAAATACAGAGCATAACGGTATTGCAGTTTCCAGTGAAGGTGCGTTCCATTTTTTTATCTAGACGTCCAAGTTGTTCACAGAAATTATATCAAACCCACAAATAAGTATTTTGTGCGTATGCTATACTGTATCTCTATTGTGGCCACAATTTATAAACTTTTTATCCATGTCACATCTGGGGCTCGGCAGAATTGGAATATTAATGATGAAAAATGCGTGGCCTCCATGAGTCTCACAACAATACCCCGGAACACCCACCCATGTGTCACGCGCTTCGCGGTGTGACAGCTCCGTGTCACTGTTGAACCACTGGCCTTCATTTGTCAGGCTTTAGACGCATATCAGCCACATTGTAACCCAGGCGCACCAGTGACATGCGGCGCGCCGGCTCATGGCTGGTGCAAGTGACAATTAGATTTACAAATGTCATTTTGGGTGACTACATCCCAGTGAAGAGATGCCCCTCACTTAACTCAAGACGGTTGAGCCATCTCTTTTATTATATATATGATACAGTATATGAGCTACGAATAAATATCCACTAGAGGGCACTGTGTCTTTAAATACAATCTTCCCTACAACCAGGAAGTCCGAAAATTATTGCAGGATTATATTACGTGAAACCACAAAATAACCTCAATTAAAGGTCAAATATTTTCGTGGGGATAATGTGCTTAGCCAAAAAGTTCATTTTAAGGTACTGTAAGTGTTGTAAACGAAGCAACTGAAATCCAAATGGATTTTAACATCAAATTAGAATGACTTTTCTATTACATTGGAAATATGCTGATACGAATTTTGCTAATTGTTTGATGTCTCTTATTTGTAAATATGCCCCAAATTTTGTATGGATAAGTCATACAACATTTCTACAACCAATTCCTTTCTCCTTGGTAAACAACTACAGTGCAGCTCAGCCTGTGGCTCACGGGCATCATGACTTGCGCGACATATTTTTCGCAGTGCGTTCTAACTTTGCAATTCATTAATCTATAAAAGAAGTGACTGACGTTTCAGTATCCTAAAAAGAAAAGATGTCATTTTCAATCTGTTCATATTGACACAAAAGATTCGCTTTGCACTTTGTTGCCTCACTGTACCCAACGTGAACTCACTTTGAAATCGTGAAAACGATACGAAACTCTGATTACAACTTCCCGGAAAAGACATTCAAGAGAGGATGACGCTGAAGACACTCACAGCTGTCCTCGTCGTCCTGGAAGACTTTGCTCACGTAGCATGCGTACACAAAACCAAAAAGCTGTTCAAAGACAAGAGAGTTTCATCATACATACTGCATGTAGCGTGCAGCCTTTACACGATGTAGCGCGCCTGCCTGCATACTTACGGCCAACAGGACCTGGATGGCCGAGCTCAGCACTTCAATGTACTGATAGTCCAAAAGGCAGCCGGAGACGGTGATGACGTGATGGTCGTCCGGGGCCAAGTGCGAATCCAACACCGGCGTCACCAAGCAACCGGGACCATGCTCCATCCACCAGGAACGGTGTAGCGATGTGTTGAACGTCATGAGAAAGTCCCTGTCCTATGCACATTCAGACACATTACATTTTTTTTCAATATGAGGTTTTATAATTAAAAAAAAATGTTTTTTTACATTTGTATTATTGGCTGTCACAAAAGTGGGTGGACTCAAAGGCCCATAACCAAAAATTGAACAGGAAGTCGGCGATTTTTGGTTTGAAGGAGCCAATTTGGGGGCCGATTATTTTAACCCAAAATGGCTGCCTCAAGCTGTGATGACAGTTTCGTCCTACCAACAAAACCTAGCGCAGTACAATTTGGCTCCAGCAGCCTTTGGATTACGCTTTAGAACACCCCCTGTTGCCTTGACTGTGTTTTCCAGTCATGTTTTATTTAATCAATATTTGTGGAGTTTCCTCAATAGAATTCCATTCACTCATTCAATTTTTTCGTTTTCCGATCCACTTACCCTCACAAGGGTCGTGGGGGCTGTTGGAGCCTATCCCAGCCATCTTCGGCCAGTCGGCAGGGGACACCCTGAACCGGTTGCCAGACAATCGCAGGGCACACGCTGACGAACAACCATCCGCGCTCACACTCACACCTACGGACAATTTAGAGTGTTCAATCAACCTGCCATGCATGTTTTTGGAATATGGGAGGAAACCGGAGTACCCAGAGAAAACCCACGCAGGCCCGGGGAGAACATGCAAACTCCACACAGGGAGGCCGGAGCTGGAATTGCACTGAGGTCGACGCGCTAACCACTGGACCACCGGGCCGCCTTCAATAGTATTCCAGTAAAAAAAAAAAAAAAACCACAGTACAACAAAGTAATCATTTATCAAGGCCTCTTAACGTAACAGGCTGCCTTCCGGGCAAATTCTCTTGCAGTAGTGGAACACCATCACCATGTTCATATAAATATTATAAAGAGCACTTTGTTAAGGACGCTTCCGATGGATCTTTCTGATGTAAATGGCGTGTAAAACACTGTAACGGTTACATTTGTTGTTTAATGGGGAAGGAGTGTAACTTAGTCAGCTTTGCAGTGGTCTCTAAAATAGCACAATAAAAAAAAGCAGTAAAAAGCGTGAGGGATGTGCCCTGTGGGTATGGAGAGGGAGGGAGGGCGACTTTGCGGCTGCTGTAATATGGTCCACTACTTGCAAAACCACTGGGGAAGAGAGGAAAAGAAGTAGAGGGGGTCGGGGGGGGGGGGGGGGGGGAATTGGTGATCTTATTTTTCCCCTTGCCCCCCCATCCTCGCTCGTCTCTGGAGGCCTTGAAGCTACTCTGCTGCTACGTTGCTCTTATTTTTCAATACAAGAAGGATCCAATTGCCTCATTGACTTTCCCCCTGAGTGTATTTGAAGTTGCGGAGGAGTCCAACAGCATTGTCTGGGAACTTTGCCATGTGTCCTTTTGGGTTGTCATTTCTTGCCAAAAAAGTCGGCATTGTGATGCTGAATCTGCTCGGCCAATTAGCGGCCAGCGGTCGTTTGCGTTGCCCAGCCACTTCTATTCTAAGTGGATCAGATCTGGATCAAACTTGGTTGGATATTGCAGGTTCCAGATAAGTCATACACATCAAAAATTGAATTCAAACTGGATCCGATCTGTTTTAAATTGGGGTTGTTGTTACATTTTCAACATACTCCAAGCAAATTTCATCCAAACTGGATCCAATTTGGAATCAATCTGGTTTGATAATCCAGTTTTAGTGCATGCCCCGAGCAAATTTCATTCAAACTGAGCAGCTCGGGATTATAGATGGTTTGAATTACAATATTTGCACATATGCATCGCATTCTGATTCAAACCAGATCTGATCTGGATTCAATTTAGTTTGATTGTAGTTCTACAGTGTACACAGCACATTTTATTCAAACTGGTCAGACCCGTATTCACCGTGGTGTGAATTACAAGTTTACACCTGGTCTTGAGTCCTTTAAACGGAGCAAGTATCAAGTTCTCTAATCAAGATGAGACTGACGAGTGGTGAACTGACCTGAGACAGGTTGCCCACCTCCAGGTAGAAACAGATGATGAAGGAGTTCCAGCCCACCCACAGCACCAGCCACACTGCATACTACAAATAACACAACAGGCTTGCCTCACAGCCGGCTATTTTTAGAAACCCAAATCGTCTGCCGTGTACTCACAAAGATGAGGTATCTGAAGCGGAACTGCGCGGTGCCGAACATGCCCAGGATGACGGCCATGGTGTGCAGGAAGTTGGCCAGGATGGGTGCCCACTGGTAGCCCAGAAAGTCAAACACCTGCCTCTGGAGGGCGGCCACCTGGGGATTGCAACAAGACCAAGGAGTCCCGTTAGAACATGCTGGCGACATGCGCGCTTCTGCAGCTGTTGCCTTGGTAACTGCCTGTAGCCTAAAGACACCCCACTCCAAACTAATGAGGATGTACGGGCCGCAATCCCAACAATTGCCTCCAGTACACGCACACAATGCCATCGTCACGGTGGGCTCGTGTTACACACTTATTACATTCGGACAAGACAAAAAAAACAACAACATATTTTTAGACGCATGGAGCTGCTAAGTTTAACTCCAGAATGAAGACCAGATGGCGAATGGGGGCCCTCCGGAGCATGTTTGAGGTCAAAGAACTCCCTCCACACGCCAATATCTCGACAAATACACACACACACACACACACACACACACACACACACACACACACACACACACACACACACACACACACACACACACACACACACACACACACACGAGCTACAAGCAGCTGCAACTCAAAGCACTGACTGTACTGGACAAAAAAATGTCTGATTAACCCGCATGTAGCACGCTGCTTTAATTATACCCCGGAGCAGCACACAGTGCCAAACATTGATGTGAGGCATTCAAGGAACCTCGGACCTTTTAACTGCAACCACCCTCCTACATACAGGAGAGTCTTATACTGTCTACCATCAGATATGCAATTTATGAGCCATTCCTTCAAAGAAAACTGCTCCCAGAAGCAACGGCTGTGTTTGTATAGCAGCTTTCAGATGCAGCAATTTGTCTAGTTATCTATCGGTAGCGATAACAAGATATCTGGTATGCAATCTCTTTGATTTATTTGCCTTGCCGTACTAGTAAAAGTGCCGCCCTGCGTAAATCATGTCGCAGTTGTGATTACCGGGAGAAACAACAGTTCCGCGACCATAAATACTTAAAATAATCTGCGAAACACTCGCGAGGGAGAGAAAGTGTGCAATTCATAAATTCAGGATTTGAAGCGTATCTATGCACCCACACATGAGTAATGAGATATTCCATGTTTACATTACTTATGTATTTGCATTCTGGATCAGATCCAGATTTGTCAGAAAGTAACTTTTTACAGAATGGATTTATACAGCAAATTTCCCTCATGCTTGATTATATCCAGATTAAACCTGATAAAGGTGAGAGTTTGCTGGATGAAAAATGTTGAAAATCAAATTGCCTTCAAATCAGATCAGATCTGGATATTGGCTTGACTCGACATGTTGAAGGGTGTGTATAGCATTCCCTTCAAAGTGGATAACATTTGGATTCAATTAAGCGAACATTACACTTTAATATGGAGTTCAGATTTCACTCAAACTGGAGCTAATCGACACAAATTTGGTACGACATTAATTTTAGCAAATGCATAAGAGATTTGAGGGAAAAACAAGATTGGATCTGGATTAAACATAAACAAGTCACATATTATGAGAACTGAATCAGATCTGGAATAAGGTCGGTAAACACATTATGTCATGATGACCACTATCAGGACTCAATATGAATATTAATTTAAGATTCCACTTAAAGTGGATTTGAGTTGGATGAAATTTGGTCAACATTGCATCTTGATTATTGACTGAACACAAATTTCACATTTCATTCAAAGTGTATCCAATCTAGAGTGAACTTGTTTTCACACTGGTTTGAAAGCAAACACAAGCCAAATTAGATTCAAGGTTGAGCTGGCCTTTTATTGACCGCATGAACAAAAGATTGGATGGAAACCGAATTAGCTCTGGGTTCATCAATCCATCCATTTTCTAAACCGCTTGTCCTCACAAGGGTCGCGGCCAAGCCGGACCCCGTCCCAGCTGTCTTTGGGTAGTAGGCAGGGGACACCCTGAACTGGTGGCCAGCCAATCGCAGGGCACACAAAGATGAATGACCATTCGCAGTCACAATCCCACCCAGGGACAATTTTAGAGTGTTGCATTAACCTGCCATGCATGTTTTTGGAATGTGGGAGGAAACAGGAGTACCTGAAGAAAACCCACTCAGGCACACGGAGAACATGCAAACTCCACTCAGGACGGCCGCAGCCGGAATCGAACCCTGCACCTCTGCGCTGTGAGGCCAGCGCGCTAACCAGTCGCCCACCGTCCCGAATTCTAGGTTCAATTTAGTAAATTGCTATTATCAAGAGTCAAACCTGAATCAGATGTTCACATTTCATCAAACTGAATCCAATCTAGATTGGACTTGATTGCACAGTTTTACGGCATACATAGAGCAAATTTCATTTAAACCAGAGTCAATCTAGATCAAATTACACATTATATTTTAAAACACAGTGTTATGGAAAGTGGATCACATCTGGTTTCACTTTATCGGGCATGACATTTTGACCATAGAAATTTCTTATTTCATCTAAACTGGATTCAACTTTAGATTCGGTTAGGTAAACATTAGACCAGTGGTTCTTAATCATATTTTTATTTTTCACTAATGAAGGGTTCGGTGCCTTTTACAAGGTTAAGAACCACTGCATTAGACCTTAATATGAAGTTCAAATGTCATTCAAACGGGATCCAATCTAGGGCGAACTTGGTTTGACATTCATTTGACAGTTTAATCATGGCAGATTTCATTCAAGATAGATCCAACCTGGATTCATTTTGACATTTTACAGACTTTGCATAAAAGCACCTTTCATGAGAGACGGAATGGAAAGTTCTCGTTTGATTCAAACTGAATCCAACGGGATCAAACTTAAGGTTCAGTGTTACTTTTAACACATACAATTTCATGGAAACTGGATCAGCTCGGGATCAAAACTTGATTTTGACTTTACGCAATAAACGCTCTCATGGGGACTTTTTTTTGTTTGTTTGTTTCGTGCGAATCAAAGAGTGTGAAGTAAAGCGGAGGATTGTTGCTTGTTGTTAGGCACTCACCAGCTGCAGGGAGCATATGACCAGCAGCGTGCATCTCCCGTCGCACTTCCCCATCTTCGAGGGCTCGGCACGCGGCTTCGGGCCGCGCAGGCTCCGGGGGAAGGACGGCTCCCCGCTAAGATCCAGACTTGCCTGGCCGTGTCAACTCACACCATTCCGGGTTGAGGAGGCCCTGCTTGCCGCCTCCTCGCTCCTTTCCTCCGAAGCTCGACTGGTGCTAGCCCTCACAGCGGGGGAAACATTTTTTTTTAATGCTCGTATTTTCAATTTATTTTCGTCTTCTTCCAGGTGGGGGGTTTGAAAGAGGGCTTCGCGCCGGGCCCGCTGCGGTCAGACCACCAGCGACAAGCGAATCACCTCGGCCACACCTTCCGGAGGGTCTGGAGGGAGGGGAGAGAGAGAGAGAGGTGGGGGCATGCATACACACACACACACACACAAAGGCACAAAGAAAGGGGAGAAAAGTGTTAAGATGGGCCCGCGGGCTACAGAAAGAAAGAATTGAGCATCATATGATAGCGGGATCACACGGGGAACGAAACCGCAGCGTGTCTTCGGAGGCTTCGGCTCCCCCCGCCCGGCGACGGGACGCACAAAGCAGCCCGTTGTGACTCACCACGTTCGGATGAACAACAATCGCGGACTCCCGTGAGGCTCCCCCGCTCGCCGCCTTCCCGTTCCGTCTTCTCCGTCGGTCACCCTCCAAGAAAAACGGTTAGATTTGGGTGTCCGGGGAGGGGGGGGGGTGCAAGTGGGGAAACAGGCTCCTTCGCTTCGTCTCTCCTCGCCGTCTTTTGTCAACAATCGATGCCGGGGTGTGCGCAGGAGGGACCGGAGGAGTGAGGGGGAAAAGAGGCGGGCGGGAGAGCGAAGAGGTGGTGGAAGTGGGGGGAGGGGGGCGGCCGTGGCGGCGACCCCCTCGAGGAGGAGCTGCGTGGATCCTGCAGGGGGGGGGGGGGGGGGGTATAAAAAGAGAAGCAACAAAAGGGGGTGGTGGTGGTGGTGGGTTCGGCGCGGATGCACGCACGCCCAGCAGCGGGGATGGATGGAGGGAGGGAGGCCGGGCGAGATCGCACTATTGGCCCCGGGGAGACGCTCGGCTACTCGGCTTTACTTCCACATCACCAGCCACCACAAATATAAAATGCCTGGTAGAACACTTACCTGGAGGTTGATATATCAACAGTGTTGAGAAAAAGTTGCACTGTGTTGCGACTAAAATTATATATACTTTCTAAGTCGTACACGGTCATGTACTACATCTACCAAATTGGAGCAGCCTACTCGTTACCAACTCTTCTCAAATGTCCTTCTAAACACATCAAAGATTACCAAAAAAAGTAGTGTGTGTGCGTTTAAGTTATACAGCTCCATCTGTTGCGCACGTGGATGAACACACGCAAGCATACAGATTCAAATAAAAGCACAACAAGTCGGGATGCGTTTACCAGTTTGTCCGTCATTTGTTGCCGGTCGATGCTATCTGTCGTTTCTGCCTACATTGTGTTTATATTTATATGTTTAAACAATCTTTAGGTTATTTTTTTTCCAACAGCTGCATCAAATATTCAAAACGCCTTAATGACACTCAAATTGGATCAGTCGTTTAAAGTTGGTCAACATGACACGTTATAGCAGACACAGAACATTCGATTCACACTGCGCCAGATCCAGATTAAATTTAGTTTGACAATTATTCCAATTACCCTGAAGAGGGTCGCGGGGAGTTGCTGGAGCCTATACCAGCTGATTTCAGGCTGACTACACCCTGAACTGGTCGCCAGCCAGTTGCAGGGCACATATAGAGACAATTGACCATTCGCAGCCACGTTCACACTGAATGGGAATCGGTTCCCACGCTGCACGCACACAAGTCAGGCGAGTGTACCACTACACTATCAGCGAGTTTCAAACTGGATCATACCTGGATTGAGTTTAGAAACATGAATCACAAAAAAAAAAGATCCGGACATCACAGTTTACAGCCTGCACAGACATAGCGAAATGGCTTTCAAACTGGACCAGATCTGAATTAAACTCGTGTTCACATTAGTTTGGTTGCTTGTGGAGTACTTCACAAAGGAATAAAGTTACGATTTGATCTAATTATTTCTTATACCCGGTTCAAGATAGAGATAGCTAACATTTCGAGTCATGGTAAAAAAAAAAACGGGTAATCTTCTGAAAGTTAATTTGGGGGTGACTGTCAAACAAGATCAGACCTTTTTTTTCCTTTACAAAATCAGTGAATTTTATTAAAAAGAACAAAAACATAGCGTTACAAAAAAATAAATCATTGCTGATGTTCTTACGCACTCACACAATTGCACACGCGCACGTCTGCTACTGAATCTCTCCCATGTACAGTCGTTTATCACTGCCACCAGAGAGCACTGGGGAGACAAAGAAATCGCAACATAAGCAAGCCGCTGGAAAAGCAGATAGACTCAATATTTACACATGGAATTGTAGTTCCAATCTATTTCAACAATGCTCACAGCATTTACTAAGTATTGACTTTAAAAGTGGCTTATTGCTTACAATTCTTTTGGGGGGAAAAAAAAACATTTATATTTCTGAGAAGGTCAAACAGTCCTGAAATTGAAATAGTATTTTCAATGAAAAGTCATATTTCCCCAAAAGTAGCATATTTTCAAAATACGTTTTCTCGGTAAATCTTTTCTTCCAAAAACTGCACATTTGACCACAAGTTCTATTTACAAATAGGTACCATTTTCTCCCCCCAAAAATTATTTTTAAGCGAGGAATTAATACATTTCCAAAAAGAAAAAAAATCAAAAAATGAGATTTTCAACAGTCGCGTCCTCCCAAAACAAAAAAAGTCACATTTTAGAAAAACTGTTGTATGCTTCTTCTAAAAATTGTATATTCTGAAAAAAGCTGTATATTTTAAAACAAACAAAAAAAATCTGATTTACTAAATTAAAAAGTCCTTTTATTTTAAAGACAGATTTTAAAGAAAAAAAGTATTTGCAAAAAAATTGCTTAACATTTTCAAATACAGCACAAAAATATTCATATGACTTTTCAGCCACTAAATTTTGTTCTAATGTCCTACAGAAAAATTCCCAAAGAGCAAGTGTTGCCGAATCGCGATCGGACGAGGCTCGACTGTACCCTCAAACGTCGGCGGGCGCAACTCCCGACTTACCGACAGGCTCCTCGGGATGAAAGACCACCTCGTTGACCGAGCCGGCGTGTCCTGGCAGCTTGTAGAGGATGCGGCGTGACGTGGTGTCCCAAATGTACACAAATCTAATACAAAAACGTGGCACTTTTTTGAGTGAATTCTGGTCGCTCTCTTGTCGACATTTCATTTCCCCGCAGCTTCCAACGCAGAATTAGTGCTTGAGCGTGTGTGTCACCTGTCAGCTGATCCCGCGGCTATTTTGCTACCGTCAGTGGACCACGAGCACCTCAACAGATTCTTGAAGAAAACATCACTCATTGTTGGATTTTTTCAAGAAAAAAAATAAATAAATAAAAGCCACACACTGCTAGCCGATGACTGACTCTGTGAAAAATACTAAATCTAACGTAGAGAGAACCGTATTGACCATCGTCTCGTGAATATTAATCAATACCTTTTCAAAGTTGTGTACGTTGCCCTGGAAAATCTTCACACATCTTTCCTTGGGTGCAAAAGGTCGAACGTCCCAAATACGCACTGCGTGCAGAGATATGCGACGGTCAAAACACATGCCTGAAAAGAGAGACGGGCGGAGTCCGCGTTTTTTCCATGGCGTAAAAAGATTACCGGTGTTGTCCATAGAGTTTGAGAGAAGGTAAGATCCCTCCGAACTGAGACTGAGTCCGGTCACGGAGTCACCGTGCCCGTGCATGTTGTACATCAGCTTGTTCTGTCTCAGGTCCCACACCTGCAACGCACAAATACTCATCTTTTTTTTTTTTTTTAAACGGAAACAATGATTTCGGTAATTAGGATGAATGGGTTGATTAATTAAAACGTTTTTTTTATATATTTCTTTGAAACATTGACAACAATCAAGCTATGACGGATTCAAGAGCAAGCGTTGTTACCTTGATGTCGTTGTCGATGCCTCCGGACAGAATTTGGTCACTGGTGTCGTTGAAGGTGACAGCGAGGACCTGGTAGGTGTTCTGGAAAGTGTGGATGGCGCCTTTCTTGCGCACGTCCCACAACTGCAACGCAATACGTAGAAGGATTCATTATGCGGTGGTACCTCGAAATGCGAGTGACCCCCCATTTGAGAGTTTTTCAAAATATGAGCCACAGCTCGGACAATTTTTCTTTTGTCTTGAGTTGCGAGCGAAAATTGGGAGTTTCTAACTAACACAGAAAAAAGAGAAAATTGTACGCGTTGACTTCAGCAAACAACATGAATACAATGTCAATTCAAAATCACAATTTTGCCTTCTGCTAGCTTAATGCTAACAGATATTGAGGAGAAAAAACATACAAGGGACAATGAAACGAGCATCAATATTGCAGTATTTATAATCCTTGAAGCATATTCAAAAATACTTACAGGCACATATTCTTTATACACCGTAAAAACAAAACAAAAAAAGTCATGGTAATGCAATTTACGGGGCTTAGAAGGGACTGTCTTCATTTGATTTATTACGTAAGCATTATACACTTTCCCCTGGTGGCCAAAATCATAATTCAAAATTGTTTCATTCTTTACATACTATTAAATTTCGAAACTAATGTCTGTTTTGAGAAAGCACAACACTGAGGAGCGATATTTTACATCTTGCTATACACATACCATTTGGGGTGTGTGTGTGTGGGGGGGGGGGGTATACAGTACATTCGGCATACGTGACATCATATTCCACGCCGCCTCACCTTGACGGTCCCGTCGTCGCTGCCGGTGCAGACGAGTTGGGGTCCCCTGCGGGCGGGGTAGCAGGTGTTGACGAAGGAGGTGTGGCCCTTCAGCCGCTTGATCCGCTCGCCCGTCTCGCTGTCCCACACGCCCACCGTCTTGTCAGTGCTCGCAGAGAACAGCAGGCTGACCGGGAACAAAATACACGCTACTTTTTCAATTTCATCTGGTGTTTTAGAAACATTTTAACGGTTCTAAGTCATGTTTTGGGGTTTGAAAGTATGCTTTTAAATAAGGGCAATTGTTTCAAAGTAGGTGAGTGGACTGACCTTCCGTCTGTGTTGTAGTGCAGCTCCATCACTGCTCCGCTGTGACCCTTCAGCGTTGCAAAGTTGTCGCAGTCGCCATACACATTCCACATCACTGCAGGCACGAACATAGCTCATGTCTTCCTCGCACAGTAAAGCCTTCATGCCGTTTGTGTGTGACGGCTTACATATGAGCCTGTCAAAGCCAGACGACGCCAGGGTGGCTCCGTTGGGGTGAAATTTGCAGCAATACACCTCGCCTTCGTGGCCCGACATTAACATGATGGGGGCCTGCAGGCTGGACGACCTCGGGGGCCCCTAGTGGAGTCAAATCACATTAATACATTTGAAATATTTACAACTACTAACTGCTCATTTGCACCACTAGGTTGCACTGGTGGGCTATCTTACTCCTAGCCTCCCATACAATGAACAACCGCCGAGAACGTATTTCAAACTCTAGTCCGTGCACAGTTATTAAGTTAAAAACATAAATAATGAGCTTAGTCGTCATTTTTATGCGACTCGGAAACTCAAAACAGTACCGCGGCCACGAGCTGCTGAGACTGGGCCGCCGCCACCAGCTCCGTCCGGGGTCTTTTCAAGGAAGCAGAGGGCACCACCGCCATGTCCGCCACTCTCTTCTTTGGCTCAATCATGCTTATTTCTTCGACAAAAGCGTCCAAAAGTGTGAAATTATGTCCCTTTAACTATACAAATACGAATGTATGGCCGCCTTTTCACGGTCATGCATAAGTGGCCAGCTATCCGGAGAGAACAGAGAGAAGTAGTTCCGCGAGTTCGAGTGTTGTGATTGGTCGAGATTTGCAGTCGCTGTGATGATTGGCTGCACGGCTTGCGGTCGGTGGCATGTAACCGGAAGCGGAAATGAACTAGTTGAGCGTTCTCTGATTGGTAGAAAGAAAGGCGGCTACGATTACCAATGACGTCGACCTGTGTACAGCAATCAATAGATCAGCATTGTTTAAAAAATTGAACAATCAGGAATTGCAATATTAAGAAAATGGCAAAGTAAAACAATAAACGGATTCATATATACATAGCGAAGCATTTCAAGATTTCCAGCGCCTACGAACTCATTGGTCAAAAGACTTGCAGAAACCGGAAGTAAGGCTAGCTATCAGATCTCTGATTGGACGAAATAAATGAAGTGGTATGATGATTGGCTACACTGGTTGTTGTCAAATTGTCATGGCCCGGAAGTGAAACCGAAGTTAGCTGTTGTTAACACAAAGCGTGAGTGTTTTATATTCATTTTGTACCCGATGTGACCTATGTCGGCCGTGCTTGATGCACTTGACACAATTGTCTATAAACATTTGAGCTATGTTCAACTGTATTTAAATCGGGCAATTCTCAATTTTAGCTAGTCGAGGCTATCGCGTTGACGTTAGCTTGCGCTGAAGGGGGATTTCTAAATCCAATTTTCTCGAACGATATTATCGATATAGGTAGAAAGTCGAGATGTCCGACAGTGAGCTGGAACCCGCGGGACTGGAAGGCCTCCCGCCGCTCTACAGCATTTCCAAGGGAGAAGTGGTCTCCGTGCAGACCTACGGAGCTTTTGTCCGCCTCCCGGGCTACAAAAAGGAAGGTGAGTGAGACGCGGGAAAGTGATGACTGCATGCTTTGAATGGATTCGGTGCAATACATACATTTTTTAAAAGATTTGAGGAAGTGAAGTCCCGAAAGGAGGGTACAGACTTGTGGAAATGACTCGTGCTGCAGTGATGACTGGTGGGAAGTTGGAGATTGACCACTTCATTTGGGAGAATGATTTGGAAACAGTTAATGTAGTTGTAATGATGCATAGTTTCAACAAGTGTTAAGGTTTCAAGCCAGGGGTTGGATTTTATAATGGTTGGCGTTCCAATGCACTTTTGCACAAATTGCAGACTTGCCAGTTGTTAGGAAAGCAACGCGAGAGCCAAAAATCAGAATCGCCTTTATTGTCATTGTATAGCATACAGCCACGCCTTAGTGCATTTCGTAAAAAAACATCAAAAATAGAATAACGGTTAAATAAATACAAAACTCAATAATAATAATAATACATTTCATTTATAAGCGCCTTTCAAAACACTCAAGGACACTTTACAATCAAAACAACAATACACAACAACAGCAGCAGTAGTGGTAGTGTGGACTGAGGCTTATATTGCACGCAGGACACATACTGCACATGAAATGAAATGGCTCGGATATTGCTCATTATTGCACAAGTGAGGTAAGTGAGTTTAGGTTTAAAACGCAGTAGCTTTGATTATTTTCTGTGATTATTTATATAATTTATATAAAAATGAAGACAAAATGGAGTCTCTTCCTTGTTGTTGTTGACAACCTGTATGTACCTTCAGGTCTCGTACACGTGAGTGAGATGTCAGCCACGCGTGTCGAGAGCGCGGCAGAAATTGTCGATGTTGGAGAGAAAGTATGGATTAAAGTCATCGGGAGGGAGGTAATTACACACATGTCCATACACAGTAATGGGGATAAGTTCCTGGTACTTTTGGTTCCGATTGTTTTAGTTTGAGGCACTCAAAGTGGCCATTGCAATTCCACCTGGGAACTACTGTTTCTGTGTACTTTTGGTTTCAAAGACTCAAATCAAAAGGACCCATTTTATTTCCACGTAAAGCTTCTAGTTCAGTGTATATTCAGTTCCAGGACAAAAAGAGTCACCCGACTGAATTGCCTCCGGAACCAGAAGTAACCATTGCATTTCCAGCAAGGTTTGGTTCTGTGTACTTTCTGTTCCAGGTACTAAAGAGTGCTTCGATTTGAAAGTGCCCATTGTCTCTGTAACTGCATTTTCACTCTAAAGTTCTAGGGACTAAAAGGTCTGTCCTAAAAGCTCCCAGTGTGTGTTTCCAAATTTCCACCTACAGTTCTGGGAACTTTTAGTTTTGAAGCACATTTCCACCTGGGAAAAAAAAAAACCAAAACCAAAAATAACCACACCTACGGTTCTAGGAGCTTTTTCTCTGGATAATGTACCTGCTGCGCTCAAGCATGATGCGATGACAGTTCCCAAGTGTGTTTTTTTTGCTTGTCAGATAAACGGCGAGAAAATCAAGCTGTCCTTCTCAATGAAAGCTGTCAATCAGGGAACTGGCCGGGACTTGGACCCTAACAACGTTATGGCAGAGTATGTTCATTTTGTTGTGTCTTACCCGCACGTGTTATGAACATGTCGACGCACGCGTGCGTGCAGGCAGGACGCCAGGCGGCGGAGGCAGTTCCGAGACCACACAGGCAACAGGATCACACTGGAGGCCGTGCTCAATACCACCTGCACGAAATGTGGCTGCAAAGGTGCTCTGGAAAAAAAAGTACTTCCAATTAAGCCACCTTATTATCTAAAGTCGCTCCTGTATTATTTTTTTTTTAAGGCCACTTCACAAAGGACTGCTTCTCTGCACCCGGTTTGCAGTACGCTCTTGTGCCTGAGGAGGGCGAGGAAGAGCCACAACAGCAGCTGCAGCAGCCAACTGCAGCTGCAGCACAAAAAGAGAAAGACAAGAAAAAGAAAAAGAAGGTACAGTAAACCTCGGCGACATCGCAATTTTACTATTCGGGCACTATGATAGCCAGCCGGCAGTGTGATGGAAGATTCCGGTATAGATCCTTTTTGGGGCCGGGCTCGGTCCCAAGCCATCGTCATAAAATGCACACGTGGCGCTTCTCTTCTTTCACTCGCCAGGAGAAGAAGATGAAGAAGAGGAAGCGCGAGAGGAAAGGGTCAGACAGTGACGACAACACCAGCGACGGCAGCGAGTGCAAACCCAAGAGGAGATGTCGCGAGCGGGATGATGCCCAGAAGCACAAGAAGAAACACAAGAAGCACAAATCGCATAAGCGTAGCTGAGACGGCTGCTCACGGGCAAAAAATGGCCGCCACGGCAGTGAGGACGTGTTTACGTTTCAAATTTGGATATTTATCTGATTGTTACGTTTTGTTTTGTTTGTTCCCTCCTCCTTGTCATGTTGCTGACAAGACAAACTTAATGGTTTCAGTTCCTGGAAATTAAACATGCACTCAAGCCAATAGCAGTTTCATGTTAAGTACTGGTACCTTCAGATCCATAGACTCAAAAGTCCCTAGACCTAAGCTTCCCCCCCACCAAGACAAATTTTGTTTCAGAGTATTTTTGGTTCCCGAAGCTAAAACCAAAAGTCCCGATTCCATGTTCTAAATTAAAAAAAGAAAAAATCTGTAAATTGCGAAAAAAGACAAAACTCACGTGTCCTCCATTTTGTTATCTGGCCCCATGTAACCTGATAACTGTCATCAAGATGACGGAGGCAACCACCAATGAGTAAAAATCCTCATTGAGTTTTACACTGCTCCGCTTTCTGAACTTTGGTGACAGTCCAACAAGTCTCACACACACACACCCACACACACAGGAAGCAGTAAAGGCGCAAACAGGAAGTGTAGTATGGCCAATACCCACACTTCCTCCATGTTTTAACACAATGCTCTTTTGAAATGCAACCATTTGAAGGTTATACTTCGCAATGAATCCCCCGCCCCCCAAAAAAAGATTTGATTTATCGGCCAAGTATTAGAACACACAAAGAATTTACCTTCCCAGTGACAGTTGATTCTTTCCAGATGTTACACAGTGCTTGTGGCAAGATGTGCTTCAAGATTCCTCGACCGTGACTTGCAAAAAAGGCCCGTCGGAACATGTAACGGAAGACTTTTTGCACAGCCTCGTTGTCCTAATCTGTGGGAAAAATCATTAGCATTCGCTCAGCAAAATAGCAAGTTAGCTTTTTTTGGTTTTGTTTTTTGCTCTTTGGGAACTGGGAAACAACCACTGAGGTTGCAATCCAATTCACCAGAATATGAAGAAAACATGAGACATGACAAGAGATTTTTGTGGGTATTTTGTTTTATTTAGCGTTTTAGCGACTTAGCCTGGCCTGCTTACAGGCAGGAAGTGGATTTCCCACAATGTCAATTACGGATGAACAATGCATGCGTGAGCGTGTGTGTATAACACCGTGAAAGAGGGTGTGACAATCCCTCAGTGGTTACAAGGAATATTTTCTTCCACACAGTTGGCCATCTACCCAAAAAAAAAAAAAAAAAAGACTTGTAATAAATCCTCCCCAGGTGCTGCATGTTTTTCTTCCTCATAGCATAGCGTGCAACAATTACAGACAAGCAATAAGTTGTACATCGTATGCACAATAAAATATGTGCTTCCCGCTTCGGGACGCGTTTATGGTTCTAATGTGGAAGCAAAAGGTAGAAGTTGTACAGTTGTTTTTTTAAGTTACACACCCTAACCAGATCCTCATTTAAAAATATATATATTTGTACACTGCGCCGATATCACTTCATGGGTTTAAAAAAAAAACAATTGCTAATGAACCCATGCCTGTGTGGGAAAAAAAGTGCTGTATTATATTTAGATGTTCATGATGCCACATTTCAATTTTTATTAAACATTTTGACATCGCGCTTTTTAAGATCATTATTTAATTTTTTTAAAACAAATTTAAAAAAGGGCCAGCATGTGCAATTTTAATAATTTTCTTTTCATTTCATCCCTCAAATTGTAGTGCGCTTATGAAGGGACTAAAGGAGGTCAATACATAAAAATAAATACGATTCAAGTTTTGGAATTTCAGATGAATTTTTCATTCAAATTGGCATGCGCATCCTCTATGTAAATATTTTAGAACTAATTCAAAATTTGACCTCAAACAGCTTTCTTTTTTTTTTCCAAAATAAAGACGGGGGGGAAGTATAAATTGGGAATTAAATAGCACCGCTCAGCAAAGTTTTACAATTTTTTTTTTTAACCAGATGCAATGCAAGTAACTTTTTTTTTTGGCGCAGATTTTGAATCTGCCCTTGTTTTTTTTCTCCCCGAGTACATCAGATTTTCAACAGAACAAAAGCAACAGGGGGAATGTTTTTTTTTTCTCCTGAAACTTCATTGCTATTACAATGCAGTGTAAAAAATATATATTTTGCTACGCCTGGGTACAAACAACCGCAAGAGTGCAGCGTATCTACTGTAAGTGTACTTAACCCTTAGATGCATATGTGGGTCAAAAATGACCCGGTGAGGTTTTTTTCTTGAAATATCTTCGGACTGAAAATTTATTATCATTTCATATTCCAGGTATTCCTCAAAAAAACAGTTTTTTATATAATGTCATTCACAATTTTAACTTACATTTTAAGAAATTTCAGTTTTTGTATTGCTACCCAAAGTTTCCATAAATGGGTCAAAAGTGACCCGTGTACATTTTCTATGGAATCCAATGGGAACCACTGATTCTACTCGACTTTGGCTGTCAGCAATACATTGACTGCAGACCACGCAGACTATAATATCAGAAGTGTCACCACTCAGGAAGATTATTTTACACTGTAAGAGCCGATACGTCTAGGTCTTATCTTCATATAAAATTGTTTGTGTGTCGTTCATGACTATTATTTATCTACAAATTGGCCTTCCGCCTGGAAACAGATCATATGGCAGCCTTCCGCTATGTATCGGACCTGTTCCTGGTCAACTGAAGACAGCGATTCATCCCCAGTGATTGTGTCACTGTGGATGAACAGCTTGTGCCATTCAGGGGTAGGCGCAAGTTTCTACAGTACATGCCAAGCAAGACTGCTAAGTACGGCCTAAAGATCCTTCTGGGTTTGTGATGCACGCATCCCCTATGCAATAGATGGTATAGTTTACACGGGGAGACAACCAGGGGAAGACGTTCAGAAGAATCTGGGCGAAAACATTGTCCAGCAGTTGTGTGGTAGATTTAGAAACACCGGTCGCAACATCACCATGGATAACTTTTTCACCAGTGTGCCACTCGCGCAGCATCTCCTAGAGAAGGAGCTCACTATTGTGGGGACTCTACGTCAGAACAAGCCAGACATCCCTCCTCTGATGAAGCCTTCCAAGTCCAGGGAGGTTTACAGCACAGAGTTTGGATTCAACGACAGCCTTACCATGGTCAGCTATGTCAGAAAGAAAGCAAAAGCTGTAGTGCTCCTGAGCACGATGCACCACGATAAAGCAGTGGATGAACGTAGCAAAAAGAAAAAAACAGAAGTGATCAAATTTTACAACGAGACAAATGGAGGTGTAGACACCATTGACCAGATGGTTGGCAACTACACGTGCAACCGGCAAACACAGAGGTGGCCCATGGTGCGATGGTACAACATAATTGACATTGGCACCCTAAATGCCTACACCTTTTTCATGGCTCGGCACCCATATTTCAAGAGTGGCATCACCAATGCACGACGGCTGTTCCTCAAAGAGCTGTCAAAGGAGCTTGTCACACCACACATGAGGAGTCGACTGGAAAGCTGCACCCAACTGCAAATGCCGATTATTGAAGCAATGAAAAGGTGCGGGGTGACAAAAGCCACCACCCAGACACAGGAAACAAATACACGGGGCCAACCAAAGAGAAAAAGGTGTCAGATCTGCCCAAGTAACAAAGATCACAAAGTCAGCAATAGGTGTGGGAAATGCAATGTACCTGTGTGCAATGATCACTGCCAGAAACAGGTCGTTTGTCTGAATTGCATAGTGATGAGACAAGAAGGCAAAACAGGCAATGCATACCCAGAGACAGACAGAGAGACGTGCACACACACACACACACGCACACAAAATGGATGTTCACGTTTTTCTATTGCTGTTTTGGGTAATTTATATTTTTTCAAAAATATTAAAAAAATTAAAAATAAAGATATTTCAAATATGAAATCATTCCTGTATGGTCCTAAATATATTACTAAATTTTATACAAGTGATTATTCTGAACCAAAATGACAAAATTTTCATTAAAAAAAGCATTGATTGTATTATGGGTCATTTTTCACCCACCTATGGAAGAGTGTAGGGTCCAGTCACTCATGCATCTAAGGGTTAAAGTGTCTGCAGAGTGTCGGGCCGTCTGTCTTACCTTACATCGAGTTGCCGGCGCGCACTGACCTCATGACGCCCTCTCCAGTGAGCCGCAGAACAATCACGTGCAAAAACACCTGGAATTTTTTCCCTTCACCTTGCCAGGGCACACGCATACAGTACAGGACATAGCGCAGGAGCTGCTCGGCGGTTATTTATAGGATGGAAAGTGCGGTCACACTCTTTGGGATCACTTCGGAGGCCTCCGCCAAATTCCATTGCGGACATAAGTTGCGCTTTGCCAACTGTGGGCCGCTTTGTTTTGGATGCAAGTGTACAAAACATGATCTTGCTTCCAATTCACTCATTCAGGACTAGCCAATTCTGGACCAAGTCTGAAAAGACGTTTAAGAACGTCTTTGGGAGTGAATGAGTTAAAAAAAAAAAAGTGTCAATTAAAAAAAAAAAAAAAAAAAAAGAAAACTAAATTTGAGCTTCGGCACACGCGTTGGAGATGAATGTTTTTCTACGGCCAGTTTGGACTGGGACATTTTTTGGGGGGGAGAGAGGGGCCAGCGACTTGCAGATAGTGTCCCCTCCAAAAGTATTGGAACGGCAATGTCAATTCCTTTGTTTTTGTTGTAAACTCAAGACATTTGGGTTTCAGATCAAAAGATGAATTTGGGACTGGAATTTGGAATTCCAGCTTTTATTTCATGGTGTTTACAAGTCGAGTGTTTTCAACAGAGCAGCTTATGTTTGAAGCCAAAGCTTTTGGAGGGGATTTCATGTGTTTTGTTTGACCATCAACTTGGAGAAGCTTGCGGGTTTTTTGGCTGTCGACTTGGGAGATGAGTGATTTTTCTGTGGACAGCTGCGACAGTGCTAGAAAATAAATCAGTTTCCACATATTTGGCGTCAGTTCGGGATTCTTTTAATGACTCCCGAATGTTTCAGTTGACAACATTTGCAGGTTTTCAAGTGGACTCCATGCAACACAATGGGAAAAAAAAAACAACAAAAATTGGGCTACTCCAAAGAAAAACGACAACAACCCATTGGAATATTTTCAGTGTTTTTACCAGGAGAGGTTCTCAAAAGTGGGGCAGGGGGATGGGCGGGGTTCCACAGGTAGTGTAAATAATACTGACTTCCAATAGATGAAGGAAACGTGAGCTGACTCGTTGCAAGTATGTGGATGCAAGTATGTTTGTTTTGGGGGTGGGGGGCGGTGGGAGGGTCTTCACTCCGCCCTCTCATAGTTGCGTGTGCAAACCACGGTGCCCAACGTCAGCGTCTGTTTCCAAAACAGACACAGCACGTTTTAGAAAAAAATAAAAAATACAGACTTGCTTGGGTTTGATTTTGAGGCCACTGACCAGTGTGAGGGCGTTGCCGTTCACTTCACGCACCAGGCTGGTCTCCTTGCCATCCCAGCGCTGGATGTGCACCATCTTGCCATCGTCTATTGTCACCACCGACTACGCACAAGAGTTGAAGAATTAAGGTGGAAGATTCATGCTAGTGCAGAAGTGTTTTTTGCGTTGATTTGGGGTTTTACTTTAAAAAGAAAATGACAGTATTTTCCGCACTTGTGAGTATAAGGCGCACCTTCGATGAATGAATTTTAGAACTGTTTTTATATATAGGGCGCACCGCATTATAAGGCACTGATAGAAGCTGCAATAGTGGCTACGGTTGCGTTATGCATCCACTAGATGGAGCTACGCTCAAGGGAATACAATACAATACAGCTTTATTGATATGGAGCTTTCACGACCGCTGCAGCTGTAACAAAGCGCTTTACAGAACATTGAAAATGTCGTATTGGCCCGAATATAAGACGACCCCCCTCAAGACTCAAGTTTGAAAAAAGACTTTTTGAACACCAAATTAATTTTTATACAGAAAATAATGACAGTACATCTGAAACAAATGATTCTAACAATATATTTGAGAGAAAAAGCACATTATTTTGCCTCATTCAAATCTTAATATCTGAACATTTCAATATGTAATCTAAAGTGCAATCACAATCGTAAATGAATGGCTTCTGATTCTTGAAATGTAAATGACATCCTAACTTCTCCTCAGCTGCCGGTTAACCTGGCCGATCAACGACCCACTTTTCTCCAGATTGTCGCTATGTTTCTCCATTTTCTGTTATCTTTTCTATTATTTTCTTCTCTTTTCTTTCTTACCGCTATTTTTTATTTTTATTCTTCGTGCTCCCGCTATTTTGATTTTTAGTCTTCGTGACAGGGGTTCACTTTGGCCTGGGGAGTCAAGTTCAGCATTCGCTTCAATGATATCTGGCGCCATCTAGCGTCGTGAATGGGTATAATGTCTGGACCCTGAATATAAGACGACCTCCACTTTTTCAGTCTTATTTCAATGCAAAAAACACCGTCTTATATTCGGGCCAAAACGGTACATCCAAGAAATCTGAATATTGATCTATACAGAAGGCGCATCGGATGATATAGCGCACTGTTGGCTTTTGAGAATATTGAATGCTTTCAGGTGCGCCTTATAGTGCGGAAAATACGGTAAATATCAACAACTTTAAAGAAAGTTACATATAATTTCACTTTTTTTCCTCCAAACATCACACCAAAGTCTCAACACATTTTTCACCTGCTCTCAGTGAAAACCATGTTTATAAATATCCATGCATCATTTGATGAGGGTCGCAGGCGTGCTGGCGCCATTTGTCTTTGAGCAGTGGGCGAGGTACGCCAGACAATTGCAGGGCACGTATACAAACAACCATTTACGCTCACGTTCACACCTACAGACAATTTAGAACATCCAATCAACATACCATGCATGTCCTTGGAATGTGGGAGGAAAGCTGAGTACCCGGGAAAAACCCCCACAGGCACGGGGAGAACATTCAAACTGAAGGGGACGTGCTAACCAGTCGTGCAACGTGTCGCCCATCAATAAATATTGTGAATAATAATCCCAAGTGACGTTTTGAGGCTACACGTTGCATTGAAGGGGTCTCGTCAGACCCACCTTGACCTTCCTGCTGTCGGCGGTGGTCTCGTCGAACTCCTCTCCCAACTTGAAGGAGAGCTCCGTGTTCTTAATGTTGCTCTGCGTCTTGACGGTCACCGTGTCGCCCTCCACCGAGATGATGGTGGTGGGCTTGGTCAGGTTGCCCAGCTTGCGGGTGGGGAAGCCCACACCTGCGGCGGAGGGTTGCGTTTAGGTGGCGGGGAAAGACGGTCAGTCATGTAGTGACTTTGTGTGTTGTGTGCAGCATGTTCTGCGGGAGCCCCAATCATCTGTGCAGACACTAAATTACATGTGTGCACCTAAACACACCACTGAGTGACTCACTTTGCCTTTTGTGGGTGTGTGTGTGTATGTGCGCGCACACCCGCATGCAATATAGTGGCTCATTGATCAAGAGAATTGTGCAAGGGGGTTGAAAGGCCGCCGGGTGCCGCGGCGATGGGCGCAGACGAGTCAATTATAAAAATGCCCTGAGGTCAGCGCTTGCAAATAACCTTGAAGCCCCGCCCCATGGTGCACCCTTCTCTCACACACACACACACACACACACACGAAGCAATGTCACACTGTTATTAGATATTTATGCAGTATTTTGTGTACAATATTTTATATGTATATTGTACAATATGTCCACTGTAGTAACCGCTGTCCCTGAAAGGGTTAAAAAACAACAACAACTTCCCTGCTGATTTTTATAATCTAGAAAGTTTACCTTCCTTAAACATTTAAATGGAGCACGGATGGCGTTTATTTTAAGAAGTTTGACCAAGTCGCCCACCGCGAAGAACACAATGACATCACCGGTCAACACAAGTCTGGCAATGGCGTGCCTAATCAAGTGTCCAGTGATGTCCTATTTGCAATCACGTGTTCCATCCTTCTCGAAGTGGCGTCTAAAAGTGCGAGCTCTCTACAATGGCTACCTTTCAAATGTAAGTGTGTGACCGCCTCCTGACCATTCTCCCATAGTGGGGCAAGGGGGGGAGGCATTCAGGGCCCTTCCACACCACACTCGGGCCATGTGCTCGCTCACCCGCTCCACCCTTCCTCCTCCTCAGTCTTTCCCACCCTTATTCCATTCTCCATCTTGTATGCCCTTTGATTAAATGCAAAAACACAAACACACCGGTGAGCAGCATGTGCTCACACACACACACACACACACACACACACGCGCGCCTCACAAAAAACAGACTCACCCAGTTGCTTCATGTACTCGTCAAAGTTGTCGCTGTTTTTCAGGTTCCATGTGCCCACGAAAGCCTCGGCCATGATGGCTGCAGAAAGCTGGCGGAATGAGTGTGTGTGTGAAAATGGGCGTAAAAGAGAGTGTGTGCGTGTGTGAGAGAATGAAGGCAGAAGACAGAATGCAGAATGACGAAGGAGGAGGTGGAGGAGGAGGAAGTGGTGCGTTCCTACTGGCTGGGTCGACACCGGCTGTTCGTGATGTCATCAGGCCACGCGAGAAGAGAGGCTGCCACGGGAGGAGGAAGGGGGTTAGTGGGGGTGCTGACTTTTTATCTTGAGGTCACATGACGTGATGGTAGAAACCTTAATTCTGAGGAATTTCTCCACAGGTTTCATCATCGGCACTGTGATGAAAGGAAAGAGAAGAAAAAAGGGCGGGGGGGTTCAGTTGTGCATGTTGAGCACTGCAGTATGCTCGGATCAAGACTCAGAAACAGTGGGTGAATTTAAAATAAATATATATACACACACTTGTTCGGATACAAATGGCAGCAAAACATTTCCTATTATTTTCTGTACAACAAATTTGGAGGAAAAAAAGGGAACACCACACAGCAAATTGAAAATAAAGTTCAGCTGTTCTAGCAGTAGGGGTGCAACCAAAAACTTTTGAACGGCAACATCGGTTTTGATTTAAAATCTGCAAAAACTCAAACCGATATGTTGAGGTACGTATCACCTCATCTTTTTTGAGAGAGATGCACATCCCTCTCGAGTAGGAGGGAATGGTAGATCATATGTGGGAGGAATTGGTCGTTTTCGTTCAGAGCACAAAAGCGTAGTCAAACTGTGAAAATCATCGAGTTGGTCGAATTGAGCGTAAACGGAGTGCCGGCAATTTAATGCGCCATCGTGGGTTGGAAATAGACTTTTTCCGGCCAAACCGAGAGGCATCCCTCCTTTGTATTAGTTTCAGGGAGGCTGGAGGCGCAGTACGCTGTTCTTGACATTGCAAGAATAGAAATAGACTCCGTGGGGTCGGTGCAGAACATTGGCAGGTAAACTGCAAGATCCCCCCTTGCAGATGATGTCGTCGGCCGTGTATGTGGCACGGGCCATTAGAGAATGCCGAATCATTTCTCTGGAGAGTTAAGAGACATTAATATTACTACTTCTTCGTTCTGCACTTGTTTGCCCTCTAATAACCTCTACAGGCCGTGTGTGTGCCAGCGTGCGTGCATTCACGCGTTTGTTTTCATGCCTTGAACATGAAAGGCTCACCCGAGTGACGGAAGTGGTCATGTGGCTGCCTGCCCGCCCTCCCTGGTAAAACCTGATACAAAAACTTGACGCAACCTTCAAAGGGCTACACCTTCTGTGTGCGCGCATGCGTGCCATTATTTCACTCCGGCTTCGCAAGTTCGCAAGCATCTGTCACATTCCACCAGTTGTCTAACAAAACAGCACAGAACAGAAGTGGCAAGAGCTTGAACCCGAAAACACTTTTCCTGATTCATCAGTGCAACACTGGGCCAAGATCCCAGAAAATGAGGCCAATGGAATTTCACATCAGACTTGGACCACATTTGCACAAACCATTTTTCTTTTTAATCCCATTTTTTTTTCTTTCAAGCAACCTAACTCATACTGATCAGGATCCAATCTATGAAACCAAAGATGAGGGCAGGATTTCAGTTATGGGTCCAAGTTCAAACATTGTCATTCAAGTCCAAAATCAAAAGCCCAAATCTGGAGGGAAAAAAAGCGCACTATTTCTGCAACAAGTATCGAGAAAAAGTCATTTATTGCCATATAAATCACCAGTTACCATTCCTTTCCGAGCATTGTTACCTCACACCACATGTTACACACACACCCGCACCCGTGTCCTTCTGCGCGTCCCGCAGCAGCCTATCTGGACTCCGGTATGTGTGTGTGTGTGTGTGATATAAACAGGTGTGAGATATACATGCAGGGAAAAAAAACACGCACACAAACGGGCCACGAGGTGAAAGGTAAAGAATATAAAAGACTGACCTGTCATAAAATGTGTGTGTGTGGGGAGGAGGGGGCGGGGGATTTTTAATATTTTAATAGCCAGTGGTTGATTATGTGTAAAATGCTACAAACTATCTTGCCAAACCCCATTTAATGGGTAATTTCAGAGGTGCTGCGGGCTGTTTTGGCGCACTTGCGCCATCTGTTGGTCAAATGGCAATATTGCAACCAAGTAAATACCCTTCATCCATTTTCCGAACCGCTTGATCCTCACTAGGGTCGCGGGGGGTGCTGGAGCCTATCCCAGCCATCTCCGGGCAGTAGGCGGGGGACACCCTGAATCAGTTGCCAGCCAATCGCAGGGCACACAGAGACGAACAACCATCCGCGCCCACACTCACACCTAGGGACAATTTAGAGCGACCAATCAGCCTGCCATGCATGTTTTTTTTGGAATGTGGGAGGAAACCGGAGCACCCGGAGAAAACCCACGCAGGCCCGGGGAGAACATGCAAACTCCACACAGGGAGGCCGGAGCTGGAATCGAACCCGGTACCTCTGCACTGTGAAGCCGACGTGCTAACCACTGGACTACCGGGCCGCCCAAGTAAATACCGAGGAGATTAAATACGATTGTTTCGAGTTCAAATGTTCACGCTTCATTTTCAACCCTCCCGCCCCCAAAACACTAACATCTTCATATTCTATTTTTTGAAATAAATATGGTTACATTGCGCAGGTCACTTCAATATATTTTCGTATTTATGTTACGGTTGAATAGTCAAAGCACAGGATATAGATCCGGGAGTTCAAGAAAAGAATTCCTGATCCAATATTAACAGTAGCCCAGGAGACTGAACAATGAAGCTGGTGGTAAGGGGGCCTCAATTTAAAAAAAAAACCCACCCAGTGCGTCACATATTGCATCCCAGAGCATATTCGCAAAAGGATTGCACATTTGTTGTGTCAATAACAAACAGCCCAGTAAATTACCCAACAACCTTTAGTGCAATATTGTGAACATTTACATTTCATTCTAAGATGAAATGAACGTGCACGCTCGTGTTTAGTGACGAAAGTGAAAATATTACATATCCTGAAGTTAACTTCAAAATAAAATACATTCGCTTGTCAGAAGCGCCAACAATGCACATTCAACGTTGAATTCTTGCTAGTTTGAATAATCATTTTACTGCTATGACGAGCATAATGCTTGACTATATGTACTGAGAACTTTTACCGGCCGAGTATCTTAATTTGAAGTACCAATTAGCGATACTTCCTTTGCGAAGCCGTTAAGCTTGACAAATAACCATGGCAACGCGTCTTGCCAGCCGATGGCGTCAGCTCGCGAGGGGGTGACTTCAGAGACTTGTTCTCAATCGGAACTTGGTTCTCACTTATTTCGGTCTTGTTTTGTTCTGAAATGGCACCGCCTGCGAAGGCTCGGTATGGCTGCGACCCGGCAAGGAAATGGAGAACCACAGGTGAGTTTTGCTTTTTGTAACCGACACCTATCGGTGTCATACATGGGCAAAGGAAACAATTCCTATACAAGCAGGGTTTTTTTAGGAGTGTCTAACAAAATGGAGTTTGTGTTGTTAGTCAGAACCAATCTACACACTCATTCTCACCAATACTGCCAAACAAACACACAGTCAAACACACACAACCTCATAGACTCACACTCTACTAATACGCTCACACAAACACGTGAACATTCATACAAACACGCTCACAAGCACTCTCGTTACAACCCCACTTACACACACACTTTGAGGTCTAAGTGAAAGATGTGGCATGTCCTCAAAGCTTCATTAATGATGCATATATCCAAGTCAAGGAAGCTTTTGTTCAGGTGTGTGTGAGCCCGTCTAAAGAAAGCTTAAATAATTTATCTGGGACCACAAAAAGTCTCTCAGATGGCACCACTTGCACTCCATGTAATGGGGAAAAAAAATCTCAAATCTGATCAGGATGATTTGTTGTTGAGGATTTTAAAGTATTTTAAAGTACTTTTAAGTACTTGACGGAGGTACAAAACAGACAAAGCAGCGAAAGCAGACAACTGTTATAAAAACTCCATCATAACATTACTTTTAAAAATGTGCAAGTGATCATCAAACATTAAAAGCAATTTTGGAGAGCTGAGTTTTGAGGGGTTTTTTTTTTAAGGTGGGGTGGTCAACTCCTGGTTTTTGGATCTTTTTGAAAGTTCAGTCCTTGAGGCTTTAACTGAGCGACATGACATTTTTTAAGCATGTCTATTAAGGGGAGCACCACAAAAAAATCTCAGGAAGCAATGCCTGTAAAGACACGGGACATCAGCCATTTTGGTTCCAAGGGTCCTTTCAAAACCGGATTTCCCAAAACTGCAACAGTCCTAATACCGTACATTCCTTTGTTTTAGCAGCCCTCTGCCCCTCTTTGAAACATACGGGTGGTGGTACGAGTGCTGCTGCGCCTCCTCTACCGCCACCCCTCTGGCACGCTGGCCACCATCCGGGACAGATCCGCGGGGCGGCCCCTCACCTGCCGCTCTTCCGCGGGCGACACGCAGAAGAGAGCGCCGAGCGACCCCGTTTGGTCACGGTCGTGCATCCTAGTCCGAGCGCACCGCGGAAGGTAAACTGCCCACTTTTGTCTTTAAATGAAGCAGCATGTGGCTCATTAGGTGATTTTTGACTGTCTTGTACCAAGTAGATATTGTATTGTGAAATACGAACTTATTACGAATTGTTGGATTTTCACACCTGGATTTGGTATGTATCCCCTACGATTAGCGACTAATTACTGAGTATGAAAAGCAAAATGACATTTTTTTGCATTTTTGATTTAAAAAAAACAAACCTGCTGTCATTTTGCTGTTCATCTTTTTTCCAAGGTGACGGTGCTTTTAAACCGCAGGGGCGTGGTCTCCTTTGAGCAGCTCCTACTGGACGTCTCGGAAGCGCTCGGGTTTCCTCGTTGGCACCGATCCCGAGTGACTCGCCTCTACACGGCTTTTGCCCGAGAGGTTGGATCTTCCTTCCATTCTTAAAATCGACACCAGGAATCCTAATCCTAGTTTTTTATCATCCATCACAGGTGAAGAGCGTTGGGGACTTCTTCCACTGCGACACGGCCCTCTTGGCGCTCGGCAAAGGCCGCCCGGAGCTGAACGCCCTGCACGAGGCGCTGGAGGAACTGTTCCCTGAGCAATCCCGCTACCGGGCTGAAGCACTCCTGGTGTGGGAGAAGAAGCTCCGACCGGCGCCAGATAAAGCCGCTAAGGCAGACAGCGGCTACAGTGAGGGGATGGAGGACAAGGTTGCCACGGAAGATAGACCGCCACCCGAGACGGAGAAGTCGAGTAAAGGCACGTCCAGGAAAGCCGCTCATCATCCAAACCACCTGCAGAAGCTCCGCGTAAGGGGCAGGGTCTGCGAGGAGATGCCACCTGCCATTGGTCGATTTCAACGAGAGCAAGAGATGGACTTTGCTGCTCTGTGTGAAAACTGCTTGGCGAGAAGAGCCAAGCGTCCAAGTCCGGAGTGGAACAATCCGCTTTCAAGGAGGGCCCCATTGCCTCCTGTGTGCAGGAAACAAACTCGAAGTTCACCCCAAGGTTGGAAGAGTTTTTATGATATGTATTATGCTTTTAATATATATATATATATATATATATATATATATATCTGCGATTGGCTGGCAACCGGTTCAGACGGCTGGGATGGGCTCCAGCGCCCCCCGCGACCTTAGTGAGGATTAGTCGGTTCGGAAAATGGATGGATGGATATATAGATATATATATATATAAATATATCTATTTTTTAAATTCAATTAAGACAACCAGTTTTCATGTTCCAAAAATTCCCACAATTCCACACGCAGAAAAAACAGGCACGTGAGTGACATCTAATAAAAGAAGCAACCCATCTTTACAATTTCAAATTCAAATCTTGGCTTGTTCAAACATCCTATGAACTATTTGATTCAGAACAATATGACCAACAACAGTGTTGCTTTCATAAGTTTTAAAAAGTTGAGCCTCAACTGTCTTCGAACATAAGTAGTGCTTTGCTGCCATCTTGTGGCGTCTATGGGGCCGTTAAAACGTCTGTCAATTACTGGCAGGTTTTTGCTTTTCACAGCAGCTTGTGCTCAGCTGATTCAAATTACGAGTTGAATTCACTCCTCTTGGTGATAATGTTTACAGTAAATTTCAACTGATTGGCTATCAACAGCTCAGAACCGTTTTTGAAGAATCGCTTCCCATCTTCCATCGCTAAAAATACCGCAATATCACGTAGGGGTGTCAAACTATCGCGTTAATTGCGTTTAATTAATTACATCACATGTAGCGCGTTATTTTTTTATTTTAATCTAAATTTTAATCTCTGCCTTTATTGCTTCTGTAGATGGGTTGCCTTTTTCTAATAGCCGTTTTTATGTGTTGGCTTCCTGTGTTCGAGTTGTTGATCTGCCTCAACAATGTAACAAATTTAAAATGACAATAGGGGTTTTCTCAGTAATTTTTAGATGAGATTAAAAGGGATTAATTAATTACAGAATCACATATTTTTTAAAAATCGCTTGACAGCACTCATATCACGGAGGGGTAACACGAATAACCTTGATTCACTGACAGACTCAAAGAGCCTTCCTGCCATCTCGAGTGAATTCTCGGCGCTTCGCTCAGAGGGCAGCGAGGTCGCCGAGGCTGATGTGAATAGCCTCTACGAAGTGGGGCGCATCCTGGGGGATGGCAACTTTGCGGTGGTGCGCGAGTGCCGGCGTCGCGCCGATGGCCGGACGCTGGCCGTCAAGATGGTGGAGCGCTCGCAGCTGCTGGGCCGAGAGCACATTCTGCAGAACGAGCTGAGCCTTCTGGCCAGCCTGCGGCACCCACGCATCGTCAGGCTACTGGCCCACCACCGCACGGCCGCAAGGGCTTACCTGGTCATGGAGCTTGCCAGCGGGGGCGACCTCTTCGAGGCCATCAGCGTACGCGGCAGCTTCGGCGAGGACGAAACGGCGGTCATGGTGGCCGACGTGAGCGAGGCGCTTAAATACATCCACCGCAGGAGCGTGGTCCACCGGGACGTCAAACCAGAGAACCTGCTGGTTAGTCACCAAAAACATCCGTGATGAGTATTTTTCAAAATACCATCTCTGATATGAGTAGCAATTTAGCATGATTTAGCATCAAAAGTTGTGGGTGAAGACCAATAAAGTGCATCTGTGGTTTCTGACACTAAAAATATATATATTTAATTTTCTTCTGAAAAAATACATGACAATGTTGTCTTTGGGTTTTGAATTGCTATTATTGTTATAGATAATCGGTCATTGCTCCCTTAGATCGTTCACGCAGTTCCTGGCATGACCAGACTAAAACTGGCCGACTTCGGCCTCGCCATGGTCGTGAGCGAGCCGGTCTTCACCATCTGCGGCACGCCCACTTACGTGGCACCCGAGATTCTATTCGAGACAGGTTAGCGCTGCACTAAAGTCCTCCTGAAACTATTTTTCAATAATATGGTTGACATGACCTAGCAGGATACGGCGTGGAGGTGGACATGTGGGCGCTGGGTGTCATTCTCTACATCCTTCTGTGCGGCTTCGCCCCCTTTCGAAGTCGGGATCGAGATCAGGAGGAGCTGTTTGAGATCATCAAACGGGGGCAATTGCACTTCCTGTCCCCCTATTGGGACACCATCTCAGAAGGTAGGAGATTGGAACACACCAAAAGTGCTCCAATTTGGAGTTTGACCACAATTGTATGGACAAAAAAAAAGCTAAAAAAAAAAGGCAAACTACACTGGCATAGAGAGCTGCGTACCACTAGACTTGAAAGTTAAATACAACTGAACTGTACTTTAGCAGTGATCCTTTTGCGTACCACTGAACAGAAATACAACTGAACCATACCGATACTTATTTTGTTGTTCAGAAGCTAAAGGCCTGGTTTCAGGCCTCATCCAGTCCGACCCGGTCACGAGGATGACGGCACAGAACACGTTGCAGCATCCCTGGCTGAGGGCCAAGGTGGCCAGCTGCCAGCAGAACGTGCTGGAGTGCCACCGCACGACCAGGACGGACGAACAGCGACCTAGACCAGCACCGCTAGACAGAGAGGAGGTCCAAACTACACCGAGGGAAAACCCATAAACTGTGAGGCTCTCAAGTGCCGGGCAGGCTTCAGACCTGAAGAGTTCCGACACTCCAACAAGCAACCCATTCAAACAAGAGATGTGTCTAAAACAAGTTCAATGCAGCTAACAATCAAATGCCCGAGGACCAAGTCTGAATTACAAATAAGAAGCACGTTAGTCCGCTCTGGGGGGGTTGCATTGGGTGTCCTCATATTGGAAAGCTGGCACTTTTAACAGCCGCCTCCAATTTTTCCAAATAGGCCCCAAGGGCATTCCCCATTAAGGAGGCGCAACATATTCTCAAGCCTTGGTTCACTCACCTTGTATTTCTGGCTTTGTTATTTACACAAAATGTAATAAAGGGGTCAAAAAGTGGTTGTTTATCATGATTCTAAATAAGGCATGTCTATAAAATGTTACATCAAACCAAATGTAATCTAAAAATCACAATCACATATACATTGTTTTTCCCTCTGCATAGGTAAAATCTTAGTTTTCAAACCTTTGTTTACGCATCTTGTATTTCTGGTTGTATCAACCATGCATAATAATACAGTAGAGGGTCTCCCAGAACCAGTCAGACCACTTGCAGCTGACTGCACAAGCAGCACGCTGCAATATGCAAATCACCACAAGCCGTAAACTGCTTGTTGGGGGCTGTTTTAACTTATCTATCCATCCAGTGGTTAGCAGTTAGTCATCAAAGCGTCTTGGTGCAACGACGTGGGCGCCGACGAGTTCTCAAAGGGCTTTAAAAAGCAGGTAGCTGACACAACTTTGGGCAGCTTTCAAAGCCCTCTTGCTTCGTCTGCGGCCATTGCGCATGCGCGCTCCTCAACTCCTTAAATACCCCAAGTCATCTGTGGCCGCAGCAAAACATTCCGCCGTCCGCCGATTCGACACGATCAGGCGTGCAGGACGAAAGGCGGCCATTGACACAGTTCGAAAAAAACTGTGTTTATTTCTCACTAAGTCCTATTCTGACACGGAGTCGTAAAAGGGTGAAAACTCCGAGAGACAGAGAGAGGGGAAGCGGACAGGGAGGAAAACAAAGATGGCTGTGTGAGCCCGAGAGACGAGCCAACAACAACAACAAGCGTCCGCGGACGGGGACGGGGAAAGACATTTCGGGCCGCCGGAGCGGACACGCCGGACCTTGGGGTAGCCGAACCGAGCCGTTTGATGGGAGAGAGCTCCCCCCGCCCTCCTTGAAAACAGCTGAGTTGTTTTTGTTCTGGCTGCCAACCCCCCCCCCCCCTACCGGAGCGCCGTGCTCCGGGCTCGGTGTCAACTAACTAGCCGCACCGTAAGTCCTCCCCAGTGGGTGACATTTTGTCTTCACCTCGGTTGTGACTTGCATAAGACTTTGACAATTACCCCTAAAAATAACAAGTGCGTTAGCATTACACCGTAGTGTGAGGCCGCGTGTTAGCAGCCGACTAGCGAGCTAGCTGTCAATTAGCTTCGAAGCTAGCCCACCACTTAGAATAGAAGCAAAGTAATCTGTGGTGAAGGTGGGGAAGTACGTAGCAAGTTCTAGAACGATTCGAATGTCTGCCATGGAAGACGATGACTTGATGTCCGCGCCCGGTGGCTCGTCGGCAGCAGTGGTGGCGGGGGCGGCCGAGGTAGCTGTGGCCGGGGCAGGGGCCGGGCTCGTCGGGCAGGAGGAGGTCGGGATACGGCCCGAGGCGGACTCGGACGAGCCGCCCAAGAAGAAGACCAAAGTGCCCGAGGCGGAGTCCGGCAAACTGGAGGAGAGACTGTACTCTGTGCTCTGCTGCACCGTGTGCCTAGACTTGCCCAAGGCGTCTGTGTATCAGGTAAACGTGTCACAAACATGCCCCAACACCTCCCTGCAACACATCCCAGAAAAAAAAACACATTCCCCCTAAAATTCTGAAAATATCGGGGCAACCTGATGCTCCATGGATTCATAAATAAATCCACACAGGCCAGAGTAAACTGTACTGACACACCCTGCCCCCTTGTTGTCAGGCCCACTGCTCAAAAGTCTGACATGATCTTCAAATAACCTTCAACTCAAAGTCACTTCCCCAACATCAACACCCTACAAAATAAAAGTAGTCCACCATTTCCCCACCTTGCCCTTGAATGCCACCAACCTGACCCCTGTTCAATGTCAACCGTGTAGTAGCCCTGCACACGACACCTGTTACATACACTATTTAATATAATGTGCAAGCACAAGCAGTGGGAAGTTCAATCCATAAAGCCCTCACAAAGTCCCCCAATCATTCACAATCGCCCAAACCACTATTTGAAACAACTGCTTTTGTATATATTTGAAGCAAAGTCATCAAACCTGTTTCACTCTGGATCAAATCTGCAATTCTCAAGACAGAACATGACATAAAAAAAACAAAAACTTAAAAAAAATTCATCCAAAATGCATTCAAGAAAAAAAAAGACCTAAATATGTCATGATCCTTAAATATTTCAGCCTGGATATATATTCACACTACTCACCAAAAAATGAAGGATATTTGACTTTTGGGTGAAATTTCAGGATGAGGCTAAAACGCATTCAAACCTCTACAGGTGAACTTCTAATGTGACCTTCTCGAAAACTTTTGAATGCACATGTCCAACTGTTAAACGTTTCAGTACTTTTTGCACACGTCGCGGTTCTCTAACGAGGAGCTTAACGGCAAAATTCGCAACAGGCGTTTGATCCTTGAATCAACCAATAAATGTCCCGGTTCAATCCGAGCTGCTGTTTCAACAGTCGTTGTCATGCTGTTCACATTTTGACATCATGAGACCAAGACGACACCCAACAATGGGTCAACGGCACCTTGCCGTCATGAGGCTTCAAACAGGACGTTCTCAGATGAAAGTTGCCGCAGAGTTTAGAGTGGCACAGATAGTCATCAGCAGTTACAACAGGGATACCGAGAGACTGGAAGAGTCACAGAAAGATGTAGAATTGGATGTCCTTTGGCCCGCTACATTGTTGAACAATGCCTTGAGAGCCCGGATGATGAATGCAACTCCAGAGTGGGATGCCACGGCTCAGCAGACAATGAATCAACTTGTGATCAGCATGAGAGATCCTCAAGCTGTAATTGACGCTCAAGGGCACATGACGAGTTATTGAGACGTGGACATTTTTTTGTTGTGACGTGCCCACCATTGTGAACACAATTGTCACAATTGAGATGAGGAAATCACCAGTGCATACTTCTACTTAAATGTCCTACTTTCACGATATGATATCGCTGTAGTGTTTATTTTAAATTTTTTTTTTTTTAGATTTTCCATAAATTTCACCCGAAAGCCAAATATCCCAAACTTCATGTGAGTAGTGCATACATACCCCTGTATGTCCAAATGGTTGCCCAATTTGTTTTTGAAACCAAAACACCAAGAAAAAAAAATATATATACATATATATTTGGGTACTTTTTGGGGGGTAAAAAGAAAAAAAATACCTCAAAGGTGATTACAATAAGCCACTTGCAGATCTCTGCGCATGCTTGAAAATCAGTCGGGTGGCAGAGGCAGCAGCTTCAGCAGCTTCCCGCTCCCCACCCCACTTCTTTACAACTCTTCCAAAGGGATCCCGAGCCGGGAGACATCGTCTCATGTTTCACTGCTCTAAATGAAATTTAGTGGTGACAAAAAAATAAATAAAAATAAAATTATAGTGCAGTGTAAACCTCTTCATTCATCCCAAATTTCCTGTCAAAACAAGATTCAGATGGACCCACCCCCCCAAAAAAAATGCAGATGAATGAAAACGATGACTAAAATTGTAGATTTTTTTTTAACGCACTTTCATTCATTTTTTTCTCAATATCTTAAAAGGCTAAGAAACTAATGAGGCATGACATGCTTTTGGCCCAACAGAAATAAATGTTCCCGTGCTGGGTTGAGCAAATGACCACAATTGTGCTACCCGTGTCATCCTTGGCAAAATCTCAGTCAAAACTTAGTATCTTTACAACGGTCCTAAAGGAAAAGTTGGAGAATCACTTTTTCCAGCATGCACAGCATGACCCAGAGATCTGCAAGTGGTCAATTCAATAATTCATGTGTATACAAACTAACATTAAACCTGCTTTAATATGGATCTGATCCTGATTGTCCAACGTTGATTTACTTCAGTCTGGGGGGGGGGGGGGGGGGGGGAGCATGGTTTCAACAACCATGCTTTTTTTCTGTGGAACTTTTGAAAATTTACCTTTTAAAAAAAATACAATTTACATTGACAGAAAAAAATTTGTAGTTTTCATTTTAAAATAAAATTTATATATATATATATATATATATATACGCCAGATATATATATATATATATATATGGCGTAAGTGCATTTTTACAGCCATTAAAAACATGTAAAAATCTCCGCAGATTTATTTTAATGCTACAGGTTTTTTTAAATATAAATTTTCATAATACTGAATCCAGAAATGTGTCCTTGATCAATTTCAAATGACTCCCTCCTCCCCTTAACTATCTACATTATGTGAAAAATATGTTTTTGCTCCCCATGTGTCTTTTTTTTTTTGTTGTTGTGCTGTGCCCCAACATTAATGACATTTGACTTATCGTGACACGTTGCCCACTAGTGTACCAACGGTCACCTGATGTGCGCGGGCTGCTTCATTCACCTGCTGGCGGACTCTCGCCTCAAGGAGGAGCAGGCCACGTGTCCCAACTGCAGGTACAGCCGAGCAAAGTCCGGGCCGGGGACGAGCGCTCTGCGGCGCTCGCGGTTCACCGCGTTGATCCTGATCTCCGTTGCAGGTGCGAGATCAGCAAGAACCTGTGCTGCAGGAACTTGGCGGTGGAGAAGGCGGTCAGCGAGCTCCCCACAGAGTGCACCTTCTGCCTTAAACAGTTCCCACGGTCCAGCCTGGAGAGACACCAGAAGGACGAGTGCCAGGACAGGTGAGAGAGTGGTGGGAACCGGCGTGCAAGCGGGAAAAACACAAAAGGGACGAGAGAGAGAGAGAGAATTCAAAGTCAGAGAAACAGAGCAAGACAGGTGGAGGGGGAGAGAGAGAGAGAGAGAAGATTCAGAGTCAGGGAAACAGACAGCAAGACAGGTGGTGAGACAGTTTGGGGAGAGGAAAGACAGTGAGAGATGAAACTCAAGCGTCAGAGACAGACAGATACACAGATGGCATGAGTGAGACAGTCTGAGAGAGAGACCGGCACAGACGGCACCAACTTTTGTTCCAGTGAAAGTCAATATATTTTGCTTTCCCGTTTTTTTTTTTGGGGTGGGGGGGTTGTTTTTGTGACCAGGGTGACGGTGTGCAAATACAAGCGCATCGGGTGCCCTTGGCAGGGGCCCTTCCACGAGATGCCGGCCCACGAAGGAGAGTGCTCGCATCCCACCAAGACGGGCACGGAGCTGATGGGCATCCTGGGCGAGATGGACCAGAGCCACCGCAGGGACATGCAGCTCTACAACAGCATCTTCAGCCTCCTCTGCTACGAGAAGATCGGCTTCACCGGTAAGACCCCGCCCCACGCCTCTGCAAGTCAGCTCGATTCCAAAGAAAGAAAAAAAAATTTGGGGGGGCTATTTATATAACTTGATTGCTACAGTGAAACTCCTCTACAACGAAACCTACATACCCCCTAGTGTGAAAAAAATGTCACGCATGAAAGCCATTCCCACTTTTTTGCTCCCCCTACTACGAAAAGTCCCCCTGTTCCGTTATACGAAATCTTCGCAACGAGATTCACTGCAACGAAAACAAGCCTTCCGCAAAAGTCGAATCCAACCTCAGCATGCCACAGCGACCTCTACTGCTTCGTTCGGAAACGGCAACGGCAACTGCCAAACTGGTTTACACATGCGCAGTAGAACAGGAAGTATTTGTGAGATCAAATTTGCTACAGTGAAAAGTCCCCTGTTGTGACAAAATGTCTTGCTGCAAACATGATTTCGTTGTAGAGGAGTTTCGCTGTATAGCATGTTAAATACACAAAGGCGCTTCACGCAAGCCAAAATGTCAGGAAAAACTTTGCCTTTGCCAGAGGTGCAGTTCAGGCCGTACCGCACGGACGACTTCATCACGCGGTTGTACTACGAGACGCCGCGCTTCACCGTGCTCAACCAGACGTGGGTGCTGAAGGCGCGAGTCAACGACTCGGAGCGCAACCCCAACTTGTCGTGCAAGCGCACGCTCTCCTTCCAGCTCATCCTCAAGAGCAAGGTGAGCCAGTCGCGGGACCGCGCCCCCCCCCCCCCCCCGAAAAAAAATTCACGTTGCCGCTTATAGATAGCCATAAAGCGGGCCATTAAAACATTTTTCAAACCTGCTCACGCGACCTCTCAAGGTCGATTTGAAGGTGCCAAGCTCGTCTTTATTATGACAAGTCAAAGTAACTTTTTTGTTCCAGCGCTCGGTGTGCAAGTTTTGGATGGAGCCGTATTCGAACTGCATTATCCTAAAAATCATAATCACGGCAACTCCTTGCCCAGGTGAACTCAGCACTGGAGTGCTCCTTCCTGCTGCTGAAGGGCCCGTACGACGACGTGCGCATCAAGCCGGTCATCCATCACTACGCCTTCAGCAATGACGACAGCGAGACCGACTACGTGCTGCTGCCCATCTGCGACTCTGTTGAGTGCAACAAACTGCTCGCCGCCAAAAACATCAACCTGCGCCTCTTCATATTCCAGGTCCAAAAGTAACGACACCGACGACAACCACCACGATGAGGAGCGACAGACAGACAGACGCCACTCAACCACTGATACCTCTTTAACACGCACGCACGCACGCCCAAAACACACACACACACACACTACTAATCCATTTACCTCCTACAACACAAGTGAGGAGACCCCCTCTGGAAACTCAATTGAATTGGGCGGGGGGGGGGGGGGGGGGTCGTGGTCCTGAGGTGGTCAGTGTGTAGCAGTTGGACACCCCGCACACCCAAGAGCCAAAAGTAGCACACATGCGCACTACAGCAAACATGCGCGCCCGCGCGCGTCTGTGTGTGTGTGTGTGTGTGCGCACACGTGTTGTCTAAATGTGAAAACGAGTGTTGACTCGACCGAGCTGTGACGTGTGATTGGGTGTGTGCGTGACTCCCTATTTTATTTATATTTAACCACACCGTTTAACACTTTAAAAAGAATAATGTTTTCATTGCTTTTGAGGCCTCCCATATTTTGTGTGTTCGTGACAATAACTTTTCAAGTTTCTCCAGATAAATCATTTTTCTCACCACAAGTTAAATCATTGAAATACTCTGGGGGGGGGGGGGGGGGGAAGGACCCTACTTTTTTCTTTTTTTTGCCAAATTAATCAAGTTTGCAAAATGTCTTTAGGTTCGACATTTTAAACTCGATTCTGCTCAAAATAGTGGCATGCCAGCATCTTTTCAAAAGCATTGACGACATTTTGGAGGGTAAAGAACCAAGTGTCACCAAGAAAACATCCTGACCTGTATTCAAGAATTCTGCGACAACCACCAAAAGCTTTCCCATCTGTCAATTTTTCCTCTGCCACTACCAAATTTATCTATCTATCCATCATCGAAGCCGGTTGAGATGCTTCTAAAAATAGCTTAACATGTTTTTTTTGTTTGTCGTTTTATTGGTGAGTCATGCATGAAAATAAAAGGCAGCTTTCTCACCTTTGTTCCAAAACGGATCCTTTTTTTTCTTGCCACCAGTTTCAAATGTTAAAAATATATTTTTTGTTCATCTGGTACATTATTAAGGGTCACTAGTACCATGAAAAAAAACATCAAAATGGTTTAAAAAAAAAAAAAAGTTCTGACGGTCAATTCAAAAATAGTTGTTCTTAAAAACATGTTTAAAATGTTTTCTTTGCATTTTTCTCGGGGTAGAAGTATTTCAATCTGTTAGCAAGTTATTTGGCTCTCTTCCTGTTGGATATTTTTATTCACCTGTTTTCTCACAAGCAATTTCATGTTTGAATTTTGCTTAATAATGGTGGCATGTTGAAAAGGATTTTGTGCATCTGCTACATGTTTTTTCCACTGTAAAGTTTATTAAAAAAAAAAGTTCAAAAAAAAAAGTATGTTTTAACAACCCGAGTGTGTGTGCATGTGTTTGTGTGTGACTGAAGGGGTGTTGCGGGGGTCCTCCACCAAAAAGCCATTATCCCACTGAGCAGCGAACAATTCCGAGTGTTTTTGGAGGTGGCGAATGTTGCGTTCACATCAGCGTTCATTTCAATGTTGCAATTGTTCGCCAGAGACATTTCCAACTTTGAAGAAAGAAAGAAACTGACGTGAATGTGCATTTGTCTTCCTTCGCGAACAGTAGGAAATGTTCCCCCCTCAGTTGGATAGGGGCTAAAAGTACATTGGACTTTCATGAAGGAGCAGATGTTACGTGAATAGAATCTACTGTAAAGCAGATAGAAGATGTCTCCTGACCTCTGCTGTATTTTTGGGGGGTGTTTTCATAAAGACAAAAAAAAAAGGCTGTGGACTTGCTCATCTCACTCTGGCTGTACATGTGCCTTTTATTATTATGATTAATATTAAAGCTCATCAACCTGCCTGCTGGTTTGTGTGAAAGTCATCCAGGATGAAAATGGAGAACGAAACTGGCTTTACCAATGCCTCCGCCGCATGAATAATTGAAGGCATGGTGGCGGCATTATGAAATCCAAATTTAATTTTAAAGCCCGGCCAGGATGATGGATATGTTTCATTGGCTTAAAATAGGAATCGGCTCCACTTGAAAAATGAATTATCACATGTGCGCGTTATTGCTGGAGTGAAGGCAAAAGGGTACAAAAGTCATTTGGGCAGTTTTTAAAACAATTTTAAAAACCTCTTTAAACCCTCACTATACATGGTCATTTAAAATAAAATAAAACATCTCCCTTACCATGGGTCTTTTTTTCCCCAACGACTACTCGTGGTTGTTTAAAAACATGCCTGACTACAAATGGTTGTTAAAAAAAACCTAACCATACTATTTTTTAAAAACTTTGATAAATGGGTTTCTTTTAAAAAACGGTTTGCGGTATTTGGTCGTTATTTGAAACGCTTCACTTCACATGGCTATATTGTTCAGGAATTTCTTTCAGTTGTCATTTACTGAAAGCAATTTGGTAACGATCAGAAGTCAATCAAGATACACCTGCTCACTTTTTATGGGAGGACGCTGCCTTCACATTTAGTTCTACAGAAAAAAAAACAATCAACAGAAATTACTTTTTGTAACTCAACGTGTTTTTGTAATGCCACCAGATACTAACCTGAGTGGCACTGTCGAAATTAAATCTGAGTGTTGGAAGCCATCTCGATGGAGTATTGTATTGGTGACCCCAAACGACATTGTAGGCGCCTGAAGCGAATTAGCATCATTCCATGAAAAACAAAACTACTTGTCACCTGCACTCTCATTCCTAATGATAGCGATATAAGTACAAAACAAGACTGTAAATGTTTTTATCTTCGGATAACTTACCTCATATTGGAGAGATGATCCAAGTTCGCCGGTCAAACATGGCGGGCATAGCACGAATGAATGAAGCGTAGCAGGATATCCCCTTCCGAACGGAAACCAAAGAGAATGTTTGCAAAGCCTTCCGACATGTACACACGCAATTTTATCTGATGGCATGATTATTTTTTACCATCCATGAGGCCTTTTTTATGACAATAATTATTTTTGCCATCATTTTTCTGACGTCATTTTTGTTGACCTCAATAGGACCTTTTCAAGACGTGATTTATTTATTTTTGTGCCATCAATTGGCCCTATTTCTGAAATATTTTGATTCAATAGGGACTTTTTATGGCTTTTTTTTACACCAATAGGACACACAGTTGTGTTTTTGTTTTTTTAATATTTCAAAAGGTTTTAGCTCAACATTGGTGACAGATGCAGCCAGACTGTAAATGTTGCTTTGTGCAATTTTGGAACGTTGGTGCTTGAAGGGTTAAAGCCATGATTTATTTTTTTTGCCACTAATAAGATATCCTTTATTTGTCCCACACTGGGGAAATTTACAATAGCGCCTAGTTATGATTTTTTTTCTTTGTCTTGAATGATAGACTTTATGGCATGATCAAATTTTTAACACCATCTGTACAAGCGAATATTTAAATTGATTGAAGTTACATTCTTTGGACAGTAGGTGGCGCTGATGAGCCGGGGTAAGAAAATGCAGATTTTAAAAAAAAACGTTTTTATATGAATAATTGGAAAATAAAATTGTGTCATGAGACTGGACGTGCCGCGGCGGCACTAAAGAGACCGACCTGGATCCATCAAACGGGACTTTGCCATGTGCGTTTATTAAATATATTCACACACAGTGCATTTTTTTTGGCATCAATCACAATATATAACCATTTCAAATCAATATAAAACTCAATTTTGTGTATAAATTATGCAGTCAATACAGCAGCTTGGTGTTTAATTCTATATATATATATATATAAATTTATAGATGTACTATGAAGCTTTGGTACAGTGCATTAATGTGAGAGTGCGTTGTGTTAACATGCGGTAGGGAAAGATTTATATGCGTGTGTGTGTGTGTGTGATCAATGTTATGTGGTCCAGGCGGGACCACAGTGGGGGTTCGGTGGTGCCACCACGCAGCAGTATCCTGCCTCACCGAGTTTACTGGGTTGATACACACAGACCCCGCTCTGCGGAAAAAAAAAAAAGGCAAAATAAGAGAAAAAATCAGTTTTGTCATGTTTTTAGGGTTTTTTTTTGTGGGGAGGAGTAGATGTTGCCATTTACCTGAAGAATGCTACAGTGGTGTGGCGACATGGCCGTGTACGACTGCTGCTGCGGGACACCCACCGCGGGGGCATAACCTGGCGACAACAAAGAAAAAATATTGTGACAGGAAGTTTTTGTGGGGTTGAGTAATTTTAATTAATTTTTCTTTTTTTTTTACCAACGCATGTTCCAGTGCGGATGAGTGTGAGCAGCAGGAAAAGAGACCGGTTCACTGTGAGACCCTCAGGACTTCATCTCTGACAGTGTAACGGCCCCCTCCTCTACTACTCGTGACATTGATTTTTGGGGGGGGGTGGGGGGTCAGTAAGGACTTTTTGGGGGTGATATATTTACCTGCGCTGCAGCCTGGCGAGGTGGCTTTGACCGGGTGTTGAGCTGAGGTAGGATACTGGCTGTAGTAGAAGGCAGGCACCTGGAACAGAGCACAGTTCTCAACTGCAGCGGTGAGGTGTTTATTTGGGGGTGGGCTTTAATTTTTCCATAAATGAAAAACTGAACAAAATACATTATTAGATCATACATCTAATATTTATTGTCCTCGAAATTATTCGATTAAAATACGATAATATAAGCTATACCTACTGATTTGTAAACAATGTTTTCCATTTTATTGTGAATATTCATTATAATTAGAATTATTTTCGATATTGTAATGATTAATTTATTCATTTAAAATTGTAATTAAAGTAAACAGTTAATTAAGATATTCAATTACGAACATAAGCAATGAATAGATATTTAAACCTGACTAATTGTGTTTATATTGCTTACTATTTATGAATGTTTCAGATATATATTTGATTATTTTAAACATAATTATTTTGTACTGCTTAATGTTGAACATTAACATTCAATTAATCGAATCTAAGGATTTAAAACAATAAAATTATCATTATTAATTGTCTTGTAGCTTTAATTGGGATGCCCCACTATTTTTCCAGACCGATACGAGTCTGAATATTCAATGTTTGAGTACTCACTAATACAGATACCGCTAGTACTTTTCATGTCCAACATTTCATTTAACACAAGGACAAAAATTGTGAACAAAACCTTTCTTTCTGACTCAGACGATGATTTGCCAAAGTGTAGCACCAATTATTACCAATTGTCAATTTTTTTGGGGGGGTATCGGTGGCTGGTATCGACTTGATACCAATACCTGGTATCAGTACTCGCCCATCCCCAATATTTAATGTGTGTGTTCTTTCCTACCTGTGGTGAGGGCTGGCAGTAGCTGTGGGTGTTAGGAGCTTGAGGGGCGGCAGGGGGATGGGACGGCGGCGGTGGTGGTGCTGCGTACACGTAGCCTTGGGCGGGAGGGCAAAGGGGCGTGGTTTCCCCTGCCGATTGACAGCTGACAGCTACGTGGGCAAACTGCTGCGACAGGTCTTCCATCTGCGGGAAACGAGGCAAACGTGAACAGGAAGTTAGCGTTGAGGCGCTAACAGGAAGTGGGGCCCTGCTACGTACGGCGTGGTATGGCTGTGAAGGGGCCATGGGCAACATCTGCGGGGCCGTGTATGAGACGGATGAGTACACCTGGGAGACACACACACACGCACGCACACACGTCAATCATCTCAAACTCATTTGCATTTTGGTATTAAAGTTCAGATGTTCTTGTAGGCGCTGCAATGGCTGCATTGCTTTAGTTTTTCTTTTTACAAAGGCATCACAAAAGGTTGGCAATTGAACAGCAGTGTGTAGACTTTTTCTATCTACTTCATGTACCCTCATGTTTTCCTTATCTTTACACGGCATTGAGCTTTCTGCACGCGTGCGTGTGTGTGTGTGTGTGTGTGTATTACCTGCTGTGTAGGCTGCTGCGTAGGCTGCTGTGCCGGAGCTCCGTGGATCTGGCTCCTGATTGGCTGCTGAGCACCAGGAGGGTTGTACACCACGGGGCTTCCATCAGGGTTCAGGAAAGGCTGTCCTGAAACATCAGTGGCCATTTGATTTTTAAAATGGCTGCCCATGTCGCTAATGTGTAGTGTGCGTGTGTGTTTGTGTAACGACCGGTATGCGGGTTGACCAGGATGCTTCCCGGTGGGATGCCGTTCTCTAGGATGTAAGCGGGGTGGGCAGGGGTCTCGGCCATGACGGGTTGCTCGGAGGACACCCTGTAGAGAGAGACGGAACCTGGTGGAGGGAAAGGAAAGATTTACGACCACACAATATCATCCCGCATCTAATTTTTGAGATGCTTGTTCTCATTTAAAGGAGAGCTGGCGCCCATCCCAGCTAATTTTAACGCGAGACGTTTTTCAGTTTCAAAAAAAAAATTTCTTTTAAAAATCATGTTTTCAGAGATGAAAATTGTCAATATTTTGGTGATTAATTTTTGGAAAGAAAAAGCAGGAATCCGACAAGATTGAATCTGAAACATTTTATTCCCTTGGAGAGTTCAAAGCCCAATTTCTGCCAATACAGGACCTTGTTTACTTTTCAACTTCGTTCAATTTTTTAAAAACATGTGCTCCCTCTAGTGGTACATAATGAATCACTGAATTCAATCAATTGAAACTGTGCATAATGTTGTGATTTAAAATTTTTTAAATCCAGCACAGTACAGTTCAGTTGTATTTAACTTACATTTGCATTTAGTGTTTCAGAACTGTTTGTTTTCAAACATTTTCAAACAAAGCTTGAGAACCACACTAGCATGTGCTACACGTTAGCATGATGTCACTTATGTCCACGGAAGACTTTTTTTTCCGTCTGAAAATGGACAAAAATTACCCAAATTTTCTGATTAATGAAATGAAGAGCTTGTATCACCATTTTTTGGGGGTGGGGAGTAACTTTCAACCCCCCCAAAAAACAAAAAATGAACAACAACAACGACAAAAAATGTGTTTCTCTCATTTTTGAGGGTGCGAAGATGAGCGGAAGTGTAAAAATGTGCAGCGCGGGCGCGAAGGCAAAGACTTTCTGCTGTTAATTAGACGGCGACCAGCACATTGCGATTAGCATTCAGCGTTAGCGACAAGTCGGAGGTGTTTACAGTGTGAAAAAACATCTCGGGCTTGCACCTGCTGCGCCATGGGGCTCCCAGCCGGGATTGGCGGCCGGGTGGGGGCGGGGCTTGGGAGCCGTGGCGGTCCAATGGCACGAGGAGGAATCCGAGTCGGTGCTGCTCCACGGCCGGGGCTCATTGCCGTAGCGACAGTCGGTCTCGGTGCTGCTCTGGCGGCTGCTGCCTGTCCAGCTGGAGCCGGAGCTGTCACGGTTGCCCCTGTGGACAACAAGATGGACGCCGTTAGCATGGGAAGAACGGCGGCCATGTTGGGGAGGGATCCAATGCGACAGCCACATCTTCAAAGTTCTTTTGCGTCACAGTATTGATTTATATTTGACCTGAATATCATCCCACTTGAAACATGAAGCATAAAGTGCCCATTTTTGGTGATAGTAGTAATGCAGCCACACGGATGGTTCATTTACTACGCCTGGCAACGACGTGTTTTTGTCAGCGCGAACTGATTTAAGTGAGTAAAGTTTGCCGAGTTTCAGTGGGAGCCGAGTCATTGTAAAATAAAAGTAGGCTTTTAAAAATGAGGCCCTTGTAGTGAGAACGTGTCCTTAATTGCCAACCGCGCGCTGCTTTCAATTAGTCAGCGCGCAGTCGAGCGAGCGTGTGTGCGCTGTGTGTGCGCATGTGTATGTGTGTGAGTCGCTCGATGCAAATTAAGATGATGAATGCGCTACCTGAAGAGCTGCCTTCTCCTCTGGGTCTCGGCGTACGGGTTGCCTTCCTCTGCGAGCCTGCACACAAACGCAGGCGCACACACATTTATGTTAATGATCCATTGTCGCGGGATTAAGGTGAACGAGGACATGGAGACAAGGCATGGGCGGTTACCTGCTCTCAATGTGGCCACTCTCTTTTGTGCAGAGAGGCTGTTTAAAAAAAAGAATGAAGAAGAACAGGGTTAAAGATTGTATTCTTGTGATTGTGAGTGAAGTTGGGCGTCTCACCTCCTGGTTGAAGATTCTCTCTCGCAGTTTTTGATATTCTTCCTCTCGCTCCTCCATAGACTTGCTTTGCTTGTCGCGCAAGGTGGAGCGTCGTGTCTGAGGCAAAAAAACGAAAATGAAAAAAAATGGCTGATCAAAACTTTTTCCCCCACTGAGAGGAAAGGAGGTGCCATTAAAAAAAAAAAAAAAGTACGGTAGTACTATTTTATAAATTATATAAAAATCTACTCCAATGAAGTGAACAAATAGAATGTTAAAAATTAATCAATGCTTGAATTCAATCCATTGTGCTAGCGCCGTGTGGGTGTTTATTGGGTGTGAACCCGTCATTTGCATTTTCCGTTAGCGGGAGAGCCTATGTGAGGCAAAGATGTCATTCCCTTTGTTTTACGTTTAGTTTGACAACAATATTTTTTTTTACGCGTCTCAATAAATGCAAATGTGATTGAAGCGTATCGGAGCGGTAAAACAACAAAAAAAATCCATGTTTTCCAGACGATCTCGCTAAACCGGTAAATTTACGCTAAACTGAGCTTCACTCCATATACTTTCTGTGACATTTTTTGGTTTTATGTTGTGCTATTGCCTTTTTTCTCATCTCAAAGATGAGCCTCGGCTTTAAAAAAAAAAATCAAATAGAAAAAGCGTGTTAAAACGTGAGGTCCAGAGAGAGAGATTTAATAAATCGAATAAAATAAATAAGAGCGTACCTGTTCATCTGTGCTGCTGTTACGTTTCAAAATGCTTTTCCAGTGTGGGATCTCAGCGGCTTTGTCATCCTGAACCTGATCCAGGAAACGCTGCGCCGGTCTGGTACAAGAACAACAAACGCGTTGGTTTGCGTCACCTTCCACAAATCGACACGATGAGGACGAGCGCGATGATGGCGAGTGGCGTGCGTTTACATCCGGGTGTTGCTGGTGCGGTTGATGATGACCGACTTTCCCGTCTGGTCCACGTTGTGCTCCATGCCAAAGAAGGCGGCCACGCGGTGCACCAGCATGCGGTGGTACGAAGACATGTGCGGGAACTTCTTGAAAGTGCTGGAGAAACATCAACCATAACGTCGGGGAGGAAGAGGACGAGAAACGGGAGCCAAGTATACCGCAGATATAAAAACCTTCCATTGAAGTTTGCCCAAAACATAAATGAGCGTCTTCAATCTTGAGCAGACTTTGAAGTGTGAATCATTATTTCGATAGCGCACAAGGACGCGCTCTCCTTCACATTTACACACGTGCAGTACCGCGTGTGTGTGTGTGTACCTATCTCCCGTAATGAAGGTGACCATGTCCTGCTCCAGCTTAAGCATCATCATGCGGTCTCTGGGGTTACTGTTCAGCGTGTCCACGATGAAACGGTGAAGGTCCACACCCGTTGAGTCGCGGTACTCCACACTGCTTTCTACAACGCGCGCCCACACACCGACAGCACACTTAATAGGTCAACTTTTTTTTTTTCAAATGGGCTTATTTGAAGGGAGGGAGGAACAATGGAAGGACGGTCTGCTAGCTTGATGCTAACACGCATACAAAACGTCATAGGCAGGCTAATGATGCTAGCATCGATGTTGTGTTCGACTCCATCCTTCGCATTTCTGACTGCACTCACCTTTAGAGAGTATGCTGCCGTTCTCCACTTCCTCCTCCTGACAGGAAGTGCGACCGTCTAGGCGGATGCCGGCGACCGGCGACGCCTGCCGCGCGGATAGGAAATGCTCAAGAAGGGGAACGAAATAATGATGACGAAGATAACAAAGCGCGTTACCTGAAGTTGTTCTTCCTGATCGGGTGCGTCCTCGCATACGGCCATGCTGCGCACCAGCTTGCCTTTGGCCTGCGGCGAGAGAAGCGGGACAAATGAGCAAAGGCGCCGCGCGGCCGTGTCGACGCGTTTTGACGAATGCCGGCTGCGATCGTTTTCGCTTACCTTGACTTTTTTCTGCGCTGCCGTCTGGTGACAAAGACTCTGCGAGGGACAACATTAGTCATTCCGAGTGTGTGCGTGTACATTATTAATGTGACCCCCCCCCTTTTCGCATGGCATTTTCCCGCTTTTTTATTTTTTAATCCCCCGTGGCGGTTCCGTATAAAAAGAAAACCGTGAAATAACGAGGGGGAGGGCGCCGTCGACCTAGCAAATTTGAAGGTAGCATCAGAGCCGTATCGGAGGCGGGCCAGCGACATTGACAATTGCTTTCACTGCAACGGGTGTCACGAGTTGGGTGTTATTTCCCACGTTCATCTGAATGTGTAAATTATTGAGTCCGCCGGCGACAGTTTTGCTATTCTCTCTGGCTGGACAAGTATCCAAGTATACCTGCTTGCTGTCTTTGTCGTCCTCCTCCTCCTGGGTGGGCATGGCGACGCAGGGGTGTGGGGGCGGGGGGCTACCGATGACATCACACGACACCGCGTGGCAGGTGTGGTCCGCCTCCACTGCTTTGTCCATCGCACGTCTGCAAAAGCAGCGGCCATCATTTCTGTTCACTCTGCGTGCGTGCGTATGACCACGTGCATGTGTATGCCGACCTACGCTCAGTGAAGAAGCTGGCAGATGAATGATGAGGTCATATATCCCATGATCCCACAGGGCGGTCACCAGAAACGCAATTATCCTTCTCTTCCTCTTCTTTTGCTTGCTTTAGCGCGGGAGTGGAGGGAGGGGGGGAAGGGGGGTTGAAAAAAAATAAAAGGGCTGTAGAAGAGAGGTGGAGGAAAAAAAAATTGTTATTGCTTGCGCACACACACACACGTACAGTCATATCCAACAGCTGCTGCGACATAAAAGAATAGCTTGTGGCAATGACATCAAGTCGGCAATCTTAAGCGTGTGTGTGTGTGTGTGTGTGTGTGTGTGTGTGTGTGTGTGTGTGTGTGTGGCATCCTCCATCCTCTCTTTCCAAAGGCCCTCCTGGCCTGACAGCTAATTGCTACTCAAAGCCTATTACAGTAAGTGTGCATTTGTTGAGTGTGTGTGTGCGCGCGCACGCGTGGGTGGGTATCTATGGGCCCTCCTCTGACATGCGGCATTTGTGTATTTACATATAATGCGTGTGCATGTTCAAACGCGTCCTGGAGCTTTTCTTAGAAGCAGCAGCTGCGCGCAGCATCATCTGATACGCGCAAAATATTCCCAGAATACCGGAGCGGCGGGACTGGTGGCGGCAGGAAGAGTGCTAAGGGCCAAAACACGCACGTACGCATGCATGTGCCAAAAGGAAATGGCTTCGCATTCCGCTGGAACGCGACGCCCGGGGGGAACGTTTTATCCCGGCAACACCTGAGACGGCGGAATAATGAGCTCCGAGGATGGCAGGTCCCAAAACGGGTTGGCGGGAGATTAAAAAGAAGCAAGAGCAGAACGTGGCGATCACTGGCACCACACTTGAAAGAACAAAAAGCTCACACTCACACCCACAAAGCGGATATAATTATTTTGCAATGGACACTACATTAGGTACACCCTGGACTGGTCACCAACCAGTCACAGCGCGCATAGAGACAAATGATGAACTGGTCGCCAGTCACTGTTAGGGCACATCCAGAACAAGGTTATTATAGGTCATGAAAACGAATGAAATTATCCATCCATCCATTTCCCAAACCGCTTTATCCTCACTAGGGTCGCGGGGGGTGCTGGAGCCTATCCCAGCTGTCTTCGGGCAGTAGGCGGGGGACACCCTGAACCGGTTGCCAGCCAATCGCAGGGCACACAGAGACGAACAACCACCCACACTCACACTCGGGACAATTCGGAGTGTTCAATCAGCCTGCCAAGCATGTTTTTGGAATGTGGGAGGAAACTGGAGGACCCGGAGAAAACCCACGCAAGCACAGGGAGAACATGCAAACTCCACGCAGGAAGGCCGGAGCTGGAATCGAACCCGGTACCTTTGCACTGTGAAGTCCACGTGCTAACCACTGGACTACCAGGCCGCCCTGATGAAATTAATAAAACTGAAATTGATTTTAAAAAAATGACAACAGAAACTAAATCATACATTTATAAAATTATACGTATAGGAAAAATATCCTTTGTTTTCATCTTTTGTCAATTAATATCATATCATGAACTTTTGTATTTCTGTATGTCTATACAGAAGAAGAAAGGTCAAACAGTCAATTAAAACAAAATTAAATTGAACACTAAAACTCATAAAGACTACATTAAAATGAAGCCGTTTTTTTAAATAACAAAAACTCACAAATCAGCCCGAATTGAAACTACTGAAAAAAGGTCAAATGAAATAAAAACTAACTGATATGGACACACAATAAACTGACCATATAGTACATGGAGAGAAACAATTTATTGACTGGTTGTTAGACAGTCAAAGACAGCGCCCATAAATACAAAGGAATGGACTAGTCGCCAGTGGCACATGAAAGCAAACATCTGACTGGTCGCCCGTCAAGATAGGCCAAATGAAGATTGGTCCCCTGTCCATTTTGGAGCACATTTAGACAAAAAAAAAACAATTACTACATTGGTCTCTAGTCAAATTTGGTTCATGTTTAGACAAATGATGGACAGGTCGGTTGTCAAACTCAGGTTACATGTGTCGTCAAACAACTGACCAGTCGCCAGACAGTCAATTTTAGGGCACAGACAGACTGGTTGCCAGTCAAAACACAAACGATGAATAGGTCATCAGTTCATCTCAGGGTACATAGACAAACAACAAGCAAAGGAGTGTATCAGTAATAGGTGTCAATCTGTGGAATAATTTCGAAATGGACCTGAAAATGAGTCAATCGCTTGTCGAGTTCAAATACAAATTCAAAAGATTAGTACAAAAAAACTACACAAATCAGAGTTAAGATGATAATTTTGATATATCTATAACATATAGTAATACATCAGAATTACATTGATCAATTTATTAAATGTATTAATGAAATGTAGTATTTATTATGAATATGAGAAAATTGATATAATTGATATAGTGAGTATGTATATACTAACCGAGAGCTGTACTGTATAGATTGATAAGTACAGTACACATAAGGATAAAAGCATTTGATGATATGTTGACGTTTCCTTTATTTTTGTATTGAAATCATATGTTGCTACATAACAAGGGATAGGACTCGATAAGTTTCTTACTTCTTCCGACTCCTTTGAACATTTTTTTCTTTTCCTTTTTACAATTTTTGCTTGCCTTCACTTTTGTTAATTTATTGTTGTATTTTGTGTTTTATATGTTCAACAAACAAAGAAACAAACTGACTGGTCGCCAGATACTCACTGTCAAGTCACATGTAGGCAAACAATAGACTGGTCGCCAGCCAATGTGAGGACAGAACCTTTTACACGCATATACACACTAAAGGACATTTTAGAATTGAGTTTTGAACAGACACGCTAACCATTAGCCTAGCCCACGGCCATTTTGTTTCATAAATTTACTACAGCCATCGGGACACTCTACAAAATGGGCCCCAATCATAAAATGGCTCCCTTGTTTTTAAAGATGTACCGGTAACTTTGGGCAAACGCATGATGTATACCTTTAGAAGTTTTTTTTTTTTTTAAAGGTATGTGGACAAAAAAAAAAAAAAGACAGCGGTACGACTGGAGTGGATTTTAGAGTCCCGTTTTTAGCAGATCTGCTAACAATTAGCCTAATGCACTCCCATGTTCTTTCATAAATTTACTACGGCCCTCAGGGGACTCTACAAAATGGCCCCCCCAATCATAAAATGGCTCCCCACCTTTATTTTAAAGTCAGAACTTTCCGGAAAGGTGTACGGAAAACTCAAGAGAGGGGATTTTAGGAACGTGGACGAAAAAAAAAAAGAAAAAAAAGATGGAGTAGTACGCAGAAGACTGCATGCCTAGGGGGATGGAGGAAGAAGAGGAGAAAGAGGAGGAAGAAGAGGACGGCGGAGGAGGTGTGACACCATCATTAGCACGTGATGGATGGCAGACGGGAGGCGAGGAGCGTGCGGCGACATCATCATCATCATCATCATCATCCATCTGCCGCCTCACTGGCGTCCAGGAGCTACTTAAGGGCGTACTCGCACGAAGACGTTTAACAGTGGTTGGCATGATTTCCATTGGGCAAGGTGGCAATAATTGTGAAGAACTGGCGAGAGGAGCAATGGCACGAATTAAATCAAATGACATTACGAACGTGCGTGTGACCAAGCGTGCCATCGTGCGTGTGACCAAGCGTGCCATCGAGTCATTTGGACTATTTTTTCTTGGGATTGATTTCTACTGTGCCAGGTGGTGGTTAAGATCTGGCAAGAAATATCCAATTGCTGTGGCCTGTGGATGAGTACATAGTGCGCTTGTTGGTGACTGAATGCATGATGTTTTGTTTTGTTTTTACTTGGACTGGACTATTTCTGCTTGTCATGTTGATTTAAATTGTACAAGGTGGTGCCATTAATGTCTGGCAAGAACATTCAATGAATGATAGGACACACAGCACAGTACATTGCTTGCATGTGAGAGAATGCATTGAGGATTATTTTCCGTTTTTTTTTAAGGGGGGGGGCTGGATTATTTCTTTTCTCTCCTGAGGCCAGGGCCGGTTCTTGCTATGGGCAAAGTGGGCGGTCCCCCAGGGCGCATGAGCGCCCCGGAAAAAAAAATATTCTGCAAGCCGCCGCTCATTTCCTCGTCAGGTTGGTACACTATTTGCGCTAAATGCCCCCCGACACATCAACATGCTTGAGAGAGCAAGCCATCCGGTGTCGGCTGTGTCTGTGTTACCATTACATTTGTTCGCAACTGAAATGCGATATTTTAGAAAATTTGTCAACTAGTGAGAGATCAAGTAAAGAGGAGGGAGGCAGGCCGGCGGGGGGTAGAAGCTGACCGCTGTATAGGATCCCCAGGCCACACAACACAAATTTCTATCTCCGAATAAATTGCATTTCATAATTACTCATAAAACAAAAAGAGACTAATTTTCACCACTGGAGAAACACTCCCAAAAACCCATCAGGTGTCCAATTCAAGAAGAGGAGAAAGAGAAAAGAGGAGGAATGAGCGAAAGATAAAGGTCGGTGGATATGAATGATGTTAACCTAATTGTGCATCATGTAATGTAATAAAGTAACCTATACGCTATTTATTAGCCTGTTGCTAATATATTGCTACCCCCTTACCTAGCCTCAAAAGACAACAGTTTTTTTACTTTTAGTTGTTTGTGTTTTTGCTGCTGGTTTTTTGTTAGCAACTTTTAGAATTTGAGCAAGCAAGTTTACTGTCATAGTCTGGGGATTGAGTTAACAGTATTGCATCCTTCTTTAATGTCTGAATGCTAAACATGGCTCTATGCTAATTCAAACAAGCTCTTATACACATTGATATGAAGGTGGATATGTATGTAGGCCTGTATGAATATATACAGGCTGTGTGTGTGTGAGAGTGTGTAACTGTGTGTGTGTGTGTGTGTTTAACCATGTGTATCCCAGGGTGCAAAAAAAGCCAGGCCTCAAGGGCGAACTGAACTGTACATAGTTGGGGGGGGGGGGGGAATAATGTATCAATATATTTTAGAATATCAAATAAAATGCTGGTGGAGCTAAACTGGGGCTACACAGGTTTCGGGGGGGGGGGGTCAATAGCCCCCTCTAGTCGCAGTGTAGCGCCATCCCCGAGTGCATCCTGAACTGTAAAAAAATTTCACCTTTTTTTTTTGCTACAAAAAAAAAAAAAAGGCTAAGTCGAACAATTGCTTCCAGAAATGGAAACGTACCGATCTCAAGTAGAGGCATCGCTCGCCATACACTAGCCCTTTTTTTTTTTAATCTCTTTGACAAATCCACATCTTGGGGATCGTTTTACTTCTGCATCAGATGTTGACGTTAAACAGAAAGTAAGTAAAATGTGGGGTTACGTTGTTCTGCTGGGTGCACCTGTGCGGCCACAGCATCTTTTGTGGCTGCGACAGCTGCGTCAAAGGCCCCCCAAAAAGTGAGGTGGTGGGGAAAAACCTGCCCGCATGTCACGATCGTCATCGTTCTTTTGCTTTTTGCGTGTGAGTGTGTGTGTGTGTGTGTGTGTGAGTTTAAGAGATGTCATTGCAGTGAAGTCCCCCGAGCAAGCCACGTGTGGTGTGAAAGTTCCAAAACAGGTGTTATGTCGAAGATGGAGAAGAAGAAGACTCCACACTTGCTGGTGTGTCGCATTACTGTTGACCCGGGACACGCTTGACGACGGCGGGGCTATTTTTACCCGGAGGCGAGGGGGGGCGTTGAGGGGGTGCTAGTGGACCTATTGCTGCCGGGCTTCAGCCGGCTGTCATACAAACTCAAAAATAAATAAAGGGGTTTCATTCATCAAACGAATAGTTGACGAAGGAAAATAGATTTAGTGAAATTTAACGAATATACAGCGCGGACGGGAAGAAAACGATCAGTTAACAAGCACGTCCCACCCGGCTAAATGAGACTTCGGTCGCCCCAAAAACCACAAAACCTAACATTTATATTTGAATTATGTCTTGAATCGATAGCGAATATGAGCGATTAGGTTTAGAAACGATTATATATATATATTTTTTTCCCCGTGTGTGTGTGTTCGCGTGGTCTCGAGGGGCGGATGAGCTTACCGGGAGTTGAAGGCGAGCTCGGGCCGGGAGTGGAGCTCCTCTCTGCGGAGCTGAAGCTGTCGAGTGAGGCGCCGCTCTGCTCCTCCTCCGCTTTTGCTCCGCTCTCGCCGGCGAAGGGGAGGGGCCATGGGGTGTGGGTGAGGTTGGGAGGGGGGGGTTCAGGGTCGGAGCGCTGAGACCCCCTCCACCCCACCGAGTCACCTGGCCCGTTTACCGTCAGTGGACGTCAAACACCGTAACAGCACATCACACGTTAAACAAGCGTCTGCAATATTGACCAGAAATCATACCTGTCAACTTTTCGGAACGCCAACCTGTATAAACTACCAAAAAAATCCTTATAAAGAGCAAAAAAACCTTATAACATACCAAAGCATTTTATATGTCAAAATAACGGCAGAAAAAAACCCACGAAATTTCCAATGATATTTATTGTAGATCTCCATAATACAATGTCTGGTTAATGTCTAATCATCATTCTACTTAGTGGAATTACTGTGTTCATTACTGTGTGTATTCCTGCGTTACTTTTTTCTGGGCAAAAGCAAACGGAACTACCTGTTAGGGGAAGAAAAAAAAATCAGAATCCGTATGATTTGTGCGATACGACCATATACGTAAGATTCACCACGAAATCCGTATGAACTATGGCTAAACCGTATGAGTTGACAGGTATGAGAAATGCCGAGAGATGCATTGACCAAAGAAAGTTGCAACCCATTATAGCAGTTATTCCATGTTGCTTACACTGTATGACTACTTAACTTACCACGTAGCAAGTATGAGTGGAGTTGTCACTCAACATTTGCACAATAACAAGAGCAATGTAGTTGTAGAACTCAGCATCTGCACAAATCATTCTTGATCACCGCCTCAGTGTACACGCCTGTTACTCACTATGACACACAAAGAGGAATAAAGTTACTTGTGACGATCATCTATCAGTGTACTATTAGCATAATAAGAAGATGCATAGCGTGACATAAATAGTGTAACGCCACGATACATAAATATGCCTAACTATCGTCTCTTTGAGCAGTTACAAAAAAAAGTAAGAAAAATCCACAGTGTGTAAATAGCATTTGCTCAAATGATCATCTCTCAGCAGTCATACAATAAGAGAAGTAAGGGATATTACCTGTCACAATTGGATTATTGTATCTCAACATTCATACATACGAGAATTATAGGAATACAAATGTCACGTTAAAAGGCATAGTCATCTCTCAGCATTCACAGAATAAGAAATTATGCATCATAGCATCAGTGTTGATGCCTGTCACTCTGCATTAATACATTAAGAAAAGAAATATAGGAGCATAAGTGTGCAGTTGATCATCTCTTGGCATTTACAGCTCATAAAATTTTAAAATTTGTGGGAAATGAAGTCTTTCGGCATTTCAAAAACAATACAATAATTGCTGTATGAAAGAAGCATTATTGGTTTTTAAATGTTACATTTACAGCATTAGCGTTAATGACCGTCTCTCCGCGTTAACACAGTAAGTTGAGTAATTCAGTAAATAGTAAAATTTCAACATATTCTACTTGACTTTTCGTACATTTGTCGATAAAAGTGTTGTGACTGTGCTCAAGATACGAGATCAAAGACTCCAGAGATTATTTCGGGGGGTGGTATGCATACACACACAACACAGCTGTTGTGGTCAGTATGGCAGGCATGCGGCCACAGAGGAGATTCGGGGACTGGTCGCCGGTGCCAACGATTGCCGGTGTGGTCGAGTTACATAAACAGGCGTCATTATACTAGCAAGTGAAGAGCTGAGCCAAGAGTTTGTGCATTTGTGTCACTTTGTCTCACGTCAATTCCCCCACTCAGATCCTCGCTGACCGCTTACGCTATTGAGGAAACCGAGCTCATTTCCAGTCAATGGCGATGCTAACCAAGCTATCAGCTAGTTAGCATAGCTTGCATTCATCTCATAGGTAATTGTTACAGACGCGTTCCATTCTCTACTTTGTGGTCAATGCTAGCGTAATTAAGATAAACTAATTGGGTTGCTGTAGAAATGCTACATGTTCTATTGGTTATTGTGGTGATGCTATTTATATTTACTATTTATGATAAGATAATGAGATTGCTGTGTAGTTACACCATTTGCTATTTTTTGGGGGGCAATCTCAGGCCATGCATCCAAGCTAATTAGGTTGATACGGAGCTACTGCGTTGAGGAAAAGTCTTGACTCGATTTCGGCTAATTCTACGATAAATAGGATACTGTACAATGTAGATGCTACATGATACATCTACTACATTTCAGAAACGGTTAGGCGAGTTCTCCACTTAGACCAAACTCAGCTAATTTGCTTGCAATAAACATTAGATATATTTATATATCCTTCTTTTCAGACAAGCCAATAGAAGTTTTGCCTTTATGAAAAGCTAAGCTAATTTTGCCACTGGTGTTTACTTGATGGCTACATGAACAGAGTACTTACTGTACATGCATCAGTGTAGTGCGCGCGTAAACATAACAAACATACATATAAATAATAAATAACGAGTCATCATCCATAGGCCTCCTACTATAGTGTGTGTGTGTGTATGTGTGTGTGAGAGAGAGAATGACACTTCAACAAGTGAGGCTCATGAATTATTAATTAGCGATGCGGCAGGGACTCATGAGTCATGAATATTCAAAAGGACACTTATGAATATTTAAACAATGATGGGAAGAACGAGCGAGCTAGTAAGACAGGCGGCAGACAAATACACCCCGCCTCATCGTCCACATCCATTCCAATGAGCATGATGTCATTGCTACGACATTATCACGATGAGATCGTCACGTTTACTTTGTAAACAACGACAAAAAAAACAACTAACCGTTGTGTAATAAAACTAAAAGAAAGCAAAGCGAATCGTACCTTTGATGACGCACTTTTGGCCGATACAGAGCGGCCCAAAAACACATTTGAGAATTTTCGTCTGCTTGCTGTCGACTGAAAATGACATCACAGTGCCGAAGTGCTCAGATTGCGAATGTCACATGACCAAAACCAGAAAACAGGTGAGGCGTAATTGGTCGGTACCTGAGTGATGTCATTTTCAGTCGACAGCAAGCGTCAAAATGGCCGCCACCCGGAGATGAAAAATATGCTGGTTAATTCATGTTCCACAAATCAATCAAAATACTATGTTCAGGCAACCATTTAATCGGTGGAGAAATGTGTAAATGGCAACAAAAAATTGCAGTATCTTCAGCATTCACACAATACTTTTGATTCATTATCCTGGTGACAAGTGGCGTCATTGAGTGAGCATTTCATTTTCGGATCCTGTGTCCTGACCGTCAACAGAATGCGTGCACCAAGCCCCGAGACGAATGCGCATGTGGTAATTTTAGCCGGTGTGCGTCAGTGCGGTCCGAACGTTACAAAACCAACGAGCGCCAACATTAGTGGGCGTCCTCAACTTTTTACCTTTTCTGATCAATGAGCACCTGACTCACTGAGAGAAGCATTCCGAGGGAGGAGCTCGCTGGACGCGGAAGAAGAAAGGACTCGGTCGGGGCGCCCACGTGAAGAGAGAGAGAGAGAGAGAGTGTGAGAGAGGAATGCTGCACAGGAAGTGCACCTGTTCAGCGGGCGAGGAGATCACGTCGTCTTGCGGTCTCTCGATGGTGGGTCGGACCGCAGGTTGCTGAGCTTGCTCGCGCACGCTTCAGCAACCATTTTCAGCCCAAAAATGTCCGTGAAAAGAGAAAGAAAAGGAAATATAAATCGTTAAAAAAAGTAAAATAAAATTGCAACGCAGTAATGCAAAATAAGTAGAAATATTTTTTTAATTGAAAAAAAAGGCCAAATAAATAAAATGCAATCTAATATATCTAAAATGAAATAGAGCAAAAATAAAATATAGTGAGATCAAAGACATCAAATTAAACGAAATTTAATTAAAGCATAATCCAGTAAAATGTGAACTATTCAGCGAAGCCACAAGGATGTAAATTCCTGGAACGACAGCAGTTGTTTTTCATCATGTCACAATAATAAATTCAAACGTGTCACTGCACGCTGGCTGATTACTTTAAAAAAAAAACAGGTGAGGGGTCGACCATCCTCGAGACGGATTGTCTTCGTTAGCGCGGAATCGATGACTTCATCTTCAAAGATACTTCCTGCTCTTCCCTGACCTGCTGGCCCCTTCGCCTCACTTCTCTCATTTTTTTCCTCTTCTTCTCCTCTTCGCTTTGCTTCTCCCGTTCCCGATCCTTTTCTTCTTTCTCCTCCGCCACGGGCATCACACGACGGCCTTTAGCTGCGTGGCTATTTATATTTGTTGCTAATGAGGCGAGATCTCAGCGGCTACCATGGCAACCGTCTCCGTGGAGACCGTGCTCTTGGATACATCATCTCCCGTCCCACTTTAAAACGTCCTTCCCTTGCCAACGCCAGATTAATTAACGCTCCGTTATCGACGCGCGCGCACCTCGCCCTCAACAACATTTTCAACAAATGAAACGCACCAAACTTTGTGGCGGCAAAAATTACCGTGATTTTTTTTTTTTTTGGGTGGGCACTGCTGTCGGTTGTAGCTCTCAATTGTGCTAGCGCGCACACACGCATGGGTGAGCGCACCCCTTTCCCTCCTCCCTTGTGGAATGTAGATGAGGATGATGGGCGCACCTCCATGAGCACCTTGGTGGCCAGGCAAAGTCAGCTGCCGAGAACTTGACGCGCGTCATTGCTGCCACCTGTTCGGCGGGAACAAATGCCACAGAAACGCACACTCAAGATCTCCCACGCGGAAATACGCACACACACACACACACACAGACGTCTTCACACTCATCCATATAGACAGACACGCACACCCACACTTTCTAAATACTCAACACATTCACTCTCTCGTAGGTTCTCGCGCCCACAAACAGGCACACGTGCTCTCACACATACGCTGACGACATATACACACACACACACTTTCTAATCTCTCTCTTACACACACATTGACTCTCATTGCACATAGAGACACACAGACGTTCTCACGCTCACACAAATACCCGTGCATGTGCACACTTTCCACTTTCCTCTCTCACACAAACATTCACTCTCTTAGAACTATTGCACGGACACTCACACATCAACACAAACAGACAAACACACCCAGAGAAAGAGAATTCTCTTTCTCACACACACACACACATTCTAAAATCTCTCTACACCCATAAACACTCTCTCACACACAAACCTTCTCTCAACGCAAATGGGCAAACACACACACACATGAGAGACAATTGAAGATACAATCTTGCACTCTCTCTCTCACACACACACACAAACCCACACTGTCTCACGCTCCACAAGCACACTTGCCCAAGATAGCATTTATAAAGAGTGATTTAACCTTCTTAGCCCCTTAGCTATGTGAGATGTGCCTTACAACTCCTCTAAGACAAGTAGAACCCCCTTCCCACAACCTTAATGTCACCTCATCCCCCACCCGGGCTCGAACCAACCCCCCGCCTCATCTCGTCATGCGTGAGTCATCAGAGGGTGAGAGGTCTGAGGCAAACAAGCTGCCACAGTCGGACATGCCATAACAATGCAGCACCTGTCAGGACCTCTAAAGAAAGAAGTTTGGTGTGTGTGTGTGTGTGTACGTTCCTGTGCTCACAGCTGTCACCCGCAAGGGAACAGTTCTGTCAAAATCTCAAAGGGAATATAAAGATGCCACCACTGTGTGCATGTGCATCTGTGTGTGTGCATGCACAAAAAGTTGCCAAATTGATTGGTTGTCTTACTTCATGGCAGGAAGTGCCACGGAACAAGCTAACAATACAGTTTGGAGTTTTGATGCACAAAATATTTTTTTCCCCTAGAGGATAGAAAATAATTTAAAAAAAATATGGGAGGAATGTGCAAGCACAAATCCGAGAGGTGGAGGTGCACTCATCATAATTATTATCCAAAGGAGGGGGCGTACCAGTGTGGTTACACAACTGGGTGCCACCTCAAAGCACATTCCCAAAAAAGGTGGGTGTGGGCTCATCCCAATCATCATTCTAGGAGGGAGGGGGTGCGCCAGTCTGGTTAATACAGCCACCTAAAAAGCACAGCCCCCAAAAAGTGTGTGTCTGTTGCTCATTCCAAGCCAATCATTCTGGGCTCATAGCATTCATCAATCACGGAGGAAGGGGGTGCGCCGGTGCGGTTACTCAGTTGGGAGTCATCTTTAAGTACATTCCCAGAAAGGTGGCGACACACTCAACACAAATATTATCCGGGGCAGGAGATGTGAGGCACCTGAGAGCACATTCTCCAAAAGGTGGAGGTGCGTTCATCTTAGTCACTATATTAGGAGGGAGGGAGTGCACCTGTGTGGTTACACAATTGAGAGCCACTTAACAAAGCAGAGCCCCCTCCAAAAAGGGAACCACAAAAAGACGGCAAAAAAGGTGATCGTGGGGGTGCACTCATCATCATCATTTCTGGAGGGAGGGGTGCGCCTGTGCACTTACACCATTGGGAGCTACTTGACACTCGGCAACAAAAAGAGAAACACAAAAAGCGAGTGTACAAAAGGTTTATTTTTCCACATTGTTGTGTAAGGGCTCGTTTCATCTTCCCACTCTCCTTCCTCTCGCACCCCCTTCCCTGAGCACGCACCCCTCCCCCCAACTCTCCCACTCAGGTTAGACCCAATGGAAGGTGCCAGGCATCTCAGTGTGAAAGAATATTGCCATCTATTTTTTTTTTCATACCGGTAATCTCTTTCCTCCCTCGACACCCACACGCACTTTGGAGTGGGGGGTGCGGGGGTGGGAAGAAAATGAAAAAGGGCGAGGTGGTAAGGTGGTGGGAGGGGCTGCGCGCTCATGAGAGCCAGGAGGTAGTTGTTATAGTAACTGCGTTTCTGTACCTGTCAATCACGGCTATTTCGGGCCTGCGGTTCCTATGGGTGGTGCGTTATGAGCCGTGTGGCGCGCAGAGCTGCTTCGACAAGGAGAAAATTATAATGCGTTCAAATTAACACCCTTCATGGCGCGCACCACTTTTTCTCACTTTGGTGTGTGAAAGACGGCGCGATATTGTGATTCCGGCAGGAAAAAAAAAAGTGCAGATGCAAATGCTGAGATGATGATGACGCATCACTCAAACACCAAATCTATTAAAAAAATACTAATAATGAGATGTTAGCAAGTGTGGTAACGCCGGTGATCACTCACTCCTAACTGACATCCTGGGTGAAAAACAAGTTGATTAAAAGTCACAAGGGAAAAAATAGCATTGAAAAAATAAGTTAAAAACAATTTTAAAAAAGCCAAATTAAAATAAACTTACCGGAAAGAAAAATCAGAAACAAAGTGAGGGAAAAATTTTGGAGGTGCCAAGATGGCCGCCACGTTGCATTGGGGAGCCATTAAGGGGGGGGCTAATTAATAGTTGTCAGCGCAGCCGTTCGCCGGCGTCATTCGCTTTCCCCGGCAATTAAAATGTGACACTCGCACCGCCGGAGAACGTCTTGTTAAAACAGGGCGTCGGTGAGACGCCAGACACCTTTCGTTGCTGCCGCCATGCTGTTCTGTATTCCTAAATAAATCAAGGTGTGTGTGTGTCTTGTGTCACTTCCACTTGCCCAACTTTTAATGCATAAATCACAATCAAATATCTTAAGGGAATTGCGTACCCACTACAAAAACATCGGATAAGTTTTATGACAGGGTCAAAGGTTCAGCCGGTATTAGAAAGTGGGAACACCGAAAAGTGGTAGTATAACACTGGAGGTGCGCGAGATTAAACTTGAAACAAATCAAAAAAAAAAAAAAAAGGATAAAAGGTTAAACGTGACTGTTTACTCCATAAAATTACAAAAAAGGAAGAAAAATCAAAAATAGCATTTTTGAGGATTTTTTTTCTTTTAGGAGGTGCGCAACTCATTTGAGCTATTGATAATGGTGCATTGCTTCATTTTTTTCTTCATAAAATAAAAAGCTTATAGTGTTTCCTTTAGTTACTTGTCACCTGAGTTTTTCCTCTGAAAATGTTTTGCTTTGACTCATGAGGAAAAAAAAATGGAGTGACGAGTCCGCTAATTTAATGCTAACACAAAGGAAAATGCCATAGACTGGCTAATGCATAGCATCTTTGTGGCGGTGATAGAACTGTTTCGATTGCCAGCTCTGCACAAACGGTGCAGGATAAAACAATAGTTACCTCCATGGAAAACAGTCACAGTAATCTTTTTCATTTCTTTACAGAATGTAAAAAAAATTTTTTTTTGGGGGGGGGGGCGTTTTTAATGGTGTAGGCAAGGGCAGAGTGTGACTACTGAGCGGTGCGTTGTGTTTTTAGGTATGCCTTTGGAGTGGAGGTGCAAGTATTTTTTTTAAACTGATTTTCAACGTTATCCATTTAATTTTTTAAAGATTTGTTTTTGTCTGCATCTAGGAGAGAGCAAGTGCGTCAGTGAAGTCGGACTATTAAAGAGCGAGTACTTCAAAACATTCAAACGACAAAACGAGAACAGGCAATAGCATTTTGCGTACCGCCATTTTTTTTTCTCTTCACAACTCAATAATCACCCCCGGAGGGCAGCGACACCCCCCCTGGGGTGCATGCAAGCAATCTTTAGATTCGATTAAAAGTCAAGCCGCCGGCACTGAAGACAAACCTGACAAGGCGGGGGGGGGGGGGGGGGGGGATTTGAAAATGGAAGGATGGAAAATGGCGGAAAACATGGCGGCTAGCGTGAAGAGGAGGAAGAAAATGAGAGGGTGAGGGAGCGGGGGGGGAGGCAGAAAGGGAGCGTGATGGATACGGGCAGCCTACCAGCGGCAGCTCGCTGCCAGCATGGCCGCGCATCCATCCAGACGTCATGCCGTGTCGCCATCTGCCACATGCGCGTACGCTACAAGACCAGATCATTTACACTCCCGAAAAAGAGAAAAAGGGGCCACTGTAAAAAAAAAAAAAAAAAACTAAAATAAAATTAAAAGGTGACATGGCAAGCACAGAGAAAGACAAGATCACTCTCTCAACACAGTCCCTTTCTCAAACCCACCTCTCACACCCATTATCATTCCGAAACTCAACTCACTTTAATGCACTCCTCTCACACACAAAAACTCAGTCCAACACGTTCATCGTCACTCACACATTCACTCAAAATCTCGTAGCGCGCACACAGCAGGGGGAAAGGGAGCGGTGTTGGTGAATGACGACGATGACGTATGTAAACAAACACGCATGCAAATCACAAACCATGTATGGAGTCCAAAATAACTCATCGCGTCTATCCCCCCCGCCCACCACATCGAAGATAAGTCGATATCGTAATTATCGTGACAGGCCTACTCGCACATAGGCCCTTCTCGCAAACAGTCTCACACACTCACCCATGCACTCACTCTCTCACGCACACACACACGCACTCGCAACCTCTTAAAAGCTCTCTCTCAGTCATTCAAAATGACACACACACACACACACAGTCGCTCTCTCACACACACGCATGGGTCCGCGCTCTCGTAGATAACACACCTTCATTAGCCTTTCTTGACAGCAATTTAATAAGCGAGGATCACCCGCGGCGGGGAAAGTGACGTGATTGAGACGGAGACCTCACAGGAACGCAATCTGCATGTCATTTAAACATGGAGGTCTGCCACCCCCCCTACTAGGCACTCAGAGAGCCAAGGGGGAAAAATAAAAAATAAAAAGACCAATTACTGTCATTGGTGGCGCTGCCACCGTGTGGTCGCTTTACATTTTCTGGCCACATTTTTTTTTGAAGGAAAAAAAAAATTGTATTTTTTTTTTTAAAGGAAAAAAGCGTACGTAAAAAAGTGGACATAAAAAAGGTAATTTAATTAGTATCAACTCATTTTAAAAAAGGCCTCTATAAAATCACATTTGAAACTAAATCATCTTTTTCGACGGGTAAACGCTGCACCTGCACTGCAAAGAAGACAAGGACTTTCCTAGGGGTTACCCAGTCATATTGTTTTATACATATATTCAGATTTAATAATAATAGAGCACGTCGCTCGGGTTGTACAGCTTGCGATTGTGACGTGGTGTGGTTCCGAGCTAACAGCCACGTTGCCTATGTTTGAGAGGAGGGACGTTAAAGAGAGAGAGATGAAAAAAAAAAGAGAACCCGTTTGTGTGTATATCTGTGAGGTGGCAACAGATTAATTACAAAAATAGGTTAGCTGATAAAGAGGGTAAGAGGGTTTTTTTGGGGAGGGGGGGGGGGGGTTACACAGCCCCCATACACCCGCTGGGGAGTCCTCCAGTGCAGACCAGTCGGGGATGGCGGACATTTTGTATTAGTGTGTCAACTAAAGTAAGGAGAAAAAGTGTTTCCGAGATCCCAGAGGAAAGATAATGTATCAAACTTCCTGAAAAAAGGAGAAAAAGTGTTAAGGGGGAGGGGGCTATGTTGTGGGGGTGGTGCTTTACTGCTGAGGGTAGTAGTTCTGCTGCTGCGAGGGTTGCTGAGAGGGCTGCTGGGGGTAGCCGGGGTAGCCCTGCGTGGCCGGGGGTGCCGCCGGGTAGCCCGCCTGGCCTGGGGCAGCCTGGTAGGGCATGTAGGGCACGTTGTACTGGCCGTAGGCGTACGGGTTGTAGCCCATCGGCATCTGGAAGTACCTGCAAGGACACAGCATCGTTAGGCTTATACAAAAAAAAAAAAAAAAAAGGGGGGGGGGGTCCACATGCGTTCAGTATGGAACTCACTGCGGGTACCCCTGGTAGGTGGGGTAAGGGGGTCCCTGCGCCGTGGAGGGCGGCGCCATGGGTGGTGGGTTGTTGGTGGAAGTGCCGGCGGGGGGTGTAGCGGTTGGTGCGGTCTGCGGAGTCAAAACAGGTGGGGGAGGCCGAGCAGGGGATTTAGCTTGGGTCTGCTGTGGGGTCTGCGGAGGGGGCTGGCTCTGCAAGGACAAAGACGAGTGAGGGACAGGAGTTTCAATTTTTTTTTTTAATTACCGTATTTTCACGACCATTCGACGCACCGTATGGTTGGGCGCAGTCTCATTAATGGGTGCTATTTCTGTATTTTACACATAGACAAAACGCACTGTATTATTGGGCGCAATTTTAAAGTGGTAAAACATACGCCAGCTTAAACATACGGCATGCATGCGCGCACGCTAAAAACACGTTAGCTTGTAGCATGCCAAGATATACAGATACAAGCTAAAAACACGTTTTTAAAAAGGCAACGGAAAACTGAGTTCCGTTGTATTTTATTTAGCCATCGTACAATGTACTCACGTTTTTCGATCAATCATCACCCAGAAATCCATCAAAGTCCTCATCCTCTGTATCAGAATTGAACAATTGTGCAAGTACCGGTAATCCATCAAAAACGCCGTGTTCCCTCTCGTTGTCAGAGTCACTCTCATTGCCATGTGGCTCCACAGAAATTATGCCGGCTTTGCCAAAAACTCGAACAACAGTGCAAGCAGACACGTTCGTCCAAGCAGCCACAATCCATTCGCAAATTGTGGCGTAACTCGCCCGGCGCTGCCTCTCACTCTTTGTAAAGTTGTGTTTGCCATCGATCATTCATTGTTCCCATGCCGTTCGCAACTTTACTTTGAACGCCCGGTTGATGCCGATGTCCAGCGGTTGGAGTTCTTTAGTCAAGCCTCCGGGAATAACGGCAAGCTCAGAGTTCATTTGCTTGACTTGGTTTTTCACCGCTGCTGTGAGATGGGCACGCATGGCAAAAGCATAACCGATGGCTTGAAGTTTGAACTGAGCTTCGTAGGCGTGTCTCTTTGTAGAATTTATTTTCGGGGGTTCTTAGAAACCAAAACCGAAGTTGTTTTGCAACAATGCACATAGCCACACTCTATACAGGTGTTGTTACCTGCTTGTCGCGTCCCTTTAGCATCCACTTACACGCCCACCCTTCATTGATTGGCGGACTTCTGCCCCGCATGCCTGTCACTCACGTCTGCCTTTTCTCGCTCTTTCTCTCCATATATGTATATATACACGCCCACCCTTCACTGATTGGCCGACTTCTTTGCCGCATGCCAGTCCACAGTCACTTCCGCCTTTTCTCTATATAAACAGCGTGTCGGCTGTCAGTCAGGTTTTGGACCTCAGCGCATAGACAAGACGCTCTGCATCATAAGGCGTCCTGTCCATTTTGGAGAAAATTTTAGACTTTTAATGGCGCCTTATAGTCGTGAAAATACGGTAATCTTTTTTCTTTTCTCCAGGCTAAGCCTGGAGAAGAGGGGGCGTATCAAGTCTTTGACATTTTGATGTTTTTTGTTTTCCTTCCAAAAGGTAAAAAAGGATAAATCTTAGCAAGTCCCTTAAAAAAATAAAAATAAAAAATAAAGGATTTACATTGCAATATGTTCAGACTTTTATTTTGGGTTGTGTGCTGAAGTGTGGGGGATACGCAAAATCAAGTTACACACTACTGAAGGAGGTGTATGGCTTAAATAAAACATTTGGGAAAAAGATTTGATGTAAATGACAATGATCAGCTTGCAGTAGGATAAGCGCAATTTCGGTGAATATATATATATTTTTTGTAGGGCGTGCCGAGGGAAAAGGGAGTACGCTAAGTCAGTTGGGATAGTTAAAGGGGATGCGTGTCAAAGTTCATGAAAGGCCGCAAAGAAGGCAAAAATGCATTTTTTAGGTAGCTTTGTTTTTGGAGGGTGTTTCCTACAAAAAAGGGGTGCGTCAGCTCAATTGGGATGGCAAAGGGGTTCTGTGGCTTGACGTATAGTTCCCCTCACCCAAAACAGGTTAGGTTAAAGGTCAGCAAAATCTTTTTTTTCCTAGGATGTGTTCAACTCATTCAGTACCAGCCAATTCTGGACCAAGTCTGAAAAGACGTTTAAAAACGTCTTTGGGAGTGAATGAGTTAATAGTAGTGCACACACTCAATTGTGACATTTCATGGGGTGGGCCGATGTTTGAGGAAACATGCAGGCCCGACGAGGCGCGAGCTTACAAATATGGTCCTCGGAGCGGGGGTCGGGCCACCGACGGCGGCTGGGGGTTGGCTCTGGTAAGCGGGGACGTTGAAGTTGGGGGCGCTGGGCTCACGAGCAATACTCTGCTGCAGCTCTCTAAAAAAAAAAAAAAAAAAAAAAAAAATCAATCAAGAGAAAAATAAATAAATTCACACCCACCAAAAACCAGACAAGGACCACCTCTACTTGTTGAGTGACTCACTTGAGGAGCTCATCCCGTTCCGTCTTGCGAGCAAAGACGATGTCGCAGCATTTGTTCTGGAACTTGAGTAGGATCTCGGTCAGGTCGTTGTAAAACTGCGAGGAAGCGGGTGACACAAAACGGACGTGAGCGCCGGTGCCGCCACCCGACACGGCAGGATGGACGGACGAGAGGGAACCTTGGTGCCTTCGCGGAGGTTGTTGCTGATCTGCACGTAACTGTCGTGGGCAGAGGCCAGCTTCTTGAGGACCTCCTCTCGCTGGTTGGCCTCCGTGTTGGACTGCTTCAGGTTGCTGAACTCCTGATGTGACGTCTAAAAAAAGAAAAAAGAAAGAAATAGGATAGGTGGCAAAGTCACCTTTCATGCATCTCGTTTCACGCCCTATCAACTCCCTGACAAACGGTGAGATCGGAGCCGACGTTTATTACGGCTGATTTAATGCCGCCGCGCTTCAAAAATCACCGCGATGCTCAAAGACGAGCAGTCACCGTTACAAGTGGTGCATATAGCCGAACCTCAACTTTCAAGTAGTCACTTGAATGATTAAAAAAAAATTTTTTTTTTGCCTTTGGTCGTGTCGCGCAAATTTCAACAAACTTCACAGCAAGCAGCAGTTTGGCAGAGAATGTCAACAATATTTTTTTTTCAAAAAGGCTTTTTGCTACTTCCAGTTGTAAGTTTGATGGACCTTGACGAAATTCGCTAGCTTAAAGCTAACTCATAAAGGAAATGTTTATCGGCCCACTGAATTATCATGATGGACAAAACAGTTTAATTGTATTTTTATCAAAAACTGTTTCAAGTTTTTCTTTTCGGAAGGGGGGGTGCGTTGGAACAGATAAATGGCATTTCAATTCATTTAAATAAAGGAGAGGATTTGAGACAATGTGACCTCATACAACTAATTCAACTCTTATGTCATGGCGCCGATGTATTTTATGCCTCCTAAACCCCCATTAACTTGTGAAGAGAAAGTTAGCACAGTCAGGAATGTTTCCTTGGGGGCCTTGGGGGTGTTTTTACTTTCTTTCAGTCCGACTAAAACGCTGGGTGGCGTTTATTTCTTTCGTTATGACAGTTTAAAGATTAATTATGCGATTAATCGCTTCTGGAATTTTATTCTGTCAAATATTGTAATGGAAAAAATAAAATAAAAAAATATCTGCTGGACACTACTCGTGTGTCTTGTGAGTAGTTTCATTTTAGTCGGTCTAACTTGCATTTCACCGCTTTTTACTTGAGACATGTTCACATTCACAAATCTGAATCTAACGTGGTGGTGGTGGTTCGGTTGATGACCTGAATCTGTCCCAGCAGCTCCTCCTGCTGGCGAAGGTTGGCCATCACCCTCTGGTTGTGCTGGCTGTACAGCTGGTCCAGCTGCGCCACCGAGAGCTGCTCCTCATTAATGGCGCCGTCCTTCGCCAGCGCCGTCAGGAAGGTGGCGGACATGTCGAAGGTCACGCCCTTGATGTCCGATTCCAGCGCCTCGCGCTCCCGCTTCACCTCGTCCAACCGGGCCAGCTGCGAGCGCAGCACGCCCACCACCTCGCTGCCCTGGAGCGTCTTGGTGGGGTTGGCGGAGGGCAGCGCGGCGCTCAGCTCGCTCTCGGGCTTGCACAGCAGGGCGATCATGTCACAGTGGACGTTGTAGCGGTCCTTCACCACCTGGTCCGCTTGCACCGCCTTGTCCAGGATGTTGCGGAAATTGCCGCCCTCTAGGACATAAAGCCAAGACCTCAATTGTCGGGGGCGATTTTGGTTTTTCAGCCTCCTGCTCGGTAAAAATTACATTATTTCAATTTTTTAAACGTTTTTAAACGTCTTTTCAGACTTGGTCTAGAATTGGCTGGTACTGAATGAGTTAATGGATCATTTATTCCCGTTGTGGTTGGACATCGTTTTTAAACCCAAAGCTAAGTGTGCGGCGGTTGTACCTGAGCGTAAGGACTTGTACAGGTCTCCAGACGGGGTCCGGTTCCAGCGTTGGTTGAATTTGGCTCTCAGCTCAGTGTCTGTGGTCTCCTCGTCATCCAGCATTTTCAGCGCCTTGAAAGTCACGTACCAATTTGTTCACGGAAAACGAGATTCCTGCTTATGCTGAATTTCCACCGGTGTCTTCAAAAGGGAATCGTGACTCACAGAACACAAAAAAAATCTGTCCAGCAACTTGGCTCAAAGCTGCGGATTTTTCTCTCTTTTGATTCCACTTCAGCTCTTTGTCTTTTTTTTTTTTTTTTTAATTCAGAGTCCTCCCCAACACCATCAGTCGCGTCTACTTTTGGGAAATGTTTGACTTTGGACTTTTTCCCAGTTTGTCAACAAACTTGGAAGCGCGTTTCAAGTCGATCCTGCCGTCTGTTTGCATGTTTGTGTACAGGGCGGCTTGGCAGCAGAGATAGTGGACGCAGAGTCCTTGGCCCGAAGATCAGTTGATTCAGTTTTTAATGAAGATCCTGATCTGGGATTTCCGCCATTAGGGGATTATTAAGGCTTTCTAATATTTGTGTGCGCGCGCGTGTGTGTGTGTCGTGGGGATCTGTTCAGAAACAGCATCGCATGCTACTTTGTCACGCTGCCGGCATGCATTTGAAGCGGCCGCTTCCATACCAACACTTTGTTGTTGCCGCTCCATGCTGGCGCTTCAGCAACGCTTCTGACAGCCGCTTACGGAAACTTCATTCCGCTTTATTTAAACTTAACATTGTACATGTTTCATAATGTACCAAATATTCGATGCTTTGTCGAAACATAAATTGTGTTCTATGGGGAAAATGATCATTTTTTTGACCCAAGCATTAAAAAAAAATGGACCTTTCAGATGAGACGTGTCATTTGAATCAAATATTTTTTGCACACGGTTATCATTCCTCACCTCGTCCAGAATTTCCCTGTTGCGGGTGAGCAGCTCAGGCAAGTCTTTGATAAGCTGTTCGATGCTCTGCAGCCCCCCTTGCTGCACCACAGAGCGAGCCTTTTCGGCAATGGATTGCGGCACCGAGTCTCCGGAGAGGTCCTCCAGAGCGGCTGGCAGATTAAGGGATGCCAGAACCCTGGTGGAACATTAGCCATCAAAGTCAGATTCTCTCGACCGGCGAAGCACGAGGTGGCGGCAAACGTGGACAAGATGCGTTTACCCGTTGCAGAGGTTGGTGGCCTCCCGCATGGTTCCCACCAGTCTGTTGACGGTTTCTGCTTTGCGCTGACCGTACGAGCTCATGGATTGCTGTACCGCCATGGGAACCATCTTCTCAAACAAGTCTGGCGAGAGCACAGCGAGCTTTAGAATGATAAAAGCTTATTTGCCTTCCTAATTCACATAATAGTTGTCGCCTCCGTCAGAAAGTCGTCATTGCAAGAGGTTCCCGTTGTCTTCAGGGTTCCCACTCTTCCACTTGCTTTTTATTTATGGACCTTTTAGGGACTTTTGAGGGCTAATTTTTTAAGGACTTTATCTCCATTCAGCAGGGGATTCACGGTGGATTTAATGAACAGAAAGCCACATATCACAGAGCTGGTGTTCAAATCATTGCTGCCAAAGGAAGGCACACATCTTTAGTTTTAGGGGCAATCAGCTAACCCTTTATTTGACAAACTGCATGTCAAATTGGCCCGAAATGACCCGTAGTGATCACGTGATCATCATCGGAATTGATCGGAGATGGCGGGAAAAGCAGAATGGGAACCAGGAAGGCATGTAGCCCGACATGCGGGGTTTGAAGGGAAGGGCGCCAGGCACATTTCCCGAAAAAACTATTAATTGGAAGGGTGGGGAAAATGACACACAAATGAAATGATCACCACATGTTAAGTTTTACGAATTTTTATTGATTTTAGAAGCTTTTCCTGAAAATTAAGGACAATTAAGAGCATAACTGTGCCGTATGTTACACATACGTACAGCACATTTGACAGAAAAGTTGTATTCAATTCAATAATTTTACGACTTCTTTTTTTATGGATTTTTATGAACTTAAGGACCCGCGGGAACCCTGGTCTTGTGTGTGTGTGTGTGTGTGGTACCTGAAAACTTTTGGCTGAGCGGCGGCGTGACGGTGGTGGCCTTAACCAAAGTGGCCTTGCCGATGGGCTCCAGATCCTTGATCTCAGGCACGCGGTCGTGGTAGATGAAGTCGTTGTCCTTCTTGGCAGCGGTGAGCGATCGGTTGATCTTCTCGGTCAGGTCCTTGACGCTCACGTACTCGTCGTAGCGCGACGCAACCGTCTTCACCAGATCGGCCGCACGCTGAACGGATGCAAGGTGTGAGAAACTTCCTTTGCACTGTTTTTTATTTTTATTTTTTTTGCGCACCAATGCGCACCACCTACGCACCAATGCGCACCACCTACCTGCAGGCGAGCGATTTCCTCGCCAAACTGCTTCTTGTGCTTCGCAAGGACGCTCTGGTGGAGTTCGGCGTTGGCCTGCATGATGCAGTGCTTGGCCGCCAGCACCGGCAACACTTCCTGAAAGTAAAAATACTGACCAGGGAGAAGGCAACCACAGAGCGGGAGGCACACAAATGCACACACATGCACGGTTACCAAGGCAGTCCGACAACGACAACAGCAAAAGCAGCCAAGGGGGTGCAAAATAAAAACAGCAAGGAAAAAAAAAAGGGGGGGGGTTAACACGCCACCACCACAGGAGATGCAGAAAGAAAAGGAAGACAACGGGAGAGAAAACAGAAGAGGCTGTGAGTGGTTAACCCTTCAGCAGGAGGTGCCAAAACCTCACCCAAACACCAGTGTGCTTTTTTCTAATTTCAGATGCACCGGAGGTCTTAAATAAACATGTTTCATTATTATGGTTGGACAGCATCGTACTGTTCCGAATATTTTGACCCTCATGAAGCTAACCACAATAATGAATACGTTTTTCAAGTGTGTCTAGAGTTGTGGCCGGTGGGGGTCTAATACACAATTTCGAAGCTCCACAAAGAATGATAAACTTTGCCCGATGATGTCATCAATGTGAACCAACCAATCAGAGGAGTAGGAAGAAGGAGTAGGAGCCCAAGAGTGGGGAAAAAAAACAAGAGGCCACATGTGGACAGTCCCACAACCAGTGTCATTCTATTTTATTTCATACATGATTCATAGACATTCATCATTTTAGATTAACTTTTTTATGACATTCATCATTTTAGATGAACTTTTTTTCATAGCATTCTGCAATTATTACATTTCTCATCAATTACTATAGATTAACTCATTCCCTCCCAAAGACGTTTTTAAACGTCTTTTCAGACTTGGTCCAGAATTGGCTGGTACTGAATGAGTTAATGATATTCGACAAGATGAGGTAAATGCATATTATTTTATGATTAAGTGATTTGTAATTTTATACATTCGGGGAAAAAAAATCTGTTGTGTCCAACAAAAATCAAAAAAGGTTCAAATTTGTCAAAACTGTGCTGATGACAAAAAAAAAAGACAATTTGGAGATAGATTGCTGAAAAAAATAGATGTAATCATGTTTGTTTAATAATAATAAATTTTGACATTTTAATTTAAAAAAAAAAAAGATTCGCATGCCCTGATGTAATTTCAACAAGATGAATGCGGTTTTATTTTTTTTCCAATTGGAGAACATTGACCTTTAAATAGCGCCTCTGTAACCTGCCTAATGAGTAATCCGCAAGATAAAATCCATTCGTCTTATCGTATGGAAATGAATATGAACCTTTAATTAAAAAAAACTAAAAACATGGAGATAAACATGGCCTCTCAATCAACTAACTAAATAAAGAGCTGAACGTGTCCCTTTGTAATTATGTTGGCTTGTTGGAATGCCGAGCATAGTCGTGAGCCAGGTACAACAGCACACGAAAAAAAAAAAAGTGCTTTACACGCACAATTACTGAGCGTGTGTGTCATCGGTTGTCAGGTTGAGCATGTTCAGCATACCTTAGGCAGGTTGTCTTTGTACTGACACTGCTTGAAGGCGTCGCCGTAGAAGTCTGCCGCTTGATTGGACAGCTTGGCGATGATGGCGTCCTTCATCCTGTCTGAAGACGACCACAAGTTTTTTTTTGTTTTTTTTTAAACGCTGCATGTGCGCGCAAAAAATCCCTTCTAATTGATGCTTCTCCCCATCTGCACTTGAGTAAATAAACAACCGCCGGCCAACATCTTGTTGCGAAAATATGGTCATGCACAACTCCGGAGACAGAACTGGGCCACAAGCTGGATCATTGTGATGATAAATGTCCCCTGGTGGCTAATTAAGAACGCTGCATGGCTCCCAAAAGTAAGATCCTAAACATAACAGGAAGATAGTGGTTCTGATTTTAGCAGCGGTAATAAATCAAATGGTTTGTTTTACCCGTGGTGGCTTTGAGGAAGAAGACCTCCTGGGCCTGCGCCAGCATGATGATGCTGAGGGTGCCCACCGTTTCGGGGGCTATGTCCATGGTGGGCTCACGGTTGAGGGCCGACAGCACCGTGTCTTTGATGTGGCCGAAGGCGCCGCTAGCCAGCTGCGCAACAAAACACGGTCACATTCAAGATGTGCTCCAAAACAACATACCTGAGGGTGTCCACTCAATTTCAGTTAGAGTGTCAGCAGAAAATGCTTCTCGACAAACGTCCTCCGAATTAACCAGAAAGGGTGGCGTGAAGTTGAATGCAGATCTGACTACGTTTATGAATCAGGGAATTTATTTAGACTTTTTATGACTATAGTCGACTCAAAGCATCCATACGGGTGGGTCTGCGGCATGCTCAATCACCTGATAATATTTGGCGGCGTTTTTGAGGCCCTCGTCGTTGTCCAGATTCTGCTCGGCGGCGATCTGGCTGGCCAACGCTGCCGCGTTGAACAGCACGCACGTCTTCTCGTAGCCCAGGCTGGCCAATGCTGCGAAACATGGGACACATTTTAGCCTCTCAAGTGACAAACTTTCGACCATCGCGCTCTTTGAGCTGCTTTGACATTTTGTTTGCAAAACAAAACTAACGCTAGCAGACTAACACATACAGGTCTGGTAATTCTTTTGTTTTTAATCCACTGTTTTAAGATTGTGTCTTAATGCGTTCGTTGATAGGCATCTTGAAATTTCAGGGATAAAACACACAAACACACCCTTGTGCTCAGATGTAACGCAACAATCCATTTTGTTCAACCTGTTTGGGCATGTCATGTGATCTATTTATAGCACGTCGGAGATGAATGGTCATCCTGGTCAAGCGCTTACCAAGCTTGACGGAACCACCAAACAGCGAGCCTTTATCGAAGGCATCTTTCCACGTGAAGGTTAAGCACAGCTGCAGAGGGAGAATCAAAACACGGTCACAGACAACTTGTTGATTGTTGGAGGAGGGTGTGTGTGTGTGAAAAAAACAGCACTGTGTAATCCATTACCTGGTTTTCACAGAAGGGGAACTTGGGCTCCACAGCGCATAGTTGGTCATAATATCTGTAGAGAGGGAACACGTGACACTGCTCAAAATGGGCGCTTAAGATGTAGATTTACAAAAGCCTCGTGCTAACATGGCGCTGGCTGCTATAAGTCTCTTCACTTAATCTTTAACCAATTCTAAATTCTAAATGTTAGCTGGTAATGCTAAGCACAAGCTAGCTAAATGGCCACCGGCTAGCTGCTATACGTATTGTTACTTGTTATTAAAATAACTGGTACAGTGTTTTATCATTTATCTGTGACAATAAAATGTGTTAGCTACCAACAAAGCGCTAACAGGTCATCTTATTTCTTAAACCTGCTCATGTTTAGTGCTAGCTTGCTAGTAAATTAAAGTACACTGGCCAGTTTATTTTACGACCAACAGCTAACAGCAGCTAAAAGGGCTAACTACCAGCGTTTAGCACTAGCTTGTTAGCTTCATTTTACATTCAAGGGCCAACTGAAAATTGTAGCTGCTAACGTTAAGTGCTAGCTGACTAGTTTCCTTTTACGCTTACATGCAACGTTAGCGGCTAACGTTAAAGAGTAACCCTCAACTCCTCGCATACGCTCTTACCTTTTAACCGAAAAAGTTAATAAATAAATCAGTGTCTATTGCATAAACATTAGGCTGGATGAATTAGTCACACGTGTTACGTCGACATAAGGGGATCTGATTTGGGGAAGTACTGTGACAATGAGTTGTGGGACTTAGCCACAGCCAGGGCAAACTTATGTTAAGACATTTGTGATATAACAAAAAAACAAAACCAAAAGGCTGCTTTCACACGCAGACAAGCAACGTTGGAAGGTGAGCTGAGGTGTGGTTGAGTCAAGAAAACCCGAGCGCACACAACGGTTGCCGCGGTGATTTAAACAAATGCTCTGCCCTCTCGCTCCTCACCCCCCACCCACACCTTCTCTGGTTGTTGGTGTTCCCATGGCGACATGAAGGAGCAAAGGTCCACTGAACCAATGTGTTGCTCTTTCACACACAGATACTGCACCAGAGATAAATTGAGCATGCTACGACAAGATCTTGCTTCTGCTCAGCCTCTTGATCGCACTTGCACGTGTGCACCCACTCAAATCTCTTTTACAGATGATGCAAAATGGAGCTATAATTATACTGCTACTGTGCTAAACTAAATAAAGACGAGGAGAAAGTTAATCTTGGCACTGATAGTCAAAAAAGCCCCGAAAGCATAGAACATACCTGACGAGTCATGTCAGCGGAATCCTGCCAGTCGCTTGGTAAGAAGTCTAACAACATCGCTTGGGATTTTCAAGTCATATGACATGCATGACACGTATGGGAAAATTGTGAAGATAGAGACAAATGAGGTTGCTATTTGGGGTCGAACTTCGCCAAAGAATTTAATGCGTTTGGAGAAAGTCAGGATTTTAGTAAATACTAGGATTAAAAAAGTAAAATATTTACAGAAATTAATTCTAGATTAAATCAGTTTTATTTTAGAGAGAGAAACAACATTTTGTACAAGAAACAACGTTGGGATTTTTTGAGGAAAGAGGTCGGAACCGTACATCGTCAATTTGAAAAATTCGGCAAGTGCTCTTCAAGAGCCTTGCTTTTTTGTTTTTTATTGTTATTTTTGTCTTTTTGTTTTGTCACATGTTGTTTGTTGTTTCATCGTATGGACCTGATATGGACTGTTTTCAGCGTTTTTTGGCCACGACTTTCGTCAAAGGAGAAGTATCTGTGCTTGGTAGTTTCGCCTTCTCGGCAGCACGCCTGTACCAGCACAGATTTTGATTGGGAGAAATGTCTGCGCCATTCACTGTCAGTGCTGAACAGACCTGGGGCGCTTGTGTTTTTTGCGCCTGTAATGGGCAGCATTTTTCACAACCCCGTTTTGTTCAGTGGAGATGCCGGCACTGTTGGACAGTCGGCGTTGGTGCGGCTGGATGGATGGCTGTTGAGGATGAGGAGAGAGGAGCGTCGGCGCAGAGCGCCGCTGCGTATTTGGAACCGAGAGTCGCCGCTTGGAATTGAAATGGATTTCCATGGGACACGAGAAGTGAACCAATCTCTTTTTTTCGTCAATGGATGCTACAGCTTCTTGTTGACTTTGAAACTTAGCTTGTCGCCGACGAGTGCACATTTTGCGCATGACGTCCACTGGTTAAAGGACACTTAGATTCTCTCCTCTTTCATCTCAAACTGCTTCAAACAACAAAGCGCGTGACGGAAAAGTGGTTAGGACTGCACGACTGTCTGTGTTTTGTTATGTGTTGTGTTTATTATTTTACTTTGTTAACTGTTTTGTTAAGCGCTTTGTCACAGCTGCCGCTGTTGTGAAAGCGCTATATAAATCAGCATGTATTGTATTGTATTATATTGTAATCGAATTCAAGCGTGCTAAAGTCCGCCGTCAGCGTGAGTTTTACTGCAAGCTAAAACAAATATTGTAAATAAAGTTATCGCTGCCCCAAATCATTATTTCTACCTACGCTTGGGTGACTTACTGGATGGTCAAGCCCAAATAGCCAGCTAACTGCTTTAACTTAGCCACCTAAGGATAACGCAGCTAACGCATCAGGGTGCGGCGAGGCAACATTACAGAATGTAAAATGGCGGCTACTCCACTTCTACTAACAACGACAATTTCCCTCTGTTGCAGATCACTTCGTTTTTCACCTGAGTAGGCTCTCCAGGCAGCTCTCGTGTTTGTCCAGCGGCCTTCCTAGCGCGTTCCGCCGTAGCTTGTTGAGCTCCTCCACCGCTCGAATGTACTCTGCCTGCTCCTCGCCCGCCGGGTAAGTGGACGTCACGTATTTCGACAGGGGCTTGACCAAGTCCACTTCCGAGGACTTTTTCAGCGGCACGGAAATAAACGTCGCCATTTGGTGCCGCAGGAGTGTGCGTCAACTTTGTTCGGGGAGAGGACAGCAAAGGTCCACCGATTGACCACGGAACACAAGCGAAAAGCCAGTAGATTCACTTCCTGGATCTGGCCAGTCAAATGACGTAATAGAGACGGAAACGCTCCCGCTGCGCAGACTCAGTAGGTTGGCCTTTTATTTTGTTATTTTTTTTTTAAATAACAATAATAAAATATTGTTTAGTGAATCAACCTTTTATTTCGAAATAAAAGAAGGAAAATCAATGTGACAAATTCTATTCTTAGATATGAAGTAACGAAGGAATTCTTTTGTGCCGTGTGTTCCAACCAGAATGACTTTAAAGCTCAGTACTTTGCTGAGCTTGCTTATCTCGGTATTTGTTTAACAAATGTATTTTTGTTTATTGCCTTTTACTAAACAAGTATTGAATTATGATGAATAGTTTAAAAGAATGTATATTTATCGTTTATCAGGAAAAGGGCATGAGAAAAGTCTATTTTTTTTAGAACGAGTCACATTCTCCAGCAAAATGTAACCTTACACAAATGAAGTTGTACTTTTTTGAGGGAGATTTTTTTTTGCAAGAAAAACTTCATAATCTCAATCAAGTCATACTTTATCAAAAAAAAAAGTTTTTGTGAAAATACGTAATGAGTCATATTTTTTAAGACAAAAAAACTATCGATAAATTTACATTTGTTAAGACATTATTCTAACGATAAAATCATATTTTTATAGAAAAGTCTTTTTTTTTTTTAAAGACAAAAAGAGCCTCCGGCTCCCATCCATCCCCCTTCTATACTACTCACAAGAATGAAATTGTATTTGTGGATATATTTATTTGTAATGTTACCAGCATAATCACCACCCCCCCCAAATCTGACACAAATGAACTCCAAATTTCAAAAGGCACCAGAAGAGGCGATACAGTTCTGAAATCATTTATTACCAGCACGTGTGCATTTTGTGTGCATCTCCAGCAAAGCACACACGTGCAAACCACAAGCAGAATCACTGACGTTTAGGCCGGACATAAAGAGTGGTTATCTCGCTTGATTGGACACACAAAGACTCCTTTATCGCTTGTTATTTTCCAAACATTTTGACTGTGCTGTGTGGCGGACCGGAGGAGGAGGAGGGTTTGGGGTGATGGACTACCAACTACACACAAATACACACGCAAACACAGAGTTTGTGAGTTTTCAGTGCAGGCTTGGTCTCATCTCAAAAAAGTAGGACAGGACAAGACAGGACGGGAGACGTCTGACGTCTTCCACATGCAACATGTTTGTCATAGCCACAAATCTACAATCAAGAATGGGAGGAAAATTAAACAAAACACATGCACATTCACGCGATTAAAGAGGCAGACAACTCATTTAGGAGGCTTGACGAAAAACTATACAGTATGTGATTTTTTTTTTCTGTTTGGACTAAGGACTTTGAGGCTCACACTGAAAAGAAAAGTAGTATACTGGAGGAATTTAGTCAGATTATTTTAAATTGAGAATGTTTCCAAAAGTATGCATATTTTGAGGGGGGAAAATGACTTTTTGATGACAAAAATTACACTTGGGAAGGAGTGCGGGGGGAACAAATATTGAAGATTTTTTGTTGTTTTGGGTAAAAGTTAGTTTTGATTACTAGTACTCAAAGAATCCATCCATCTTCTACTGCTTATCCGGGGCCGGGTCGCGGGGGCAGTAGCTTTAGCAGGGAAGCCCAGACATCCCTCTCCCTAGCTACTTCTTCCAGCTCTCCCGGGGGATCCTGAGGCGTTCCCAGGCCAGCTGGGTGACAGTCTCTCCAGCGTGTCCTGGGTCGTCCTCGGGGTCTCCTCCCGGTGGGACATGCCCGGAACACCTCACCAGGGAGGCGTTCAGGAGGCATCCGAACCAGATGCCCAAGCCACCTCATCTGGCTCCTCTCGATATGGAGGAGAAGTGGCTCGACTCTGAGCCCCTCCCGGATGACCGAGCTTCTCACCTTATGTTTAAGGGAGAGCCCGGACACCCTGCGGAGACAGCTCATTTCGGCCGCTTGTATCCGGGATCTCGTTCTTTCGGTCACAACCCATAGCTCGTGACCATAGATGAGGGTTGGAACGTAGATCGAGCGGTAAATTAAGAGCTTCGCCCTTTGGCTCAGCTCCTTTTCCGACTGAGGACCATTGTTTCAGATTTGGAGGTGCTGATTTTCATCCCAACCGCTTCACACTCGGCTGCGAAACGCTCCAGTGAGAGTTGGAGAGCCCTGCTTGAAGGAGCCAACAGTACCACATCATCTGCAAAAAGCAGAGATGCAATACTGAGGCCACCAAAACGGACCCCCTCAACGCTTCGGCTGCGCCTAGAAATTCTGTCCATAAAGGTTATGAACAGAATCGGCGACAAAGGGCAGCCTTGGCGGAGTCCTACCCCCACTGGAAACGATTAAGACTTACTGCCGGCAATGCGAAACAAACTCTGTCATCGGTGGTATAGTGACCGAACAGCCCGTATCAGGGGGTTCGGTACCCCATACCCACGAAGCACCCCCCACAGAACTCCCCGAGGGACACGGTCAAACGCCTTCTCCAAGTCCACAAAACACATGTAGACTGGTTGGGCGAATTCCCACGTACCCTCGAGGACCCTGCTATGGGTGTAGAGCTGGTCCACTGTTCCACGGCCAGGACGAAAACCACACTGCTGCTCCTCAATCTGAGGCTCGACTTCCTGACGGACCCTCCTCTCCAGCACCCCTGAATAGACCTTACCAGGGAGGCTGAGGAGTGGGATCCCTCTGTAGCTGGAACACACCGTCCGGGGTGGTGGTCCCTGTAGTTGGACCACCACCCCGGTCTGCCAATTCAGAGGCACTCTCCCCGCTGACCATGCGATGTTGCAGAGGCGTGTCAACCAGGACAGCCCCACAACATCCAGAGCCTTGAGGAACTCCGGGTGGAACTCATCCACCCCTGGGGCCCTGCCACTGAGGAGCTTTTTAACCACATCGGTGACTTCGACCACAGAGATAGGAGAGCCCACCTCAGAGTCCCCAGACTCTGCTTCCTCCAAGGAAGGCGTGTTGGTAGAGTTGAGGAGGTCAAGTTATTAAAAAATATTCAAAATTAAGTCAAATTTTATGTCGCATTTTGAAAAAAAAATTCCAGGATGGGGAGAATTAAAATAGTGACATTCCTGAAAATAAAACAGCACCCCTGCTTTTTCCTAAAAAAAAAAAAAGAATTTGCATACTTTTTCTTCTCAAAGAAATAAAACAATTTCTCCAAAAACGACTTTGAATCATGATGAAAAAGTTTTTATCCCTCATTTTTTCAAAAACTGATTAAACATTCCTGACTTCATTCTCAAGGTGTTAGTAGTGTTTTCTTGTCAGTGTGGCCCAAACATTTTTGAGGCTAATTACCTTGCACTCGCTCACTTTGTTGCCCAACTAAAGACAAAAAAATAATAATTCAGAGGATGGACATGGAGCTGCCATGATGTCTGTAGGATGCCGCTGATGAGCTGCTCGCGCACAAAAACAAACAAAAAAAGTGCTGACTCTCTCAAAAAGTATTTTTGGTCCTTTTTCTGGGATTGAGCTGGTCTAACACAAGAATGTTTCCGGAACACAAAGCGGCGAGTAACAGAGAAAGAAAGAAAGAAAGAAAGAGAGAAAGATCGATCACCCAAAAATGACGACGTATATCCACGGATTTAGTTTGCTGAGCACATAGCTGGTCGATAACATTAAGACAACACCCTCCCCCCCTTCTCTTGCGCTTCTCAATCAAGTTGATGAGCAAAACAGCATCCGATACTGGCCTGCGTAAAATACATAAAAACTAAGCAAAGCAAAGGAAACAATAACAACAAAGAAAAGCTCTCCAGCCAGCCCCTCTTATCCTCTTCCTGTGTTTTCAATATGAAACAGTGGACACATCCCCCGCATGTCAGATGCTAACATTTTTACACGCCTCTTCTCGTGGCCGTCCATTCGATCGAGAGCGGAGGGTTGAGGTGGGTGGGTGAGAAGGAACGCACAGGCAGAGTCAGACGTTCGGGTAGGGTTGGGGGGGAGAATGGCTGATGGTGGTCCTGGCCTTACTTCAGGATGAGGTGGAGTCCTTCGCCCTGCTCGTCTACAAAAAAGAGCGACGGCGCCGTTCAAAAGTGTTGCTGATGTTGCCCCTCCAAAAAAAAAAAAAAAAAAAAAAAAGGCTCACCTTTGACGGTGTTGATGACAAAGCAGCTCTCGTCCGTCAAGTTGTACACCATCTGCACACACCGGCATATCGTGATTATTACTAACACTGCATGAACAACGCACACGCCCACACCTGAAACACCAAATTTGCATTTTGCAAAAGAGTGTCTCAAATTGGAAATTAGTGAATTCGTAATTACAGTGAACCCTCCTTTATCGCGTTCCAAAAAGAACCGGTGATCGGCGAAATCCGTGAGGTAGTCAGTGTAACTGCTCCTAAAGGTTTTCTTAGATTTGAAAGACTTGACCAATGTACGGCAGCCTTTTTTATCCAACAAAACTATGACAAAAATATACAATTGCACAATGTATACCATTCCAACATGCATCTCGACGACATTAAACACACATTAGTCGTGGCCACATACCGTTTCGCCTTTTCAACGGGAATTTAGGAGTAGCAAGAAGAAATCAAAGCTCTTGCCGCTTTTGTCTCTTTGCTCAAACTGACGTAACTCCTCATCAACGTGAACCACTTCCTGCCACTCAATGCAACCCTCAAATGCAACAGCAACGGACACAATAACCCAAATAAATGCGGGGTCCTAAGCAACGACAGTTACAGTCAGCTTTATTATTGGACAATACAATACTGTACTATAGAATGAGACCAAAGATCTAAAACCTGTTTTGGTGGCAAATGTAAATTTAGCAAGCTGTACAGAGACGAGGGGCGGAGACTGTTGACATTGGTCTACAGTCCCTTTGCCAATCAGGATGCAGAACACAATGCGCATATAAATGACTCAAAACGAAACATGGAAACAGATATCCAATCCTCGTCTGTACACTTTGTGCTCTATCTTGCTCGAAAAAAAAAAGACAAAATTGTATCTGTTTAGAGAAGGCAGGTTGAAATGGATGCAGTACAAGATTTGGCCGCTCGGAGTCAGTGTTGACCAAATCATGATAGAGCTCCCTGACGTTCCAGGTTCCTGGAAGGCAGGCAGGCAGGCAGGCAGGCAGCATGCGTACCTGGTCGCTGAGCAGAATGTGGATGCCGGTGGGTCCTTGTCTGTACACCTGGTTAATGGTCCCCAGCGGGAGCCCGCACACGCTGGCCATCTTGCGGATTAGCTCGGCTGCCGTCAGCTCTTCCAGGTACAGAGCGTGGTACACTGTCATGAGGGGAAGGCAAGATATTTTGTTTAGCTCATATTTGACAGCTATATGAATACTGAGAAGGAAAAAAAAAAGGATGCTACCATGTAAACTGGGTGAGACGCCCTGTTCGCCATTTTCGCTGGGGGCGTGTCTCTCCAGTAGGGGGCTGTGCTGAGGGGATTCCTGACACACGTACACAGTCAAGCGAGGACGCACGGACCTTAATACACACACACACACAAAATAAACACCGCTGTCCCTAAATGAAGATCAAAGAAGTGCACACGAGCGCCGAGAGGTGAGAACACACACTTTGATTTGAGTGCATTGAAGAGTCGGATTCCGTCCGCAGGACCACATATCTGGACCAGGTCGTCCCGGGTTAGCTTTAACAAATCAGAACCTGAACAAACAAAATGAGCCAAGTGAACAAATAAGCATTTACATACCATGGAAAATCTCATTGAGCGCCGACCCGGTGTCTATTTACACGTTTTCTTAACATTGCATCATGATATATATTTTTTTGCTTCTTATATGGAAAAAAACAACTTGGCAAACAAGGGATGGAAAGCGAGACCCATCCTTGCTTCATTCAAGATGCTAGGTTATTAGAAGCTGTATCGCGCACTGCACATATTGCGCTTCAAAGTCTGTGGTCTTGTTTACAGTTTCTGTCAGGGCTGTGCAACATGCTCAAAATGTAATATTTTCATATCAGTTATCTTTGACGGAACAATATTACTATGGGTTCATTGGCTGGTTTTAACAGTCAATCAACGGCGAACTTTAAAAGGAGGAATGTGAGCGGTTGAACCGAGCTTTATATGCAGCGCAACCGTGGCAAGGTCACGTGACTGATCTCGTCCTCATCTTGATTTTGATGCGTCAAGATATGTCGCCCAGCGATTGTACTTGCATTTGCTTTGTGGATGGTTGTTTCGAAAACAGTTTTTTTTAAGACTACACAACACTTGTGTGATTTAAGAAATATTTAAAAAAAGAGAAAAATATTACAACTACGAAAAACGAAAAAACCTGCAAGTGAAGCTTAAGATATGATCATTTAAAATTTTCGGTTTTGGACAAGAATTTTCATTTCAGCGCATCTCTAACTATATTTAGAGGTCGGCCCGCATCTGTGTTTACCTGAGAAGTGAGTGAAGACTCGCGTGTAGGAGTTGAATCGGTTTTTCAGCAGCCATTTTTGTGTGTCCTGAATGGACGCGGTGGGACTCAACTGCTGCAGGGGAGACGCCACAGAACGTCAACGCACACACACACACACACACTCCAGTTGTCCACTTGGACAAACCTCTGCAGTGGCATAGCCGCCGGGTTCCGCCTGGTGATTGGGAGAGGACGAGTCGCTGGGGGGGGGGGGGGGGGACACAGAGTCAGTCAATCGTTAAAACATGGCGGCGACGCGGGCTCCATACCTGTCGGGTAACGAGGAGGTTGTGGTTGTGGTGGTGGTGGTGGCGGAGGTGGTGTAGGTGGAGAGAGGCGTGGACGTGAAGGAGGGAGTAGCTGCCTGGTTGGGGGCCACGTAGGCGCTGTCCGGCCACGGGGAACACTGACAAAAACAACATTTACTGGAGCGCCGATGAAAAGCACGTGCACGGTACACGAGCACCTCGTTCAACTTTACAGTCAGGCTAAAATTCATACAAAATATAATACTGATTAAAATCCAAATGATATTAATATAATTTGTTGTGGGGTTTTTTTCTCCCTCCGAATTAATCAAAATCCCACATCACAATTAATGTATGGTCATTTAGTTAATATTTAAAAAAAAAAAAACTAAATACATGAAAAAGTATCAATGAATGAAAATTAGGAAATGTCACATGTATTACGTATAAACAGAAAATTATATTCACAATAAAATAAACAATGCAAACTTTTCATCTGCGATGAGAAAATAAGATTCCCAAAGAAACAAAAATCTATTTTAAAAAAAAATCCTAAAATGAACCAAAATATTTAGGCACAACAAAAGTATTGACTATTTAATATACTTACAAAATAAAATTACTAAGTATAATAAAACGTTAATTTAAGGGAAAAAATAAACACAGATCACAAAATCAGCTTGCTGTCATACAAACTACATTTGCATCATTCCTGAAGTCATTTTTCATTAATGGTCACAATAACAATAAAAGCATATATGTGCATGCACCCCCCCCCCCCTCCCAACCAATGTTTTCTGAAGACCTTCAAAAATCATGTTGAAATCCAAATTTGACTCACGCTGCCTCTCTTGGCCAAGGAGTCGCCGCAGTCAGCCGGGAGCGTCCGCTTGCTGGATTTCTTCAGCTCGTGGTCGCCTGCTTCCTCGATGATGGGCTCCAGTCTCGTCTGCTCGACGGACACGCAAGAAGTGAGGGAACAGGTGGGCGACTGACGCAAGGCGCTGCTGTGCGACCCAAACAGAACTGACCTCGGAAAGGATAGTGGTATCGTAAGAAGGCTGGTACTTCTCCTTCTCCTGAGCGCTACGTTTCTCCATCTTCTCGCGATCTGTCTTCTGCTTACGATCCGCACCTTTTGGCTAAAAAAAAAAAAAAAAAAAAGCGGGGGGGAGGGGGGGGGGGGGGAGACAAACGAATGCGGATCAAAGCCAATAAAAGCCGATCAATCACGCTATGTATATAATTCTTCCGGTAAGGGAGTGACATAATTTTTCACCAATGACGTTTTGCGATTTAAATGACAATGAAAACAAGAGCTGCAACATGTACAGCTCAACTGCCCCCGCCTAAAATAAAATAAAAATTAAAAAATAAATCAAATTTATCGCATTGCATCCAAACTCATATTACATGAATCAGCGCACATCTGCCAGCATTTTAGCGCCTCTAAGTAACCCCAATAAACTTCAGATGCTCAAGTGGGGTTTCAAATGCTAATTGTAAAAAGGTTTTTGGTTACATCAACAGTGGGCGAAAATTTAATTGATTGTCATCTCTCTCTCTTTTTTTTTTTTTTAAATCATAAAAACCTGGCACTTTAACTCATTCAGTACCAGCCAATTCTGGACCAAGTCTGAAAAGACGTTTAAAAACGTCTTTGGGAGAGAATGAGTTAACTTGAAATCCACAGTGCAGCTAAACTACGAGACTAGAAAAATTCTGAATATTTCTGATTTTGCTATTTACCATTGGGTTTGGTATATGTACGAGTAAAATGATTTATTATCTAAACTAATGACAATATAACTCCTGACTCCCAAATACAAAAATTGTCTTTAAGAGCATTTATTTGCTGAAAACAAAGAGGACAAAAAGTCACTCGTACCAAAATATGAATAAAAGGTGTCGTTTTATTAGATTTTTATCCAGAGCTATGTACTGTAGTTCTTCAAACCCCCAAAAATATCACAGCCTTCAGGATTTTCCGCATTTTAGGCTGTAGCCCCCCCCCCCAAAAAAAAATCCAGTCCAGGAGTGAGCAGCGAATACCTTAAAGACTTTGATTTGGCAGGAGGCAGAGTGCAAGTGCTCGGCGTAGTCGCCAGCGTCCCCCGGCGCAAACGTGTCGATCTGGATCCTGAAGGGGACGCCCTTCTCACCGCCGTGTTTGCGCGGCGTGAACTCGGTGCTGATGCAGTGAACCTGCGCTCGAGGCCGGAGGCGGAGCCAAACCGGATAAACAACACAACAGGTGAATCAAGGTCATTCGTCAAAACAGATCTTCATAACATCATTTCAAACAAGTATTTAAATATATTATGAATAAATGTGGGGTGAAAAGTTTGTTCAAAAATAAGCCTAGTAACAAAAAAAAACTAATAGAATTATGCAAGTACACTAAAGAAATATTTAGATGACTGATTTGATTAAATTGCTAACTAATGATAAATTACTCAACGAATCATGAAGTTACTTTTTGCGGAAATCCCCCAAAATATAAAATTATGAATGCGACCAAATGTAAAAAAAATAATAGTAATAATAATAATTCAGAAATAAATGTCTTAAATTTTTTTAAAAAATCAAAGTAAATGATAAATAATCACAATTTACTGCATGTAATTAAAAAACTAAAATTTCCATGAAAATTTTACTCAATCTGAATAGTGCATCGATTTATTAAAATTAATTTTTTAAATTTTACTCAATCTGAATAGTGCATCGATTTATTAAAATTAATTTTTAAAATATTACTCAATCTGAATAGTGCATCGATTTATTTAAAAAAAAATTTTTTTTAATCCACTGATGAATGACCGGGAACATGTTTGTAAATCGCCCACCTCTGGCAAAATGTATGTTTCGACAAACTGATGGCCAACCGCTTTACCTGGACGAAGACGGACGCTCTCTTGTTCAAGTCCCACAGGAACTCCGCGGCATTGAGCTGGGAGGGGTGTGTCTTGGGCTCCACGATGCCCACTGACATCGGAATATCTGCCGCGCACACACACACACGCACGCACGCACTTCTCAGAACATCCAAATACGCTCGCTCACACGAGACGTGATGCTTTTGCGGCGGCGCGTGGTTACCGATATCCAGTAAACGGTCGCCGGGCCGATTCCACTTCCATCCCTCCAGCTGCTGGTGTTCCGTGTACTGAAGCCGCCGGTCGTGGAACACGACACGCACTGTGCTCTACACTCACACACACACACACACACACACACACACACACACACACACACACACACACACACACACACACCGTGTCATACAAATGACTACGGAACCCGCGTGACAGTGCGTGTCCTTACTTTCACCATCTTGTTGGTGAGTTCTGGGATCTCGCCGGGCTTCCTGTTGTCCAACATGCGCACCTCGTAAGACTGACCTGCAAGACAGCCACAAAACACCAACTACGAACTTTATTTCTCCGGCCTTGTTTCATTTTATACATGAAATATACAATATATACTGTATATATATATATATTTTTTTTTTTAAAGGAAGTTGCTAGTGTTTGACGCCGCGGCCGATCAATGTTTTAAGATAACTGGGAGGACCTTGGTTGAGGTACGTGAGCGTCTCGTCATGCAGCTTGACGGCGGGCGAGGTGGCGGCGCACAGCACATACTGGAATGGGGGGTTCTTGCTCTCGCTCTCCAGGGGGAGGCTGGAGTCCTCCTGCTTGAAGATGGGCAGGGCCAGCACATCACTGCAACGCACAAGAGACGAGGACGTCACGAAAAGCCTACTAGAACACTGTAAGTGTAACGAGAGTTGATCAGAGGCTCTTGAAACCGGGAGGGGGGTGCGCGCCGACACTCATTGAACAAGAGTTTGATTGTGATTGGTTTAATCAGAACACCGCCACATCCCCAGTTCTTGTAGGGTGTGCACACTTCAGCAAGCATATTATCGTGTATTTATTTTTTTAAAAAACGCTCCGTTTTCAGCCAGACCACCACGAACAACCCGCGGCGTCTTCAAGAGTCACCCGACTGGGGCTGAGGTGTCCTGACCCCTCACCCAAATGCAGACTTAACAAGCTCGCCAAACACAACCGCGGATGAGATAAACGCAGCTGCGGGCAGATGGCGGTGGGGGAGCTGATAAGGAAACGTGTGTGCGTCAAATATATGTAATACACTCATGCAGGAGGGAGCCTTGGACCTCCTCATGGTACTGGGTCAGACAGCTCGAACAAAAAAAATATATATATAGTTCACCGATTGTCAAGAGTATGAAAGGAGTCGGCTCACAAGTCTGATATGAAGGCATGTCAAGGCGGAAGGAATGCTCAGGAGTGAGCTCAGGGGAACGAGGAAGTGGTGCAACCAAAGATCACAATTCCTTGATGTCAACAACAACAAGCTTTTGTCAAAATACCCCAAGAGTCAATCAAGATGCATTTTCACAGTATATTTCTCGACAACTGGCCAGATGTACGGAGTGGAGCGTTCTCATGCAGTGCACCAGCCAAGCGAGAGTGATCCCACTTAACTCAAAGCGGCAAGAAATTCCACGGCATCATCATTCGTCGATGCAACATTTTCATCACCAAGCCACCAAACGACAAATTAATTTTGCGGCGTGTCGTACAAGGCGGCCAAACACGCATGTCGACAATTTAGCTGAACATTGTTATGAGAAGCTAATGGTCATCTGAGCTAACACTGCAGCTCTGCTTACCCTTTGGCTTTGAAACGCTTCCCTCCCCACGTCAATGTGGGGCGTTCACTCGAACTTGTTACGCTTCAGCTGCCGCTTTATTGGCATTGACAGGTGGTGACGCTCAACATGAATTCATTGTGCTAGTGAAAGGAGCTACACAGAGGAGTCACCCTAGACTGGCCGCTAGCCAATCACAGGGTACATATCGACAGACACTATTTAATTTTGAATGCGGGAGAAGCCGTGAGTCGACTGAATCTCCCGCTGAGACCCACAAAATCCCAAAACGAAGAGCAGCAATCAAGACCCACCCCGCCCCCTGCGAAGAACACAATTCAGTTGGGAAATTGGGGTGAGGGGCTAGTAGTCCCGCCAGCAATGTTGTCGACCCCGCGGAGAGCTGTTTGAGCTTTTCTTCCATATCCATGGTATGCAAATGTCTTACTTGTAATGTTTTTCTCCAATACAAGTGCCACTTTTGGGCTACTAGCACGCAATTACTTACTAATTTGTAGAAATAGTCCTGCAGTAGCACGATTAAAGCCACTAAATGTTACTAGTGAGGCGAATCCATGCACGAGTTGGCCACTCGGGCTGGCCGAAATGTCTTCATTGTCTGGAAATTGAGATATGAACATTCAAGATATTCAAATCAAAACGAGGACAACATCAGTCATGTGACTTTGCCATAGTTGTGTTGCGTTTTAGATTTCAGTTCAACCGAAAACAATTCTCCTTCCAAGTTTGGCAGTGATTGACAGTTAAAACTAGCAGATGTCAATCATCAAGCTAGAGGGTGAGAGGGAGGAGGGACACGCAGCCAGCGCTGCCGAGACGGCACGCATGCAAGAAATCCACTTCCGTGTTCGCGGTCAAATATCTACTGACGGTACACATATGTTGTCTTTTACAACATTACATGACCATATTTAGAATTTCAAAATTACCAATGGATAGGATAGCAGTCTTTATCTGTCACCGTTTTTGTTTTTTGGGCGGATGAGTAAAAAGTCATACAATGTTGTACGGGGACCCTCAAAACGCGATGCAGGCGTAGTTCATACTCGCTGCGAGTCCACGCATCCATCGCCATGTAATGCACAATGCATACACAACCGTCATCATGTGCGGGGATGAGTAGTGTTTATCATTCAAGCGCAGTTGCAGTGCAATGTGAATTAAATTTTTTGATGACTTTGTTAATGTTGATGGCTGTCAGTTAGTTCTGATTATAAAAAACAAAAAAAACCCACTTCCTTTTGATTGATATTGTTTTTTCTTTTTAAAAAATGGCTAATTTTCACTGAACTCTGGAAGATTGTCAGCAACTTATCTGGCTATTGAATTTCAGCCACATCGACAACTGTATGCAACTAGTGACTAGTGTCATCATAAAATCTGACTAGTTTGCATCTGTTGGTGGCATGCAGATAGCAACGAGTGATGACAAAGACTGTACTAGTATATTGATCTTAAGCTGCATATTAAAGATGTTGAATAAATACTCAAAACGGCTTTCCATATCCAAGTACGAGTACACACTGTGCATTCACTTGAAGAGAATTCAGCACAATAGCTGAATATCCATTGTGCGCGTGCAGAACAACCGTCTTACTAGTAACCTTTTTATTCACCACTTGTGCCATGGTTGGCCTGCTAGTGTGCAATTAAACCTTGCTAGTCAACTACTGTGACCAAACAGTAGGCATGTCATATTCACCAGAGGTCTCCTGGAACCTATTCGGCGCACCATATTGCCCACTAGTACTTCTGCTGCACTAGTAACCTGGTTTTCTTAGTAATGGTCAAAAAGACTGTACTGGTACATGGACAGATGCCTATCACGGGTATTGAATAAATGCTGATACAGCGTTACAGAAGCTAGCAGTGTGTGACACGTCTAGTAGTTGGAAACTCGAAGTGTAACTAGTGCATCGCAGTAAGGTCTAATTCTATACAAGTAGGCCAAAAGTGGAACTAGTAGAGGGAGGCATGCGTTACTAGTAAGACACAGTGGTACTTTTGGTAAGGACAACAAGTATATTAAGAAGAATATGGTGGATGGAGACTTAAATGTCCACCGTGTCCCGGTCGGTTGGAGGTCTAACCTCATGCTGTAGGCTGCCGCCCCCAGTTCCTGGCCGATGCCCGAGAGGCTGGCGTCGAAATCGTGCACCAGCCCCGACTCGATGGTGGCGTCGTCGATCTTGAGCACCCAGGCCATAGGGCCTAGCTCCTTGTCCTCGGCTTCCACTTGGGGGGCCGCCAGCTTGCTGCTTCTAGTGGGGGGAGGGGGGGCGAAGATGACGACCGGGGGACGCGAGGACGAGGAGGGGATGGAAGAGAGACGAGGAGGAAGTCCGCCCGGCCTCTTTCTCTCTCGATGAGGGAAACTTGTCCTAGCCTAGCTGGCTAGCCAAGCGAATCCAACCGAGACGCAACTTGTCGCCATAACTCTCCACTTTTAGGTGGGGGGGGGGGAACAAAGTGCTCATTCGGGGCCGCCACAATGTGAAGTTTACAACCCCAAAGTGACGGTCGTGACTCGGACGAAGAAGGCGAGGACGGCGAAGCTCACATGCTAACGGTGGCTAGGCTAGCTAGCTTCAGGAGAGGCTTTCTCCTCCCGGACTCGTCTTGCTTTTTTGTCACCGCCACACTCGGCACAAAGAGTGGTAAGTGATGGAAACCAACCGGGAAAAGGGAAATATATTTGCGATTTATTCCCCCGCACACCTTGCTGCTACCTAGCGGGGCTAACTAGCACCAACTTCCCGCAGCGTTTGAGTCTGTTGTCCGGGGTGCTAGTAGCACCGCCCCCGGTCGCTCCAATCAGCAGGCTGGCTCGCAGTTCTCTCCTCGCCGCCGCGGTCCTTGAGCCAAACCCGAAGGGACGCACAACCGGGCATCAACATGGCCCCTCCAGCGTCTTCCCCATCGCTCGCACTGTGAAGTGCTGCCCCCGCTGTTCCTCCGCGGAATCCTTGCTAGGCTCAGCTTCAGCCTCGGCTAGGAGTGGCCCGCCAGCCAATCGACGTTCTTCTGCTGTGGTTGCTCAGCCAATCAAAGGCGTCCGTGCTTCTGTCATTAACCGCGACCCGCCCCCTTTCCGAGCGACAACACTTGCAAAGTTGACAGCGTAGCATATTCGAGAGGGATTTCTGTCATAAACTAATTCATTCTTTCAAGCGAAAGCAACAAGTCGACAGCCGGGCTCGTCCATGTGTGTTTTAACACCCCATCCCCAAATTTCAGCGATTATGATGAAAACGTGACAATTTTTTTTAAGGGCAAATTGTATACGGGATCTTACCGTCGGTGACTTCCGTCGTGTCGCTGCTGCAGCAGCGCGCGGAAGTTCTCGGTGCAGGGCTGCCAGAACAGCATCGAGTCCCACGGTGGTGGCCTCACACCAGTTAACGAATTCAAGCCGGCCAGGTATGGAGGTCTGACCATGGGCTCATGGCAGCACTGGTCAGAGTGAAAACAGGTGCTACTGCTGTTCTTTCCTTCTGGTGAATGATTGATCCGAGCGGACCCTGGACGAGGTTTGCGGTCAAAGTGTGGAGCAAACTGAGGGGTGGGGGGTGGGGGGGCGGAGGGGGACATGTTCGGGGAGAGTGTCTAAATTGTCTATGCTATTTTAGCTGAAAGGGGGCGGGGACTGCTGCTTCGTTGCATAATAAGAATGAAAAAGAAAAAGAACATGAATTACAAATTCTATTAAATTGCTGCAGTAGAATTGAACAAAACCATGACGATCTGTACAAGTTCTTTATTGTATTGTAAGGTCGGTTTTTGGAAAAACACAGGGCGCATGGGGGGACACAGCGGAGGAATAACAGTGGACAAACTGGAAGGTTACATGACTGGAGAGAAAAAAAGCAGACAAGACAAAGTGACATGTTTGATTTTGTAAAAGAATAATAATCTCCAAGTGTCAAGAAAGCAAAGCTGGGTCGGGGAGGGGGTGGGGTGAAAAATAAAAAAAACATGTGCACACCCCCATGGAGGACTATTTGGAATTTTCCTTTTTTAACATAAAATACATATCCACTGTCGCATTCTGAAAGGCGTGGACATTTTGTTCACAGTCGAAAAAAAAATAAAATTAAAACTCAGATTAAAGAACCTAAAAAAATAAAATGGTGAGTCATGCATTGCCAAGCATGTCTGCCTGTGTACCGCTTATGACTTATCTTTTGTGCCAGTCAGGACCTTTGTGCACTCTATTCTAATCATTAAAAAAAAAAAAAAAAAAAAAGCATCAATAGATCCTTTGAGCCAATGTCGAGGCAGGGACGGGGATGGGTATTTTCTTCATTATCCTTGAGTGACGGGCATGTCCCCTCGTGGAACACACGCATTCCCCTATAGGCCGTCTGATGGCGGCTCGCTGCCGCTGGAGCCTGACTGGGCGCGTTTGATGTACAAGTTCAGCAATTTCAACTGAAACACACAAAGCACAACAAAAACACATAACACTAGGTAGGACTAGATACGTTTTTTTACTTCTTCCTACTCCCTTGAACATAACTGTTGAATGATGACTGATTTCTCTTTCCTTTTTACTATTTGATTTACTTTATTTTCTGTCAAATTATTACTGTATATGTTTTATGTTCAATAAACAAACCAAACCAAAAATATATTTGTCAAAAAAAAAAAAGGGATTGGGAGTGTCTTTGACGCAGGTCATTTGAGTCACATAGGTGTTGAAACTGGGTTTCTGCTTATATTTTGCTGGGTTGCTACTACCTATTATTTAAGAGGACTCAGAGTGGCTTTTTGTAAACATATAACCATAATTGGTATCTGTCACTGGTATGTTTAGCAATGTTTTTTTTATTTTTGGTCAGCTCCATACATCCATTTACATCTACTGCTGATCCTGGGGACTGCATTGTTTTTCTGGGTGACTTCAATGCTAACGTGGGCAATGATGGCGAGACCTGAGGGGTGTGATTAGGAGGAATTGATCAGAACTTGAGGGGTGTTTTGTTACTGGACTTCTGCGAATGTCACGAGTTGTCCATAACGAACACCATGTGTGAATTCACACAAGGGTGTCCATATGTGCAAACGGCGCCAAGACACCCTTGGCTGCAGTTCGATGATCGACTTTGTCGTCTTGTATTCGGGTGAATTTGTAGTCCCGTATTCGGGTTTGCGGCCACACGTTTTGGACCCTTGCTTGAAGAGAGGGGCGGAGCTGTCAACTGATCACCAGTCAGAAAAGGGTGGAGTACCCTCTTCTCAAGGTTGGTGACGAGAACTGCTTTTATTTTGATCGTTTCAAACTTATTTGGCTCGACTGAACTTTTATTTGGAACTTGTGTATTGGTACTGTGACTGCCTTTACTTGGGTAGGTTTCTATTTCCTGCTCCCATCTCACCTTGCTGCTGGAGAGCTGACTCAGGTGCGGCTTGAGGTCCTCACCGATGACAGCGTAAATGGCCACCAAACAGAAGACGCAGGCTTTCCTCACACTGCTCTCAGAGTTGTCGTAACCCTGTGGCCCACACACAAATGCATCACTATCAGTCGTTTGATTAAAATCTCTCTCTCTCTCTCCCCCTCCCTCTCTCGCTCCCTCCTTCGTTTCCTCCCTCCCGCCATTCCTCCATCACCTGTATAAGTCCCGGCACAATCTCGGGCAGCAGTCCACCAAGGCCGTCACGGGGGATCCTCTCCACCACCTTGGTCTGCATCTTGATGGCGGCCAGGTTGATGGGGTAGTCAGCCGACTGGATGATGGGGCACAGGACCTTGATGCACTGTTCGGGGCTGATGGACAGCGCCAGCATGGCCGCCGTTTCCTCCGCTGCCCGTACCACCTACGCCCAAACACAAACAGGTGATTGGCTACTGGAAAATTGTATTTATTTATTTATTGGGGCAGTATGCAGGCAGTTCCAAATTTCGAGTTGCGTGCCTTCAGCGAAGTACCATGTGCCACATCGTGCTGGGCGGCCCTGAGCTCGATTTTTAGCTCTATAAATGAGTCCTCTGTAAATGGTTTGTTTACCTCCTTGTGGGGGTCCTTATGTGCCTCCAGGGCCTTCATGATGGTGAGCTCAGCATAGTTTTTGAACCGCCACGGCTGCTTGCTGAGAATTTCCCGCAGGACCCGCAGAGCCAGCGTGCGGATCACGTGCTGTGTGGAGAGGTGTGAATGAATTGTGAATCATCAATTGGATTGAAATTTTTTGGATGAGCAAAATGAAATATTTAGACGTCAATAACTATTATATATGTTACACTGATAGAAATAATAATAATAATAATAATAATAATGCATTTTATTTAAAAGCGCCTTTCATGCCACCCAAGGACACTGTACAGACAATAAGAAAATACAATGTAAAAATTAGTAAACGAGATATTATATAAAAACAGGACATAAAATCATAAAAACATAGGAAATGGAAGAGCTATGTGTTGTAGGCAATCCTGAACAGGTGTGTTTTTAGACGGGACTTGAAAGTGGAAAGAGGTGTGCAGTTTTGGAGGTCCGGAGGTAGGTTGTTCCAGAGCTTTGGAGCAGCGTGACTGAAGGCTCTGGCTCCCATGGTGCTCAGTCGGGCAGGGGGCACTGACAGGCGGAGGGAGGACGAGGATCTGAGGGAGCGAGAGGGGATATGCACCTGGAGAAGGTCGGATAGGTAAGGAGGGGCCAGGTTGTGGATGGCCATATATGTATATAGAAGCAGTTTGTAATTGATGCGATGTTGAACAGGGAGCCAGTGAAGCTGTTGGAGAACGGGGGTGATGTGCTGCTGGGAAGATGTTTTTGTGATGATGCGAGCAGAGGCGTTTTGGACCAGCTGGATTTTATGAAGGGACTTTTGAGGTAGGCCGAAGAGGAGAGCGTTGCAGTAATCAAGGCGGGATGTGACAAGACTGTGGACAAGAATAGCAGTGGTGCGGGGGGTGAGGGAAGGGCGAAGTCTGGTAATATTGCGGAGGTGGAAATAAGCAGTGCGGGTGATGGTGTTGATATGCGAGTGGAAGGTGAGCATGCTATCCAGGATGACACCCAGACTCTTAACCTGGGGGGAGGGGGACACTAGGGAGCTGTCAATGTTGAAGGAAAAACTGTTTACTTTGGATAAAGTGGATTTGGTGCCAAGAAGGAGGACTTCAGTTTTATTAGTATTTAATTTAAGAAAGTTTGTTGTGAACCATGTTTTGAGTTCGGAGAGGCAAGAGGTGAGGGAGGGGGGTGGGAGTATGGAGTTTGGCTTGCAGGAGAGGTAGAGCTGGGTGTCATCAGCAAAGCAGTGAAAGTGGATATTAAATTTGCGGAGGATATGGCCAAGAGACAGGAGGTAGATGATGAAGAGAAGGGGACCTAGGACAGATCCCTGTGGTACACCTGTGGTGACTGGGGAGGGCTTTGAGGTGAAGGATTTGAGCTGGACAAACTGAGTGCGGCCAGTGAGGTAGGAGTGGAACCAACTGAGGGGAGTGTGGGAGAGACCAATGGAGGAGAGTCTATTGAGGAGGATAGGGTGAGAGATTGTGTCAAAGGCAGCGCTCAAGTCTAAGAGGATGAGGATGGAGACTAAACCGGAATCAGATGCTATGAGGAGATCATTCACAATACGGATTAGGGCAGTCTCTGTGCTGTGGCGGGGGCGGAAACCGGACTGAAAGGGTTCATAGAGAGAGTGAAGGGACAGGTGGGAGTGGAGTTGAGCAGCAACAGTTTTTTCAAGGATTTTCGAGATAAATGGAAGGTTGGAGATGGGGCGGAGGTTATCAAAGTTGTTGGGGTCAGAGCCATGTTTTTTCAGTGTGGGGGTGATAGCAGCAGTTTTGAGGAGTGATGGGACAATACCAGAAGAGAGTGAGGAGTGGATAATAGCAGATATGAGAGGAAGCACAGAAGGAAGGCAGGATTTAACAAGGGATGAAGGGAGGGGATCAAGCTGGCAAGTGGTGGGCTTGGATTTGAGTATGAGGTTGGATAATTCAGCAGTCGTTGGTGGAACAAAACTGGAGAAGAGATGACAAGGAGAAGAAGGTTCAGATGGGGGGGGAGCAGGCAGGTTTTGATGGAGTTGGTGATGGATCTTAAGGATTTTGTGATTGAAGTGTTCCATTATGGAGTTGCAGGTTGCTGTGGAGTACAGGTGGAGGGGGAGAGAGTTTGGTGGCCGGAGGATTTTGTTCATGACGGAGAAGAGAGTTCTTGAATTTCCTTCGTTGGAGAGGATGAGGCCGGAGTAGTAGCTGGATTTGGTTTGTGCAATTTGGTCCTTGTATTTAGTGATATGGGTAGTGTACATGTCCTTATGGATGGTGAGACCGGTTTTCTTATAGAGTCGCTCAAGTTGGCGGTTTTTTGATTTCAATGATCTAAGAGCGGGTGTAAACCAGGGGGCAGATGTAGAGAATGAAGCAGTCCTGGTCTTCAGGGGGGCGAGAGAATTTAGAATATTTGTGAGGCAGGCATTGTAGTGAGCGGTGAGGTCATCCGAGTTTGAAAGGGCGTCTGGGGGCGGGGAACGGTCGATAATGGAGCAGAAGGTGTCAATGTTGATATTTTTGGTATTACGAAAAGAAATGAGGCGGGAGGTTTTGATTGTAGAGAGACGGAGTACGATGTTAAAAGTGAGGAGGAAATGATCGGTTTCAGGAAAAACATCAGCAGTGGGCTTGGAGGGGGAGAAGCCAGAGCAGCAAACCAAGTCCAATGTGTGGCCTTTGATGTGGGTGGGGAAGTCAGTAAGACAGTGTATCGCGAGGCTCTCCAGGTAGGATGTGAAGTCTCTTGTGAGTGGCAGGTCGGGGTTGTCCATGTGAATATTAAAATCTCCCAGCAAAATTAAATTTGGCGAGAGAGTGGATAAGTGTGTGATTAAACTGGAAAATTCATTGATGAAATCGCTATGTGGCTTCGGGGGGCGATAAACTGTGGCAATGATGGTTGGCGTGGGTCCAGGGAGTTTAAACACCATGCATTCAAAAGAGCTTGATGCAGGAACGGAGACTGGTAAGACTTTCCACTTCTCGCGGTGGATTACCGCGAGGCCTCCTCCACGGCCGTTGCCACGGGGACGGCAGATGTAAACAAAGCCGGGAGGAGTGGAGTCATTCAGAGCAGCGAAGTCGTTTGTTTGTTGCCAGGTTTCTGTTAAAACGAGGAAGTCAAGTTTGCGTTCGGCGAGGACGTCTTGAATGAGGTGACCCTTGTTCGTAAGTGAGCGGATGTTCAGCAGTCCAAAGTTGACAGCGGAGGTGTCATGTTTGATGGCGGCAGTGCTGTTAGCCGACCTAGCCAGGCGGGCTACTGCATAGTAGTTGGTGTTGCGGCCGCGGTTTCTGGGAGGACGTCGAGAAGTGGACCAGGTCGAGTTGATTGAGCCAGGATTTTTGTAGTCAACATGTCTACGCGACCCGCGGTGAATGTAGCGACGTCGAGGCAGGCGAGCGATGTCAGGATGATGGTGCAGTTCCGGCGGTGGGGGCTCCGGTGCAATCCTCCGGATCCGGAGAAGATCCGCGACAGAATAGTGGAGTAGTCCTGTCACTGGATGATGGCAGAACGTCAGAAGTATCGGAAATAACCCAAAGGCGGCGAAGTTGTGCCGCCCCATGACGAGGGAGAAAGGCCGGTGCGGTGACAGCCGGTAAGTTTAAGCTACCGGCGTTAGCCCGTGGACTAAGTTACGATTTGGGGTTTGATTGATCGGGTGAAGCTATGATTTGTTACATCAATCACAGTCCAAACAGTCCAAAAACAGAAGGGCAAAAGAAAAATCAGAAGAAATATCTGAAAAGTTTTGGAAAAGTTTGGAGTGAGAAGCGGCGACATACACGCCAGCGTCCTCTCACCCCGGAAGTCGAATTCAATGTATTTTTAGAATATCAGAACTAAATAACATGAAATGAGATTTTAATTATGAAAATAAAATATTTAAAGTCAATATTTCAATTAAATAAATGGGTTCCATTGTTAGAGATGATTAAATATATTAATGTATTTAATTCTCCAAATTAAATCCACATTGAATGGGGAAACAAAATATTTGCTAGTATATTAAAATCAAGATTGCATTTAATGTTAACATAAAATAACTAAATACTAATTTCATTAATTTATTTTAACATTAGTTTAGTTAAAATAAAATTGGTGATATTTATATAGAAAAAAAAATCAGCATTTAAGGGATTTCTTTTAAATATGACATTAGAATTCACCTAAATTTATGGTACATTTTATTTGATTTTATATAAAACCATTTAGTGATTAAAAAAAAAAGTATATTATATATATACACACACACACACTCTGCGCAAATTTGATGTTTGGACTTAAGAATTTTGCATCATCTCAGGATGACGACTCAAATTTCAGATTCTATTTTTGTTTTTCATCCGCCCCGCCATGCACTTGGAAAACCAAATCCAACTTTTGTCAAAGCTCATCCGAGTGCGTCTGGGGCCTACCTCTCTGTCACCCATGGTCTCCAGGAGCAGCAGCAGGATGGTCTTAAAGTGCTCGTCCCACACCTGCAGCATGTTGTCATGAATGAGCTTGAGCAGCTCGCCGAGTGCCGCCTTGCGCTCCTCCACACGCTCGTTATGATTGGACAGCTCTTTTAGCAGCTCGCCCATCAGCTCCGACTGGTCCAGGCTGCCTTCTGCTGACCCTCAAAATGGAGGAGGAGATGTAAACAAAACTCACGGCGCTGTATGACAGCATTTCCTCTGTCGCCGAGTTTTATGAATAAAGAAGCCAAAACGAAAGCGGTGCAAATGAGTGCATTTCTTTCCCCTTTTTACCGTCCGTGAGCTGCTCCGCGTCGTCCACGCTGCCGTCTTTACGGCCGGGCTTGAATGGAGAGTCCGCGAAGAGCTTACGGGCCCCCCGGGGGCTGGAGGAGAGCAAGGGTGTGTTGAGGAGAGAGGTCTTGTTGTCCAGAGCCGTGCGTCCGCCGTCGGCGGGGTCGGCCGCACGGCCGTCCACGGCGACGCCCTCCTGGAGCTGATCGTTCATGTCCTCTTGGCTGCGCACGCTGAAGTTCTGAATGGCTTCGGTGACGCCCTTCAGAGAGCTGTAGATGTCCTCTGAGTTCATGTTCTCCGTGTCGTAGTCGAATGCACTGCGAAGCAAGCGCCAAAGGAAAGTTAGACTCAGCAGCTGTTCATCGACTAAAACGGTCCAAACGGTGAATGAACGTTTAGGGAAGCCGATATCACTCATTGTGTGAGCAATCGGCGCATCCCTAATTTACTAAAAATTTAAATGACCATTATGTTCATTTATATTTTAACATGTATTAAGATTTATAAAAATTATGGCTAATACCGTATTGGCCCGAATATAAGATGGTGTTTTTTGCATTGAAATAAGACTGAAAAAGTGGGGGTCATCTTATATTGGGGGTCTAGACATTATACCCAGTCACGACGCTAGATGGCGCCATATATCATTGAAGCGAATGCTGAACTTGACTCCCCAGGCCAAAGCGAACCCGTCACGAAGAATAAACATAAAAATAGCGGTAGCACGAAGAAGAAAAATAAAAAATAGCGGTAAGAAAGAAAAGAGAAGAAAATAATAGAAGAGATAACACAAAATGGAGAAACGTAGCGACAATCTGAAGAAAAGAGGGTCGAAGATCGGCCAGGTTAACCGGCAGCTGAGGAGAAGTTAGGATGTCATTTACATTTCAAAAACCAGAAGCCATTCATTTACGAATGTGATTGCACTTTAGTTTACATATTTAAATGTTCAGATATTAAGATTTGAATGAAGCAAAATAACATGCTTTTCCTCTCAAATATATTGTTAGAATCATTTGTTTCAGATGTACTGTCATTATTTTCTGTATAAAAATTAATTTGGTGTTCAAAAAGTCTTTTTTCAAACTTGAGTCTTGAAAAAGAGGGGGTCGTCTTATAATCAGGGCCGTCTTATACGGTAATTTAATTGATTGATATCTTTATATTATATAATAGATAGATCCCGGTAGTTTGACTTTCCCTTAATCAACTGTTACCTTGGTGAGGGAGTGTTCTGTGAGGTGTTGGTGGGGGATGTCACTGGGCTGGACCAACTCGCCGGAGAGCGAGGGGTGTGTCGTGTCAGAGGGCTGCCTATCGTCGCCTGGAGGTGGGGGGTTAACAAAAGCAATGTCAGCTTTGGGATAGCATGACGTGGTGAGGACTCGAGCGGCGGTTGTGCGGCGCGGCACCTGGGCGACGTTGCCCGTGTTCTTCAGGTGGTTCTGGAGCAACTTGGTGGCTCCGTCCTGGAAGGTCTTGGGCAGCGCTGCCAGCAGCATGGTGAACTCGGGCGTGTTGAGCTGGAAGAGGGCGATGAGCACAGCCTGGGCCGCCTGCGATGCCACAAAGCACATCAGGTAAGACAGCGGCGGCCCAAAACCTCCCCCTAGGGAATGGAGGCGGCGAGCCCCGCGCGCACCTTTCTGACATCTGAGCTCTTGGGGTCGGTGGTCCAGGTGATGATGCGTGAGACAGCCAGCCGAGTCTCACTGGAGTTGACGAAGTCGGGAGCTTCCATCTGCAGCGTCAGAGTCTCGATGTAACGCAGAATGGCCACCTTGACCTGCGGCGACACACAGTGACACACACATTTAGCTCGGGAGGGAGGCCCTGTGCAACTTCAAAACACGAAAATTGAAATGACAAAATCAGTATGAAAGAAAAACACATTTCCAAAAAGGTGACTTTGGGTTTTGTGACTTTTTTTTTGTTATTGCCTGTAGGTGGAACGTGGTTGCAAAGTCAAATTAATGACTCCAAAACAGGCAGACTGTGTTTTTGTCGGCATGGCTTCTCGAGACTTTTCTGTGGAACTACATAAAAATAGACTTGTCGGCCAATTTTCATACTGCTAGTGAGAGTGACACATGGGGCTGAATTTTTAACTGAGTTCTGTGTTTTCCGACGAACCTTTGACAAACGTGAGACAGACTTTTCTAGCATACTCCACTCACATGCAATGACAAACGCTTTCATGTTTTGCAGTTTTATTGCATCGATTGATCGAGTGTACATGATTCAAATTTTGTAGCTATTGGACAAAATGCCAAATTGAGCCTCAAATGGCCGCTTTGTGTCAAAATGGTGTATTTTTGGCCACGGTTTCTTGAAACTTTTGGGGTTTTTTTTTATGTAGGGCAACCAAATTTCATGTTCCCAAAGTGTGCTGGGAACCCTACAACTTCCCACTTCACGACTTAAGCGCAGCACACTGTTGCTCCCCCCCGGAGCACACTGACCTGGCAGGAGCGTCTCCAGGCGGCGGCCTGCTCGTCTAGTGAGCAGGCGTGGCGCCGTGCCCTGGGGGGGAACAATTTTACCCCGGACCCTCCCCTGCCGCGCCCGCAACACAAGCTCCGCACAGGCTTCAGAGAGAAAGAGGAGAAGCACCGCGTCAAGTCAGCAGAGTGTGAGGGGAGGGGTAGGGGGGGGGGGGGGACAGTTTAGTAGAAGAGGATGGTTTGGGGCGCCGTCTGCGCTGTGCCGCCAGGTGGAATCTTTAAATGCAGTGAGGCTGAAAGTTAATACAGTGGTGCGCTGACTTATGACAATGACTCATCTCAAATTGTCTTTATTCATTGAACTGAAAGGAAAGTCCATTAATCCGTTTCAGCACCCCCCCCAAAAAAAATTTCTAATACGAAAAATAGCACTCTACCGGAAGCCCAAGTGCCACTGAATTAATAAATGCAGTGAGAGGGACGTGTAGCAGGAAAGAGGGAGGTGGAAGTGCAATGGAGTGATACCAAAGAACCTCCTCAAAGAGAGGACTTGTTGAGAAAAGAGAGCTTTTGACAACTGGTACTCTGGTTACCGCCAGCAAGCTTCCCTCCCGACACCAACACTCAAACACACACACAAACTTTGTAGATTTTACCTTGAGGTTGGGGGTCTGTGTTTGGTCCACGGTGAACCTCATGAGGATGGTGAACTGGAGGTCGTTGGGGAAGGATTCCCTGCAAGGAGAAAACGACTTAAAAAAAAACCAAGAAAAAATGCTGGTGCTAAAGTGTGTGTGTGTGTCTTCTCCACTGACCGTGTCACATCCAGCGCCCTCTGGACCTTGGCTTGCACTGAGCCCAGCAGGTCGGCGCCCATCTTCTTCAGCAGCTGGGTGAGCAACACGAACAGCCAGTCCTGAAGGTCCTCCTTGTGGACCAGGATGAAGTCCACCAAGGTCTCCAGGAACATGCTGAACACCTGACAACAGCCATCTCGTTACCTCTGCACCCCGCATCCTAGACGCATAATTTTCCCGCCAGACGCCCACTTCCAAATAATGTGCGTTTTTGGGACGCAAAGGAAATTTCTCCGTCAAAAATAAATAAATAAATACAAGAAAAAAACTGCGGTAAATCTTTTTTTCCAGCAATGATCGCGGTTTGATAATCGCCGCCGTTGTTGTTTTGATCTCGCGTGACGAGATTTCCATTCTCGCAAGACGAGATTGGAGAGATCGGCCTTCACCGCGTGGAAAGCAGACGATTGCCAAGTCGAGTAACGTTAAAACAAGTGTTGAGAAAAAGTGTTGCGAAAGTTCATTGCAGAGATATCACAGAGGAAGCGGCTGAAGTTGGATAGTTTTTTTGCGATAATAATCTTGTATGCCTGAATTATTTAAATTTTTGCAGCATTTGTTGATAAGAAATAACCCTATTATCAATGTATATTGTTGTTTGTGCTATTGTCATATGCAATTGAATAAGTAGACCATTTCAGAATTCAAAATTTGGGACTCTCTAAATGCATAATGGGACTCATACTTTTCTGATCAGAGAGTCCCTGGGACTCGCAGGGCTCAAACTGTAAAATTATCACTGTGACAATACACAAAAAATCAATCAATCAATAAATAAACACACCCAGTTAAGGTTGGCTCCTTTCGCCCCCTACTCATGAAAACCAGTGATTACTAGTACACGGACACCATTGAATCGTATTGCCATCTCAAGTCCCTTGCTGATCAAAACAGCAGTACGTACCAAAAAAATTCAAGTGCAGAGTCATTGCATATGTTGTGTAAACGGGACTGCACATTATATAGCAATGGCGCGCTTGAAGACGCTTAGTCTTAGCCGAACATTTGGCAGAAGGCGCTCCTGCCATCCGATTACCTTCACGTCACTAGCAGCCAATCGCCACAAGACACGCCACCAAAGGGCGTCTTTGAGACACTCCGGTCGTGCCAATGCCGTAGGAAAGGTCACACACACACACACAAATCAGCTTTTTGTCTCCAAGTTGTCAGGAAGTGACACTAGCCGAGTTTTACGTTACTATCCATCGGCAACGCTCCCATCAAACAATAACCCAAAGTGACTCGTAAGGGGACGCGTATCTTTCGGGGAGGCAAGCAGTGGGTTTTCTGAAGAACAAACAGACTTACTCTCTGCGGATTTCCAGGGGCCAGCAGCGGCAGCATGGAGAAACACAAGAGACACGCTGGTTAGAATCCAAAAGAGACAACTTTATAGAGTCAAACGTCTGGAACTGGGATGTTTTGCACGGAAGAGATGGAAGAAGGAACCCGAAAAAAATAAAATAAAGGGGAATGAGGTGGGAAGGGGGGATGGGATGCGGTACCTTGAAGGAGGCTGAGCTTATACCGGATTCTGCCGTGCCGTACACCCTGCCGGAGTCTCGCTGAAATTCATTCAAATCATAAAAAGGTCAAAAAAATCCAAGGAAAAAAAAGGGGAGGCAGCGCGGGAAGAGGGACCCATGCAGGTTAGATTGAGGGCAGGGTTTGAAAAAAAGAAAAGAAAAAAATGGCAGCCTGACTAGTTCTCTAGAATTCTGAGGAAGAAAACAAACCGTCCAGTGAGGTCACACGCGCGCTCTGGCATGGCATGCTGTGAGAAAACCGCATGCCTTGTTGCTTTGTTTATGTGCGCGTCATGCATTGATGGTGATTAAACCATTTATTCTGCTGCGGGTCAAAGTGACCCAGAGTTTGAAGGGCACCACTGGTTTTGGGGTGAAATTTCCGGATGAACCTAAAATACTGGTGAGCCTCATTTGACCTTTTCTAAACTTCTGAATGTCCAAGTCTTCTGTTGGTTCAATGCTTGTTGCTCTCCAACGAGGAATTGAAGGGCAAAATTCACAACAGATGTTTGAGCCATGAAATTTCCCAAGGCGATCCAGTTTCACGCCTTTCTGTGACTCTTCCAGTCTTTTCTGTATCTGTTACAAGATGTTGGTTGACACTATGCCTCAGATAACTGTTGTGAATTTTGTCAATTTCGCAGGAGAGAAATACTGGTGTGTCCTCCTTGTTTTTGGGAAGGCAGAATCCGGTACAGTGAAGAATGGTGGGAAATTAAATGATGGATTTGTGCATTTTTAACGAGTGTGCGAGTGTGTGTGAGCGTGAGACGTGCACACCACATGCCAACCATACCTTGCTATGCGGGTCTGCAAACATGCGGGTGAAGATCTCACATAGCCTCTTCAACTCCACGCGACTGCAAATTGTAATTGATAGAAAAACATTTTAAAATTCAGAAATAAGGAATGTGGAATAGGTCCTGAGAGTCCACAGGTCTGGTGCAGGATTGTTGGACGCACCTGAGGGTGCGCTGGTTCTTTAGGAGGGCCTGGAGTCCCAGTAGACCCTCCTTCCTTTCGGACCAGTTGGCGCTGGCGCAGCGGTTCAGCACCTGGACAGTTCACAAATATTGGACACATCACACATTGATAATGCCTTGGCCGGGGTTGAATTTCCCGTGCTGTCCTTCCGTCCATCGCACACAGTCCGACGGAGGGTCGAACCTCGGCCACGTCTTCCGTCTGCCTCATGTACGTGGGTATGGCGCCGCCGTTTCTGGAGCTGTAGGATCTCTCGGAGCAGGCGCTGGACGCGTCGCTGTTGGCGTCGTCGTCGGAGTACATGCTGTAGTTCTCGTACCGTCGCCGCGCTGGCTTCTTCTGCGGGACACGTAAAAATTACGGCAGAAGAACTGGGCAGCAAATGACAGCAGCACCATCGCATTCTGCATGTGCTGCATTTTCCTTTAGAAACTCAAACACTCACTGGATAATCACCAAACTAACGCTCAGCTGTTTCAACCCTAAGAACTGTTTCACATTTTCTGTTACGTTGTCAAAATTTGCTTCATGCAAGTGACTGATCATCCTATTGAGTAATTTCTTTGTGCGGACGGCAACTGCGGAAGGGAGTCCTTCCAACTTGGATGATTATCAAATGCCCGAAAGAGATATAAAGGCACATTAAATGAGATAAACAGGCACAAATGACAATATGCGCTAAGCCAATTTCATGCCAGCTAATGCTAACGTTAGCGCACATCCATCGGTAGCAGCAGCAGGAATTCAACTTAATAAAACCAATACTATACATCAAATGGCAATGGCGCTCACCTCTCATGGATGCACACTGGAACAGCAAAAAATAAATTTAAAAAAAAAACCCGTCTGTCCCACACTAATTGCTTAACAACCTGCTGGTCGTGCGGGTCACTCTCGCTCTCCCCTCCCGCTCGACCGGCAATGGATTTACACTTATCTCAACAAGTCATTTTGGTCTGAAGAAAGTTGGAAATCCGCCAATCGATGGAAAATTCTCATGCCTGCTGCCAAGAACTATACGTTCCAGCTAAAAGGGCAGTGGTCTTCTGAGTAGTAAACACACACACACACACAAACAAGGCAAGACTACACAAAACTAAAGGTACAAGGCAGGGAAAAAAGAGGCTGACCTTAGATCGCATGTCTCCCAACAGCTGACAGCATTAAACAAGAGGTAGAAGCAAACTTGGTTAACACACACACTCACACACACAAACATGGTTGTTGTGGTTTTCATACCAAGGCGTCCGCAAGTGCCTCTTCCACGTCCGAGCCAGTGTTGAGGACTCTCATGGCGCTGACCGAGGATGACAGGCGGCTGGACTGACCCATGCCGAAACTTGAGCCTATTTAGAAAGCAAATGGGACGGACGTGAGGAAAAATGAGGAGCGACTGAGGAAATGGGGCCGACGTGCTTTGGATAAAAATTAAAAAAAACACATCAGTGATGACAACTCATCCATGATCAAACTCAGTTCATGTTATGACTGATTAGATGACATTTGAGGACAACGTATGACTTGAAAGAAAAACTGGAAGATGGCGTCAGTGTCCACTGAGATTGGATCTGCAGTTGGGTTCAGTATAGCAGCGTTGAGGAGATGCGTCACATCTGTGTTGCATTTCTCTTTAAGAATTTATTCGTGAAAATTGAAAATGTTTGAAGATTTCATTTTTCTATGAATTGCTGAACTACGATCGGGGTGCGCAAAGGTCACAATGGTTTCGGAGGTTGTTCGCATCTTTGTTGCATTTTGTTGAGAATGGTTGACATGGAGTGGAAAGACTGATAAACACTCATTTGACGCATTTTGGATGGATTTTGAGCTTCACAAACTCACTGCTATCTATCCTGAGCACAACTGACACTGTTTATAACACGGTGGGGAGGAAACATGCGATTCCACTGGAAAGCTCTGCCATCCTAAATGCAAAATCAAATCAAGAAAAAAAAAAAAAGCAAGAAGAAAACAGAAAAGTAGCAGCAAAGAAAAGAAAAAGAAGCGAAATCAAGGCCGGCTGGGTGGGTTGGTTGGTTGTGGTACGAAGATCAAGTAGAAGTTACTCAGCCTTCACCTGCGGCCCCGAAAGCATCGGGTGTGTGGAGAGCTCCTGTGGAGCGAGAGTAGCTCCGCGTGGCTGCAACCCAGATTCAAACACACACACACATATAGATACATAATTTACATTAGCCCCCTGCGCTCCTCCATGCTAATGGCTTGAGCAGAATCGGAAAAGTCCCCCAAAAAAAACGTGCAAGTGATTTGGGTTGTTTTGCTGTCAAATTTCCACTTCTCCAGGGTGGGGCGGCAGGCAGTTGTGCGGGGGGCCGGCTACTGCTACTCACCAAGGGGCGTGAAGGAGCGTACGGGGCTGGTGTCCCGGCTGCTTTCCCTGCTGGCCTCTCGGCTGCAGCCCTGACTCATACTGGGCCGGGGAATACGGCTGCCCCGGGCTGAGCCCAGGGCGGGGTGGTTTCAAGAGTGTGGCAAAAAAGAAGGAGAAGGAAGGAGAAGATTGTGAAAGACAACGAGGACAAACATGAGGAGGAGAACGTGACGTACATAAATGGAAGAAACGTGCACACGGGTCAACTTCCAATTCAGAGGACCAATTTCTGATTGCCTGTGTTCATTCTTTTAGCCACGCCAACACAAACAAAGGTATTTTGTTGTCTCCATAGTTGAATGGATCTCTGCTTTCAGAGAGCACAGAAATCAAAAGGCAGGTGGCTAACCAAAGAGCCTTATAGGACCCCACTTTCAATGCCCGTTTTGGTTGGAGAATAACGAGGTGTGCAAAGATCACCGTGCTTGATAAATAAGCTACCTTCACTCGGTGGCGAGCGACTTCATTAGGTATACCTGCACCTCGTGCGGTCTACATATAAATGAAAAGGCATGGGGGCTAAGAACAGAGTCCTGTGGAATGCCACTTACAACAAGAGCATGAATTCTGTATATTTAAAAATGTCATTTTGACTCCACACAGGATTCCCAGTGATTGCCGAGCCTTTTGCAGAAGTTTCGACTTGGGAGTGACATCTCTTTTTCTTGACATCTTATTCAAGGGTGCAAGCACACTCCAGGCAACTTTAAATACCTGTGTTAATGTCAATGGAAGCTGAATCGCACTTGAAACCCATCAATGCAGTTTTTCAAAAAATGATTTGTGATTGATCGCTGGTAAAACTCTCTGTGCTCACACTGAACACCATGTCGTCAGCGCCCTGGGAAAAACGCACATCCATTTGTTCTTTTTCTTCTGAGTTTTACGTGAATGGGATGTCCGAAACAAATGTGTATTTTCCACAGGGTAATGACAATATTCCTTCTGCATAATTGTTTTTGGCCATCACAGAATAAGTACAAAGGAAGTGAGATGAATTAAAGGGGTGGCGGGAAGGAGGAACGGAAGGATGGATGATATCGAGCCAGTCAGGATGAATCGCAGCAATGAAGATGAATTGATGGAAAGCAAGAACGCTCATTTGTTGACACAGAGACGCAAAGACCATGCATTTGTATTGCCATCGGTGGACGGTGGAGAGCGGATTGGGACGACGAAGAGACGGATGGTCGATCACAAAGTTCAGGCATTGAGCAGGGTGGGAGAGTATACCGACTTACCTCCTCTGCTGGCGCCATTGTAGACAGAACTAATGCTGGAGGGAGCTAGAGAAGCGAGAAGTGGAAAAGGGAAAGGAGGGCAGAGAGGGAGCAGGAGGGTGTGAAAACATTTGAGGCCCCGGAAAGGAATTTTTTTTTGACAGATCTTACTATCAGGTTTAGGGCCCCCCCCCCCAAAACAAAACAAAACAAAAACACTGTCAGGAGAGATAATGGCTATAGGTCAAAAGGTCATTTTATGACATGAACCACCTCCACTTTTTAGCCAAGGTGTAACCATTTCAAATTTGATTTCTTTGTTCAATATTACGCTTCAGGGCAGATAATGTGAATACTTTTGCACAAGTTTTCTTATTTGTACATATTTGCACGAGTCTAAAATATTTTTTAGGTTGTCGTCGTCATGGATTATGAGGAGCATTTCCCCCGAAAATATGTACGGTGCGCTCTATATATGAAAACTGTTTTAAAATCGGCCATTCATTGAAGGTGCACCTTATACTTAAATGCACTTTGCCTTATAGTGCGGAAAATACCGTAATTTAAATACATTTTGGGGAAAAAGTAAAACAAAAAATTTGCAGCAAGGGAAGCGCAAAGAATGCTCTCTGGCACTCACCGACAGACAATCGTGTCGGGGAAGAGTCTCTGGAACATCCTTGGCTACGGGGGATGCGGCTCCGCCTGCGCCCGTCCCCGGCGGTCCCAGGCAGCACCCGGTGGGCCGACGAGCTCATGGTACTTAGCGCCGTGGTGGTCAGCACGCGGCCGGGGGAGCCGCTGCGGCTCCCAGCTTTGAGAAAATGCCAAGTCAGGTGAATGGCAGCCAAATCAAGAGTATTGACAGTAATGTAACCATCCGTCATGTATGCAACCCAACTTCCCATCTGTCTGGAAAGCAGATAAATGAGAGCAACCACCACACACACAATTTATATGCTATTATTACCTGTTTGAACGAGTCATCTATTTTAGTTCGCCATTTATTTTTCTTCAATGTATTTTTTAAGGCATCCAGCGACTAATTTGGGCACAGTGTATGCTGCTGTTTTGGGTTGCAGCAGCCGGTAAGAAATGAGATCGTAACTACGTATTTGAGCAAAGCGTCAACTTGAAGGATGTTTTTCATTTTCATAAGGGGATTCTTAAAGCACATGGCGAATAATTTGGGCAAGTCACACCACCATTGGAGATTTGATTTCCTTTTACGACCCCGTTTTGCCCTGTGATAACTTGGAATAGGAGTGTGGTGAATACATCGGTGATCCACACAAGCACCCCAACATGCATTGGCCAGGATGTGAGGAAGAGGAAGAAATTTAGGTGACCATCAGTGCGAAGAAAGGGAGACAAAAAAAAAAAGGGTAGGAACCAAATAAAGTCAAAAAAAGAACACGAAGGAGGCATTAAGACTCTTACCACCGGCAGGGTTAGGAGACTGAGATCCTGAGCCATCGAGTTGGGGAGGGGGCGGGGGGGGGGGGGTGAACAGCAGATTAAACTAAGGTGGATGTTGGGAAGATTGGAGAGAAAGCGCCGCGATGGAATGGATGAATTGAATTCAAATGTACTCCACAAAATAACGGAGCTGGGCACAACTGGGGTGCATGTTGGGACATGAAAGCACACCATGAGAAAATGTCCAAATTAAATTTTAAAAAATGCACTATTGTCAATGCATGATTAGATGTCAGTTTAGTTTGTCCGTTGGGCTGGCTCGCTATTGTTGCTGTAATAATGTTGCTTGGAGTGTCTGGAATCATGTTGTGATTTCCCCGGCAAAGCCAGGCAATGAAACATTGCATGCAAAGAAACACAAACACAAGTACAAAGTGGAACCTCTAAAGTGGAATGCTCCAAAATATGGCTGAAAAATACATTTCAAAAGATGAGAAAAATGTTGAAAGTTTGAGTGTCTCTAAAAAGTAATAAATAACTGCAAGTTTTTGCAAAGGAGCAGCCTAAGTAAGACTACAGCGTACACTGTCACTTACCGATATCTGGTCACTAGTTATTTTTACACTTGTGTCAACTTTTTACACAACATCCATCCATTAATTGAGCCGCTTATCCTTCGGAGGGCGCGCTGGAGCCTATCCCAGCTGTCTTTGGGCAGAAGGCAGGGTACACCCCAAACTGGTTGCCAGCCAATTACAAGGCACAAAAAGAAAACATTCATACTCACAGTCACGTCTAAGGACAATTTAGAGTCTACTATTAACCTACCATGCATCTTTTTGGAAAGTGGGAGGAAACCGGAGTATTTGGGGAAACACGCGGGCACCGGGCGAACATGTAAACTCCACACAGACAGGCCGGAGCCCGGATTCGAACCCTGGACCTGAGGTAGACGTCCTAACCGTGTGACTACCGAATGTATAATTTACATTCACAAAAACCATAGATGAACATTAACCCCATATTTAGTAATTCATATTAACAAGTCAAATGATTACAAAACAAAAAACAACAACAAAAAACAAAAAAACACCTGAATGAGAGCTTAGCGTGTGACCACCATTCCCACTGTGGAACACAGTAACACACGCACACATTTTGACAAACAGTATCTGACTCACACAGAATACCTGGTGTGCAATCGGATTCGTCGGAACCTGAAGGCACAAAAACATGGCCGCTGCTGTGAAGCTAACAGATATCGAAACCCCGCAAACACACACACACACACGCGCGTGCAAAAGTTGTTCCTTGAGAGAGGTAACATACGTTGCGACTGGGAGACCATCTTGGTGCGGCTGCGTCCCCTCGAGTCCACGTGGCTGGAAACGCTGCTGGCGGGCGTCAAGGGCTGCTTGGTGCGCACACGTCCTGGAAGGAGGCAACACGCTTGGGAACACACTCCACCAAACATGGCGAGATTACGGTGAGCGTTAGCTTTAGCGTGTAGCGCCACAAAAAAGGCGCACTGGAGAGCTAAAGGTCAGATAGCTAATGGTGGGTAAAGCCACAGTGAAGCGCACGAGCCTCTTTCACACCGTCTGCGAGAAAGGAATGCCAGAAAGTTGGAACAGGGGTTGTGAAGCTCAACACCTGACATTCACTTCTGTAGCGTTGAAAGCAATTGTTGCTGTCCGGATGTGGCAATTTTAGGGAAGCGCTGCGTAAAAGGGGCTTCGTGTAAGCAGTAGCTCCTTTCACATTGCCCACAGGAGAAGCCATTTTGTCGCCTTTTTCCGCATTGCGTTATTAAGCGGCACCAACACAGACCAAGCGGACCAAGTTGAAATGGACATTTTTCGCCTTTTGGGGGAGAAGCATCAGAGCTGTAATGTTGCCAACACTGGATTTTTTTTTTGCCTTGTTTCTCTATAAAAGCCACATGTGCACCTTTTTTTTTTTGGTACCATGTTCTATGTAAAAGGCCGACATACATTGATTAACTAGACTGTGGTCTGTGTAAAAAGGTACAAGTGGAATTTGTAGATTTTTCAAAAGCTGCCCATGTGAAGCCATTTCTCGAAACACAAAGTGCCAGCAAACAATGTTTTCCCTCCCTTACCGTTGTCTGACCTGGATCCTGTGGACAGACGCACAAGTAGTAAATACTAACACACTTGAGTGCTAGACGTATTAACTTTAGAGGCAACTTGAATTAAAGGGCGAATCGAATGAAGCGTTCAAGTCAAGCTATGAATTAGGCCGCGAGTGTGATTAATTAGACAGCAAGGGGGGCTGTGTGCTCACGCAAAGGAAGATCGAGTGAGTGAGGGGAAGAAGAGGAGGGAGAGATGATCTTACCATCCGTTTTATCAGAGGTATCATCTGTACAGGAGCAAGGGAGGAGGAGGAGGATGGGAAAGAAACAATCAAGAAAAGGAGGAAGAAAAGAAGTGAACATAAGGATCAAAATGAAACAAATTAAAGCCCAAAAAAAGAGAGAAGAGAAAGGAGAAGTGTGTGTTAGTAACTTGAGCAGAGATAGTGAACTAGATGTTCAAACATGCACTGAAGCACATTGGCTGTGTTCTGAATCGTTCTCTAACCTCTATGTACTGCCCGATAGTGAGTTCAAATCTGCGACGGGTGAGTTCAAGTTATCCCCGATAGTGCCCAAAGTATCAGCGTTCAGCAGTCTGCAATCGCAGCTTGTGATCAGAGCTGTTGCGCTCTATCTTTGATCGTCATTATTCTCATTCAGAGTTTGCTTCGTGTACAATTCACCGAGGGCACGGGCAAAGAATAGGAATCTAGAGGGCTGCGGGAAGCACTTTAAAACGGTAAGATAGTCAAGAGGCTGCAAAAGTGCATCGCTTGCTTCCGTGTTTGGCTTCTCATCATGGCGCGCGTACGTGCGTGTGTGTCTGGGTGTGTGTACGCGGTAAGGGGCAATCCCGGGAGGTTGGTTGAACGAAAAGCAGATCTTCGGTCCAAAAAGTTTGGGCACCCCTGCTTTAACTAAATACAGTAGTTAACATATTTTTAATTATAATAATTTAGGATGAAGGCAAAAAATGTTTCCCCACTAAATACAATGGTTATTAAAAAACAAAAATATTAACTTATTTTTTAAAAAATCCATCTGAAAAAATTTAGTTATTAAAAATAAAAATTTAACAACTAGCACTGAAAAAAGTGGAAAACCTTTTTTTTAAGTTCACTGAAAAAAGTGGTTAACTTAATTTTATACTCGTCTGAAAGCCGAGAGTTTATTATTTTATAAATGTTAGCTGCCAGTAATACTGGCTTGGCAGCGATACGAGTCGACACTTGGTCTCAAAGTAAGAGTGGATTTTTAAATCCAGTTTCCAATCCGCATATAGCAATTAGGGAGTAGGAATGCGCAAATGATTCCAAACACAGCCATTGATGCGGCATGCAAAGCGCCAGTGTCAAGAAATTGGGAATGATGGTGGGGGTAAGAGAAAACCCAAATCAAAGTGTCCATGTATCCTCCCGGTGCTCTCTGATTGGCCGCCGCCATGACTGACAGCCGCCCTTACCCAGTGAGGCGTAGGAGCCGGGGGGCAGGCGGCCGGGCCCTTTTGGCATCGGCGCCACGTGCCGGTGTTTGGCCACGGCGGCGGCGTTCACGTCCACGTCGCTGCGGGAGCGCTGTAGGGAGGCCGCCGACAACGCCGCCGCCGCCCCACTGCCTTTTGAACCCGCAGGGACTGACGAGGTGCCAGGGGATGGGAGGAATGGGACCACGGTCATGGCGAAAAACACGTGCAGGAATCACAGTACAAAAATAAACAGATGGGATGTAAACAAGCATGATGATGAAAGGGATGTGTTCCGTGTACGTGTGTGTGTGTGTGTACGTGTGTGTGTGTTTGTATATAGTCACCTCGCCCCGGTGCTGCTGACCACTTTGAAGACAGGGGCCGACTGCGCAAGCAAGAAAATATCAACTTGAAGCAATAGTTTCAAATTAGAGCACGTCTACAGGTGTGATTTTCTTATAGTATAGTACTTTCATAATTTTTTGAAAAAAGACTTTTTTTCATTGAATGTAATTTTTTCCAAATTCATTTTTTGTATGATTTTACATTTGTTCGTTTTGGGTTTTCATTCTAACATTCTGTATGATAGTAAAATTATAAAATATATTTTTGTAGATTTGAATCTCATGCTTTTTTTTCCTAATTTACCCTTTTTTCTAATATATTTGTATTTTAGGTCTATTTTCTGTTTTCGTTGTAATATTTATATGTCTGATCCATTTTTTTTATTGTAGTAAAAAAATAAATGTTTCCATCTAATGCATTATTCCTGCTTTACTTTTATGTTAGAGCGTAACTCTGAAGAATATTTTTCCCTACATCATATTTTTAATGGTTCATTTCGATTTTTTCCCAATATATTTTTGTTCAGATATTGTTTAGCATTTTTTATGAGTTAGTCTATTCCAATTGTTTTGGATGATTTTGTATTATTTCTAATATCTTTGCATTTTTTCAGTATATGTATACCGTATATTCCCCATCTGCTGTTTCATCTTATAGTATACATCCGGTATATTACTTGAGGCTTTCCTGCGAGGACGAGGACGAGCGGTCGCTCTGAGGCAACGAGGCCACGCTGCCCGAGCTCTTCAAGCACGACTGCAGGGTGCGCTGGTACGACGACTCCAGAGAGTTGTAGAGCGCGTCCGCCTCCCCTGGGAAGTGGTTCCTCAGGCCCCAGTAAGCCCTGAAGGAAAGAGGTAGAGAGATGAGACCGGGGGAGGGGGGGGGGGGGGGTCTCAGGTTTCCTCAAATGAAAACATTTCGGGGCACAGCTTACTTGCGGGCTTCAACTCGCGCCTCCGAGTCGGCGTCTCGAATTCCCTTTTTGATGCTTTCCACTAAAACCGATGTGTGCCTGTGACAGAAGTGTGTGTGTAAATTGAATAAAATGTACTGAAACAATTATGGTCAAAAGATTAGAAATGAAGGGGGGGGGGGGGTATTTGACAAGGCAAAAAAATGCAATTTTAGAAAAGAATCCCCAAATATGAAAAAGAACAAATAAAGGGGACAAAAAAAGGTTAGACGAAGAATGCACCATATGGAGTCCATGCTCACCTCTCTAGAGAATGTGTCTGCCATTCTTGCAGCAGGAGGTCCAAGAAGTCATAACAGCGTCTGAAGAACGCAATTTTTAATTTTAATTTTATTTTATGATGTCTAAGTGATTGTTGTTAGCTTTAAAAATCCATATTGACGTTGTCTCACCTTCTAACAGCCACAGACTTGGACGTGCAGTTACTGGTGATCAAAGGGATCAGTCGAGGGACATGCGTGTGCTGAAAGAAAAACAAACAACAAAGCCCACCAGAGATCACTCAGGCCATTTTTAAAATGTGTTTGCGTTATTCCGTTTCGTGCACGTCTATATTGTGTACCTTTATGATGATGCGAATGGCCAACACGCCAGACGTGGCCATGACTTTGGCACAGTTGGGGATGAGGTTGAAGAGGACGGGGACGATGGCTTCGGCGCCGTGGTCAAATTTGTTGCCCAGCACGGAAGAAAGATGCCTACAAGTAAAGATGCCATATTAGCACGATACTGTAGCAAAAATGAGGTTGAACATACAGCATACATGTGTGACACCTACGCCACAGTGATGCAGGCCTCTCTGACCACTTGGGATCGCAGGTCCTTAGCCGAGAGCTTGAAGGCTCCGTCCAGGAGGCGAAGGTGCTGGTAGAAGCAATCGTAGGAGGTGGCGCCGGCCACCAGCAGGGAGCGGATCTTCTTCATCTGACGACATAAATATAAAACCGTCAAAAACTAACGTCACATGAAGGTCACAGGACCAGGAGAGAGCGGGGGATTACTTACGGCGTTAGCCCGCTGGTCCCAGTCATGCTTGTCATCGGAGCAGATCTCCCGAATCTTGTTGAGATTGTCCTCCAGATCTCTGCTGGAATATATCTAAAAGAAGAAACTTTGTTTGCATGTTTTATAGAGAACCCGAGCGATGGACTAAGAATAGCCTCTTTTAAAAAGACGTCAATCTACCTGTACGGTCGGGACATCTGTGAAGACTTTGACAAAGTCGTCCTCGTCCAAGGTCCCGGCGCTTTCCTTGGACCCTGCAATGTCCCAGTGTGCTAGCATGTCAGCATTTCGGTTAACGCTCAATAGTAATAACTCCTAGCAAATCATGGCATGGCAACTGTTAGCATGTTAACATTTGATCACTTCTCATTTGAATTAGTACCCACCACACATGGGGACAGGTATAAAATCTTCATCAAACTGGGCTTACTGTTTTGGTTAATCATGTTGTTATCAAGCTATATGTTGGCATATTAGCTGTTAGTATGTTAGCAATTGGCCTTACTAACCATCCTTGGTGCTCTTGCTACTCAGGTTGCTATCTTGTTAGCAGACCAACTGTTAGCATAACTCCCATTAATCCTCATGATTTTTAAAAAATATATTTTTTTTTATTTTTTTACCAAACTATCAGAAAAAGATTTAAAGTCATTATCAATGATCGCCGCTATTTGTGTAGATATCAGGTCCAAAACGGAGCACGGTGAAATGAACTGCACTGGGAAACTGATACGAGAACACCACTTGCGTGGAATCAATACACTGAACACTCAAAAGTATCGTGCGCCAGAAGTAGAACGGAAGCTCTCAAAAGGAAGAAAGCTAGGCTTAAGTGTTTCCAAGGCAATGCTATGGACGGTTATCATAAAAGCCTCGCATTTTTAAGGAACAGCATGCTAACCTAGCTTTGCGGTGGCACTGGCTCGTCGGCCTGCCGCTGACTCGGCAGTCTTCTTGGGGACTTTGGGGACTTTGAAACCTGAGGATGATGAGCGGTTGCCATCCACACTGTCATCGTCGTCGAAACTTCGATCTGTGGAGAGCGGGGAAAGCGGTTAGTTCCGTCATTCACGCAGATACATGTGTTAGGTAGGCCTTTATCCGCCTGTACCTTTCACACAATACAAATGAGAGAGGCTTGGTCTCTGTTACTGCCACTGAAGCCAAGAGTACGTACAGTGGTGTCAGCGTATGCATCATGCGTGACTTAGCCACCGGGGGCAGTATAATACCGCCACAAAGACACAAACAAGAACGATTTTCGCAAATACTGTAAGGGACTCAGTAAACTGCCAGTCTATGGCGTGTTTTTTTTTTTTTTGGGGTGTTAGAATTAAGCTAGCAGAAGGCTAAGCTGTAATGTTGTTTTTCAATACACAAAGTGTAATTCTTTTGGCTTTGTTACGTTTGCTGGAAAGCTTAAACCGGCAGTGGCATTAAGTAGCTTGAAGCCTCTTTTTATTTAAAGAAATTGTTCACCATCTGCCAATCTGTTGCTTGCATCGAAGCCAGTTGAGCAAAGTTCACTGCCCATACAGCGCATGGATCCAGAATTTTTGCTTTCACGTCAAAGCAACAAAATCATCCACACATCTCATAAATCGGGTCCAGCCATAAGGCGCCACAGCACCAATTTTTTTTTAATGCAAACAAAAACAGAATAATATGAAAAAATACATATAATAGGGGTGGCCCGGTAGTCGAGTGGTTAGCACGTCGACTTCACAGTGCAGAGGTACCGGGTTCAATTCCAGCTCTGGCCTCCCTGCGTGGAGTTTGCATGTTCTCCCCCGTGCTTGCGTGGGTTTTCTCCGGGTCCTCCAGTTTCCTCCCACATTCCAAAAACATGCAAGGCAGGCTGATTGAACACTCTAAATTGTCCCTAGGTGTGAGTGTGAACGCGAATGGTTGTTTGTTTCTGTGTGCCCTGCGATTGGCTGGCAACCGATTCAGGGTGTCCCCCGCCTACTGCCCGAAGACAGCTGGGATAGGCTCCAGCACCCCCCGCGAACATAGTGAGGCTAAAGCGATTCAGAAAATAAATAAATATATAATAGGCAGGAAAGTCACAACTCACTCAATCACGACCAGAGTCTGATGACATCTTTGCAAGGCACTACTAAATGAATCCTCAAAACCGATGGGTCCATTTTGAGAGCAACAAAATTGCAACGATAACTCCGACAATGACAGATGTGACACGTTCCAACACAAAATGGTGGAGACGGAGAACGACGACCGCGCAAAAGACCCCCAGCCGACACCGTTGCTCATTCATCCGCTGACGTGCACAAGTGTACATGAAAACAACACGGGCACGAAAGAGGTTCCAACAATTGTGCAAAAGACGCCCAAGGTCTGCCCCCACACTCACAGTCACAGATGCGCTGACAGATCAGTCGCCTCATTCTGCAGGCGGCGGGGCGGGCGCCCCCCTCTTTGGCCGGACCCTTGCCTCACAAAAAACGCCAGGCAAATGATGACACGGGCCCCCAAAAAGAAAAGCCCTCCGCCCCTGTGAGTGCCGGCATTTTCTTTCACTCCTCTTCCCCGAGCTCTCCCGGTCCCCTCCCTTTGCGCTCGGCCAGGATTTGGACAACCAATCGGATGAGAGGTGACATCATCCCGTTGCAGCCAGTGCGGAGGCAGCACACACGAACACACGCAGGGAATTTTAACAGGCTTTCTGACTGTGAGTCTCTGGTTAAGCTAAAGTCATTAGCATTGACGGCACACAACAGGAAAAGTCGAGACGCAAAATATTCGGGACCTTTGTTCAATGACAAATAACACGGAGCGACAGAGCGATGAGAAAATCAGTGTCACAAGTTTGGGAAAATTATAAAGGGTTGCTATTTTTTAATCACGATCACTGCATTTCCTCATTTTAAATAAATGTGTTGTCTTGCTTGAATTAAATCATGAAACTTTTCTAATGTGCAAAATAAATGCACATTCAAAATGCAAGTTGTTTTGCATGAGTGAAAACTCATTTTCAATTTGGAACATCCAAAAAAAAAAGCACATTTAGAAATAGTATCATAAAAGTAGGTGCCAATTCTTTTTTCCGCCCCCAATTACTATCACTGCTGCAATTACGTAATTTTCAAAGGATCATGCTGGCGAGGGTCTCAAATCAAACCCTCGCGGAGTGTCCTTGCTTCTGTACAAAGGACAAAAAAAAAGGGACAGGAAATGAGGGGGTGGCAAGGATGAGCACAGACCAGGCAACAAGCGCCGCACACACTGTTGCTGTGGCGACATGCAGACCAGCTTCTCACCATTACAGTAAAATGAAAGGCGTCCATTCGACATCGATACTTGTCTTTGTTTCATTGTTGTACGCACTGACTGTATAACTTCCTTCTCTGGCATTATTAGAGAAACAGACACAATGTGCGCAATATAACCAAGAGCGGCGTTGTCATGGTAACGGCGGACTGACATTTCGGGAGAGAAGCGGGGCGGGAGGCGTGGGGGTGGGATTAGGAATGAAACGACAATCAGTTTGGTACAGGTGCACCTTACGCAGCAAAGTGGGGGAAAAAACGAGGTGTGTTCCAAGTTTTACGTCAAGGTTCGGTTGATACAGAAATACTTAACGTCAAACATAGACAATTAAATGAAGGACACAGCTTTGCCTGAAGTCCGCTTAGCTTCAGGCTAACAAACAATGCAAAGCCCATAGATAGCCTAACAAAGAGCATCAATACTGTTCTAACCCTTGAAGCAACAGGTCCTCTATGTCAAACGCAGACAGAGCAATACTCCCATGCATGTATTCTTTATCCTCTGAAAAAAATGACTATTACCGCAGCTTCCTGAGTCAGTTGTAAAACTCTTATCTGTGAGTGCCTCACTCTATTATACTGTCCCCTTGTGGCTAAGGCGCGCACACCAAAACGAGCAGCACTGTGTCCATTGAACTGAAATTTAAAAAAAAAATGGGGGGGGGGGGTCAAAAACGGTTTCATTCATTACATTTTTTTAACATTATGTCATGACTGTATACATTTAAAGACCAATTTGAGGGAGTTCTATTTCCCTGATGGATAAAACAAAAGTACACAAAAAAAATCGAAGTGGGTTTGTTTTGAGAACGGAACAGCTGAATGAAAATGTCATGAAGTCATACAATCTTGAGAAATCAAGAGTAGTTCAGAGTCTTTTTGAAGTAACCTAGCTTGAAAGAACACACCGAAACTGCTCATAAGCAGTTGGGACCAGATGGACGCTTTGTTTTGAAAAGACAAAAACAGCAGGGAAGGCAGCAGTCTACTCGCTCACAAACTCCCATCAAAACATGGGAAAAAAAACAAGGCTGGATTCAGACACGCAGACCGACAGGTATAACTTGAGATCTCGAGTGAGGGCGACGGCGGAAGAAAACATGAAACGCAGAGGACAGATTTCCCCTGGCAACCCGCCGAGCCTCAGAAAACGGGGTCACGCTTTCCTTTCGCGGAGCTGCTGAGGCATTGGAGCAGAATGAGATTGTCTGCAAATGTGCGGATGCGAAATAAGTGTGTGCGTGTGTGTGTGTGTGTGGGGGGGGGGGGGGGTGTTAGTCGTCAACACCAAAAGTCAGCAAGTGATGAAAGCTGCTACTTACGGTCAGTTTGTCTTTGGCTTGTACACCACTTTTTTTTTTTGGCGTGTGGCCTGACAGCCACAATTTCAGACAGGACGGAGGGGGACCGTGACCCCCCCCCCCCCCGCCATAACAATCGAGCCGCCGAGACACAGAGTGGGCGAACTCCATTTTTGTTGTCCATGCGGAGAGCAATTTATAGTTTAATGGCAACAGCAAAATGCGGAGGCATTATATCTTGGAAATTTCGATGGCAATGATTACTACTTTTGGAGATGTGCTTTTAAAGAAATGATGGTTGTCCTCCGTTTTATTTTCCGTTTTAACATCTGTTAAATCTATAAACTTTGTGTTAGGCAAATCATTAACTTGGAATTTTATGGCTGCCACATCGATCAATATTTTATGAAATATCAATATGCATGAACGATGACGGACAACATTCACGTACACCCAGATGCAGATGCACCGGCACCCAATCACTATTTGATTTCAGGGTCCTCTACCAGTAATTGAAGTTTTTGCAGACTGCTCGGAAAAAGGAGATGGCCCTGTGTTGCACTAACGAATAGAAAAGTGCTGAATGCACCCCCTAAATGTGGCAGTCAAAATGGAAACGTTGTCATTCAATTTTGAACAAACTGCATCAATTTCTATCGGATACTCAGAGGCATTAAAGTTGCCGAATTTATACGCAGTTATCCTGCAAAATGGCCGCGCCAGACACAAACAAACAGCGACAATGCAACCCGCCAACACATTATTCAGCCCGAACATTAAATAACCTCTATCTGGCGTGACGTACATGATTTGAAGGCACACTTTCAAATGTTTGAGTCGTCAGCCAGAAAAATGCTGTTGTCGGGTAAACAAACAACCGAAATGACAGCATAACAGTTTATTTCAGTTACTGATTTAATGAGCAAACCTTTTTGTCTTTAATACAGAAGCCAGCAAAACAAGGCTTTGCCGCAATCGGATAATTAGATCAACGGAACAGGACTGGCCCGTTTCAAACTCTCCAGCTCTCCCTCTTAAAATATGCGCCCTGCCGCCGCTGCTTTTGGTCTGATACCTCCGTAGAGGCGGAAAAATTTCGAGGATGACATCAGCCAACTTCACAGAAGAAGGGGAAAGTGAATCAAGTCCGTGACGACGTCGCCGCCGACAACGTAGCCAGATGGGGATTGAACCACACACTTACGGCCGCCATCTTTCCCAAAAGCCATGCCTGGAGCTTGCTAAAATCTCACGGCGTCCTTTGTACTGTTCCCTTCCTTCCTTTCAGTCTGCGTATCCGTCATGATGAATCGGGGCGAGGAGGCGACAGGCGGGAGAGGCGGCGACCCGACGACTGACTAACTGACGAGATCTCGGTCAGCGTCTTGTCCTTAATCCTCCTCTCCTTCCCGTTCTCCCCGCAACAGCTGCCTCAAAGCCCTGAAGAGGTGCAATTACGGCGTTCCCTCTTCAGGTTTAATTGGTCCAATGGCATATTTTGCATCACCTCCAAATACATGTTTGAGTGGATGTTCTTTTAACTCAGTCAGTACCAGACAATTCTAGACCAAGTCTGAAATGACGTTTAAAAACGTCTATGGGAGTGAATGAGTTAAGAGCAAAAACGAGCCACATGATGATTCCAACAAAATTTGTATTTGATAGCGAGTGGTCAAATGTCGCCGCCGTGCTCTGCTCACACGCAAAAATTAAAACTTCCACATTTTCGGAACGGAGTGTTGTCCATAGAGTATGTGGCTTAAATTTATTAGTCAGGGGACAAAATCTAGAGGACGGCTTCTCTTAAGGGAAGGAATCCCGGAAGTGGACAAAATGACACCAAAATGGCACACTTCTTATGTGTTTTCAGGATATGTCTTGTTGAGGCTATTTTTGTGGGTGTACTTATTGATAGACATGCCTACCAAATCTCACGTTGCCGTGGTAACCTGCTGTCGCGGGCTGGATTTTCAGACTAGTTTGTCTTTGAAGGCCCACTGCAAATTGCCCAAATGTCCACTTCAGGTCAAAATGGCAGACCTTCCCGTGTCTTGGTGGGAAGACCTTCTTAAGACTTCACACATGGCTACCAAATTTCATGTTGACAAGTTATTTGGGTACTTGGAACTTCCAGACGTGTTTTGTTTTCAATTTACACTTGGCAAAGTGGCCATTTCTGTTGTCACCGCTGTGACTGGCCCACAAACCACCAAGCTACCAGCAATGACAATTCACTTGCAAGTGCAAATAAAGGTTTACAGCACAGTACGAAGAGATGCACCGCTATATTCAAATGATCCTAACACGTGCGCTCATATATACTCGAGCCAAAGCGCAGCCATGCAGCTGCTTGAGTTAAAAGTAAACACGCTCTGCCTGTCTGCTTGGTTCTTCCCCCCCACCAACCCAGCGCGGTTGTCACGGGAGACGGCATCTTCAAAAACAGAGGCTGCGAGTAAACAAGCCGTCGGGTGTGATATACGGCGATGCGGCAGCCGAAAGACACGCCAGCGTGTCCGGGTAATAGTAAGACTAACATCAACCTCATACAAGCGGGTTATATTTAGTATAGACGACAAATAAATTTGACAGAATTATGTTTGAACTAGACAGAAGAAGTCTTTTTTTATCCTTTTATCCTTGTGTTTGTGGGACTGTCCAACAAAAAGTCACATTTTTGTGAGTTCTGTATTTTGAGCCAGGGGGGATATACACTTAAATAAAATAGTTGTAGGTTTTATTTGCACAAAACCTTTTTTGCATCTTGGATCAAAATCTCAAAATAATTTTTAAAACGTTTAAAACAAAAACCAAAATACTATATTTTTCTTAACTAAAACGTATTTTTGGGGGTGATAAATAATAAAAATTGAAAACTCAAAACAAGAGCTTTTTTTCTTTTGGACAGCGACATTAATCCGCACAGAGCATGTCCATTTATGACAATTTATACAAACTGAGAGGTAAAACACCTCCACTTCTATCAAAGTTGTAGTCGTCATATAATGCATACATTTTTGTCCCATACGGCATGACAACATTAATTCTATTTATACTTGGATGAAGAAAAGGCCATGCACTGTCCACTGTACAGCTCCACGCACACACACACACAGACACACTCACGTTAATCCTTTTGGGTCCGATTACATGGCAACCAAGAGACACAATCACAAGAGCACATGATCAAGCCGCGCACACGCACGCATGCGGCAAGAGCAAAATCGTCTTGACATGACTCAACAAGATGGTGGGCGTCATCCAGCAAAATAAATAAGACGAGACACTGACCGTGACTGGGGCTGAGAGCCATGTTGCCTGAATTCAGAGCCTCATCAAAGCGAGCGAATATGGTCTGCAACCTGCAGGGGGAAGAAAAGAAACTTCAAACAATCACGACGATGAAATCGATTTGCTATTCCAGCTTCTATTGACGTTTGGCACCGCACATGAGCGTCTCTCCGAGGTGGGTGTGTCGACACAACAACAAGATGGACGTTGCTTCGCCGGTTTGCACATGTATGACAAAAATAGAAGCACAACACGCCCTGTGGGGGTAACGCGCACTCTGCTCACCGCTTGTAATCTGCCGTGGAAAATAGATTCCTCCCTCTTTCGTTTGCATATTAAACTATCAAACAGAGGATCGGTTCCTAGTTTCTGCGTCGTATTCCGCCCCGGTTGGGCGCTGAGCCGGTGACTCGCTCCGTTCTTCGGCTCTTTGTATCCAACATGGTGCAGTGGCTCTCCAAGGGGAGGGGAGGAGGCAAGGGGAGGGCAAAGCGTGCGCTCAACAAAGCACCACCTACTGCTCTACATACATTCTGGATGTGTCAATCACATGCTTGGAGTGGGAGGGGGGCGGGGGGTGTATTACACAGTCAAGCCACGGTTTCAGTGTGTGTGTGCTAGGCAGCCAGCAGATCTGCTTACCCCTTTACATAATCTTACCCCTCTAGTCCCCCCAACACACACACATTTTGGTCAGAGGGGGGAGGGGCTGGAGAGCAAAAAAGACGAGCCATGTTTGTGTCGCCTCACCACATTTGCCTTCTTCATGTTTTCCTCATCACAAAATCCACTTTTCTATGTATGCAATGCAGCCCAAAAGTGGCAAGACGGACGAGACCCAAAGTTGATAAAATACTCTGCACACATGGTGCCATTTACGCTTTTATTTTCAGGTCATTTTGGGAGGCGTTGAATGAATATAAGGCATTAGTACTTTGATTTAAGGATGACCTAAGGATGAGTTTTTCCATGATGCAAGGCACTGTGCGTTAAAAAAAAAAAAAAAAAGCTAGTTAGCTAAGAATAAGCAGTTTGGCAGATGTGAACAATTTTTCAAAAATGAGACTCGAAGTTGTTCATTGCCACTCCCAGGAGACGTTTACTGTCAACCTAATCTCAAAGCAGAGAGAATTTAAGTCAACCACATTAACAAATTAACCGCTACCGTATCGCTAACACACGGTGCAAAAAGCCAACAAAGGGGCAAACGAAACGTGCATCACGGTGATTCAAAACCATCCAGCAACTTCTATTTGAACGCAAGCGCTAGCAAAACATGGGGCCCGACTTATTATTAATGCCTTTTCTGGTAACCATGTCTCGCTCGCCTGCTCAGCATATTTGTGTTGATAATTAGTTATTTTGGTCACTGTAATGGCGATGCATCTCATCTCATGAAAACAGTGCGACTGAAGGACATGACTTTGGCCCTCCTGTCAGCCAGCTCCCCTACCCGTTCCTCTAACCCGACCAGCGCCAGTCAGCATTGTGCTCGGGATAAAAAGAGTCTCTGTGAGGGGCAGAGTGGTGCATGGCGTGGCCTGGGACCGACCGGGCGGTTCGTGCTTCTGTGAGTGCGTGCGCGTGTGAACACAACTGACCGTGCGGCAGGCAGTCCTCTCTTCGCCAAGTCGGCTCGCACCCTCTCGCCAACGTGCCGGTAAATATCCACTATTGTTGTGATGGAGGCCTCTCGTACCTGCGCGTCACAATCAAAGTGGTCAGCGTTGAAAAAAAAACATACATATGGCTACATACGTTGTGAACCAAAACAGCAGCAGTACAGAGCTTCGTAATGAGACTTTGAAATGAAATGAGGACGTTCTAAAAGTTGTGCCTAGATGTGTCAAATGATCGCGTTAATTGCAAATAATTAATTACAGTGATATTTAGCTGGTTGTTTTTTTTAATCGCGTTATTCTAAATTTCAATCTCTAACTTTATTGTTTCTGTAACTGGGTTGCCTTTTTATAATATTGCTTTTTATGTTTTGGCTTCCTGTGTTCGAGTTGTTGAGAGTGGGAAACAATGGTCAGTCACGGCCTGAAACGGACATTGATTGGCTGTCATTATATTTGGGCTTGTTTAGCATAGCATAAGGAGTTGGGAGGGCCAGGTGAGCAGCGGTGAGGAGTTCTCGGCCCAACGAATGGAAAATTTACATTTGAAAAAAAAAAAATGATGACGGCACTATTGATAATGGTAGAGTTTTGTGCCTTATTTGTAAGGTGTTTGCTGACCACCGAAGCAACTCAAGTTTAGCCTACCATATCAATGCAAAGCCCCCCCCCCCTCCAAGTCGCAGTCACAGCTAACGTTAGCACCCAAAGCGTTAGCAATGCAGCGAGCCATAGCAAAGCTCTTCGCCAAACTAAACTCGAAGAGAACACGCATACAAGGCGTGAAGTCAGCATAGCTGCTGTGTCCTTTGTAGCCTATTAGCAGTGGTTGATGTTTATTTCAGCACTTTAATTTGTAATGATGACCGGTATTATTTTTGAAGTGCTAACTTACAGCAGTGATTTAAGGGTCTGTTTTATTTATTTTTTTATTATCTGAAGCAAGTTCAGTGTTGAGAGCTTGTATAACTCAAGAATATTGTTCTTACTGTTTTTGATATGTTAACCTAAGCACTTTTGAAGGACCTGATGTTCTATTTTATTTTTATTTTGTAATTCTTTGGAGATTTACAAAAACAAACAAAACAGTGATATTCCCCATCATGGTCGAAACTAAAGGTTGCAGGTAGGACTTGGGTATACAGCAGAAAGTAAATGGCTAGGACTGCATCTGTCCAACTCTGTTTAAAAACAATCAAATACTTTATAATGCCACTTTAAATCTTTTGATCTGCCTCAATCATGTAATGAATTAAAAATGAAAAGTAGGGGTTTTCTCAGCACTTTGTAGATGAGATTAAAATATAGATTAATTAGATCAATTAATTACAGATCAGAATTAATCTCACTTTTTTTTAATTGCTTGACAGCACTAGTTATGCCTGTATCAACAGTCATCGAGAATAAATCTTTGTGTTGAAGCCTTTAATGCATTTCAGGGGTATACACACACAGAATATGAACACTAAAATTAGGTAAACTAGAACAGAGAATTTTTTTAAACTCTAACATAAAATAAAGCTACTTTTAGAAGTGAATAGTGGTGGTCCCCTGCACATGACAATTTCACCCGAATTCAAGAAAATGAACCTGAAGAAAAAAAAAATCTTTTTAAAGCGTGTAAGGCGAGAAACGCAGATGCTGTCAGTTCAGCACTCCCCTGCAATTCTAGGCATTAAGGGCATTAGTGCATTACCTTAATTTGGATTTATTGTGCAAATCTTTTTTTTTCTCTTCCTTTTTCAATCAGGTTTTCATATTCCACCCTTAACTGCCACCATAAACTGCACTTGTGAAGAAAACGCATTAGAATATTTCTAAAAACCCTGCAGGGAACCTTTACTCATTTTATTGCACTGCGGTGATTGGACTGCTGGATGCGGTTTAAAGCGGGCAACTGAGGGGGTGGGGGTGTTCAGGACGCTGATTGGTCGAGAGAGAATGCGAGTGGGTAATCACCGGGTAGAAGAAAACAGCACATTTCAGCTTGATAGACTCCCCACCCCAAAGTGTGCATCTCCTGGCTATTGACGCTAAGAATGGCTCCTACGCTAACGTCGCTCCTACCTGGGGGTTCTGGTCTGCCGTCAGAGTGCAAAGATGAGGAACGATCTTGCTCAGGCTCAACGTCTGGGTGCCGTACCTGCGAGATGCACAATGACGACATTTGAATGAAACATCGTTCAATAAATAAATAAAACATACAACAGCTCACATAAGATCGTTTTACATCTCAAAACATGATCAATATATATATATTTTTAAAAATATTTTTGTAGGGTTTTGTTTGTCTAAAATGTTGGAGCCTTTCCTCATAGTTGCAAATAATATATCCATCATCTCAGAATTTTTCTGATGGGTTTTACAATTTATTTTCACAAATATTTGAGTCTTTTTCCTTACATTTGCACATTTGTCATAATCGCTCATATTTGTATACCTAAGTGATCATTATTATGATACTTATGTCAACTGTATCATTTGTTGAGTAAATTGAATATTTTTTCTCTTGCCCTTTTCTCCCCAGACGTGTATTTTTCATGTCATGTTTTTGTATTTTTGCAAATTTTGTTTTAACAATGTTTGTCACGACACTCTTTTGAACCATTTAAAATCCAAAAGTGTGCTCTATAAACCAGTCCAGTGATATGCAGCCCAACTACTGTTGACAGCTCACACGACAAAAAGCGCTAGCATTAGCGGCTCCACTCAACTCAGCCGCCATGTTCCATGAGACGACACAGCTACCGAGAAACATCTGCAAAATATTTCTCGATTCTAAAAACTCACATTCGGCGCCAAGAAGGCTTCTCACTCATAAAGAAAAAATATTTTTGATCCATCCATGACTCGTTTGTGTCTTTCCGACAGGCCAGCGCAAGATGACCAGAGAGCGGCAGCTCGAGTAATGCAAGGTAGCGGATCATGTAGCCGTGCTGTACAACAATGCGAGTAAAAGAGAGCGAGGGGAAAAAAAAAAAAAGTAGTAAGTGGTGAGAATATGCTGTCTCAGTGAATTTTGACTTTTCTCAGTTGGAACTCGTGAGAGCCTCTGTGGTCAAAGCCCCGAAAAACGGAGGAGGGGGTGGTGATGTTATGTTTGGCACTTTAGGACTGAAGATTATGTGAGGACTGCATTACTTGTTAAACTGAAGCTTTTGAGGCCGCAATGAACAAAGAGAAGCAAGTTGAAACTTTTGGGCTCTTTTATGTGCGTTTTCAATCATGACTGTGGGGCTTTTGTCATTGAGGGGGAGAAAAGAACAAAGCTCAATTGTACATGTAAAATACTTTATTAAAAAATAATCCCATTTTAAATTGTACCATTTATCGTGAATATAATTATGATCGATTATTTAATGCAATAAATATTTTTAATATGTCCATCCTTTTTCTTTGTACTGTATTTTCACGACCATTGGGCGCACTTACAAGTCTTAAATTTTGTCCAAAATGGATGGGGCGCCTAATCTGTGCACTGAGTTGCAAAATCTGTTGCTGTGTCACTTTGATGAGCGCTTTGCTCGACTGTCTGATGTTATGCAGACGCGCTGTTTACTGTATATCGAGGAAAGGCAGACGGAAATGAGGACGTAATGCGGACATTATGAGGCATGGGTGTCAAAGGCCCGGGGGACAGATCTGGTCCTCCAGGTCATTTTATGTGGCCCGCAAATGCAAATCATGTCTGTCAACTTGCTAAAAATCTGTACCGATATGTCAAATTGTCATGTGAAATAAACAACTTTGACATTTTGCAATAATTTTGTGCCCCAGTTTACACTCACTCGAACATTAATTGAACAAACTATTAGAACTGACTTGACTGATTTCAAAACTAGCAATCCATCAATTTGTTGTGCACAAGTAATAATTTTTCACTGCGGTTTCACCGTCATAACAGCCCTCCGAAGGAAGACGTAACTCCAAATTGGCCCGCAACTAAAATAAGTTTGACACCCCTGTTACAAGGGAAGGGTGGGCGTGAAAAAAACTTTCATGATTTGTTCAAATGAATTTCTTTTACAAATGTTGACATTAAATCCAATGACCAACTATCAAATCAGAAAATGAGTTGAAAGTACGTGATGGACAAATAACAGTTAAAAATATCAATTGTATAGTCGACGTTGTTCCCAAATGCTCATTTCTAATGTTATTCATCCCGGGGAGCAGCGCTACATGAGGCCACGAAACATGACAAACGTTCTTGAAATAACTGAACAGAAGTGGAGACAAGTACAGCTGATCATTCATCCCATGAAGTCATTAAAAAAAAAACAAAAAAACTCCTACTTACGAGCTGAGCGTGGCACTGAGGCAAAGGCAGAGTCCCTCTCGGCTGCGGAAGTTCTTGTGTTTGAAGCTGGGCACCAGTCTTTCCCAAACGTACTGCAGGGACGGCGAGAGCAAATTAGCGGCGGGAATGAGCAAAAGGGAAAAGGTCGCAGTAAGTCGCTGAGAAGATTAAGGGAGCGTCCGCATTTGTGATGATCGGCGGTGAGTGAGTGTGATGGCAAGGCAGATGGCGAGCACATTAAGCCGCTCTGGTGCTACCAGAGGAAGCCAAAGGGGGGCGCTATAGCGCTCTGTGGTCATGATACTGCAATGGACCAAGGCTCTTCTACACAAACACATTATTATCCAGTGGAGAAAGAGAATCACTTTCTTTTTTTTGAAGATCACCAAATATAATATACATAAAACTGTCAGTATTTTACTCATATTTTACTGTTCTTGTTTTGTGCATTTTTAAAATATCATATATAGTTTAGTACATCTTTATTTTTTATGACGCTTTCACAACAGCTGCAGAGGTAAGAAAACACTTAACACAAAAAAATGCAGCAAAATTGTAAAAAAAAAATCTCAAATAAGAGAATAAATTATTTTCATTTTTCCACACTTTGACTTTTTTTTTTTTTTTTTTTTACCACCACATTTTAATTCTCTTTTGCGTTTTGTATGTGTGGCGTTGCTCTAGTGGGCTGCAACTGCCATCCAGGGTATAAATTTGCATTTTAAACTACATTCATCCCGTCACTCTTAATGCAATATATTCTGTTAGTGACTGGACGAAGCGGTCGGAATATGTTGGTGTGTAACCTTTTTTTTTTTTTTTTTAAATAATTGACTCTCTGCAAATGAGTCAGTTGGAGTGTTTGGCTTCATGTGCTTGCTTGTTGACGAGAGCTTTACCATGGGCGAGGCTGTCTGCTCCATGCAGCGAAGGATGAGAGCTTGGCTGTTTTCCCGGACCTGGTCCTTGCCATCTCCCAGCCGGTCCACCAACGCTGGCAGGACTAAACAAACAAGACAAAAAGGACAAAGAGCGCCCTCTAACGGACATGTTTCTAATGACAGTGATGAGTCAGTAGGCTTGTAGTAAAGGGAGACGTCATTCCCCCTTTTCCTGGCCATGTGCTCGCATAACAATATGCTGTCATGGCAACAAGGACAAATAATGAGTAGTTTAAAGGTGGGGGATGCTTGTTGTGTTGCATCACGGGCTGTAGCGGGGCTTAAAAGGCATACACTTGACTTGTTTAATCGCTCCTTTTTCCGCCGACGTCAGGAAGCAAGCACAGCAAACGCTTGCCGTTTTCAAAATCAATACAACGCCCTTAGTTGCACTGGATGATGTCATCCGCTCTCTCTCAGGATGCCAAGCCACTCTTTGGGAGCGGCTGGGGGGGGATGCACAAATCGAGCCTCAAGAGACAAGCTTTTGAAAAGACTGAACTAAAAACGACGTGGCTGACTGTGCACGTACGTGTGAGTGCGAGAGTCGTGACAAGCGCCTTGACAGGCACTGACACACATGCAGTGGCCATAAAAAGTCTGCACGCTTGGTTGCCCCTCTCGTGGGTTCTATGGGGGGGGGGGACCCTTAAAGCTTTCCGTCAATAAAAATGACTTCACTTTGGGTAGACTCAGACTGGCTCGCTCACCTGTGCCCAAGTAACCTCGGAAGCGCTCGCCAAGGCGGTCCACAAAAGCTGCACAGATGTCAATGCCCAACAGCGCCACCTGTTTAAAGAAAAGAAAAAGAACCATTCAAACTAAAGGTTAAATTCACTCCTAGTGAGGCCTGTGTTTTACAAGTAGACCAAAGTCAATAAGATATTTTCTTTTTATTTATACCTTTTAAAATAGAAAATAAAATAATTTATCTTAAATTCTTTCATCTTTTGTACATATTTTACGAAGTTTTTTATCATATTTGTCGGCCACTGTATTTTGCAAATAGACATATTGTACAATGGATACAATCTAAAATTAAAAAACATAATTATAAATTACTTATATTTACTCTCCAAACCCAATTCCAATGAAATTAACCCTCATGTTGTCATGTCAATTATTTGTTAAAAACAAACGTTTGTCAGTTTGAACGTTAAACACCTTGTCCTTGTATTCATATTTATTTCAAATACCGGTACACAGTTTGGCAACTAGCTAAATGCTAATTCGGAAACACTTCACTTTAATTTTTTTTTTTTTTAATGAACATGAGCCACATGTGCAGGGGAGGAAAAGAGGTTCAGGGTTTTGAAAGGCCTTTTTGTGGGTTGCTTTCCCATCTGGCGTAGCGACGGCGACTTTTTCCCACCAGCAGAGTTTTTCTGATGGGGATCCTATCCACACACCCGGAATGGAATGCTTGTCTTGGCATCACGTGATCCACCTTGACTTTAAAAACTCCAGAGAGTGGAGGGTTGGCTACAACTCCCTAGACTATTTTTGTCAAAAGCCCCATACTGGGTAAGTGGGGTGACCTCCACCAAGGCTCAACGTAAAGGAATCTGGTCGTGTTGACAGACGAAGCCTACAGTCTAAATAATTACACACAGCATCTGTAATGCTTGGAAAAAAAAAAAGAAGTGAGGAATGCCGGAATATTCTGCCTTTGAATCAATGGTCTCCTTTGTGAGGGGGATGTACGTCGGCTTAGTTTGCTAATTGGTGTACAGAATTTAAGAGGGGGCGGGGCGTTAGGAAGGCCCACACAGAAAGTCCAGATAGACCACTTTGTGTTTTGATCGTCCAAATGTTTGCCAGCTTGCGTAATCCGATTCCGTCGTGACGTCAAACAGCAACAGCTGCTAGCAAAAACCATAATCATCTCGCCAGCGTGATTAGCTTTATTAGCATGATAGCGGGATTAGCGACCGTGTCATGCAGGCTCGTGTGATCACGGGAACAAAATGCAGACTTTGATACTGTGTAAAGCACCTCGATACGATACCGGAACGATACCATTAGCATCAGAGCGAGTAGTTTGAAACTTATTGCACATCTTTATTGCGCTAATATTTTTCAGATATTTTGTGCAGCCCTACAGCAACATGCGCGTCCGGATTTGCTCCTTCCACGTTAAAATATCATACACGTATTACTGAACTGGACAAATAAACAGCCTGAACCAAGCACCCCTTTTTTCTTTTCTGGTATCGCGGTACTTTTCTAGCAAACATCCAACGCTAGTGTAGAACGATCGTAAACAACTGTGTTAGCATGGAAGCACTAAAATAAGTATCTTTAGTGCTTCCAGTTTAAAAAAAGGTTACAGATAAATAAAAATGTAGCGCAATGTTGTGTTTTAAAGGTCATACGATTGGAAACTGAAGCAAACGCCGACAAATTTGCGCTCAAAAAGGTAGCGCGTGATGTCACGTGACACCTCCATTCAGAGCATCAAAAAATGTACCATTTGACATTTTAGTTGGCTTTGTTGTTCAGAGAAAAATATTTGTCCAAGATTAGATAAGACAAGACAGACCGATTTGTGGATCGGACCGAATTAAACTCTTGATTCAAGATACGGCCAACCAACATTTGCGTTTGCTTTTTGACTTTTTCATGTTTAAGGCATGAATGACAGCGCCATTATTTCTGATGGGGAATTTCTTGGTTCGACTTTTGCACTGAGGCCACCTTGCCAACAGAAAAATGGATGCACTCCAAATCCAAACATCTGCTCCTATGGGCCGTCACGCCATCATGACAGCCAGAGGTGACAGTCGCCCTTGCCCTTCAATAAACGTCCAATGTCTGTGACACTACGCATATTTTCATCGCCTCTTCGTTTTCACCCGAGTCTCCTGTTACGATCTGCCGTCGGGTCTGAGGGTGAAGGCATTTCCAACAGCTGGAGATGGCAACGACGGATTATATATTCTCAGCAAAAGCTGTACGACACGAGTTTTCCATTGGAACACATTGCGCTTTGTTGAAAAGAAACAAGTTCTCATTTTCAACTGTGAGGAGTTTTCATTTCCTCAAATGTCTTCTTGCGTTTCTTGACTCGCAGGCAAATGGACAAAAGACTCTAAAGCGGAGTAGGCAGTACTAAATGAAATTTCCATTTGTCAATTTGATCATGATCCAAATTTTCCCGGTGGAAATGGCGTGAAATGGATTTTGATTTGCCAGTTGACTTAAAAAACAAAACAAACAACACCCCTAAAAAACAAAACACTGTTTTAGTGACATTTTTAACATTCCTAATAGGCACACATGAAAAACGTGTGGTCCAAAATATGATTTCCGATTGTCACGTTTAACAAAGGAAATATTCTACACATTAAATTATTTGTCTGGTAACATCATAACATCTCAATGCTTTGACGGACGTTTTGACATTCCTGGTGTGTGTGTTGGGGGGCAAAATATGATTTCCATTGGCCAGGATGAACACGCAGGAAATAATGCAAAAGTCAAAAAACCTTTTACAGTGTTTCAGAAACTTGGCATGAGCATTGGCAACGTTGTTAGGGGTACTTAAAACAGTAAAGAAGATTTTATGATAGTGACAGCCAAATTATTTCAATTTGGGTTTGTCACAAGATGAGACGTGCTTTCTCGAAAAAAAAAAAGATTGGGGAATGTTTTGACTGGCCCTCAGGATGGGAGTGTTGATTTTGGCAAAACGAGTCATTTTCCAGTGAGTTTTTTCCCCCCTCGATATGGGACATAGCGTGGATGCAGTGTAAGCATAAAGAGGGATACGGAGCACAGGCAGGACAGAGTCCACTTATGACCCCTCCCCCATTTAATACAGTTATTTAATTCATGCTAGCAATGGAAAACAAGACCCCAAAGAACAATGTTTGTTCAAAACAGGAAGAATGCAACTGCTTTTTTTTTCCAGCATTGAGTGACGAGAGGAGCACGTGAAGCACTGGAGGGATGAAAACTCTGGACCAATAGGTCCGTTTCCTATTACCATTACATTTAATACCGGATTTGGCCTAACTGAGTAGAAGTTCCCCAATCACAGTTATCGTTTGAAAACTGTTGACGATAACGAAGACAGTGAAAAGAAAGAAGATGACAAAGAAAACAGAAGCATATGGAAACTGAGGGGAAACTGCCACGTTGATATTTGTTCTTTGGATTTGAAATTTTTTTTTGTTTACTTTGAAATTTCACAACCTTGAATTTAGTTTATTTTTGAAATTCTTGTCAGATAGTTTGGAACATAAGTCTTAAAAAAATGTGATTTTTATTGTCTAAAATTGTGTATACAGTGATCCCTCGCTATTTCGCAGTTCGTTTATCGCGGCTTCGGTGCATAGCGGATTTTTTCAAACATTCATAAAAAAAATATATATATATGAGAAGATGTAAAGCTATGTTGATTGCCTGTGCATCTTCTGTCTTATCACTCGGGTTACTCTTTGATCTTTAATCAGTGTCTTAAGTGTTGTTTACATGCTGCTAGTGTGTGTGTGTGTGTGTGTGTGTGGGTGAGAGAGAGAGAGAGAGAGAGAGAGAGAGAGAGAGAGGCTTACAAGAACAAAAGCAGGTCTCTCCATCCTTAATTGTCTAATCATCCTTAATTGACTAATCATGAACACGTCTTTATTGACTATATTGACAAAGCTTATCCAATCCAATCCAACGTCTGCTGCACACTGTATTTGTGTGTGGCGTATTTTTCCTGATATTTAAGGGTGTTTCCAATATTTACGGGTGTTTCCCCTTTTTTTATAACACTGTATGTGATGTAATGTTTTCGTAGACATACACAGAATGTGAGTAATTGATTTACTATGTCTTATTAATCTAAAAAAATAATAATCACCTTGAAATTGCTTGAGTTGACCCAACCGGTGAGTTCGTCGACGGTCTTGTCCAGTCGGGGTTTCTCCTGCTCCACATCCGGCGAGCGAGAGGGGTCGCTCAGGTAGTCGATGAGGTCCTGGCCGACCTGCAGCCGGCGGGTAACATCCTTCTGCAGCACCTGCTGGTAGAAGTAGTCCATATTGTCGCGGTCCTCCATCCCGAAGGGAGGTTGAAGGGGGTCGAAAACAAGCGAGACCCCGAATCGGTCAATATAGTCCCGCGGATGTGTCGGTGGTCTACGCGGTGTCGATTACGTCTCTCGGATGTTTGCGACCATCAATTAGTCCGCCGTGAGCTGAGGTTGACAACTTGGCTCCGGAGTCATCCCTGTCTCCTTCCAACGAAAACCTCACATTAATCACCACAAAAGGCCTCCCAGACACTGTAAAATCTATTTTTTAAATCGTAAAAAAGTCCAAAAAGAGTGTACATGCGAGCTTCAAAAAAAAAAAAAATTAAACAAAAAACGGGCCGAAAACACCAACTAGCACCCGGCTAATTTGGCTAACTTCGGGCCCTTAGCGTCAGCAGCTCACACTTCCTCGCGAGAAAAAAAAACAAAGGAGACTAAAAAAGTCTCAAGAAAAGCCCCTCGGTATGGTGCTTTTGGTGGAGAAAGTTTTCGCTCCGACGGGAACTGAAGACTCTGAGCCAACCTCTTTTGGGGTCGCGTGGGATGGGAGTATGGCTACACCGCTCGGGAAACAAGCTTATTTATGCCGAGCCAAAACCAAGGCAGACCGTACTCTCTGGTCTCTGGGGGCTAACCGCCGGGGTCCTTAGACTCCGCACAGCTGCCCGGCATTATGCCTGAAGCAAATATCGTCTAGCAAGTTGCTTCAGGAGTTAAACCGGCAGTTACATATGAAACCTACTTGGTCATTGATATAAAAACTTTAAGTATTTTTTTATTTTTTTTGGACAAATTCATATTAAGTAGAACAACATAAACATGTGGGCGTGTCAGTCGCCAAAGTGGATCCTTGCTGCCGCCCGTCGATCATTTGTTCGTATGATTGGTTTACCGTAATTCATGTGTTATTTCCGAACATTTGTCTATTTAATCCCGTTTTATATTTATTGTGTTCCTGGACATTTTTACTTTTGTTATTTAAAATATATCTTGTATTCAATATTATCTTTATTCAATGTTTTAAAATACTCTAATTGTTCATATATTTTTGTAATTCACATTTTTTGTGTAATGCATTTGTTTTTTTCATTTTTTTTGTATTGTCAGCTTCCTATTTTTTTATATTTTAATTTTATATTCGAGGGTTTTTTCACATATTTTGAGACTAGATGTAATTTCTGTTGTCGTCCTGTATTTCGACAGCCTGATATTTGCTGCCACCTGTCGATAGTTTGTAGATGACACCTAAGCAGACCGCAATGCATGTACCGTAATAAATGAATGTAAGCATTATCTCCAAATATTTGTGTAATTTCGTCTTATCTATTTGTATTGCGTATTTATTCTCTGTTTTACATGATTTAAAAAATATTTACTCTAATATCGTCTCGTCTATTTTTTGTGTCATGTTTTCCTAATGTCTCTATTATTTTGGATTTTCATCTAATATATTTATATTTTTTTGTGTATTATCTTTTTCTGCCTTTTAACTCAATGCAGCCAATGCAGATGACCAACCCACAAAAAAAAATTCTACGCGAAGACAACCAGCATCTCTTTCCTATGGTTTAACTTTATTTATCCATCTGTTTATTTCTCAAACATAAAACTGTTAAAAGAGCTTTTCAAAGGAGACGGAAGGGCGTCAGCATCACTGGGCTTAGCCAGTCCATCTTTTTTTTTTGTAATCTTTTTTTGATTGTGCCATCCACAAATAATCCTGCTGGAAATTTTCCCCTGCCCAAAATCCTTGAGTCCTCTTGTCGATTGGGCAAAATGCTTTGCTGTTTTTTTTTGTTTTGTTTTGTTTTTTTCAAAAATGGTGTGCGATTGTCAAAATGGGGTGTCGCTTGTAAAATTTCTCTAGCATTAAGGAAGATAAGCTACCAATGCAAACGAGTTGGCGTGGTGCTAAACTAATACATGATGTAAACGCTGTAGTATTTTTTTCCCACACAGCGGCTCTGAATTGACACTTGGGCAGAGGGGGGCAGGAAGAACCATTATAAGCAAAAAAAAAAAAAAGTTGCTTTGAATGTCTTCTCTGTACAAACAAAACCGCAAAATGGTCGTCCTATTTCCCCCATGGCATCACGTGATCGTCCATCTTGGATGTGCAGTGGGGGGCGAAAGGGAGGACGACAAAAGCACAAGAAGATGGTCATGATGAAGAGGAGGGGCCTTTGTAGCGGTCCGGGTAGGACCAGGAAGCAGATGAGTGGGTCCAGCCCCTCCTCTCCTTCTCCTACCCACCCCCCTCAGTCTCTCACCCTCCACCAGGTCTTGGTCTCAACCTTGTCTGTGTTTTTCAGAGCAGCAGCACCTGCAGGCAGAGGTGGCCCCCCCTGGCCCTCCACTGTCAGAGGATGATGCAGCAGCGACACAGGCGCTGCCCACCGCCGTGCACCGAGGGCGGGGGCGTGACGGGGGCAAAATAGGCGTGGACCTTGATCTCGGGAAGGTGGGCCTGCGAAAACAAACTTGTTAATGCGGCCGGATAAAAGCCTTAATAGACAATCCACAGCATCAAGTGCATGTCATTATTGCGACGCCTCTGTGGATTTTTGCTGCCACCTAGTGAAACCTTCACAATATGACATCTTAGCTTAACGGGATGCATGGGCAAAAAAAAAAAAGAAAGAAAAAGAAATAAGCATTTCTTTTAGTTATACCACAGTCAAATTGTTATTTATTTGTAATCATATTTTTGTATTCACACTAATATTTCTTTTGCAAAGAAATCCAAAATGTTTGGATTTTGGGGGGGAGGTATAGTATTTCCAGATATTTTGACTTATTCTGTATTTTATAGCGAAAGCGATTACCCGTATGCGTTTGATGCCCGCCCGCGTGACCTGCTGGCAGTCGTACAGCTCGATGCGCTCCAGGCGGTGGCAGCTCTTCAGGTGCTCCAGGGTGACGTCGGTGATGAGCGGGCAGTTGTCCAGCTCCACCACACTCAGACGGTCTTGGCCGCACGCGCTCACGCTCAACGCCCGGATGCCATCGTCCGTGATCAGCTCGCAGTGAGACAGAGACTGCACGACGGCAAAGACGCAGACATACACGCTTGAAAAAAGGTGATGATGAGGAAATTAAGAAAAATAATACAGTGCGATGTTTACCAAAGCTTGCAGACGGGGGCAATGGATGGACAGCTGAACCAAAGTGTTGTCTGTCACCTACGGGGGGGAAAAAAAAGGGTAATTGTATACAAATACACTATTTGTGTAAAAGGTATTGACATAGATCCACCCATGGTAAATAATTTTTTTATTATTATTATACTTTCTTCGCATCTCATGTGGTCCAACCCCGAGAAAATGCATTAAAAAAACTCAATTAAATCCTTTTGACGTAACATCACAGCTCCGTTGTAAATTCTCTTACCAAAATACATTCTTCTAAGTCCATTTTTTCAAGCCCGTGGCAGTTCTGCAAAGAAGACGAACGAATCGAAATGAGCGATTCGGTTGGACATGAAGAGAGTCAACATTGGTGGGAGAACTCACCCTGGCCAGCACGGTGAAGCCAGCATCGGTCACGTGGGAGCATCGCGCGGCTTCGAGGATCCTAACAAGCACAGAAGCAAACTATCACTCTCAACGTGGGGGGGCGCAACGGCTGCGTGAAGGCACACGTTGTCTTTAGACTCGCTTTGGATAACGTTACCGTTAAGCTAACATCATTTCATTTGTCAAAACATGGCTTGGTGATATCGTAGTTGTATTTTATTTAGACATTGTAATGTGTGTTCTAATGATGCTAGTCTCCCATTTCGTGAGCGCTAACTTGTAGAAACGCGATGAAAATTCTAGATACTTCCATCCATCCATCCATTTTCCGATCCGCTTATCCTCACAAGGGTCGCGGGGGTGCTGGAGCCTATCCCAGCTGTCTTTAGGCAGGGTGCACCATGAACTGGTTGCCAGCCAATCGCAGGGCACACAGAGACGAACAACCATTCACACTCACACCTAGGGACAATTTTGAGTGTTCAATCACCCTGCTATGCATGTTTTTGGAATGTGGGAGGAAACCGGAGTACCCGGAGAAAACCCATGCAGGCCCGGGGAGAACATGCAAACTCCATACAGGGAGCTGCAGTTGAACCCGGCACGTCCACACTGTGCGGTTGACGCACGAACCACTGGACCACCGGGCCGCCCCTAGATACTTCCAGTAAAATACAATAAAAATGCGGGCAACACTATTTGTAATACTTGGGATTCCATGCACCTTTTCAATGGCAACCATTAAAACAGGGGTGTCAAACTCGTTTTTGTCGCGGGCCACATTGTAGTTATGGTTTCCCTTGGAGGGCCGTTATGAATTTTGGCAAACCATATACAGTAAATGTTTAATACCCTCCATATATTACATACACAGCGCACAACAAATTGATCAATAACTAGTTTTACAATCAGAAGTCAAGAATAATGTGGATTACATATGACAATTTGAAATTTTGGTTCAGACTTTAGCAAGCATCATGGAACTTGACATGCTTGATTTGCTTTCACGGGCCACATAAAATGGTGTGACGGGCCAGATCTGGCCCCCGGGCCTTGACTTTGACACCTGTGCATTAAGAAAAAAAGTCTGAGTTGGCCAAGACTTATCTTCGGCCATTCCCATTCGAACGACAACAAACGTCGATGGTGCTCCTCGTTAGTCTTCCCGTTGACGGCATTTCACGTCAGCGGTGCTCAAAGAGTAAATTTACAAGTACATTTAGACAGGACTGGCTGAATATGGACACTTCTGGGACACTATTCAATATTAGCCTACCCTGGATTGACCAATCAGAGAAAGGGGGTTGTCCCAAACATTTTCCTGTTGGATTTTTTTTTCTTCTTCTCTAGTCCAAGTACATTTTTACTTCCCAGACATCCATTGATTGCATGCGTTTCTTTTTACTTGAGTCGAGGACAGTTGAGTCCCAGTGCGGTGAGGGAGGCGTCCGTGATGTTGCTGCACCCGGACACGCAGAGGATCTGCAGCTTGTGGCATCCTCGGCACAGACTCACCAGGCCCTCATCTGTGATTTGCTGCATATTATGTGGACACGATTAACAACTTGCTGCCTCACTCTTGCCCCCTCCCCTTTTTTTTTACCGTGCACGACTGCATGTTGATAGTGGTGAGCTCTTGGCAGTGCTTCTGCAAATGTTTCAAGGCGCCATCGTCCAGCTGAAGGACCAACACAAATTAAGGTGGTTTTTACGAAGAAGCATCCATCATTGTTACGATGTCATTTCGGTGTACCTGTGTGCAGCCTCTGAGGAACAGCGCCTGTATGCCAGCGCAGCCTCGGGACAGTGCGTCGATGCCGTCGCGCGTGATCTGGTCGCACCAGGACAGGTTCAACGTCTCCAGCATGCGGCAGCCATCGCTGAAACACGCAGACATCCATCCATTCATTTTCCGAGATGCTGATCCTCAGGACGGTCACGGACATGCTGGATGGAGCCTATCTCACCCGTCTTTGGATACACCCCGAACCGGTTGTCAGCCAATCGCAGGGCACACAGAGACGAACAACCATCCATGCTCACACTCACACCTAGGGACAATTTAGAGTGTTCAATCAGCCTGACATGCATGTTTTTGGAATGTGGGAGGAAACCAGAGGACCCGCAGAAAACCCACCCAGCCACGGAGAGGACATAAACTCCACACAGGAAGTTCGGGACTTTTTTTTTTTTTTTTTTGGACTTCCTTGTCATTTTAAATAAGTTTCTGGGGATAATAATAAATTAAACAACTTCTTTTTTGGTCCCTTAATGTTTTACGATACATTATGCGAAAAATCTGCAAAAAAAAAAAGTGATTTTTCTCACAATGTATCATAAAACATTAAGGGACCAAAAAATAACTCAATTAATTTATTATCATCCCCACAAAAAGAAATAATAGTTTTATTTATTTTTATTTATTGCTAAATTTTCAGACGACTACAGTGATGAGATTATATATACAGTTACACAGTGTACAAAAGAAAACGGTACAGTATAGTCCCAATACAGGTATACCATACTGTGCTTTATTTTTTTCATTTGGGGCGAGGGCGGTAAATGTTATGCTGTACCTGAGGGCCTTGAGGGAATGGTTGGTAACAGACACGCAGGAGGTGAGGTCCAGATGCTTGAGCTTGGAGCAGAACTTGCTGAGGTTTACGCAGGTGCTGTCTGTGATCTTGGTGCAGCCATTCAGATTCAACACTTCAATGTTACGGCAGTTCTGTGCAAAAGTCCTACAGCCACAGCACAACACGGGGATTATTGCAGCATGCCAAATTGGAAAAAAAAAAATCATCAACAAAAACAATTATAATTTGGTATTTTTGTGGGGCCGAATTGGAGTGGGTCTCACTTCAAGGAAGCATCGCCCACGCTCAGGCATCCTCGCAGGCTGAGCTGCCTCAGGAAGCCTCCGCACCGCTTGGAGATGTTCTCCACCACACGGCCCTGTGAGCAGAAAAAAAAAAGAAAAAAGGATGAACTGAGACGTCCGCATCACCGCCTGCCTGCTGACACAACACTTTCAAATGATTTCGCACCTCGATGTCCGTTTGGAAGTTGAACAGGTCGATCTTCTGCCAGTTGCTGCCATCCAGAGCCAGAACGTTCCAGGCCTTGTATGCAACAGAAGAGGACAATGCCTTGTGAAAAATTCTCCAAACGTGGCCAGCAGACGGCGATAACCTTGCAGCAAAGCTTACCTTGGAGACTTGGGCGCACCGACAGAGGGTGACCACGTCCAGATAGGAGAATATTCTGCACAGGAAAAATGAGCAACTGAAAATCTTAATGATTCATTTTAGTATGACATTGTGGACAATTTTGTGCAAACAGTTTCGAAGGAAACAATATCCTGTCCCACACAGGGTCCATAAATGGTCAAGTGTGGTGTAGACGAGTGATGTGTGTTCCCCTCGTTGGTGTTAGCAAGTGTTAGTTGGTTCGCGCAGGACAATCGAACTATACCATTTTAGATTCAATGTTGGGGTTGGGTTAGGATTCAGGAAGAAGAATCAATCTGCTTTCGATCCCAATTTAAGATGTCTGCAGCCCACGATAACGTGATCGAAGTCGAGTCGAAGTTGATTAATTGAGGATGTCACAATACTTTTTCCAACATAGTACAGTAGTGCCCAATCTCTATTTTTGCCACAAGCCACAAAGACATACTGACGGACAAGCATCAAAGTCAAATTCAAATAAAAAAAAACACAACATACAATGAGACTCATTGTAGTTGGAGTAATTAGTTAACACTCCAGCGCATGTTTTTCCAAGTAGCCTGGCTAGCTTGCGCCATTCCAATTCCTGCTAGTTTTAAGAAACTAAATATTATTATTACAATACTGACACTGATACCCTCCTCGCATTTTTTTTCCAGGGCTTAACATTCCCCAACAAGACACACCAAAACTCAATTCAGGAAGTAAGTCGAGGCGCTCGCACACAACCTCATAATACGGAAAACACCCCCACGAGGCCACGCTAGGGCTTGGCTACTGGGTCAGCTCAATCCATTAATCTTCCAATGAGTAATCTCGAAGAGCACTACACACACACACACACACACACACGCACAAGGACACGCAAGTATAAGAAGCAACCAGGCGGGAATGCGAAGAATCCTGGTGGTGATTACAGCGGTCTGGCCTTAGGACCCTGAGGACTGCCTGAGCAGGGCATGTCAGGACATGTTTAAGTACAGCAGCCTTGGAGGAAATATGTGCAGAGCATTAATTTTACGCCAGATTCAATACAAAGTGCTTGATGACCATGAATTTCGAATTTGTAAAAAGCAGATTTTTACCACGCCTTTAATTGCGCCCCTTCAAATTCCGCTTAAGTACGGCCCCCACCCACCTCCCTTTTTTCCCAGCATGCAATGTAGCGACATTTGAATGGAGTGTAATGCTGCCTTTGTTGACAAACACCCCGCTCCTTCAAGCGTGGATGGGCGCGAGCAGGCGCGAGCCGTCAGCGGAGAGACGGTTGCCATGGCGACTCCGGCCAGACCTGAATTTGGGTGGATGCTGAGTCAGTTGCAAAATAACCGCATGGGAGCTGTTATGAGAGGTGAGGCGTTTACGGGTCTTTTCGCAGTGGTGCAAATAAACTCAATTAAATCCTCTGCGTAGAATGACTCACATTAGTGCTGTGCTGATGAGCGCAAAGAAGAGCTGAGATATCATTATGAATCCCATTGGACTTCTTGGCAGGACACGCCCTATTGCGACATAAGTGACTGCTGCAACGACGCAAGGGCTGCCGAGAACTTCAGTGGGATTCATAACGACTCAATGAACCGGAATTGTTTCTAACAACATAATAGTTTGCGATTTTTCATTATTGTTAATTTTTATTCCGTTATGACTTTTTTTATTTTTAGTTCACTTTGTTTTTAATTCGCTTTTAGGCCATGCTTGCTAGTTTCTATTCTTTTGTTTTGAAAATGTTTCATTTTAATTTGTTTTTCATTTTTTTAAACATACAGAGTGTTGTTTTTCTTTTAAGGATGGAACAGTGGAACGTATCACATTGTGATACACAGCGGATGCACGATACAGTGAGTACGGGGCGAATGCTTTTCGTGCAATTGTTGACACTTGACGACGACACTATGACCGCCTTTTCAAAACAATGACAGGAAAATCTTTGTGAGGTTAGCCGAGGACAACTTTCACGTCGTCCATCTTATGACCACCTTGACTGGACGTTCCCAGCCTCTGGCATGTTCACTTGACTGCTGTGCAGAGTGATCACAAGGCGGCGCGTCGACGCTCAAGTTTAGATAAGAGGCAAGACAGGGTGACGCTAACGTTGCGTAATGTGATGCCATTGTTGCCCCGGTACGCTGGTGTTGGGGGGCGGGGGGTCGCAGCACTGCGGACTTCCCCACCAGCGGAGATGAGCTATTTATAGCACGCACACACACACACACACACACACACGCACACACAGTTTTTGCATTTAGGGGGGCCTGCAGCTTTGGCACACAAAGCCCGACACAAAAGTGGGATGAAAATGTTGACATACTGTACGTAAAATATGTAAAATGGGCTACATCTGTAGAAAACATAAAGATGCATAAAAATGTAAAAATAACAACATTAAAAAAAAACGTTCTCGCTTAATATATGAATTTACTACATGTCCTGCAAAAAAAATATTTCATGTATAAGGAAATTTTATACAAATGCTTTTTTACGAATGCATGTGGTCAACTGTGTGCATTTGTGTTGTTGTGAAATGCGAGAGGCATAATCTCACCTGAGCAAGAGCTCTTTAGGGAGCTTCTTGTTAATGGGGGCTTCATCGCTGTTGCAGAACACCTTTACACGCACACACACACGCACAAAAGAAGACATACGGTCGTCATTAGCATCATTTTCCTGGAATATGATTTCATCATGTGATTGTTTTCCACAGTATCACTGACACGCGTCACTGCTTCTACTCTGAAGTGTGGCCATCTGATGAGCACCACGCACGCAAACGCACACGGACACAGTAAGCGAGACGTCTACGTGCGAGGAACACAAACGAAACGTTCTCGAGGAGAAGGTTGGTTCTGGCGTCGGGGGTAATTTTCAGTTACGCCCACGCATGCTGACTCGCGCTTCCAAGCGACATAAGCGAACGCTCCTCAAAAGACGAAAGCAGCCGTTTTACACAGAACACAGCAAAAGGTGGGATGTCCCCGCAACCGCAGCAAACGGGTGTTATTAAGGTTCTGCCGTTTAGAAGACAAAGACGACTCCTCTGTTGGATCAAGGACGAGTCTACGGCGCCTGTATACAGCGCTACAACAGAAGAGTCAGCATTAAGGCTGCAGTTAGTGAATATTTTTAGTCTCACTGGCTGGCTTTTAAATGGCAGAGTTTTGTCTTCAAGCTTTTTTTTTGTTGGAATCTTTATATTGTTCTCTATAAACGGGTCCAGCAAAAAAGCAAAGGCAGAAAAACGGGCGGGCGGCACAGAAAATTGTAAACAGACAATGTAAAAGAAGCCAAAAATTAAAGTTTTGCATAGTGATCCTGTCAAACTGCCACATGAGATCCGTAACAGAGATCCTGGCAGGGACGATGTCAACAAAAAATGTTTATTTCTTTGAGTTTGTGTCAGAACCGGGACACACCTACATGTATGGAAATGTCGGGAAAATGCCACAGGGTTGTGAGGTTAAACGGCCGACACCAATTTCTCTCGCCCTTAAAAGTCAAGATTTCATTTATCAAACTTGCTTCCAAGAGGAGCGTTCAGGTGACATGCGACGTTCCGTTTCCCGTGCCAGCCGAGTGACATTCCCAAACAGGGAGTTCCTGTTCTCCGTCGGTTTGTAAACGGCACAAAGGTAATTTATCACCTCTGGAGACTTTCAGAGCGGTAATAGAGGCCATAACATCGGAAAGGCAGGACAACAGCAGTCAGTTCGCCTGCAGAGAATATATGTCCTGACTGATAAAGATTGTTTTTTAATATTTGGCCAAATAAAATTCCAATAACAAGAATATAAATAAGTATATAAAATGAACCGTAATTGGTTCTGTGTAAAATGCAATAGCATTTCAGGCACTGATGCAATATCTAGCCATGGGCCTCTTATACACAGAATTTAGAAGCCAACATTTTTCAATTTTGTTTTGTGAAGGGCCTGTTACAAAAGCACGGTAACATGGGGGAAAAAAAGGCACAAAAATCGCAGGGACTGCATTGATGCAAAATCTTTCCACCTTCTGAGGTAGTAGGACAACTGTAACATGGTCGGGATTGGACGAAATGCTGCTGCTCACTTCTTCACAGGAACACTAAAGAGGGAGCATGTAGCTCCCTTCACTGGCCGCCTGGACACACATTTTTTTATATAGCCTTCTGTTTTATGTTTAGTTTGTATTTATCTACAGCACTTTGTCCCAGCTGAGGTTGTCTTTAAAGCGCTCTGGAAAATTAAATGAGTTGAATGCCTAAAAGGAAATGTGGGAAAGGCAGGACAGAAGTGTTAAGTTTAAACAGCCACTCAGGTGCCGTGTCACAGTGTGAAACTTGTGACAATATCGTGCTTTCATTGCATTCCGTATAAAAGGCAACAGCATATAAATGCCCTCCCCCTGCGCGCGAGCACACAAACCCTTGTTTGTGCCACCGCTAACGAGCGGATTCCGGGAGAACGTCAAGTAGCATCAAACCTTTGAGAATGTCAGCAATGCACAAGTGATGTCACAGACAGAGAAGCATGACACTGGCCTGATGTTATGGTTACAAATAGCTGCATCGCCATCAGGGCTAAAAGGCAGCAGCGAGTCAGCCACAAAAGATGAGAAAAGTGTGGACAAATCAGACAACGAACAAATCAGAAAGCTAACATAACACCTTGTTTTTAGTGCTGCACAATTTATGCTCATTCACATCACCAAAGATAGTTGATTTTGCTAAATGTGAGTAAAATGAAAGGCATAATACCAAATATTTACTTTATGTACACACAAGAGATAAGCTGTGCTTTGTTGACAAGCCACATATGCAACCCACATCCAGCGGTAAAGCGTCTTGTGCTAATTTTAGTGACAGGTGGTCAGGATTTTTTTTGGGGGGGGGGGTATAAAACGTCACATATACAAAATATTCACTGTTATGCTGATGTTGACAAGGCAAAAAAATGTGGCCCACTCATTTCATCGCTGCAGTTAGCTGACTGGGTGGTCACAGATTTTGCAACATATGTGTCAAATGTATAACACAAGACTAAATGTACATAAACGAGACAAATGGTGACTATGTTGACAAGCTGAATATATGCAGCACACCGCTGACCTGCCCACCCCCCGCCCTCCCCGCTGGGAGCCGGTCATCTGAGGCGACAGTGGCCGCCTGGCCGGGCCCTCCTGCCCGGCTGTCCCGAGCTCCGCGTCGCCGCTGTTGACGTTCCATGAACCGGGAACGACACCCAAGACCCCCACAGTTCAACCGCGGTCGTCCTACCTCAAAGCGGCCCTTGGTGATCCCGTTCATGTCTGCGGCGTCTCTGCTCGCGAGCCGCGTCGACGCCAGCCGAGCCGCCCGGCGTTGCTGTCTCTGTCGCCGTTTTATTTTCGCGTCGCGTCAGTGTCACTACCGGTGAACTGTGGTGCTGGTGGTGCTCCGGGAGCCGAGCCGAGTCGAGTCGAGCCGGAGTGAGCTGGCTCCTCACGCCCTCCTCCGCTTCTTCTTCGTCGTCGTGGTGGTGTGGTGCCAGCTGGGCGACAGGCTGCCTGGTGTCGATGGCGAGGAGGGCGGCGGCGTTGGTGATCCGGGGCAGTCGCTAGCGTCGCGGCAGGCCGGCGGCTCCCGAGCAGCTGGCCGTCTCATCGCAGGACCAACAAAAATAACAATAATAACATGGACGCTCAGTCAAAAAGTGACTTCACTTCCGCCTCTTCCCCTTCCGCGGCGCGAGGCGCGAGGCGCATTGCCCTTTAAAAAACATGAAGGAAAAACTTCCCGACTTTTAACACGCCAAAACAAATAAAGACAGAACACGGACGCGAAATGTTACCGTTGACGCTTCATCTGTCGGTGATTGACAGAAAACGTACGCCAAGGGTTATTTAAGTCCG